>NW_024387162.1:0-699344 GCF_900408965.1 Simochromis diagramma | reverse complement strand
AAATAAGTTGTAGTTGAAAAGGTTGGAGTGATAATCACGAAGAGTGTGTTGGGGGTGTTCCTCAGCTTGAAACAGATATGCCACTTTCTGTTTTGGAGAAAAGGACAGTTAAAAAAAACAGAGAGATGTGTGTTGTTTAAGCAGTGATGAGAATAATGAAAGTTTGATGAGAGAGGAACACAAAAACACACAGAAAATGCACCATACTAACCCTACATGCATATACACATACAATGATACTCATGAAGACCAGACAGCATCTTAAGCATGAGATTCTGTTTGTCATCTTGTCCAAGTCACTAGTAAGATGAAAGTGATACATAGACTAGTGGACTGAATATTATAGGAGGACAGATGGTTGCATCATAGAGGAGGAAACAGAATGCTGATGAGAGGTCTTAAATGAGTGAGTTGAGTGAGCTGATTGTGAGTTTCTGGTGTGTGAAGAAGTTTTACCATGGCACACATTTGGTTACATGAGAAGAAACTTATGTGATGAGACAACAGGGTTATGCTGATGTTGTGTGTGGCTGATTTGGATAAATGTTTAAGATTAAACTGACTGTTCATTTGTCTTTTGTTGCAAAGTTGAGCCTGCCAATTAGGTTTGGTACGATTTACCCCCTGAGATGAAGAACACGTGTCGTGATTTAACAAGGCCTTTCCTTTTTATTTTGTTACTTTCATGGTGCACTGAAAGTTTTGTTTGATAATTTCTCTGTCATCTAAGCAGATCTGAACGTTGAGCAGGGAGAACTACAACATGTTGTTGCGAATGGTTGCAAAGTTTTTTCTCCAGAATTAAAATGGGCTCAGGAGAAAGCCACTTATTGGAACAATTATGAAGCAAGTCCCCAAAAGGATTCATCGAGGTAATCCAGTCTAAATTCTTTTTCTTTTGAATTGTCGTCATTTTGCTGAGGGTGGAAACGAAATGCGACGATAGATTCCACTATCAGCAAAGAAAGAATCGTTGAGTGAATGAATGAAAATTAAAAAATGGGGAACTGACTGACTGATAAAAGCTGACAAGACTGACTGACTTAACACGATTGTGTGAAGTTAACCCCCACCTGACAAAGGTGTGGATGTATCTCTGTGTGTGTCTCTGTTGCAGGAGCAGAAGGAGACCACAGGAGGAAACTTGGGTCACATGACTATGTGAACTCTGAAAATTTAACCTTTTAGTTTAAATTTTTCTGTGTCTGTGAATTTACCATGGGTGTGTTATTCACCACATTGTGTTGCTCACAGAGATTATTGTGAGACAGAGTGTATACACCTGCGCAGCGCTAACATTTACATTTCTTTTCTACAACAGATGGTTAATCATGTGATTTCATCCTGTGATTTACAGCAGGACACAAGTTAATGTTTGTCTACCACAGGATTACTGAGACTTTGTGTGAAGAAAACTGTGGTTACAGGCTATGTGTTGATGATGAAATTACACTGTGTTGTTGAGGAAATGTGAATGTTACAGGGGGAAAAGTTAATACAGTGAGATACTGTGTTTGAAACCAGTGTTGCTTCTTTTTACAGCAGAGTGTTAACTTTATGACCTTTCACAGCACCTCTGGAATCTGGATGACCGATGCCTGACCAGTAGGATGAACTGTGTGTTTGGCTAATGTTTGTTTTTCTTTAAGAGTGCTTGTAAAGGATTCAGCACAGACAGACAAGTGATAATTGAACAGATGTGCAGTGGTTACAGAATAGTTACATGGAGCTCATTATCTGACCACTATTGGGCTCATGGTGAGTGACAAACTTAAGGGAAGTCACTGATTACAATGTGGAATGACGTTGAGATGTTAAATGATTTGGTGCAAATGAAAAAAGTAGGAGTTTAGTGAGTTTAGAATAAACCTGCAAGGATACTTGTCTCTGTGATGCTGAATACTTTATTACACTTGTGAGTTGCAGTTGGTTGCAAATGTGAAGTTTGATTTAACAGATTTGTCTTCTAGGATACAGGCTCTGGGTGGAGCTGGGAGTTAAACAAGCTAAACATTTAATTGCTGACTAATGTTTTTACACAGGGTTACAGCTTGGAGTGAAGCTGCTCCAAGTGGGAAACCCTGGGTCAGATATATCTGGGTCAGATATAAACCAAGTTTAGGTGGAGTTTGTTTTCATTGTGCTGACGTTTTACAGTCAGATACAATAACTCGTACTGCGTGCTAGCTAGCATGACGGAGTTTATATACAGCTGGGTGGGTGCTATGATGTTACTGATAGTGAACTTTATTTTATTCATAAGGTTAGTTAGTAGAGTTGTAAACCGTCCCATACAAACGGAGTTGCTACATTCAGAGAAAATATTACGCGTTTCATATTGAGCTGAGAAGGAGCACAGTTTGTCCCGGACTTCAGCTAGAATAGAAAAAGACAAAGCTGGATTTATTCTGTCGTTACGCTGCACAGCTCCCTCTTCTTTTCTCATTCAATCATGAAACTGATCAATGATCAGCTGATCGGCTTTTCTCTCTTGTTTATTTATCGCCCACTTTGCGCCAGAAAGAGGAAACCAGCGGATGTCGCGCTAAACAACAGCAGCACGTTTAAGCTTGATCAGCTGTTGTTAGAATTTATTTAATATTAGTTTCTAGTATCAGCTGATGTTTGCTGGAGCCACAGCTGTAAAGCTGCTGGTCATGATGTCGGTTTGAATATGTGGTGAGAGGGAAACATGAAGATGAAACCAGGAGATGTCCTTACTGAACCATCAGAGCTGAACAGGTGCTGGAGAAACAGGTTTACCTTTTAGGTGACATGAATGAGTTGAAGTTATGAACTGTTTCTGAGAGACAAATAACACCAGGATCCTTTTTTTATGTAGCTGACAGCTGGTAACTGTGCAGGGGCGGTGTTAGGTTTTGTATTGTTGATTGTCATTTATGCTTAGAAATATTTAACCATATATGCTTAGAGGTGTATAATCATTTGTAGATTGAAAGAATGTCTCATCCTAGGAGGTCTGTAACAACTCTGTGTAGCATAAAGAGGGGAGTGCGTTCACTCCTCTACAGATTGTTCTGGCATAGATCACACACCTCCTAGGAGAGGTCGTATCTTCTCTTGCTGATATATGGTATAGCAACCACACGTATATCTGTTTAAGTATAAGAGCCTTTTGTTTAGATGGACCCACTAGACTCTGGCACCAGCTTTGGGGAGTCTTCACAGGGTCACATCTTGACCTCACACAGATCTCTCACACACACACACACACACACACACGCAAGGTACTCTTTGTGTGTATGTAGACGTCATATGTTAATGAACCTATGCATATTCATGTAACCTCAATAAAAGAACAGTGGTACGGGAGAGCGGGAGAGAGCAACTGGGGTCAAGCGAAGGAACGGCGCCTGTCCGGTTCTCTCCCGTGCACGAGAAACATGAAGAACTTTGCCTACTTGTGTCTTGCTTTGCAGTGTAATTATATTGTCTTCAACGTTCCAGCGGATGGGTTCAAGCTACAAACCTATCATTAATTGGTCCTTCGATGTCGGATCCCTGGAGTCGGCATTCACCAAGGGGAGAAGAGGCACGCTGAAAGACTGACGTCAGCCAGGAAGTTCCTGTGGATTAACTGTCTGTCTTTTCTCCTCGATGAATGATGATCGGTGGGATTTGAGGCTATATTACACGCTAAGCAACTCCGAGTAAGTTGAGAGAGCGATTCTATAACCGCAGAACTGGGTTAGTGTCCCGAAAAAGAGGTTTTGGTAAAATTGCCCAAAGGCCCAGTGTCCGGTGTGTGTCCGGTTTTGAAATCGCCCTGGGTGTGTGTCCCGAGCGTCCCTTCATTGGGTTTTGAAATCGCCCTGGGTGCGTGTCCCGAGCGTCCCTTCATTGGGTTTTGTCGCGCGACTGGGTTAGCGTCCCACAACTGGGTTAGGGTCCCGAGCGGTCCGGTGCGAGTCCGGATTAGGCCTATTTTGTGTTGTTGTTGTCGTTGTTGTCGTCGTTGTTGTTGTTGTTGTGTGAGTGTGTGCGGAGCAGAACACGTGGTCTGTGACACCGACTGTTGTTGTTATCATGGGTTTCTAAGCAACCAAGAGTGAGTCGGAGAGAGACAGACGTTTGTGCTGGACTTTGCTCCTGGCAGCACAAAGTATTTAAATAAAAATGAGAGAGAGCGACGGCTCAACAGCTGCGCGGGTTCACGCGAGCGCGGTCGCGCGGGTTTCACGCGGACCTGAGCCGTGCGGTTAATCGCAGGCTTATAAATGGAAGAGATTCAAGTGTCAGAAGTCTTCAGAAAACACACCAGCCTTGAAGAGCGTGTGGAGAAGGCCTGCCACATCAGCAGCACTTAAGATGTGCTGTGGTGAATGGCTTTCCCCCACCCCATTGCTGACACAAAATGTTTATTCTTTAGCTTGCCCTGATCGACAACAGCCTGTGTGCCAGACCATAGATTTAATTGAGGTGGATAGTTGTTAAAAGTAATCTACATTAAGCTTGTGGTTGCTCAAATTCAGTACAATGACATATGAGGTGAAGTAAAATAGGCAAATATTTAACCTAATGAAGTGCATAGAGGCACTTGACCTGTGTGAAAGACTGTCGTCTTATTATGAGCCATTGTTGAGATATACAGCACACCTGTGAAAACAACTAATATGCTGAACCCTGTATGACACATCTAAAAGCACATGATGGAGAAGCTGAATTGAATATGAAAGTGTAAGACTTTGCCACTGTGGGCAGAGCATGCAACTACTGTGTGATGTTGCGTTGCAGTCTCTTCTGAGCTGATGAGCAAGCTACACATTATCAGATCGAGAGCTGTCTGAGAGCTACTCAAAGAGAGGGAAACAGAGCTATGATAACTGTGATAACTGGAGTGTGCAGCGTTTCCGTGAGCAGTTTTCCTGCATCTTGACTCATGTGTGTAGAGTGTTCATAGCATCATGTTTTTGTTATTTGTTTTGTTGGGTGAAAAATAATTAAATAAACTTGTGATCATACATATGGATCACCATGGCACATATCATCAGCCATATGATTTATTTATGCAGATGAAAAAGTGAGTGTGAATGTGTTTGACGTCACAGTGTTTTTGTGCGCTGTGTAAAAGTAATTGCCTCTGATTGTGAGAGCGGTAATTCTGCAGGTCACCAGCTATTGTAAAGGAAAAGAAAAAAAGAGTGAAAAAGAGAGAGAATTTATATTGTAGATAAAAAATAATAATAGGAAAAAGGTTTTGTGTTGATCAACCAAGAACAACTACAATCTTATTTTCTGCTTTTAAGAAAAGACTGTTCACAAAAACACACAGAGAGAGAGAGATGTGTGTTGATTAAGCAGTGATGATAATAATGAACATGTCTTAGTTGGTCACTTTCAGGTGAAAAGCAGACCTGAATCAATCCTCCACGGGCAGCAGTCGGAAGAAAATTATAGGTTGATATCATTAGAAAAAATTAGAAACACCCAGCCAGAATTTTTTTGGCTGAATTGTTTTGCAGCTTCCCGTCCTCATCCTGAACAAGCAAGCTCCAAGGAAACTAATCTCTCCCTGAAGACACCGAGTGCAGTTTCAGAAGCACGAGCATGAATATCAACAGTGGACAGGAGTCCAAGAGACAATACCGGAGTTCTGAGCAGAGAGGTCCAGCAGCGCTGTGGGCAAACGGCATCAGAAAGAGAAGAACCACCATCTAGGTTGGATGGATGGAGATGCGTTTCCAGCCAGCTGCAACCTCACTGTGTGTGAAGGACTTTTGAGAAAACTGTCTGAGTTTGACATTTGCCATGTTTGGAGTGAGATGGCAATAAAAGAGACAGTGGGACAAAGAGAGACACAGGACAAAGCTGAAGGAGAACTGCCGGCTATTGGACTGTTGAAGTAGGAGAGGACAACAGAGAGGAGTGGTGAGAACACAGAGGAATGCTGTTATTTAAATGTGGGAAATCAAAATTTGGGTTAGCAAACCTGGGGAAAAGAAAACTGACTGCTTAAGTTGGAAAATTGAGAAGGAGTCTGAAACACTGCAAAAATAGAAACATATACAAAATCACACACACAAGCAGAACATGCATTAACCCTACTAACACTTCCAAACACAAGAGAGCTTATGAAGATTAGACAACATCTTCAGCATGTGAGTCTGTTTATCATCTTGTCCAAGTCACTTAGGGTGATGCCAATACCAGTGGACTCATAGCACATTAGTTAAGAAATGATCAAATAATAGCAGAGAAGTGTGTAGGAAAGGCAGCTTTAAGAACATGCTCTGTTGGATATGCAGCTCCACAGACATGCATTAAACCTGCCTAATAACACAAACACACATGTAATGAAAATTAGCTTGTTATCTTTCATCAGTGTTAAAATAGTGTCAATTTAGCAGACACTTGTTATCAAATACTGAATTTATCCAATGCAAAAAATTGACTCTCTAGGTTGCAGGACAACAGTTTAACTTTTGTGGGAAAAAAGATTCTGGTTTGACCAACCAGTGATCAGACAATAAATTTAGTTGTTAATATAGTAAATTGGGAGATGCTTGCTGCTTGATTGATGCAGCACAAGCAATTTACTGTATGAGGGAAATTCTCTTTTAGTGATAACATTTTGAACATGCATTTCTGTTGCCCTGTCATCCTAGTGGGTTAATAGCTGAGTCAAATTAGTTGATCGTTCTTAGATTAATGAAAGGTGATTGAATTCTAGCACGAGTGAATGAGATGTGTTGGAGTTGTTGTGTGTTGAGTGGAGACTCTAAAACACTGAGTTTCCTGCTTTGATGTGCGAGTGAATCCTGTATTTAGATACACAACTCTGAATACGTCAGAACAAACTTCTTTTGTGAAGTGCATGACAGCATGTCACATGTTTTATGATGACGGAAAAAAAGGAAAATTGAATAAAATAGATCTGTGGCCTAAATGAGTGAAGAGCACAGACCTGGGGATTAAACTCATAGCTAATATGACATTAGGGTTATGTTGTGTGTTTTACAGCTGATGGTTGGTTTGGAGTGAATCTAGCTGATGATTCTTCTTTTGTTGTGAAGTTGAGCCTGCCAATTAGTATGATGGTATGATGAACCATGCTACTGGTATGATTTTGTGTCATGACTTAACAAGGCCTTTTTGTTTTGATACTTTCACAGTGCACTGAAAGTTTTGTTCGATAATCTCTGTCGTTTGAGCGGATCTGCACGATTAGAACAGAAAGCGCTGTACGACACGTCGTTGAGGGAATTGTTACAAGTGAGTTTCTCCACATTAGAATGGGCTCTGGAGAAAGTCACTTATCTGGGACAATTACAAAGTAAGTTCCTGTCCAAAAAGGATTCAGCGATGTAATCCGAGCTAAAGTTCTTTTTCTTTTTGAAATGACGTAATTTTGCTGAAAGTGGAAACTAAATGTGACAATCGGCTCCACTATCAGCAAAGAAAGAATGAATGCATGAATGAATGAGTGAAAGAAAGAAAAAAAACTGACTGACTGGTAAATGCTGACAAAAGCTGACAAGACTTTACTGATGTAACACGACTGTGCGAACTTAACCCCCACCTGATAAAGGTGCAGATGAATCTATGTGTGTTTCCTTTTACAGGAGCAGAAAGATGACAGCAACATTCGAGGTTGCGAAATCATTTAACCTTTTAAGTGCCACCTTCTGTGTCGGTGCATCTACCAGGGGTGTTATTCACTACCTTGTGTTGCTCACAGAGGAAACTGTGAGAAAGTGTGTATACGTCTGCGCAGCGCTAACATTTGCATTTCTTTTACATTCTTACAGCATGCCAGTTCTTCATGTGAATTGATGATGCGATTTATACCAGGACAACTGGTTGATGTTTTTTCCTACTACAGGATTTCTGGGTTTATGTGTGAAGAAAACTGTGTTTATAGGTTATGAGTGGTGATGCTGTTACACTGTGTTTTTGGGAAAATGTGACGGTTACTTTGATGATATGAATAACATTCTTTCCACAGCAATGGATGGTTGATTTTATGGTCTTTTTTATGGCACCTCTGGAACCTGTTGACCTGTGTCTGACCTGCGTCTGACCACAGTCAATGTGTATTGCTAATGTTTGTTTTTCTGAGACTGCATGTAGAAGATTCAGCAGAAGCGGACAAGTGACATGAGAAAAACAGATAGGAGATGCAGTGTTTATGGAAAAGTTGAATATGGGCTCTTAGCTGGCCACTTTGAGCCCATAGTAATATATGAGTGGAGTGACTTTGCTTAAGAGCAGTCACTGATTACATTAATGTTGCCTGAGTACATGGGATTATCCATGTCCGAGGCGACTTATGGAAATAATTGTAGTTTACTGATTTGAGAAAACCTGCACATGACACTTGTCTTGCTGATGTTGAATGCTTATTGTTCTTATGATACAATTGTTTACACGTGTGAAGTTTGATTTCACTTCCAGATTTTGCTTTCCAGGCCATGATGGTGTGTATGCAGGCTCCTGGGAGAGCCAGGTGTTAGGCAAACTTAATATGCAAAACACACTAACATCTTTTATTGCAAGGTTACGGAGCTACTCCAGCGGAGACACCCTGATGTTGCCTGGGACATGATCTAGCTAACCTTTTTCTTTAAGACAGGGATCCAGGTTTGATGAGTTGACTCATGGGAGTGTCCATGAGTCAAGAGGAGGGGTCCAGGAATTAACAATAAACAATGTTTTCTATTATTGTTGCAGTGATTTGTGTGATTAACCGTTTATTTACAGGTATTAAACCTATGCAAGTGGTGCATCCATGTTCAGATGAGGCTTTGATGGCCTATAAGTGAAGTTCACTGAACTAAAGAATGTTGTTTGATGATTGTTGACATGCTCTCCAAATAGAAGTTTTCCCTCCTAGCAAGGAAATACAGGTGCAGCAGTAATCTCCTGAGGAATCTTCAGAGGCCCAGTGAGAAGCGAGAACCATTCCAGGCATAGCTGACAGCCCAGGCAGTGGTTGAGGTCAAAGGTCGAGCTGGTTGGGGCCCATCATGAGATCAGATTTTGGAGCCACAGCAAGGACCATGAAACTGCGTTGGAATGAGAGCTGTGCCAAGGGGGATTTCCAGAGGCCAACAGAGGAGATTGTGGACAACAGACGGGCACCTGAAGGATGAGGGGAGCGTGCCAAGCTCCATCGCCAGCGCAGAGGGAGTCTAAGGATGGCATCATGATTCTGTGAAAGCACAGGAACCAGAAGCTATGGTGGTGATGACAGCAGTTTCCTATGAACATCACCTAATGCTGTGTCACTATACTGTGCATACGATGACACTCTGAAGACTGCTGGGATCATAACAGCAGTAAGATAACTGAACCCAGCACCCTTTTCACAGAGGGGTTTTTCTGCAGAGCGTGGACAGTGGAGGAGTCATAAGTATCCCCTTCACAAGACGAAGGCCTGAAGTGAGGTAATGGGGGTTGGTAGAGGCCATAAAACTAGAGTGCTGAAGAGGTCTACAGCTTTCATGATAGCTGAGACCCATATTGACAAACAACAAAACCAACTGGTATGTTTGAATGTTTATTCTACATACATTTGGACTCTGGTCCTATGGACGATGATGGAAACAACTGGAAGAGACATTTATGACGCCCTGCAGAGCTTAAACCACTCTGCAGAGAGACATGTGATTTGCACACCCGGAGGAAGCACCACCAAGCTGAGATGTTTTTGAAAATGTTACTTTCTTATTTCAACTATTAAATTAACAATTTCTTTGTTTGCTCGTAGGATGCAGTTTGCCATTGGATGAGATCAATGAGGAATGGGATAACTGCTAATACATTTGTTAAACTGTACTTTTACAGTAATTTAGGGTGATTTGACATATGCTGAGTATAAAAATGTTTGCATTGACACTGTCAGACATGAGGTGATCATAACTGGGAGCTTTTCAAGCATAAAGGTCAAAAAGGGGGGAATGTTAGGTTTTGTATTGTTGATTGTCATTTATGCTTAGAAATATTTAACCATATATGCTTAGAGGTGTATAATCATTTGTAGATTGAAAGAATGTCTCATCCTAGGAGGTCTGTAACAACTCTGTGTAGCATAAAGAGGGGAGTGCGTTCACTCCTCTACAGATTGTTCTGGCATAGATCACACACCTCCTAGGAGAGGTCGTATCTTCTCTTGCTGATATATGGTATAGCAACCACACGTATATCTGTTTAAGTATAAGAGCCTTTTGTTTAGATGGACCCACTAGACTTCTGGCACCAGCTTTGGGGAGTCTTCACAGGGTCACATCTTGACCTCACACAGATCTCTCTCTCACACACACACACACACACACAGGCAAGGTACTCTTTGTGTGTATGTAGACGTCATATGTTAATGAACCTATGCATATTCGTGTAACCTCAATAAAAGAACAGTGGTACGGGAGAGCGGGCGAGAGCAACTGGGGTCAAGCGAAGGAACGGCGCCTGTCCGGTTCTCTCCCGTGCACGAGAAACATGAAGAACTTTGCCTACTTGTGTCTTGCTTTGCAGTGTAATTATATTGTCTTCAACGTTCCAGCGGATGGGTTCAAGCTACAAACCTATCAGGCGGGTCTACCAAAGTGTTGCCAGGGGGCCAGGAAGGGCATTAACAGGGAGAGGGGGGCACAAAGAAATACTTTTCTTTCTTATTCTCATTTAAAATGTCTATCTTTTATTAAATAATTATCTGAATCTTACAACCAAAGTTTTTATCAGATGTAAAATGTATAGAAATCATACATATACCAACAAGACTGGACATCACTGTCACAACAGCGTTTGGGTTTTTTTTTTGTTTTTTTTGTTTTTTTGTTTTTTGCCTGTCCCGTTTGGCTCTTTTGCCATCAGAATTATTGTCTAAAGGCAAAGAAAGATGCCCAATGGATTTACTTTACCAAATTGACCATCCCAGCCTTGCCGTAATGGTCCATTTGATTCACCTTTTATTGTTTATTTTATTTTCACTTGCTGAATACGGGACAGACTTGACTGGGGGAAAGAAGGGGAGAAAGAAAGAGAAAGAGCTGAGAAGAGGGACAGGGGAGAAGGGCAAAAAAACAAAAACCAACAGAATGGGCAGAAAAAGAAAAAAAATGCATCTATCGATCACCTGGATCACCTGTTGAGAAAGAAAAAAGAAAACAAGCAGAAGAGAACAAGAGTAATAGAATAAACAACATCACAATGATCTATGTGAATATGACAGTAAATACTAAATATTAAACATTATTGTGCAGCACATAAGATCAACAGAACACAGTGTGCTTTGAGGTAGGAGCCAAAAAGGGTGTAGTTTCTGGGTGTGAGCACCCGTGTGTAAACCTGTGAGCATGGACGCACTTGTATTTAAAAGGTTCCTTCATGTAATGATCTGCTAGAGGGTGTGGGGGGGCCACAGCCCCGTCCTCCAGGGCATGAAGCAGGTATGGAGGAGATCCAGACTCCAGACATCCAGAGGCCCGCAGAACACAAGAGACCAAGGAAGACTAACAGAGGGGCAGCCGCGCCACTGTCCCAGAAAGAGCTGAGGAGACTCCCAGATGAGGGCTCACTCAGCAGCCGCGGAGCAGAAGCCAGGGGGAGTTGCAGTGACGTGCCCGTGAGCTCCGCCGGCAGCCAGCCGTGCCTGAGTGACCGAGCCCCAGGCCGAGAGGCCGGGGGCACCCCACCTCCGAAGTGGCCCGAGCGAGCCCCAGGCTCCAGGCCCCGATAAGCGGCCGCCAAGGAGTGAGCCGGTGTGTACCTGGACGCCCACCCCCGGACACAAAGAACCACCAACGCACCGATGTCTGAGGGAGTCCACCACTGGCAGGGGAAGTGGTGGTAGGGGGAGATAGGCCTCCAAACCTTGGAGGGCCTAAGATGTCCCCAGAGAGGTGGCGTCTGATACCCAACCTGACATATAGACACAGACATACAGGCACACACAGATACAAACATCCATTCCCACCCTCATGCTCTCATATGCACTTACTCCACACTCAACCGACGTGGAGACAGACATAAAGAGTCCTTTTAAATACAAGTGCTGTACACACAATGACACTCCCCAAGCGTACTCTACGAACCGGGTCTAGGTACCCTTGCCCCTGGAGGGGGGAACTGCACCCAGACCCAGGTGGTGTTACCCTTTTCCCTGCGGTGGGGAGAGGCAGACCGCCCCGACTCCGCAGCAGCAGGGAGGCCCCACACTCCAGACCGCAGTCGGACGGCCAACTCCTCCTCCCAGCCCCCCCCGCTCCAGCAGGTCGCAGAGAATGGGGGTGAGAGAAGACTCCAAACCTCCCTCCACCCGCTCATTGTAGTGTTGATGCATGTGTGTTCTAAGGTGCATTTAAAACACAGGAGGGCATGGAGCTACCTGCCAGAGAGCAGCAGGTAAGCGCATAGTCCCTCCTGCTAGCCCTCAATGTCTACGTGTATTTAAAATTGAGAGGTGGGCAACCACGCGAGGGGTGAGGTGTACACCCTGATGGTAATTTGGATTCCATGTATCGTGCCCACCCCCAAGATCCTATATGTATGTGTAATGAGAGTGTGAGTAATGTGAATGTCTAAGTTGTGGGATACAATTGAGGCAGAGGCAGCCAGAAGAGGACAGAGGGGGGGTAGCCTCCTCTGCACCCTGGTGACATACCCCTACTCCAAGGCCCTGCATGTGTGGGTGGTTGTGGTGGAGCGGGAAGAGGGAGGCAGCTGGAGATGGGGAGGGAAGGAAGGGAGGGGCAGGTGACCCCTCCCTGGGGCCAGCTCCCCCGCTGACCCCAGTAGGCACCCCCATACTCCGCGACCCGCCAGGGAAAGGGGGCCCAGGCCCATCCAGACCGGTGCCCAGTGCAGCAGCGCCTCCCGGCCCCACAGAGCCCGGGACAGTCCACCCAACCCCACCACAGAGAAAACTGCACCCACCCCACCATCCACTCATCTTCCAGACTACATAAGACAATAGACGCCCAGGCTGAGATCTTCCTCCACCTCTCCTGTATCTCCCCCTTCTGCAGAGAGAGTTCCTGAAGAGCGGAGACCTCCTGCAAGATGTGTCAATCTCCCCCACCAGTTGAAGAGCCCCCCCAGGTGGCTCAACGCACCGGTGGCACCCTGCGCCAGGGCCGGGCCCCCATGCACCCACCCGCCCACAACCCCGGCAACACACCTACCAGGACCCAAGCCCCCGAGGCCCAGCAAGGGCCCCAGCCCAGAGACGGAGCGCCCCCAGAACCTCACGCCCATCCCGGACCCACCCAGGGGCAGCCAGGCTACCAGGTCAGTAACCCACGTCCGTCAGCACAGACCCTCCCCTAGCCCCGCTGCACGCAACCACGAGGAAACAGTCACCTGAGAGCCAACAGAGCCCCTAACCGGACATGACCGCTACCCCTGGATTGAGCCCCCCAAGGAAGATGCCTCCGGGGAACCCCCCGACGCCCTAAGCCTGTCCCTACCCCCACACCAATCACAACAGTGAAGGCGGGACCAAACTATGACCCCCCCACCCCCACTAGGTGATGGAGCTGATCAAAGGAGCCCAGAGCAATTGATCTGATGTGGTGGCAGAGGCTGTATCAAGACTAATGTAATCTAATAGATAATTTCTATATTGGTTAGAATTAAGATTATTTTTATTTTTCCAGTTCATGAGGACTGTTTTCTTGGCTATGCATAGGGCAGTGAAGATCATATGGGCTATATTCTTTTCTGAAGTGACATTATCTAAGCTGCCCAACAAACACACTAAGGGGGAAGTTGGAATGTTACATTTCAGACACTTTGATAAGTCCTCACATATCTCGCGCCAAAACTTCTGAACTGGTGGACAGAACCAAAGAGCGTGGATATAATTGTCCGGTGAATTGGTTTGGCAGTGTGAGCAGTTGTTGGCAGACGTGAAGCCCATCTTGAACATCCGATGACCTGTATAGTGCACTCTATGTAATATTTTGTATTGAATTAATTGAAGACTGGGATTTCTAATTAGATGAAAGGTTTTTAAGCATATCTGAGACCAGAAGTTTAGGTCTAAGTTAACTGATAAATCCGCTTCCCATTTTGCAATAGGAAGTGATATTGATTCATCTGTTTTAGAAAGCATTCTGTATATTTTGGATAGTAATTTGGGGGTTTTAAGAGTAAGAAATTGAACCACACTTGGTGGTGTTTGTAGTTCAACTTGACCCGGTTTGAATTTCTTTTTTACTATGGATTTAATTTGTTGATATTCTAAAAATCTTTTCCTGTTGATCCCATATTATGTAACTAGTCCGTCAAATGAAATAAATTCTGTTCCTTCTAGTATATGTTCTAATTATTTGATTTCTTTACCACTCCAATCTGAAAAGTTTATCATATTATTGTTTTGTAATATGTCAGGGTTGTTCCAGATAGGTGTACGTTTGCATGGGATTAATAGAATAGAATAGAATAGAATAGAATAGAATACTTTTATTTGTCAATTTCTTCAAATGTACTTGCCATACAAAGGAATTGAAATTACGTTTCACACTGTCCCAAAAAAATGCGTAGGCATTGACAACAATAAGGTGCAGATGCACAACAAAAACAAAAACAGCCCTAACAATAAGATAATAAATAGTAATATAATAATATAAATAGTGCTAAAAGAATACTAAAAATATATATATAGCAGCAGGTGTGTGCAATTGCAATGCAAGTCAGGAATGTTTTCAGTTCTTGGTTCAGAGAGTGTTTCCTTGTTGGAGAGTGTGGGGGGGTAGAGTCCAATCTGTCTACTATACTTCTGCCAATCTGGTGATTCTGCTGGCTGGGAGCCGGGAGGGAAGAGAGTTCAGCAGTCTCACAGCCTGGTGGATGAAGCTGTTGGTGAGCCTGGTAGTGCGGGAGCGGAGACTTCTGTATCTCTTTCCAGAGGGCAGGAGGCTGAACAGACAGTGCGCGGGGTGGGTTGCATCGTTGACAATTGTGATGGCTTTGCGGGTGAGGCGAGTGGTGTAAATGTCTTGCAGGGAGGGGAGTGGTACACCAACTATCCTCTCAGCTGTTCTCACAATACGTTGTAGAGCTTTTCTGTTATAGTCAGTGCAGCTACCGCCCCACACAGTGATGCAGCTGGAGAGGATACTTTCAATAGTTCCTCTGTAGAATGTAGTCAGGATGGGTGGTGGAGCACTTGCCCGCTTGAGTTTGCGCAGGAAGTAGAGGCGCTGTTGTGCTTTCTTGGCCAGTGATGCTGTGTTGGTGGTCCAAGAGAGGTCCTCACTGATGTGCACCCCCAGGAACTTGGTGCTGCTCACCCTCTCCACCGCAGCGCCGTCGATGGTCAATGGGGGGTGACAGGTGTGGCCTCTCTGGAAGTTGACAATAATCTCCTTGGTCTTACTGACATTTAGCAGGAGGTTGTTGTCTCTGCACCACGTGGTCAGGAGCTCAACCTCTTTCCTGTAGTGGGTCTCATCGCCCTTGGTGATGAGCCCTACCAGCGTTGTGTCGTCCGCAAACTTCACAAGGTGGTTGGAGCTGTAGGTTGGTGTGCAGTCATGTGTCAACAGGGTGAAGAGCAGAGGACTGAGCACACAGCCTTGTGGAGCCCCCGTGCTCAGGGTGATGCTGTTTGAGACCTTGTTGCCTACACGCACCGCTTGAGGCCTCTGGCTGAGGAAATCCAGCAGCCAGTTGCAGAGGGAGGTGCTGAGGCCCAGTCTGTCCAGTTTACAGATGAGTTGTTGTGGTATTATGGTGTTGAATGCTGAGCTAAAGTCTATGAACAGCATTCTCACATATGAGTCTTTCTTGTCCAGATGAGTTAGGGCTGGGTGGAGGGCAGAGCAGATTGCATCCTCTGTGGATCGTTTCGCTCTGTATGCGAACTGGTGTGGGTCTAGGGTGGGAGGTAGGGTGGATTTGATGTGTGACATGACTAGTCGTTCAAAGCACTTCATAATAATGGGTGTCAGTGCCACGGGGCGGTAGTCATTGAAACAGGCTGGGGATGGTTTCTTTGGCACAGGTATGATGGTGGCAGTCTTGAAGCATGATGGGACAGTGGCTTGCCTCAGGGAGGTGTTAAAGATGTCTGTGAAGACATTCTTCAGCTCCTCTGCGCAGTCTTTCAGCACACTACCAGGGATGTTATCTGGACCCGCTGCTTTCCGGGCGTTGATGGTGATGAGTGTCCTCTTCACGCTGGCAGCAGACAGGCACAGAGGCTGGTCGTGTGAAGGTGGTGGTGTTTTCTGTGGGCGTGTGTTGTTCTGTGCTTCAAATCGTGCAAAGAAGCTGTTCAGGTTGTTGAGCAGAGTGGTGTCGCTCTCACAGCTACGCGCTACAGGCTTGTAGTCTGTAATAGCCTGGATGCCTTGCCATAGGCTTCTTGCATCCTTGCTATCATTGAAGTGGGAGGTTATCTTGTGTGTGTAGTCCTGTTTCGCTTTCCTGATGCCACGGGACAGGTTGGCTCTCGCTGTTCTCAGGCCTATTTCATCCCCAGCTCTGAAGGCCTTGTCTCTGGACTTCAGCAGCCTGTGGACATCTCCTGTTAGCCATGGCTTCCGGTTGGCTCGAGTTGTGATACTTTTCACCTGTGTTACATCATCAATGCATTTGGTGATGTATGAGCTCACCGTGTCTGTGTACTCCTCGATGTCTATGATGTTATTGTAGGTGGCTGCTTCCTTGAATATGTCCCAATCAGTTGACCCGAAGCAGTCTTGAAGAGCAGAGGTGGCCTCCTGTGGCCACACTCTTACCTCTTTCATAACAGGTTTGATGACCTTCACTCTCTGTCTGTATGCTGGCATTAGCATAACAGTGAGGTGATCAGAGGTGCCGATGTGGGGGAGGGGGATGGCTTTGTATGCTCCTTTTTCCTGTGTGTAGACCAAGTCCAATATGTTGTCTCCCCTTGTTGGAAAATGTACATGCTGATGAAACTTTGGGAGAACAGTTTTAAGATCAGCATGATTAAAGTCTCCTGCGAGGATGATGAAACCGTCTGGGTGTGCTGTTTGTTGCTCACTGATGGCCTGATACAGTTCGTTCAGCGCCGCATTTCTATCGCTGTTGTTGCTAGATGGAGGTATATAGGTAGCGACCAACAAGATCGAACTTACCTCCCTGGGCAAATAGAAAGGGCGACACTTCACGATCATGAACTCCGCCAGTGATGAGCAGTGTTTGCGTACTACAGTGGCATCCCGACACCACTCGTCACGGATGTAAACACAGACCCCGCCACCTCGGATCTTACCTCCGTCTACGAGAGCCCTGTCGGCTCTGTAGCATGCTAGCTGCTCCAGTTGTATGGCCGAGTCCGGAATGTTGTCATTAAGCCATGTCTCGGTGAAAACTAGCACACAACAGTCACTTACTTTGCGATTCGCTGATCTCAGAAGTCGTATGTTGTCCATTTTATTGTCCAGAGATCGTACGTTGGCTAAGAGGATCGATGGTATGGCTGGGCGAGTTGGCTTAGCCTCAAGCCTGACTCGGACACCTCCGCGCTTGCCCCGCTTCCTTGTCCTAGCGCACCGCTTTCGACGCCTCCTTGCCCGGGGAGGGTTAGCAGGCGAGTCCGGTGAGTTGCTAGGCCAGCTAGCAGGCTGTCGCAGAAGTCCTATCTCCCTTAGCATCTCAACGTCGTTAGTGTTCAAAACTTGGCAAATCTTGCTTCTCCGAATGTGTAAGAGAGCCTGACGACTGTACACATATTCCGACGTGGACTGGCGAGAAACACTTGCAGAAAGACACTTACTTGACGAACAAAACATCGCATTTTCGGGAGAGCGTGAGGTCGCTGCGTCTACACGCGCCGCCATTTTTAGTGGATAATGAAGACGCCGTCAATTTTAGAAACTCCCACCATGCTGTCAGAGAAGAGCTGATGTTGATGCTTTTAAAGCATTCATGTCGTTGGATGTTTGAGCTGATAAATGGTAGGTCTGAGATCTCTAGATTATTGCAAAGTGCTTGTTCTACATCTAGCCAAGGTTCATCTAAGAGGGTATGTTTTAGCCATCCTGAGATAAACTGAAGCCTGTTGGCTAAGAAGTAGTGCTGAAAGTTAGGCAGATCTAATCCTCCTCTATCCTTGGTCTTTTGTAGTGTTTTTAAGCTTATACGTGGGGGTTTATTTTTCCAAAGGAATTTGGACATACATGAATCTAGAGATCTGAACCAATCTTGTGGCGGTTTAGTTGGGATCATTGAGAATAAATAATTAATTTTTGGTAAGACCATCATTTTTATAGCGGCAACCCTTCCCATGAGTGATATGGGTAGACATTTCCACCTAGCCAGATCATCTTCTACCTTCTTTAAAAGTGGGATATGGTTTAATTTAGTTAGATCTGCAAGCTTGGGAGAAACATTAATACCTAAATATTTTATATTTCCCGATTGCAGTGGTGTAGAAGAGGAATTATGGAGAGAGCAATTAATCGGTAGGACTGTAGATTTTGACCACTTAATTGAGTAATCTGATATTCTTGCAAAAGAGTTTATCGATTCAATCACCCCAGAGATATTGGTTTGTGAATTTTGGAGAAAGAGTAACACATCATCCGCATAAAGGCTGATTTTATGTTCCACGTTCTTGCATTTTATGCCATTAATTACTGAATTCTGTCTAATTGCTGCTGCTAGTGGTTCAATAAAAATTGCAAACAGCGAAGGGTAGAGTGGGCATCCCTGCCTGGTGCCCCTCAAGAGACAGAAGCTGGAGGATGTCTGGTCATTTGTTCTGACACAAGCTGTTGGGGAATTATATGATATTTTTAACCAGTTTATGAAAGAGGATCCAAAACCAAATTTGTGTAAAGTTGCAAATAGAAATTTCCAGTTAACTCTGTCAAATGCTTTTTCTGCGTCTAAAGAGAATATTGTAGTTTCTAGGTTTTTACTGTATGAGTAGTCTATCAAATTAAGTAATCTGTGTGTATTTGTTGATGAGTGCCTACCTTTTATGAAACCAGTTTGGTCAGGATGAATTAAGAGGGGGGTTATTTTCTCCAGTCTCTTTGAGAGAGCTTTGCAGATTATTTTAAGGTCTACATTTATAAGGGATATTGGACGATAGCTTGAGGGATATACAGGGTCTTTGCCTGGTTTTAGCAGGAGATTAATGTTTGCAGAATTCATATTTGATGGAAGTCTGCCCTTTTCTTTGATTTCCAACAGCGTTCTGTAGAAAACTGGTGCTAGAATCGACCAGAATTCTTTGTAGAATTCTGCAGGAAAGCCGTCTGGACCTGGAGCCTTATTATTGGGCATACTTATCAGGGCTTCCTGGAGTTCACCTGGTGTCAACAGCGTTTGTTTTCATTCAAAGGCTTTATGGCTTTAATACCTGGTGGGCCGGTCTCTAGTCAAAATGCCCAGGCTGATTTTTTTTGTCCCAGTCCAGCCCTGGGCATGACATGCAGTGAGTTAATCTGAGCAGGTGCATTAAAAAATGAATGGCTGGGCCAGCGGTGCACATCTCAAATTAGCTCGCATAGACACGTTAGTTTTGCTGCTTCTTAATGACGGTATCTTAGCTAACAACCCCAACTACCAGATTCAACTTGTAATTGGCTAAAAATAACTTAGCCAACTGGTGAGAGGGACGTTATTAGCTGGCAGTTTTTTCAAGCGATGTTGAAATTTCCACATTCCAACACTTCAAAAGCTTCAGGAGCTCTCCGCTCAGCTCTGCAACTGTTAATATAGAGCGTTATTAAATTTATTGCTAATGCAATCATATGGCACATTGACTTCTAAGGAAATTTTAGATGGGACTCGTCATCAAAAAGGTTGCCGACCCCTGCTCTAAAATGTCACTGTATGTGTATGTGTGTTTGTGTTTTATGTGTATAGACTTTAAAAAAAAATATTACTGATGATATAACATTGTCCAGACATGCTCTGTAAGGACATGATGAGGAAGCAGTGACAGAAAGAAGCTGTGTGAGGCAGCGGATCCCTCAGCAGCTGGATTACAAAGAGCACAGGTAACAATAACATCTGTACCAGGTGTTGTGTTGCAGAGGTATTCAAGTATAAAAACAATAATAAACACAATGTGTTGGTTCTATAACCTCTTTCAAGAGTTGCTAAGTGTGAATAATTAAATAATAATTAATCCAATAGCAGATTGTGCCTTGTTCTCCGATGGACAGCAGGTGGAGAGTGATAGATGGAGGAAGAGAGGGAAAGAGTGAGTCACAGGCAGAGCTTGGTTTATTTCTCACTGTTTCGTTGTCTTATGGTTCCAAGCGCTGTCACCAATCTTTGCATTTTATTATTATCTCATAACACTTAATCACACTTTAATCAGCTACCATCTCTCCTGTGGACTCTTTAATGTCTACAGGCTCAGATCAACACAGCCCTGCCCTCCTGCACTATCAGCAGCAGGACCAGCAACTCTTCAACAGCAACATTGTACCCATCAGGTAAAACATGGGCTACATTTGCTTTGCATTGTCCCCACCTGGTGACAGTGATATAGTATGATGTGATTCCATATTTGATTCTTGATGAATGTGGGTTGTTGTTATTCAGCCTGGTTCTATGTGCCCCTTTAACTTTCAAACATCTCTGCACAGCCCTGCTCTCGATCCTTTAGTAAAACCAAAACCTTTAGAAGTCTTTATTCAGGATTTTACTCCAGTAACTGGTACATCCTGCTCCAGTCTGAAGTCGCACAAAAAAAGACTCACAGAGATTATGAATGCACAAATCACACAAATGTGTTTTATTTTTCCAAGGTATATTGTTTTAATATAATTAAGGTGTAAAACTTGCCAAACATACTATATTTAATGAATTAAGTCACAATTATCTTGCTATGCTTTATCTTAAAAAACAAACATCATTCTTGTAAAACTTGATATGCTATGCCTTTTCACTTTCTTTTGGTTGTCTTGTTAGCAGATCCATTATACTGACACAAACAGTAAAAGCGAAAATGACAGAAATACTAAGTAAACACTAAAACTGCACATCTCATACAATAAGGCTTTGAAAGAATGGAATATTGACAAAACATAGGTGTGCATCACACAATGTTCCTGACACCTGTAAAACAGGAAGGCATAAAAGTTATTAGAAACGAACAGCTGGATTTGAAGGTAACCCAAGGAAACGTCAGCTCACACAGGTTGTCTCACAAACTTTCGAGACAACCTGTGGCTACATCCAGGGTGACGATGCTTTAGTGGGCCACTAGTTTGCTGAAAGCACATTAACTAGGCAAAACAAAAAAAGTGTTTTCACAAGTTTGTAAGCTCTGCAACTGAATCTTACCTCTTATTCTGATGGGTCTGTGTTCACAGAATGATGCAAAGTCTCCTTCAGCTGAAACACAGGATACACAATCCACAGTAAAAAGCAAGATCACATTCACGTAAATATTGTAAATCATTCTGTCAGTTATCTAGGTTTCAAGAAAATGTCACTAGTTCTAATGTCAAACTCCCGTGTACCATCTTAAATTAAAAAATGCCTCATAAGCTGAGGAGTTCATGTAAAATGTGGATTTTCTGAAAAGTTACATTAATTTAATACTCATATTTTAATTTTTCATAGTATAATTAGTCAAGTGGACAGTTTAGAAACATCTTCTATTTCACAATCAGGTTCAATTTAAGAGCTCGTAGTGCAGGCAGCCGAAGATATAGAACCCATGACTTTTGTCACAGTTCGGCTGTGTGGCAGGCAGGATTTATCGACACATGAGAAGATAAAAATGGGATTTTTTTCTTACTCTCTGCAAGAAGCCTACTATATCTAGCTTGTCTGCTTTGGTGGGAGAACCGCCCTGACCATCACAGATGCTCTCAGACCCAGGAAGTGACTGTCTGTTGGAATCCAGTCCAGGTTTCAGAGTCTTCCAGCCTTTCCAATCAGAAATGTGGCTACTCTGTATGTCAGCTGCCGTGAGCAAGGGTAGCAAAGAGCACTGAGTGGCTACTGTCCTGTTGGGCATTGGTTTAGATGATGGTGTGGGGACTGTTCCAGGTAGAAAGACTTTAAGTTGAGAGCAGAGGAGAGACTGTTCATCCAGCAATCTGTGCATCTTCTACTCCAAAACACAGAATCAGAAAACATAAAGTTAAAAAAAACAAAAATATATCGGCCTGCCGATCTGTCTCAGGAGATGAATTTTGTTACCATTTTCAAGCTTTCATCATACTCATAGGCCAGTTCTTTTAACTGCCTCTCCAGCTCACCAGCCTCTCGTTTTACTGCACGCCTCAGCTCTTCGATGTCCCGAATCTTCTCTCTAAACACGCACAACACACACACACATTTATTGTTGGGTGCATGAAACTGTAATGTAATTATCACCATGCCAATGCTCAAAGCTGGTTATCATGTGGACCAAAAGCAATTAAGTGTTTTCCAAGTGTACACTCATAGTTACACTGCAATGGATGCATCTGGGGCAATTCAGGGTTCAGTATATTGGCCAAGGATCCAGAAAATGCTCCAATAAATAAATATTGGTGATCATTTAAAACTGCTAAATTACAACCTATGCTAATGAACTCCCAGGGTCTATAACTTGAAAAAATAGTATGAAGATAAAATATATGACATATTCCATAAGCAAAAAGAACAATCTGATTCTGAGGTGGGCAGACGGTCAGAACGTTATTAGCACCTCACTCACTGATTCTATGATAAAGCTGCACGTCTACTGCATTCTCGTAAAACAGAAATTCCAAGAGAGTGACACAACAGCAGAACCGTAACTACCATGTGTGGGAAAAGCTTTTAGGACCTCACTTTTTTGCAAGATCTGGGACCCAGACTAATGTTTTTGTCAGATTTGACTTGTGATTCTATACGTGCAGTTTTTATATTAAATTAAGGTTAAAAATGAATACTTTAAAGAACAAAATATACAGTGGGGCAAAAAAGTATTTAGTCAGCCACCGATTGTGCAAGTTCCCCCACCTAAAATGATGACAGAGGTCAGTAATTTGCACCAGAGGTACACTTCAACTGTGAGAGACAGACTGTGAAAAAAAAATCCATGAATTCACATGGTAGGATTTGTAAAGAATTTATTCGTAAATCAGGGTGGAAAATAAGTATTTGGTCACCTCAAACAAGGAAAATCTCTGGCTCTCACAGACCTGTAACGTCTTCTGTAAGAAGCTTTTCTGTCCCCCACTCGTTACCTGTATGAATGGCACCTGTTTGAACTCATCATCTGTATAAAAGACACCTGTCCACAGCCTCAAACAGTCAGACTCCAAACTCCACCATGGCCAAGACCAAAGAGCTTTCGAAGGACACCAGGAAAAGTATTGTAGACCTGCACCAGACTGGGAAGAGTGAATCTACAATAGGCAAGCAGCTTGGTGTGAAAAAATCAACTGTGGGAGCAATCATCAGAAAATGGAAGACATACAAGACCACTGATAATCTCCCTCGATCTGAGGCTCCACGCAAGATCTCATCCCGTGGGGTCAAAATGATCATGAGAACGGTGAGCAAAGATCCCAGAACCACACGGGGGGACCTGGTGAATGACCTGCAGAGAGCTGGGACCAAAGTAACAAAGGTCACCATCAGTAACACACTACAACGGCAGGGAATCAAATCCCGCAGTGCCAGACGTGTTCCGCTGCTGAAGCCAGTGCATGTCCAGGCCCGTCTGAAGTTTGCCAGGGAGCACATGGATGATACAGCAGAGGATTGGGAGAATGTCATGTGGTCACATGAAACCAAAGTAGAACTTTTTGGTATAAACTCAACTCGTCGTGTTTGGAGGAAGAAGAATACTGAGTTGCATCCCAAGAACACCATACCTACTGTGAAGCATGGGGGGGGAAACATCATGCTATGGGGCTGTTTTTCTGCCAAGGGGACAGGACAACTGATCCGTGTTAAGGACAGAATGAATGGGGCCATGTATCGTGAGATTTTGAGCCAAAACCTCCTTCCATCAGTGAGAACTTTGAAGATGAAACGAGGCTGGGTCTTCCAACATGACAATGATCCAAAACACACCACCCGGGCAACAAAGGAGTGGCTCCGTAAGAAGCATTTGAAAGTCCTGGAGTGGCCTAGCCAGTCTCCAGACCTCAACCCCGTAGAAAATCTGTGGCGGGAGTTGAAAGTCCGTGTTGCTCGGCGACAGCCCCAAAACATCACTGCTCTCGAGAAGATCTGCATGGAGGAATGGGCCAAAATACCAGCTACTGTGTGTGCAAACCTGGTAAAGACCTATAGTAAACGTTTGACCTCTGTTATTGCCAACAAAGGTTATGTTACAAAGTATTGAGTTGTATTTTTGTTATTGACCAAATACTTATTTTCCACCCTGATTTACGAATAAATTCTTTACAAATCCTACCATGTGGATTCATGGATTTTTTTTTCACATTCTGTCTCTCACAGTTGAAGTGTACCTCTGGTGCAAATTACTGACCTCTGTCATCATTTTAGGTGGGGGAACTTGCACAATCGGTGGCTGACTAAATACTTTTTTGCCCCACTGTATTTAATTCCTAGACGCGGTTCAAGTGGACTGCTAACTGATAAAACCTGTTTCTGAAAGGACTTTGGTTGCGCCTGTAGCCAGAACACACTAGAAATGTATAAACTATTGTTTGTACCTGTCCTGGTCAGAGAGACAACTGAACACAGCAGCCTGGTCTTCAGAGAGTTGCTCCTCCATGTTACTTAGCACAGACCAAAACTGCTGCAGACACAGCAACATCTCCTCCAGCTCATCCAGAGAGTACTATAGAGAACAAAGACACAGTTATCATTAAAAAAAGAAAACACCTATCTGTCGAAGACATTTCTCCGATGAGCTTCTTCAGTTCTAACAACAGACGGTGGAAAGTCCCAGGTGTTTAGGCCCTAGTGAGACTTGTCACTAAAGAGGGTTTTCGACCTACTATTGATCATAGTCTCATCACATGAGCCATGGAAACTGTATTCCCTGGATACTATGGTCTCTCTTTCAGCTGAATAATGTGCTGTGCCTCAAAGAAAAAAATGGTTCACCAGTGGTTTGACGAGCACAAAAACAGGTTTTAGGTGTTGACTTGGCCTCCAAATGATCCAGTCTCAGTCCAATCAAGCAAATGTGGGCCTCCATGGATAAGACTTCTTTGGCAGTAGTTGGGACCAAGAAGTCTGATCCAGCAAAGAGGCCCCACCTTGTAAGCTGCAGAATTTGAAGAATTTGTTGCTAACATCTCGCTGCCAGATACCACAACACTCCTTCACACAGCTTAAGGTTGGTTTGTTTTATAAAACACATTATACTTTTGATGGATACGGTATCAAATATGTTACTAAATATTAATTATAGTCTGTTAGTAATAATCCAGTTGCACAAGTGACACAACAGAGAGCATTATTTCTTAACAAGATAGAAGTATATATTGATGTTTTCATGGCTCAAGTGTCTCTTTAATTCAATTCAATTCAATTTTATTTATATAGCGCCAAATCACAACATAAGTCGCCTCAAGGCGCTTCATAGATACAGAGAAAAAACCCAACAATCATGTGACCCCCTATGAGCAAGCACTTTGGAAACAGTGGGAAGGAAAAACTCCCTTTTAACAGGAAGAAACCTCCAGCAGAACCAGGCTCAGGGAGGGGCGGCCATCTGCTGCGACCGGTTGGGGTGAGAGAAGGAAGACAGGATAAAAGACATGCTGTGGAAGAGAGACAGAGGTTAATAACAGATATGATTCAATGCAGAGAGGTCTGTTAATACATAGTGAGTGAGAAAGGTGACTGGAAAGGAAAAACTCAGTGCATCATGGGAATCCCCCGGCAGCCTACGTCTATTGCAGCATAACTAAGGGAGGATTCAGGGTCACCTGGTCCAGCCCTAACTATATGCTTTAGCAAAAAGGAAAGTTTGAAGCCTAATCTTAAAAGTAGAGATAATGTCTGTCTCCTGAATCCAAACTGGAAGCTGGTTCCACAGAAGAGGGGCCTGAAAACTGAAGGCTCTGCCTCCCATTCTACTTTTAAATACTCTAGGAACAACAAGTAGGCCTGCAGAGCGAGAGCGAAGTGCTCTAATAGGGTGATATGGTACTACAAGGTCATTAAGATAAGATGGGGTCTGATTATTTAAGACCTTGTATGTGAGGAGCAGGATTTTGAATTCAATTCTGGATTTAACAGGAAGTCAAAACAGGAGAAATATGCTCTCTCTTTCTAGTCCCTGTCAGGACTCTTGCTGCAGCATTTTGGATTAGCTGAAGGCTTTTCAGTGAGTTTTTTGGACATCTGATAATAATGAATTACAGTCGTCCAGCCTGGAAGTAATAAATGCATGAACTAGTTTTTCAGCGTCACTCTGAGACAGGATATTTCTAATTTTAGAGATGTTGCTCAAATGGAAGAAAGCAGTCTTACATATTTGTTTAATATGTGCGTTGAAGGACATATCCTGGTCAAAAATGACTCCAAGGTTCCTCACAGCGTTACTGGAGGCCAAGGTAATGCCATCCAGAGTAAGAATCTGGTTAGATACCATATTTCTAAGCTTTTCAGGGCCGAGTACAATAACCTCAGTTTTATCTGAATTACGAAGCAGAAAGTTAGCGGCCATCCAGGTCTTTACGTCTTTAAGACATTCCTGCAGTTTAACTAATTGGTGTATGTTTTCTGGCTTCATGGACAGATAGAGCTGGGTGTCATCTGCATAGCAGTGTAAATGTATGCTATGTCTTCTAATGATGCTGCCTAAGGGAAGTATGTATAATGTAAACAGAATTGGTCCTAGCACTGAACCCTGTGGAACTCCATAATTAACCTCAGTGTGTGAAGAGGACTCTCCATTTACATGCACAAACTGGAGTCTATTAGATAGATATGATACAAACCACTGCAGCACAGTACCTGTAATACCTACAGCATGTTCTAATCGCTCTAATAGGATATTATGGTCGACAGTATCGAATGCTGCACTAAGGTCTAGCAGGACAAGCACAGAGATGAGTCCACTGTCAGAGGCCATAAGAAGATCATTTGTAACCTTCACTAAAGCTGTTTCTGTGCTGTGATGAGCTCTGAAACCTGACTGAAACTCTTCAAATAAACCATTCCTCTGCAGATGATCTGTTAGCTGTTTGACAACTACTCTTTCAAGGATTTTTGATATGAAAGGAAGGTTGGAGATTGGCCTATAATTAGCTAAGACTGCTGGGTCTAGAGATGCTTTTTGAGTAAAGGTTTAACTACAGCCAGCTTGAAGGCCTGTGGTACATAGCCGATTATTAGAGATAGGTTGATCATATTTAAGATCGAAGAATTAATTAATGGCAGGACTTCTTTGAGCAGTTTTGTAGGAATGGGGTCTAAAAGACACGTTGATGGCTTGGAGGAAGTAATTATTGAAGTTAGTTATACTTTAGTGTTGTATTTTTCATACTTTGGATTTCTCTGTCTTTGGCTACACTACGGTTGGTAGAAAAAGCTTTTCTTGTGTAATAGCTAGCTAATTACTCACTGATGTATACACAGTAGACCTTTCCAGGACTGGACTTCTAATCTGGCATACCGAGCAGTTGCCCAGTGGGCCGATGCAAACTTGTGGGCCAAGATTACAGATTAGATTCAAGCAGATTAATAGCATGCTCTGTGGTCAAATGGTTCTGCATGTGGGGTCATTACTAAAAAACATATTACAAAGAACACTTTTGTTAAAAGTAAAGCAATATGTTACTCAATTACTCCAAGGAGAAAGTAATTTAATATACTACTCATTACATAACTTTTAATGTTACCCACTAAAATAGCTGAAACAAACTGTCTCAGGACCTCAAATTGGCTTAGTAAGCTCAGTGATCCCTGACCTACATACACAGGTGAATCCAATAATGACAAAGAGTATTTAAGGGGGTCAATTGTAATTTTCCCTCTTCTTTTAATTTTCTCTGAAGAGTAGCAACACAGGGGTCTCAAAACAACTCTGAAACGACCTGAAGACAAAGATTGTTCACCATCATGGTTTAGGGCCAGTGTTGGTCAAGTTACTTGAAAAAAGTAATCAGTAACTAATTACTGATTACTTCCCCAAAAAAGTAATCCCATTACTTTACTGATTACTTATTTTCAAAAGTAATTACTTACTTAGTTACTTTTTAAAAACATGATTTACAACCTGAAGAGGTGATAAAGCGATAGATCTTTCAGCCCAATTCTACTTTTTCTGCATAATCCATCATACAAAATGTAATCAAATGGAAAAGTCTATTTTTTTAACTTGTTTTATCAGTTTTAATCTTTTAACTTTATGCATCAAGCAAAAATTTTATTATATGCAACATTCTCTGACTTGAATAAATTAGTTTAACATTTAAACCTATTTTCTGCACATTCCAGCACATAAAATAAAATATTTTTTGTGTTTACACTCAGTCTTTCAAATAGATGCAAGTGAAAACACAGCAGAAAATAAATAAAGTCAAAGACTCAGCGGTCCTGTTGCTCTATTTTCACCTGTAAAGCAGGACTGCGGTAGGCGGAGGTTTACCCTGGTGCAGGTGTGCCGCGGTCAGTTGAAGAATCCGCGAGTGTCTCTGTGAGTTTCCCATTACGTCGTAGCTACTCGGTGCTTGCTTGGAAGTTTAGGGGTTTTTTCGCTGTAAAAAGAAGTTTTCTTCCCACGCACGATGGACGCTAATGTTTTTGTCACTTTTTATGGAATCAAACTCAAAGTCAGGTCAGTACTTCCACGCTTTAAACGCTGCACGCTCATACTCTCCCACAATCGATATGTGATCCATTGTTGATCTGCACACAGCTGTTGTCACTAACGGCGCACTCGCTTACGTCACTGTCGTGAGACATTCTCGCAAAAAAATCACGGTTTTAGTAACGCAGTAACGCAGCGTTCCTACAGGAAAGTAACGGTAATCTAATTACAGTTTTTGCAATAGTAATCCCTTACTTTACTCGTTACTTGAAAAAAGTAATCAGATTACAGTAACGCGTTACTGCCCATCTCTGTTTAGGGCAGTGGTTCCCAAACTTTTTTTGCTGGGCCCCCCTTTGTTTTACAAGAAAAATGTTCGCGCCCCCCTGCGTGCACGCACGCACTAACACATCCACCAACCACACACGCCCATATTTTGCTCCATTGCGGTTTATTTCACACCTCAAACATTTAGTAAATAATTAAGCAAATACAAGCAATCTGCAATAAATTACAGGTAGTAATAAAATAAACTACTAACTCTTTTACGCTAAGTCCGCACCTACACGGGTATTTTTGAACACGCAGCTGTTTCGTCCACGTAAACGGCGTTTCGAATCACCGAAAACTGAGATTTTTTTAAACTCCTTTTTTTTCGTTTATGTGCGGGCGAGGAATACAGAGTTCGTCACGCAACGTCAAAGGTATGTGCCTTTTTTCACGTCACGCTGTGGCCACGTTATTGTTTACATGAGATGAATTGGAGAATGACAGATAGAGACGAAATACTGTTAATCTGACTGTCTGCAGGTTTTACACGCAGTTACTGTCCCTCCATTTACAAAGGCAGAGGCGTCACGGTGTGATTATTTTACTGTAGTTGTTTTTTTTCCTGTGTAATAATGTTCAACATTGCATCAATACATTTTTCAAAAAATGCCTCTCTGTGCAAAATGGGTTCAAAAACATAAACAACTGTGGGATCCTGTTTGTCCGTGATTTGAAGAGCCCAGCGCTGCTCCCGACGCAGGGGAAACCAATCCTGCAGGGAGACCTACCTCGGCACTTGTGCAGGTGAAGCCAAAGGGCAGATTTGCTTCTCCATATTTTCTAGTCTTTGGCTTAGAATGAAGTTGGTTTGGAAACATATTCAGCGATGCTTCATCTCCTGCTTTGCGTTTCTGTGGGCGCCCCGTGCTAGCAGTGTACAAGCGTTTTGTTACCCCCCCCCCCCCTTTTCATACCGTGCCCCCCCTGCAATGGCTCTGCACCCCCCCTAAGGGGCGGGCCCCACACTTTGGGAAGGTCTGGTTTAGGGGAAGGATACAGAAAGCTGTCTCAGAGATTTAAGCCGTCTGTTTCCACAGTTAGGAACATATTGAGACAATGGAAGACCACAGGCTCAGTTCAAGTTAAGGCTCAAAGTGGCAGACCATGAAAAATCTCGGATAGACAGAAGCGACGAATGGTGAGAACAGTCAGAATCAACCCACAGACCAGCACCAAAGACCTACAACATCATCTTGCAGCAGATGGAGTCACTGTGCAGCGTTCAACCATTCGGCGCACTTTACACAAGGAGATGCTGTATGTGAGAGTGATGCAGAGGAAGCCTTTTCTCCGCCAACAGCACAAACAGAGACACTTGAGGTTTGCTAAAGCACATTTGGACAAGCCAGCTTCATTCTGGAATAAGGTGCTGTGGACTGATGAAACTAACATTGAGTTATTTGGGCATAACAAGGGGCGTTATGGAGGAAAAAGAACACAGCAGTCCAAGAAAAACACCTGCTGCCTCCAGTAAAATATGGTGGTGGTTCCATCATGCTGTGGGGCTGTGTGGCCAGTGCAGGGACTGGGAATCCCTTCATAGTTGAGGGACACATGGATTCCACTCAGTATCAGCAGATTCTGGAGAATCAGTGACAAAGCTGAAGCTGCGCCGGGGCTGGATCTTTCAACAAGACAACGACCCGAGACACTGCTCAAAATCCACTAAGACATTCATGCAGAGGAACAAGTACAACGTTCATCTCAGTCCCCAGACCTGAATATTATTGAAAATCTGTGGTGTGAGTTAAAGAGAGCTGTTGATGCTCGGAAGCCATCAAACCTGAATGAGCTAGAGATGTTGTGTAAAGAGGAATGGTCCAAAATACCTTCAACCACAATCCAGACTCCCATTGGAACCTACAGGAAGTGTTTAGAGGCTGGAATTTCTGCAAAAGGCGGATCTACTAAATATTGATTTCATTTCTTTTTTTGTGGAGCCCAAATTTATGCACCTGCCTGATTTTGTTAAAACAATTATTGCGCACTTTCTGTAAATCCAATAAACTTCATTTCACTTCTCAAATATCACTGTGTGTGTCTCCTATATGATATATTTAACTGACATTTTTTATTGTAACAACCAACGATTTATACAGGAAAATAATGACTATTAACAAGGCTGCCCAAACTTTTGCATCCCACTGTATAATCTTTATCTCAGTATTTGGATCTATAATTTTATAATTTTGCTCTCCAATGCGTCCATCAGAGTGTGAATGTGTGAATGTTTTTAGATTGCACTTGAGTATAGAAGTGTTTGTATGAGTAGGTGTGAATAGGTGAATGAGGCATGTTGTATACAGTGTTTTGAGTCCTCAGAGAGAGTAGAAAAGCACTATATAAGAATCAGTCCATTTATATAAGAATCAGTCCATTTATATAAGAATCAGTCCATTTACATGAGTCCAACACCACAAAGCAAAAGTGAAAACCAGCAAAACGATATTTCAAACCAATTATCACAGTGATTTTACTTTAGAAACATAAGCAGGTAGAAACAGAAGCTGCAGCAGGACCTCTCATGAGTTTGGTCAGCTTTCACACAGCTTTCAGCTTCCATCACTCTGGACTTTTGGCTAGCTTAGTGTTTGCATGCCGTCTTGCTATCTTAGCATTAGCATGCTGTCTGTGCAGATGCTTGCAAAAAGCCAAAGTGATGTTAGCAGCATAATGCAGCTGTTTCTGTCCTGGAGGCAGCTTCCGCTTTACCATCGCTCACATCCTTTTGTGCAATAAAAATAAAAATTGTCCATATACACTAGCATTTTCCTCCTCTGACAAATGAAGTCAAATCACCTAGTTGTAGTGTAACCAATAAGCAAGATTGATAGGCAAACAGCCTAACAATTCCAAGGAACTGTGCTTCTGGAACCGGTTCTTGATTTCCATCCCTAATAAACAGCGCTGGACTGGTTATCCGGCATACCGGGGATTTTCCCAGTGGGCCGACGTACTTTTAGGCCAATGAGTTGAATGCATTGGGACAATGAAAGATGTGCAACATCGGGTGCTGACAGTAGCCCATTTGTTCATTTTCATTAATGACACTTTTTTGCCCAATCAAATCTCATAACGCAACCGGGCGCTCCCCTATCTTCGCTGTGTGCTCACGCACCTTGTAGAACAGATTATTGTGTGGAAGAATGGCCGAAAAGGTGGAGCTCAAAAGCTAAAACAGAAAAAAGAAGAAGAAACTAACAATAAATGTAGCAAAGTGTTTCAAATTAATGACATTAGCTTTTGGTGATGTTGCACTGTCAACAGTAGTACCAACAACAACTAGTAACCAGCCCTCATGGTCACAGGAGGCTGCTGTTTTTAGCACCAGATGTGGAGAAGTGTAGGAGGAGTGAAGCAGGGTTTTTTTGTGTGTGATTTGATTTCTTGAGCAAACATGATGGTGCCTGAAACAAAATTACCAGTCCCATTCTAGCCTTGCAAATAAATAAATAGGTTTCAGTTAGATTGCAGGGTTGCCGCACACCAGCCCCACAAGCACTGACAGCAGCCCATTCTTGCCCAATCAAATCTCTTAATGCAACCATCCCTGCTCCTAACCTACCCTGTGTGCCTTATTGAAAAGTTTCATGTGGAAGAACTGGTTGATACAGGCAAACTCACAGTCATAAGAACCTTCTGTTGGTAGTACCAGCTGTGGGGAAGTGCTGGATGAGGGACAGCAGTCCCAATAACTTTAGTCCTCGGGCCCTAAAAGTTCAGAATGGAACTCAAATTCTAAACTACTTTCATCAGACACTGCCTATCGGCCTTGTTCTGAACCTGAAAAACTGTAAGACTATAGACGTAAAATAAAACCAAACCTTACTCACTGTGGTGCTTGAATACATGTAGTCCAGCAACTGAAGTTATACGTAAAAGGGTGTGAATTTTATATGAGGGTATCAACATAAATCTATTTGGCTAAATACACAAAATTAAGTAAGGATACTGGACAGTGTGGTATTACTCACAGGAATGTTTCCGAAAGTGGGTTCCTTGTTGTTACTCTTGTGAATACAGCAGGTATGGTCACAGGAGCAGCAGCATGCCATGGTGTCTTGCTGATTGCCCTCCCAAAGTTGCTTCTGAGTTTCATTTCCATTTCTGTTCATGTCTTCTTCCTGCTCATCCGGCCACAATCCTGTATCTACAGATACTGACTCTGGCTTACAATTTATAGCCATCTCAGGGATAGTCTCCTGTGATTTCCAATTATTAGACAGGTGAAAGAAAGAAGGAGATGAAGAGAAGAGCTCTTGATGTGTTGGTCTTTGTGTCATTCCTGGGCAACTCATGGACAAATTTGTTTTGTTTGGAACAGCATGAAGAGCCCCATATGATAAATTCTTGGTCAGAGTATTGCGCTGAATTTGCAGGTCTGTCCATGACTGGACAGCACGAAAGGGGCTGGAGGTGTCCAAAGGTAGAATGATAGGGAGACGAGTGCTTTTTGACTCAGGAGTGTATGGAACATCCTTTCTGTGGACAATATGAGAAGACAGATATGACGGCATTTGAACTGAAACAGAACGATTTGATGGTCTGACATTCGGGATTGCAGACTGGGATGTGGATGTCAGTGAGGAAGGTACATCCAAGGAGCCATTTGCAGCTCTTGAGGTCTGGCCTCTGTCTGTGTTCGCTGAGTATGACATCGGTAAAGGGATGGCATTGCCTGTGGAAGAAAATGAATCTACAGGAAGATTTCCAGGAGTTCCATCTGAGACTTCAAAGCTTCCTGACGCTTCAGGGGTTGGATTGGACAACTGGATGGGTTCTGCCCAATAGACTCGCCCTTCAGTATCAAGCTGCTGAAAAAAGTCATCTAAATCTATATTCTCATTGTCAGAATCATCTACTGAGGTTTCAAATACCAGATCTAAGTTCTCAATTGCAATGAGATTATTGGGTTTTACTTCATCTCCACTGTGTGCCTGTGCAACTTGATTGTGTAAGCGTATGTAACTCCCGGGTGATTCACTTTCTTTACCAGCAACGTGTTTTTGATAGAGTTTTCTAATATCGTTGTGTTTTGTCTTTGCTGACATGTCATCATGCACAGTAGAGGAGTTGACCAGTGTATCCATTTCTGACTGGCTTTCTACTTCAGAAGGTGAAGGTGCAGAACCTTCTGACAGATTAGCGGGAGTTTCTGTGTCTGAGATGTAAACGACAGCTTCTTGAGAAAGTTGGGGACCGTGTCCCTCACTTTCTTCCTGTTGTTTTTCATTCCTCTGAAATTTTTCCAACAGTATATCATTCGTCTTGGCATTTGTACCATTTTGGATCTGACAGGATAGAGCAAGATCATTGTTATCATTGTGAGAATGCTGTCTGTTCTCTGGGGGTAAGACTGCACTATGCTGTCCAGAGACAACTTGCTCTGACTGGTCTGAAATTTCTCCTGAAGCTGGGTCTATGAGGTCATTTTGATGATGTGATGACACATCAGGCTGACAAACTGGGATGTAAAGTTTATAAGAAAGGGAGGAAGGTGTGGGAAAACCTTCCTCTAATTTTGAGAAGTCCAAAACAGGTGGTGCTGATGGATTAGCTTTGTCCAAATGAAAAGAGAGCAAAGGGAGACTTTCATCCTCTTCCTTTTGTGTATCAGCAGTTGGCTTTGAAAAACTTATTCCATCAGAATCTAGAAAAAAAGATTTGTTTTTGTTGCTTTCGGGAGTTTGTGAGATTAACTTGAGTAATTTGGGAGAGACCAAAGTGGGTGAAGAACAGATCTCTCTGTTAGCAGAGTGAGGTAAAGGAGGAGAAGTGGGATGCTGAGACGATATAGGACCAGAAGAAAAACTTTGTATTGAAGCGGGTGGAGACTGATCCGGATTTGGTACTGTTTCAGTGTTTGCAATTTGCAGGTCACAACTTGAGAGAGGCAGTGAGGCAGAAGCTTTGGAAGAGCTCGAGTCTATAGTAGAATCTGGTGAAGGGCGGGGTGAGGAAGGGAGATATTTATTAACACCACAAGAGGTCATTGTTGAGGCAGGGATGGGAGATTTGTCAGTATGAGGAGAAAAAGCAGAAGACTCTGGTTTCTCACTGCCCTGATTGTCACCACTCATTTCTGAAAACCCTGAGCGAGCCTGAAATCAAACAGGAAATACAGTCAAACATCTGAACATTCAAATGCTCTAAATATCCTAAATAGCAACTTAGTATACTCCACGATCTAGTGTCAGTGTTATGAATTAGGGTAGTGCCCTGCATTTCAATAAACTTGACAGACTGTGTGAAAAGTGAGACTGCATTGACAAGAGAAGAGACCTTGATGATTTCAGATCCTGGTGATGCCAAATGAGGGACCAGTGGTATAAAGGGTTCTTCTAGAAAGCCACTGCTGTCTGACTGGCAGCTGTTGGTCCGCATTACACCTCTCACTGCTCAAACAAATGAAGGAGGAATGAGAAGACAAAGAGAAAGAGGACATGGAATTATATCCACAACTTATCAAAATCTCTGGTATTTGTCTCAACGCTGGAATTTAAAAAGTTTTGAAAACATGTTGTGGGAAATCTGTTTTTTATTCCAAACTTTCTAGAGGTCTATTGTTCCCAGGCCAGCTAATAAAAACAATCTCTCCAGCATGTCCAGTGCCTGCCCCAGGATCAGACACCCTTCAGAGAAAGACATTTGCATACATAGTCTCATTCTTTCCATCAGCTCCCACAGCTCAGGGTCATAGGATGAACCGAGATCAGTCAACTCATGCTAGTTGAATTGCTGCGATAATTGTATGGAGCTGAATATAATGGATTTAATTGTTTTTAACCCTTGTTCATTGTAGCTTTTTGTGTATTTTTTGTGTGCACTGTTTTTTATAAGATTGTGACCTCACAAACTTTGAGTTTTTTGCAGGTTTCCTCCAGATTGGTCGAATCCATGTATATCCATGATATTTGGTACTTTGAACATATGGGCATGACCAAACCCCCGGTCCCCAACAGCTTTTCCCTTGCAGCAAATGACAGTAGCAACATTATTCTCTTGTTCCTTGTGGAGAGACCCTTAGCTTTGCTTGGCCTTGTGTCTGTGAGCTGGTTTCTTGCTAGTAGTTCTTGTGCTTAACTTACTCATTGTGTATATACACAGATCACTGAAACGTAAGAGCTGAACTGCTTTTTTGCTCTGAACACTTGTTCTCCTGTTGCTCATCTAGGGAGTTAGGTTTAGCATATGCCTTCTGTTTGTTTAGTTTTTTGCTTGTTTTTTTGTCACATAGGAATAAGGTAGCACAGCTCCTTGAAAGATAGCCGCTTTTGATTGTTGTTTTGGCATTGGTTCATCCTGGAGTCAGTTACTGGTATTGCTTGTGACCAAGTATGTGTTAATAAACAATGTCTTTGACAGAAAATTACTGGTTAGACTCCACCTGTTTTGTGACCACAGTAGGGACTCTCTTTGAAGTTTATACATTCCCAGTGATGTGCAAGATGTCCTACTTATCCTTGGTCTTTGCTTCCTTCCAGGAAGGCATTTTAGTGTGAATCAGGAGATTCTCAAAGTATTCCCTTCACTGCCCTACCTTATATAAATGCCCTTAAGCTAAACATAATGTTTATTATAGACAAATTGAAAGAATCACAAAGGTTCAATAATAAAGACGAGACTCTGTACTCTCAGGATTTAGATTAGGCAAGCTGTTCCTCCCAATCACATCCCTCCAGTAGTCCAATCACACCGAAGTCCCCCAGTTTGACAATGGATGCCCCAGACCACTTTGATCTTGTAGTAGAAAATGAAAAACAGGAACTTTTCTGTCATTTAATTGTTTATTGCTTAATTACTTTGTGTAGTATGAATGGCCATAGGGTGAATTTTTATCAGTAGGAAATGCTGTGAAACCTAGCAGATCAAACATGTTAAGAAATATTATTATTATTATTATTATTAATGCTCAATACTGAACTGAGACTTATTTTTATGCATTTACTACTAAGCTTAAATCCAAGCTCTCCCATCTATCCTGCTCTCAAACCCTTGCTGTTTTAGTCAGATGTAGTCCAGTTTATTGTCCAGTGAGCAGACCACACAGTGGGAATTTAGGGACTGCTGCATCTTTGTTTTTACAGAGATGCAGCATGCAGCATTTTACAGAAGCATGGCTCAGTGACAGAGCTCCAGACACCACCATTCAGCTACACGGGCTCATTTCATTTCGTGCAGACAGAAATGCAGCTCTGTGCGGTAAGACTCCTGGTGGTGGCTTGTGTGTCTACATAAACTTGGAATGGTGCAAGAACTCTGTGCTTGTTTCTTACTACTGCTCTTTGTTGGTAGAGTTTAGGACTGTTAGATGCAGACCTTTTTAACTTTCCTCGGGAATTCACTGCGGTGTTCATTACAGCAGTGTAAATGCCACCCAGCACTAACGCTAAGGGGGCGATCAGCGAGCTGCAGAACTCACACCCGATGGACTGTTTATTATCGCCAGAGATTTCAACCACTCAAATCTCAAGTCACTGCTTCTGAAATTGCATCAACACGTGGACTTTGCGGTGAGGGGGGAAAATGGGCTGGATCTTGTTTATACAAACATTTCAGCATGTAGAGAGCAAAGTCTCGCCCCCACCTCAGATACTCAGACCACTTGTTATGCTATTTCCAGCATGCAGACCGCTCGTCAGACGCTGGAAACCAGTTCTGAACAGATGAAACTTGGCCTGCAGGAGCTCTCTCTGCTTTTCAGGACTGTTTTGAGCACAGTGACTGGGACATGTTCAGGGAAGCTCTATGAAATGGCGACTGCACCAACTTGAAGGAGAACACATCATCTGTGTGCTCAGCCCAATGCTGTTCACTCTACTGACTCACGACTGTGCAGCGATGCACAGTTCAAACCACATCATCAAGTTCACCAATGACATGACTGTGGTGGGTCTCATCAGCAAGAATGACGAGTCAGCATACAGAAAGGAGGTGCAACAGCTAACGGACTGGTGTAGAGTCAACAACCTGTCTCTGAATGTGGACAAAAGAGATAATTGTTGACTTCAGGAGAGCATGGAGAGAGCACTGTCTACTTAACATTGATGTATCCTCTGTGGAGGTCGTCAAGAGCACCAAATTCCTTGGTGTCCACCTGGCGGAGAATCTCTCCTGGTCCCTCAACACCAGCTCCATAACTAAGAAGGCCCAACAGCGTCTCTACTTCCTGCGGAAGCTGAGAAAAGCCCATCTCCCTCCATCCATTCTCACTATGTTCTACAGAGGGACTATCGAGAGCGTCCTGAGCAGCTGCATCACTGTCTGGTATGGTAACTGCACCGTATCCGATCGCAATACCCTACAACAGACAGTGAGAACAGCTGAGAAGATCGTTGGAGCCTCTCTTCCCTCCATCACAGACACTTATGGCACCCACTGCATCTGCAAAGCCACCAGCATTGTGGAGGACCCCACATACCCCTCACATACACTCTTCATCTTGCTGCCTTCAGGCAAGAGGTACCGGACCATTCGGGCCCTCACTGCCAGACTGTGAAACAGTTTCTTTCCCCAAGCCGCCAGACTCCTGAACACTGAGTGACTGGACCGACACACACACACCTTCATACACCAAGTTACTTTTTGCACATTTCTATTGCACTATTGTGTCAGCACTGTCTTGTCTCTGTATTGTTCTGTTCTGTCTACTGTTGCACTGTCTTTGTTTTGTTTTTGTGCAATCTTTGCACATTGCACTTTATGTTATCCTGTGTTGATATGTAGCACCATGGTCTTGGAGTAACGTTGTCTCTGTACTGTACCACTATGCATGGTTGGAATGACAATAAAGCCACTTGACTTAACTTAATGGGAGAACATACATGAGGTTTAAGCCTTGGACAAGTTTGAAACCTTATGTCCTCCACAATAAAAGTGGCTGAAAATAAACACCGGTATCACTTCATCCAGTTCCTAATTTTATAAATTCTGCACTCCGCTTTGCAGTCTCCAATATCATTGAGCTGCAGCCAGATGTTGCTCATTTTACATTTTTCGCTCAGTTCTCCACTTTTTTCCTGACATGCTTGCATTTAAATCCGGCTCCCCGTCTCTTTGTGCACCTGGCCTGTACCACTACACTTGCTGTCTTCGTAAGGTCTGCCTTGGCATATGAAATTATCTCGTGGGCCGGATATGATTGTATCACAGATAAAGCAGGTCAAGTCCAAGGCAGATACATTTTTTTTGGTTGTGCAAAGATCTTGTAGAAGTTCCTCTTAGTGCTGCTTAGTACTTGTTTAATCTTTAGACCATTGAAAATGTAGTAAGTCTAATAGCTTTTCCAGGAAGAAAAAAGCATGAAAGTTAAGTTGGAAACTGAAACAACCCATGTAGCATTTACCATATAGGTCTATAAATGGACAACATCTCAAGCTCTTCAGTGTAGGTTCAACTATAAGTCAAGTGTATTTGAAGTATAGTATGGTCAAGTGTATGCTTTTTAAGCAAAAGCTTAATTATATGTACCTAAAACACAACTGTGTAAATATTAAACATGCTCTGGTCTCTGCACTTGAGGGTGCAAGAGAGCAATGCAATAAAATTCCCTCGATCACATACAGTATTAATGCTGCAATTACAACATGATGTAATACTTGGTTTGACAGCAATGATCCAAATATGAAAATGACCAAAGCCTGTAACGATTTTGCATCTCTGGATCATGGTAGACTCTTCCATGATGGTAAAACTGCATGCAAATAATGTAATTGTGCTCTGTTTATGTCCATGAATTACATACCTACAAAGAATCCCAGATGTTTCATGTATGAGGAAGTTTTTATCCTTTTATAATTGGGACTGAATAAAAAATAGTGAGTGAATAAAAAACAGCAAAGAATGAGAAGGTATGCAGAGATTTAACAGATCATGTAGCACCTGAATGAAGCATCCACTTTGTCCTCTTTCCATGTTACTTCTATGAAGAGAAAACTTTGCTGATATTTCTTTAATTGCTACAGTCTTGTTACTTTGTAATTGTACAGTTTTACTAACCAAAGTTTTCTGCTCCTCCCACGTAGCTCACTGCGACACTGCTTTCATCAAAGCTCTGTATCTAGAATGAGATGTGAAATATAATGTGTATGATTAGTAAAACTCACAGGAAGTCAACACAGAAGGAAAAATATTAGATATACAGGGTGGGCCATTTATACGGATACACCGTAATAACATGGGAATGGTTGGTGATGTTAAAGTCCTGTTTGTGGCACATTAGTAGATGCGAGGGGGCAAACTCCTCAAGGTGGGTGGTGACCATGGTGACCATTTAGAAGTCGGCCATCTTGGATACAATAGGAAGAGGGCCATGTGACACATCAAACTTATTGGTAATGTCACAAGAAAAACAAAGGTGTGAAAAACCTAATTAAATTGCACAACACATTTTTAAGCAATTATTTTAAAAAAAAATACCAGATGTAGCATAAATGATACAAATGAAATATATGGAAATTAATATGTAATTAATTTTGTAAACAAAATTGTTCACTAAACTCTCTATTTTAAAAAACTGTCCAGTGTTTTCATATTTCAGGTTTTAAGGGCTTCTCTGTTCTATAACAGACTTCAACTTGCCTCCTCCATTTCAAACGATTCCCTGATCTGTCCTTGGCTCTTCTTCCTCTGTAAGAAAGATTTAGCTGCCAAGGGGTGACCTTCTCTCAGGGGTGCAGATTTGAGCGCTCCCTCCTGGGATAGTAAATAAACCAAGGGATGTTGGGATTGAAGGTCTGGATCATTTCCTTGTTCCTCTGCCAAAGTACTCAGAGACGCAGTCTCTAGAGAGCCTGGTTTAACTCTTTTTAAGCAGACGTTTTTGTCTCTAGGGCTGGATGTGGGTTGCTGTGACTCAGATGCAGGATCACAGTTGGCAGCAGGTATAGTCAGGCCATGGGTTTTATTCCTGTGTATTTGGCCAAGTGACTTTTTTGATGCTCGTCTGAACAGCATGCTCATGCGCCTTCTCCTCTCCTGGGCCTCAGGAGGCAGGTCTTTTCCTTGTGTTGCTTTCAGTGGAGAGGAGGAAGATCCTATAAAGCTGGAGAATGCTGTAGTGACCTGCTGTAGAACCTCAAGTTGTCTAAACCGATCTGAGATAGGAAGAAAAAAAACAAAGTCTTGTTTTCAGAAATATGGACTTGATTATACAACGTACAGCATCACGAAAACAATGTCTCTCCATTGTTTGTGTATTTGTAGAACAGATTTAGTATTCCTCGTGTGTGCTGAAGTCTGATGCCTTCAAAATACTTTTGAAAACAGGCTTTTGTTTGTTTTTTCACTTCTATCAACAATCTGAGTTTGATGGGGGCTTGACTGTGAACCAGATCTCATCAGCCTCCATTAGTGTGGACCTCACTGATGACAGTATGAAAGCAAATACTTGTCGCCAGATGTCAATATTTTATATAAGAAACAAGGAATCAGTTGGACTCACTGCTGACGTCTGGGTTCTCCAGGTCCAGACGGTTTTTCTGAGCCTCTAGAAACACTTGGAGATTTATTCCTCTTGCATGAGACTGATAATTAATGAATCGTGCCGGAATGCGTCCAGAGAGGTCAGGCTCATCACAGCCAAAGCCCAGGTCCAAGAGAATCTCTTCTGGGTCGTCGTTCCATAGGTTAAGTACATCCATCACACTGCAAGTATGAGAAGGTATAATTGCTCAGAACCGATTCAAATAGTTCCAGTTGTATAGTTCTGTTGTGTGTCGGTCAGTGTTTAACCTGAGTGGTCCAGAGTGACCTGAAGTTGCTGAGCTAAAGCTGTTCCACCTACTAAGGGCTGGACCTGAGCTGCTCCACCTGTATGATACAATCAAAGCACGAGGTTTTATTTGATTTAATGCATTTATATATAAATCGAGGATACTTAACAGTATTTTAAAATATTAGATTTGAACTTATAAACTAGTTTCATGATTTCAATTTGCCATGAAACGGCTGTGTGCAGGCAGGAGAGTCCCAAACGCAAACTGACTGAGGCAGAAACGCAGCTTTATTTGCGGACACAAGGAAGTACGAAACTAAACTAGACTGGGTAGCTCTAAGAAATAATGCCTACGAGGAAACACTGGGAACACACAGCATGAGAGAGGGCACGACACAGGACTGAGGGAAGCGCTGACCTAAATGCACAGAGGGATAACAAGGAGGTGAGAACACACGAGGAACACAGCTGACATGAAAAACATAACGAGACAGGGGAGGCTGGACTGAACAGAATGACATGAAAACACAGCACCTTCAAAATAAAACAGGAAACATGATGTGGGAGTGGAGGAGAGCACGAGAGAGAGCACAGACATGACACGCTGCAGAAACATGGAAAACATGACAGAGTAAAACACAAAGGGAAACACGACACAATAACTCACACCACAATAAAAACAGACACACACACGTCGCTGTGTCCTCAGTTCAAAAGCCACCGTTTGTGTCGAATCTTTACTTTGAACATGTGAAAATAGTATAACAAGAACAACACGAGAGAAAAAAGTGACAAACAATCAAAGCAGAACAAAAGGAAAACAAACAATAATAATAAATAACTTACATGCAGGAAGAAGCCTATGCTTATTTAATCCCACCCCCCTTTCCACTATAACTCATAGTCTGCACTTTACTTCCTGTTTATGCTCAATCCATCACAAATTCTTCATTAATATTCTTTCTTTCTTTATTATTTTTATAACCCCATTAACACGTTAAAAAATGTACAAATTTACACATACTATATATATATATATATATATAGTATACTATATATATATATATATATATATATATATATATATATATAGTATATACTTATATAAACGCACCCACACACACATATACACATTGCTGTTGTGAAAATGGTGATCAAAGCCCCGCCTCCTCATCGTTCTTTGCAAAAACCACATTCAGGTCCTGCTGGCACGTCTGTCTCCACACAGAGGTGCAATCACTTTTTAGATACAGGGATGTTCCCTTTTAGAAAAGAGAGCATTGTCAACAAGCAGGTTGTTTATTGCTTTATACATAATGTGTGCAGTGAGAAAATGAACCCGATCTGTGAATTTTAGTATTTTTGATTTTAATAGGGGATTTGTATGATCTCTGTGACCAGTTTTATGGATTATCCTTATGGCCCTTTTTTGCAATATGAAGGTTGATGATAGCAAACATTTATAAAGTTTGCTCTAAACCTCTGCACAGTAATGCAGAGATGGTGAAAGCAATGAACAATAGAGACTCAGGAGTGACTTGTGGTCCAGAATGTGTCTTACTTTACTTAATATTGAAACGTTATGTAAATTATTTATATGAGACTTCCACCTTATTTTATCATCTATTATCACACCAAGAAACTTGTATTTCAGAACTCTTTCAGTCTCCACACCATGAATCAGCAGTTTTACAGATTTAGTGACAGTTTGTTTATGTCAAACCTCTTTTTAATTTTGCACATTTCTGAGTCGATCATATCCAGCAGGTCCTTTGGATTCCCTCCCAGAACAAAAAATACTTACAAATATTGCTAATTTTAATATATCAGATACCTTACAAATATAATTTATAATAAATTATTATAGATAATGAACATTTTTTGACCCAGTACAGAGCCTTGTGGAACATCACATGTGATGTCCAAGCATGATGAAGAATAGTCACCCAGCTTCACAAATTGTTTCCTGTCACCCAGTGCAGTACAATCCCACCGATCCAGTACTATTTACCGTTTATTGATTAAGACATGACTGATTGTGTCAATCCAGCTGCATACTGTTTCTGATCTATAGCATTTGTAATCTCCTCGATTGACTCCATTAATGCCAGTGATGTTGACCTTTCAATCTGAATCCGTACCAACTGTCAGAGTAATTTATATTTATCTAAGAATCATCACTGATGATTAGTGGATTAGTGGATCTGCGAAAGCCTATTAACACACTATGACGAACATGGATTTTAGAGCAGCATATATTAAATAGACAGACACACCACTTAACCTTTGAATTCAGGTGTTTTCTCCCCCATTGCCATGGGTCTATGAAACCAACCACCAAGCAGTGTGCCTTTAAAACATTTGTGACAGAATGACTTATTGGAAAGAGCTCACTGAATTTTCTCCATCCCAGACATTCAACAATTAACCATAAGTGGTATTATTGCAAAGTGTTTGGGAACCACAGCAGCTCAGCCAGATAGTTATAGTGAGGAGTCACCAAGTCAGCCTGCAGAATTCCAGACCTCCTTTAGCATTAGCATTGGAATAAACGTTCCGTGCCCGGAGCTCCATGGCATAGGTTTCCATGGATCCTGCAGGTTCGCCCAGTGCTTTTGATCATGCAATGTCACAGGGCTGTTTTTCAGGGGAAGCTTCCTTATTTCAGCAAGATAGACAATATCAAGCCACGTGATTGTGTAGTGCTAAATTAATCCTGACACACTGACAATATTTGAATTAGCATTAGGAAAAGAAAAGCACATTTATAGAGGCTATTAAGTCATAAGTACCTTATAACTTAAATCAATCAAGAATGGTAAAAAAAAAAAATCTATGGCTTCCAAAACTATGGCAATGAATTTGCTCAGCTCGTAACATAAGAAAACTCTAGAAATAAATGAAAAAATAATATCGAACAAGTGTGCTGATATGTCTCGATCAGCTAGCAACCGGAATCCTCTGATTTTTAGCATAAACGGGGGAGGAGATAGCTCAGTAGGTAGAGCGTTCACACCACGATCAATGGCTACCCTGAGATACCCCTGAGCAAGGCACCGTCCCCACACACTGCTCCCCGGGGGCTGGATTGGTAGCTGCCTCACTGAGTGAATGGGTTAAATGCAGAGTGTCATTTCCCTACAGGGGATTAATCAAGTATACAAAAAATTGCAATAAAATAGAAGTACAGCAGAGCACTGTATGTGAGATAAGATACTATAACTTATTGCTGTTTAAAAGAGAGTATAAAGTTTAATAATTCATTTTATTATGAAACCTTTTTCTGTTGAAGAGCTTTTATTTGCATATGCTGTCAGTTATACTTTGTAGAAAGGAAATCAGAATCTGCAAAACTTGATTTGACAGGTTCAAATCTGAATTAGCGACGATGGTGCAGCTCTAGTTTAAAAAGCTTTCATAGATGAAGTCATTCAGTTACATATTCATTAGTAACCAGGTGGTTTGAAGTTGAGAGCCAGAGACAATGACACCTGTCATGTGTGGATTATTGCATTATATTTAATGGCCTAGCTTCTTTCTTACCGATGTTAAATGATGTGACCTGTAGCTCATCAGAGTGACCAGCTTTTTATCTCGTATCTCCTTCTATATATGTGCGCATGCAACCCAAACCAGAAATCCCATTATATTCTTTAAAGGCTCAAACACTATGATAGATACCTACATTTAGTGTTATTTTATTTATTATGCTTATTTGTAAACATTCAAGTTACATTAGAGTACAGTGTTTGGGTATTTCAACCATATTAGATCTGATATTTTAAGCTGCCAAAAGCACACAATCTTTCCAGACCTGCTAATCAAGACTAAAAAAAGAGAAAGAAAAGAGAAAAGACACGTTTAATTGTGCACTCACATCTTCTGCTGGTCTTTGGTGATCACTGCCCGATTGAGCCTGTTGTCTTTGACCCCTTTGCTCTTGGCTGATTCATATTTATTGTACAGCTGTCAAGCATCCTAATAGCTTTTCCATGATCCTTTTACTTTCTATGCAAACTATGTGCTTTGCAGAGGGGGAGCGTGAGCTCATTTGCCTAGTAAATATTACTTGTAGTTGTGCAACTATATTTGTAGTTTTAGGCGCTGGTATCACTGTAACATGTTTTATTAATTCTAATGAAGCACAGTTTTGAAGTGGCACTCACGCACCACTTAGCTCTGCTTAATATAAGGATGTGTAATATCTTATAGTCTGCTTCAACTGAAAGTTATGTAATATGTGTTTGTAGCAGCCTCTCCCTGGCGCTGAGTTAAACCCTGAAAGTCTTTGCTTCTTTTTTTTAAATTTAATAGTTTTATAGTTTTTAGCAGGTTATAGATCCATCCATCCATTCTCCTTGTCAGGGCTGAGGGGGGCTGGAGCCTGTCCCAGCTAGCATTGGGCGAGAGGCAGGGTACAGCCTGTGCAGGCCTAACACAGCGAGACAGACAACCATGCACACCTATGGGCAATTTAGATTCAACACTGCATGTCTTTGGACTGTGGGAGACCCACACATGGGGGGAACATGCAAACTCCACACAGAAACAGCCGGACTCAGAGCCTTCTTGCTGTGAGGCAGCAAAGCTAATTACCATGCCACCATGTCGGTTATAGTCAGATTTGGAAACTCCTCTGAACTATAATAAACATCTTACTGTTGCTATTGTGCACCCTAACATATTGTTCATTGAGAAATTCAATGTTGGCACATACCTCGATTAATTCCCACCTTAAATTTCACCATATTAAATTTGATCCAACCTCTAAAAGCATCATCAATAGTTAGTCCTTGATTTAAAACGATCAGCACTTTCATATTCAAACCACCTTCACTGATAACAACAAACTCATCCGTCTATGCTGGTTGATTATGAGCTATTCTTCTGTAAATACATTTAAGTGGAGCTCTGTGCTGTGTCACAACAGACTCCCTCTGTACTGCTGTCTGTGTGGTTCTGTATGACTGACAGAAACATGGTGAAGAAGAGCAATCTCCTTACCGCAGAAACTCCTGGACCGTCTTCACTCCTTGTTTGGCGTATAAAGACGCTGCAGGGAAGAAAAGTCGTGTTAGCCAAACAGCAAAGCAAATGGAGCATGTGGAGCTATAATGACAGAAACACAGACAGAAACATCAGGAAGGCAGAAACAACACATTTGCTGCTCGTTGAAAGTCGGTACAACCTGTAAAGGTCTGCTGTCAAAAGTCCTTGAGCTATATTAGGAAAGTGTTTCTCTGTCCCTCACCCTCCCACCCTTTTTTCTTCTGGAGGATGTTTAAGCTTTGGCACTTGCCCCTGCCTCCCTCTCCCAGACTGGGAGTCCAGAAACAATCATTTCCATGTGTGTGCTTTGTTGTAATGCTCAGGCCAAAGGTGGTCTGTAGCTCTGTGATCATTATGTCCTCAGCTTCATTGCTTTGAAGCCTCAGTAAACCCGTTCATGGTGATTTTATGAGCTTAGTTGTTTGTTTAATGTTATACTGAATAAACCATGTTGATGATGATAATTATACGAGTAAGCCAACTTCCTGACCTTTGATTGACAGGTCATCAGCAAATGAGCCGCAGACCAAGACAGCAGTGCAAACACACATAGTAAAAAGAAAGTACAGGACATGGGTTTAAAAATCAGTGTGTAATAGAAAACCATGTGTGCAGTCTTACCTCAGATGGGCAACAACACGCTACATATTCCACCGTGTCATTGTTTATCTAACACACATGAAGCCAAAAAGCAGTGTGTGAAAAAAGTCAATACATGATGATGATGATGTCATTCCTATAGCTTCTCTCAGGTTTCCTCATTTTAAGACTTGGCAGCGAATAATTAATTAATAATTATATCCTGGTACATCAAATGTCAGATTGGTTTGTGATGACTGTAGTTCATGTTTGTGACTAAACTTGAAAACGGTGAAATCTGTACTCGAAGAAGTCTGTCCTGATTTCTATGAGCTAAACACTGAGATAGTTGTGGTGAAGTGTCAACACAGCAACTATGTCCTCAGTATAAATACACAAGATATTCTGGCAACTTTCTGCTGGTGTTGAAAGATATACACTGAAAGATTAAGCAGTGACTTATTTTCCTAAACTGCGAGCTTGTAAGGAATCCCTGCTGATGATGTTGCCTTACAAGTCCAGGAAATGACACTATTTACCTTCTACACCCAGCGCCAAGTCATCGTCACTGCTGGGGTTCCTCTGCAGAGGCCCTAAAGGGAAGATACAGCATTGTGAGAACCAGAAAATACTACGGCAGTGTGCATCAACAGTGTCAGGGCCTGTGCAAGATTTACAGACAATCCCAAGAGAAAGTGCTATACAAGCATCCACTTTGGCTTCCTCCCACAGTCCAAAGACATTGTAAGGTTAACTGGTGATTTTAATTGGCCATTAATGGGAGGTAGATCAGGTGTTTACAGTAAGAATGTCTTTGATGGTCATTTAGACATTTAGAAAAGTGCAAAAAGTGTAAATGCAGTTTCCATTTTCTGTTTCAGCCAAAGCAGATACACTTAGATGAAAGTATGCCGTTTCACTGACTGGAACATGAAATCACAAAAATGTCTACATCTCTACAGTAAGCATTTTACAGGGCCAGGTCAAAATGGAAAGAATCTTACAATTATATGTTTTCCATGTGGCACTATGAATCACATCATTATTTCTGTCAAGCTCAAAGGTTCATTTTTCCTCCTGAATATTGAGGGTTAATTGTCATTTAAATGTAACTTTTGTTTGAAATTGAACATGGTCTATGTAAGTGTACCGTACAACTGAAACTATGTTGCAGTCATCAGGCATAACATCATGACCATCTGCCTAATATTGGGTTGGTCCCCCTTCAGCTACACAGACCTGACCCAGTGAGACATGGACTGACCCCTGAAGGTGTGCAGAGGTATCTGATGCTAACATGTTAGCAACAGATCCTTTCAGTCCTGTGAATTGTGGGCTGTAGCCTCCATGGATTGAGGCCCATTTCTGCTTTCGCTTGTTCACCACTGTTCCTTCCTTGTAGCACTTTTGAACAGTACGACAGTGTGCGCAGTATCTTTGTGTTCCTAGGACAGAGATCTCAGATGTCATTACTGAGATCTGCTGGAGCCGCTCACCCAGTTTGGGAGTCCCTGCCCAGAGTGCTCTGATTACCACAGGGACCACTATTGCCACTGTTACTCTCAACCTCTTCTCAAGATCCTCTCTCAGACCTTGGTATTTCTTGAGTTCCTTGTCTTCCTTCTCCCTGATCTTGCTATCACCATGTATAGCTACATCTATGATTACGACCTTCCTTCTCTGCTTGTCGGCCACCACTATGTCTGGTTGGTTATCCATTAGCACTTTGTCCGTCTGTATCTGAAAGTCCCATGGGAGCTTAGCTTGGTTATTCTCAACCACCCCTGGGGACGTATCTCCTTTGGACCGCAGGTCTTCCAGACCAAAACCACCACAAATGTTACTGTAAACTATGCCAGCCACTTGGTTATGCTGTTGCATGTATACCATGCCTTCTAGCATATTTTTCATTCACTTTTTGTTCACTTTCATTTAATAATAAATAATAATAATAATAATAATAATAACAATGAAGAAGATCTTTGTCTATTACTTTTCCCTTTCACACATTAGATGCTAAGCTAATGGGCCAAAAGCAGCACAGACATGAACAAACCATCTGTTTGTCACTGACAGAACAGCACATTGATTTGAGATCTGTAACGCCATGTTAAAATACATGGTTCCAGTGCAGGTACGTAGAAATGTTCAAGAAACATGTGTTTATTCATGATTGTTGAATAATAATGGCACGAATGACCAGTCACCAGTGTTTTTATTCTCTTAAAGTTATATTTTCTTCTCTAGATATTGTAGCCCAAACTCATCATTCTGTAAAATCCACAGAATCACTGTGAGTGACTTGTTATAGTCAAACAGAGAATAGTGTGGGGTTCTTTTGATTTAAACACGTGTAACAAAGAAGCAACAGTGCCTTGAATTACAGACACAATAGCGAGCTGGATGTTTTTCTTCAGGGAGCCGGAGCGGGAAAGAGGCATAAGGACTATTTGTTGTTCCCATGGTGTTCTCAACCACTATTTGCATGCTGTTTGAATAGGCTTGCCTCAGGATGGGGTGAGGCAAGAAGGCTTACATAATTCATACTGCTCCACAACAACATGCATAAATGTGTGCATGTTGTTGGAACAGCTTTTAATTTCCAAACCACCAGATTTTCAGTTTTAGTTCAAATGTAGTTATAGTCTTCAGTAAAAAGCATAATGATGACTGTGGCAGCCGTTTTGGATAAAAACGACTCATTAAAACATTAAACAGCACATGATGTTGAGACTGGATCATCTAAAATAGGCTGTATAAAAAACGTACAGCAGGAACAACATCTATTGATCAGACAGCTTCGTCTATCAAGGATTTGCAGCGTCTACTCTACAGGATAGAATAACCAACATTTTCTGCTCGTATTTGCAGGCGGAGCTCTCTGCCTCATTTAAAAGGGCTCTAGATGACTACAGAAACAATCGAATCCAAACAGACAAAGTACTCACCACTCTGTAGCACAAACTAACACAAAGAATAAAACAATATACAGCTGAGGCGGAGTGAAGGTGTGAAAGAGCTTACAGGCAAAAGAGAAACAGAAGGATTCCCATTGTTCGTACCTGCGTCTTCCTGCAGTGGCTCTTGCTTTGCATCTTCCCTGCAAACACAGGTCACATTTTATGAGAAGGAGGAACAGAGTACTCACACACAGAGGTAAGTTTCCATCACTTCTGAGATCATTACGCTGAGTCAGGATGGGGATACGTTTACTATCACCACCTGCCATATTCTAAACATGCTCTTAAAATACCCCTGCAGCTCGTCTTCATGCTAAAAATAAACTATTTATATTTTTATTTCATTCATAAAATAAAGCCAAGCCACTACATCCTAAGTAGTCCACTTAAGCACACATAATGTGGGCAGTATACGGTACTATTGTCGTGGGCACCATCCTTTATAAACATTGGGTACTGTGTGTGAAGGGTGGCAACAGTATGCTCCATCTTCATCCTCAATCTCCTCCACAAATATGACAAAAATGAGGTCAATTATACAGGTATTTACTATTTCTTTAAATAGTAAATACCTGTAATAGTAGTAATAGTAGTAAAGTAGCAGAAGTAATAAACTATTTACTAAGTAGTAGTAAATAGTTTATTAATTATTTTACTTTAGTCAAGAGTTTGAGTACACCTGAGGATGTTTCTCATGATCAATCAAATAAAAACTATGACGCACAAAATGAAACTCTGACTACTATCCACAGGAAACATTTGTGTTTCTTAAAATGTGTTCTCAGCATAACAGAACAACAATGATGTTAGGAAGTGACATCTCAAAATCATATTGATCAGTGTAGCTTAGTTCATCTTTTGTCTTTGTTTAATTTAATGCCCCAATGAAAAGTCATCATCTATTAAAAACAGTCCTCAGACCTGACCAGCTGTCTGTACTGGAAGAACACATAAAACAGTTGGTGTTGTTGCAACTTAAACTGACAGTATACCGACTACTGACCCTAGTGCCATTGTAACTTTCAGCTTGTGATCATAGAACCAGTGAGTTAATAAAGCCATCGAACCAGAGAAGGTTACAATGATCACCTTTCCTCTTGCATTAGTATGAAGCCAAGTCAGTAAAGTGGGTCTTCACATACATTCTCCCATACAAGGATTTAGTTCATGTTTCAACATTATATATATAAGTCCAGGATACTTTCTGTGAATCATTACAAAGCAGCTGGGGGTGTGACCAGGTGAACACAGGTTTTCTGGGTAATTGAGATTTGATTTAAAAAGAAAAAAGTCATTTCCATTAAAATTTAGACTCCAAAACGTTTGATTTGAACCCTTAATTTTGCTGCCTAGCTTAGTCACTCATTAGACGAGTAATTTAAAAAAAAAAAATTGTATTTTGGGTTTAACAGTTCCCAACTAGGCGTGTGAAAAATTCACCGCAAAGTACGCGGCGTTATCACGCCGTGCCTCTCCTCAACATGAAATGGACACAGTTGCGGAAGTTGCAGTATGTTGCCAGCAGAGGGAGATATGTTCAAGCCATCATGAACATAATAATGGGAACGCATTATTACATTATTATTATAGACATTATTATCACATTTACATGTATGTACATATCAGTCCCTTAGCTTAATGGTTTCTGACAATGAGGACCCTTCACATGTTTTTGTTCACTACTGATATCATCTCTCCCTGCTGCTAATGCTACTTCTGCAGGCATGAAATGCTGTGTCTATTATGCGTTTTTCTATGATATTGGGTAAGTTAAAATGTGACAAAACTACAAATAAGTGAAGTGGTATTTTGTAATCTTAGAGGTTGATTGCTAACTGTTTACACTGACAAAGCAGTCTGTGTTCATGCCTTGATACTCACTGAGTGACATTGGTGCTGAGCCACTTCCCAACACTGTCCTGACTTGGATTTCCTGCGGTGGACAAGCAAATTATAAAGAAACCACTAACAGTAAACACAAAGAGACGGCAGCAGGACGCTTCCACTAACAGATTGCACCATAACAGCAACAGTTGAACTGACATGGTCATTTTACACTTTAACAGTAAAGACATCCTTTCTAATACAATAAGAAGAATGTGGCTATTTTTGGAAACAAGTTGGAAGTATTGTGGGTCACATGTCAGAAAAGTAATGAAAACACTAACATGATCTGGGGAACTATTATTCTAATTCATCTTTAGTTATCTTTATATTAGCAACATGAGATTTTAAGCAAACGAGAATAAAACTGGCAAACAACTAGTATTCTTTAGTTTTGGTATGTAAAGTGCATGTAGTTTCCATACCGTGAGTGTCCTGGTCCATAATGGAAACACATGGGCCCGTGTTGCCCCAGTGGACCCTGGATGCAACGAGTTTGGCCCTTTTGGCCGCAGCTCCTTCAAACGCCATGAAAGGAAGGTAGGACGGAGACAACTACAGAGAGAAACTTCAGAACATCAGTATGAAGTATACAGAATTATAGGCTGATGTACACATGACTTACCAGTGTGAATTTCAGGCTTCACATTGTTGTGGAACCAGCACCAAGACAGTTGAGCCTATAACTGGATCAACACAGAGAGCAGCTTTCATCGCGCTCTCTTCCCACACTGTAAACATGACTGAGCAAAGAAGGGACATGCAAATGACCTGGTTAGACTTTTCAGCCCTACAAGGAAATACTGTTTCCTGGTTGAGTGATTAATGCCTTTGAATACTTCCTGCTCTTATTTTATCAGTGTGTGCCTGCGTACATCCACATGAAAATGTAAGAAAATGTCTTTGTACTCCTCCCCAGGATATGTCGTAAAGCTTTATTCTAAGAGTGTTATTAAAAACATGTAATTGTGTGAAACGATCTCGCTCTCATCAGAGTTTTGTTCATTTTTTAATTACTTGTTACTTCCTCTGCTGGTTACACAGTTCATGTCCTAATACAAGCTTTTGTTCTCTGTAAATATCATTTTACAAAATGTTTCAGATTTTCCTGCTGATAGGAAGTTGAAGTATTGTTCTGTGTTTTTCTTTTTTTGGGGGGGTAAAGGAAAGTTTTGGTCATTAAAGTAGCATGTCGGGTTGTCTCTGCACCGTGGCTTTCCTATCAGGGACACTTTGCATGAACATTAATGGCAGCAGGCCTCAGCAGGCAGGAAGAGCTGATAGGCTGACTTTAAAATGCAAAGTGATTTTCTTTTATGGGCAGTTTTATGAGTAATGTCTGCCCTAAAGTTAGAAAGAGGAAAAGGGAATTAAAAGGCACAATGCATGCAGTCCAAAAATGTACCTTTCCTGATAACCGTGACGAGAAGCACAGAAAATCCATGTGCACAGCCTTCAAACAGAGAATGGTACTGATGTGGGTCTGCTGTGGTAACAGTCGAGTCCTGAAGATTATTGTGCTTGTTCACGCAAGTCATACAACAGATAAACTACCAGAGAAAAATATATCTGAATTATATGCTGTTAACATATTAATCAGGAATAAATAGTGAAAAGGTTTGTTATACTGACATGAGATGTATTCCCGCAGATATTCCCTGTTCCTGGTGGAGAGGTTGTGTAACTCCTGCCTTTCATGAAGCCAGATTAAATGTTCACAGTCTGCTTTTGAATATCATCAGATTTTGGTGTGAAACTGGAAAAAATGACAATTACAGACAGTATCAGTCTAAACTGTTTCCTTTTTTATATTTCTTTGACTTTCATAAAAACCAATGTTGAGTGTGTCCTACGGCGATGACAGTAAAGAACAAAGTAACTCTTATTATGACTGTTACAGATAGTTCCAGGTGCCTTTACTCCACTTAGAAACCTTTGATCGCACCCTAAGTTAATGTCTTTTTTTTACCACTAGGTGTCACCAAAACATCTAAATCATACATAATTCTTGAGCTAACAAGCCACCTGCAGGACTGAATGAAGCTGCCTTCCACAAAACACAGCATGTAAACTGTCTCAGGGTAACTAAAGTAATCTGTAAATTAATCTCTGTGTGTTTCCTAATGAAGGATACTTTTTACAGGGTTCTACTACAGAGTAGTAGTTACAGGATACCCATACGGCTTCATTTACTCTCATTTCAGCAGTTGGAGTAAGTGGTCACGAGACCTGTTACCTAACGAGTCAGCCCAGGGTTTCCTGGTCTGTCTGTGCACATTCACACACACTGGTAGCATTAGCAGCAGAGCAACTGATTTTACAAACTACAATATGTTAAGAGAGAGACACACACCACGAAGACGTTAGGCACAGACTGAAAGCAACACAGGGAAATGAGTGGTGTGTTTGAGAGCAAACGTATGCTCTATAAGACAGTTTACGTTCTTATTCTTTCAGCTGCAGCCTCACGGCTGTTTAACCAGAAACAGCAGGTTAAGTTCAATGAAAATGTAAAAAAACAAACAAAGCTGATGTGCAAGGGTCCACAATTACGTGAGGCTTTACAAAAATTACAAAATATGCAATCAAAACATTACAAAAAAATAAGAAATAAAAACAAAAATGATGCACTGATAGCACCTGGGGGGTCATATCAAAGCACTCAACCGCTGCTGAGTCAAGTTAACCGTGTGAGCTCTGACTTATCGCAGCTGGCTAACCTGAAGAGAAGCAACCAAGGCTTTTTTTGGGAAAGCTATTTCATTTTTGTTATTTATGTTTTTATGTGTGTCGGTGGTTATTGGGGGAAAGCTTCTCAGAAAGGCCTGCCATGTGCCCAGCTTGTAAGTGGGTGGCATGTACAAGACACCCAAGGGAGTTGGTATAGGCAGTGGGAAGGATACAGTGGACTGTATCCATTACTAATCAGCACCCTGAGAAGGCTGCCAGATGGGCCTTTTGGATCATCTGTGGCCCGAAGAGACAGCTAGCAGCCAACCAATCAGATCAAAGATTGACAGAAGGAAAAGTGTGCACACCATTTTGTTGTTACACAATTTTCTGGCTGAGAAACAACATGATATTTTATTTAATAAATAACAAAATCATTATGATATCATCAAGATGATATCAGGGGTTTTGTATGTGCAACTACTTTAAAAGGCCTCCTGACAGATGGAAGTGCACAAGTCCACTGTCATGGTAAATATTACTGTTGCTGCTATTAGTAAGAACATTATTATATTGTTATTATTCTTAAATATTACAGTTACGTTTGTTACTAACATTACTAATTACTAGCATTTATTACTGAAAGCTAGTTATAGTCAAACAAAATGAAATTTGCACAACACCGTTGTTGTTTGGGGTGGTGTGTGCATGCAGAGGGGCTACAGGAGGCTCTGAATTTACTTATGCTGAGTGACATCGTTCAAAGCTGAAAAACACTCACACATTGAATAAACAGAAGGACATGATGTTATTAGGAGCCCGATTATTGTTGTGTGCTGTTTTTGTCTTTGTCTGGTTTTGTGTCTCCTTTTTTGGCACAGGTAGGCGGGGCTACACTGAGCCTCTGGCACACCTGTTCTTCACCAGACGCATTCATCAGAAGCGTTCTTAAGGAGCAGCGCGAAGTATGTCTAGTGTCGGAGCATTGTCCTTTCAGGAGTGCCTGTGTGCCTGCTCACCCGTGGAGATCATCTTTATTGGGGCTGAAGTTTTGGTTTACATCCCAGCATCCTGCCTCTCGGTCTCTCTCCGTGCCGCCCAGTCTGGCTTCTGATAACGTCCCGGCTCTGCGTTTCTATACACGTCCTGCCTTGTAAATACACTGTGCCTGTAAATAGCTCTTCACTGTTAATACATTTCCTCATTGCAAACCCTCGTGTCTCCTGTGTTCTGCTCTCAGATATGTTCTGAAAGAGCCCAAAATAAGGAGCCTCCTGCCCAGTGAGGGTTTCTGTTGTTATTGTTAGGTATGACCTCGCTGTGGATCATTTTCTTCAGCTACCTCGTTTTAAATCAATGAACTGAAATTGGGATTTCTTGTACTATGTCCTTTTTTACAGACCGACAGCTCTCACAGGCTCATATGTTCAATGAGTCCCACGTTCATTATTGCTGCTGTGTTGGCTCAGTGGGATCTCTGCTGTCATTCATTCCAGCCACACGCTGTGACAGCCACTAGGTCACTTACACAGGGGTCTTCTCTTGTGTACTTTGTGTAAGAGCAGCAAATGTGATAATTATCTGTGAAAGACTTGTAGAGACTCAAAGCTGCCACAGCCTTGAGTTCATTACCTCTCGCTTTCTGTGGTATGTCAGAGGTTGGTCACAGTGTGAGAACGGAGGCTATTTGGGGTATGCATGTACAGCGGTGTGTGGGGGGGTATGTAACACTTAAATATTTCAGATCATCAAACAAATTAAAATGTTAGACAAAGATAAAACAAATAAACACAAACAGCACTTCCTGCAGAATGTTCTGGTAGCACCACACTTCTGGCTGCCTTCCCCATCAGTCATCAGACAGGTCTCCAGTGTAGCTCCTCCACCGGCGCTGTAGCGGCTTTTCAGTAAACTGCAGAATGAACTCTCCACAAAGGTGGTGTTATCCCCATGTGAACAACTCACCGAGCACTTTAAGAGCCTGTTTGTACATGGGGCCATCATCAGCATATTTCATTTATGTGTGTCCTTGGCGGTGGAAGCCTTTGGCCTGATGTGAACTTAACCATTAACTACCTGCTTGCTCCTCTGAAGATCAACTCAAAGACTGTGATAAACAGAATTGTCACGGGCCGTGCGATTTCCGTGAGTCATCTCGCCTCGACTTCTGCAACAGCCTCTACTCTGGTGTTAGCTCGTCATCTATTGGTTCAAAATGCTGCAGCAAGGCTTCTGACTGGCACGTGGGAGCAAGAGCACATATCCCCTATACTCGCCTCGCTACACGATCTTGACACTTGTCTTTAAAACATTGCATGGACTAGCTCCTATATATCTTTCTGATCTTTTAAATCGGTATACTCCAGCAAGATGTTTGAGGTCTGCGGACCAAATGCTTCTACTTGTCCCCAGGTCCAGATTAAAACACAGAGGAGATCAGGCTTTTGCTGTGACTGCTCTGTGGAATAATCAGGACCTCTCCAGCACTGGATACTTTTAAAACTCGTTTAAAGACCCATTTTTACTCTTTGGCTTTTAATTCTGTCTGAGTCTGTCATTATTTTATTCTTATTATTTTCTTTCATTTTATTTAACTTTTACATTTTATCTGATTATTTTATTGTTCAGTACTTTGGTCAACAGTTGTTGTTTTTAGTGTTATATAAATAAAATTGATCGATTGATCAAATACTGCGTTACAGTTGCTGCTAATCTATTGATTAGTTTGAAATATCAGGACATGGTGTTCTTGACATGACCTGGTGCTGTATCTGATCCCAGACCAGTGGGATGATTGATATTACTTCAACCCCTCTAATGAAGCCAGGCTCTTACTCCCCTGTAGTTAAAGTACTGCTTGTCACGGTTCTGGGTCCGTTGGACCCAGTATTTTGAGTTTATTGTGTTTTGATTTAAGTTGCATCAGGGATTGTGTTCTTGTTCTCTTGTCGTGTTATGGTAATGTTTATGATGTCTATTATTAGAGTTCCATGTTTCTGTTTATCTGGGTTTAAGATGTGGGTTTAGTTTCATATGTCATTTCCTGTCTGTCTCTCTATGTCGAGCCTGCGTGTGATGTTTTATTGTGAAGGTCTGCGTCTTATGTGAGTGTTCAGTTTTACCTCTGTCTCGTCTTACTGATTGTTCCCAGCTGTGTCCACCACCTGTGTGTAATTCCCGTGTTTCTCTGTGTGTATTTAAGTCGTGTCCTCCGTCATTGTAGTTGCTGGTCCGTCTGTGTATTCCACCCTGCCTCATCTGCGTGTTCTCCCTGCTGTCCGCCGTTAGTCTCTTCTGGTCGTTCTCGTTAAGGTTTGTGCTCTGTAGTTTAGTTGATCCCAGTATAGTTTAGTTCCAGCTCCATTTGCCGTTTGTATTTACTTTCATGTTCAATAAACCACCTTTACACCTTCACGACTGCCTGCACTTGGATCCTCCTTCATTTCCTCCACACGGCTCACCTCACTCGCCGTGACACTGCTGGGTTTCCCAGTCCATGATAAACAAAGACAAAGCAAACTTTTTTCCCCTTTTTTGGATAAATATTTAAGTTGTTATAACAACAAAAAAAATAGCTGAGCTTTTCTAAGGCAAAGACACAAGATTAAAATTATATCACAAAATAGAAGCAATAAAAGAAAACAGTGCAGAGCTTCCATGTGTGGCATTTGTTTAAAATTGAAAAGTTAAAACAGAAGAGAAGAATGATGAGATGAATGCATCGATGGGTGGATGTGTGATGGAAACTGGAGCTTTGAAACAGGAAGTAGTTTAAATGTATAACAGTAAGTGTCCCAGTGTTTCTCTAAACCTTTACAGGATTACACACGACAATCCTGCCAAAACAAAAGGTGGGACAGTGCCAACCACAGAAACAGGATGACGTCTTCTGGGTCCAGAGGTCATGGAAGATATATCGAGTCATCCCAAAGTGATTCGGATATAAAATGCAAATCACCTGTTGACTGGCTGTTAAGCCACATCCCACGAGGGCCTCTGAGTACTTTCTTATTAAAATGCTCCTGGCAATATTCAGCTTCCTGCTGCTTTGGTCACCCTGTGACTCCGGAGCTTGTTGGAAACCTCTATCAGCGACTAGCTTCATGCATCACAAGTTCAATTCATTGCTTTAATAACAGAGAAAACTCTGCATCTTCTAACTGTAATTCACATCAGAGCTTTAACATTTTCCATCAGTCCATGAAGATCTGCTGTGAAAAAGACGGACCAATGTCCTTTGGGGCTGAATTTGTAATGTAAAAATTGTAGGAAGAGGAAATTGTTCATTAAATGTACTGAGTATGTGAACAGCTGGGAAGACGTTTATCGTCAGTGTTTAGTGCATGACCACTGTAACATCTGACATTAGTCACATACTGCTTTAAATGCAATTCATTATGATGTGTGAGTTTTATTAACATAGCACCAGTTAACAATTACATTTCACTCAAAGTGCTGCCTTTGCATGTAAATCTTCTCTTTGACCACTGGAGCCGAATCTGCCAAATATCTGCAGAGTTGAAGAATCAGTACTTCAAATATAATTGTTAATGCTAAGCTGAAGTAAACAGTAACTATTGTTGTTACATTTATTTGGGCCAAATTAATTACATTTAACACAGTGCCAAATCACAACATCAATCACAAGGAACATAATAAGACTTTAAATGATAGTAAATAGTACACATAGTTCAACATAGCATACACGTCCATGTACACAGTATATACCTGCCTGAAGTCAGCTCTGGAAAGCTGCTGAAACACTGACACTTTCATCATTGTGTAACACAATGAATCCAAACATTATTAATGAAACAGAGACTTGTTGTTATCAGCAGAATATTATTTTCATCATGTATTTGTCAGTGAAAACAAAGCTGTGACAAATGTGGTAAAGATGTAATGCAGAACAACAGCTCACCATCGAACATTCACCCAGCAGCTGCTAAAACAAACAAAGTGGAGTTACAGAAACACACAAAATGCATTTGACATCCTTATAATAATTTACTACGTAAAGCAAAACAGAGAGGATCACAATATCACACCACATTTGTTCTGTTCATCCAACATGACAGCTGCAGCAAAAACACCATGGAAACGGCCGTGCATTCAATTTAAATGTAGTTTCAGGGAGCAAAGTTCTGGATAAATGCCCTGATATTTTAAAAGTATTCATGTGTTTTGGGTAAAACCTTCAGCGATTTGGCCCACAAGAAGAAAAAGTCATTATGTAGCTAACAGATTATTGTTATTATTATTATTATTATTATTATTATTATTATTATGGGACTCTGCATGTTTTCCTTGTGTGTGTGTCCGTCTGTGTCTGTCACATTACAGGTTGTCGTCCGCAGACAGTTCAGTGAAGATGACTTACTGCTTTCTCATCATGCGCTCCAACAAACCCTAGCTTTTTCCCTGTTATTATTGGCACTACTGAACTTCTTAAGTACTCATCCATTTATATGCTGTTTATTAATTATGGAAAGGCTTGTTTAATTCCCCCTGCACCTGGTAAAACTGTCCCCGGAGTTGGATGTCATAGGGACCAAGGTCTGAGCTGGAGGCCTGATTGATGGGACAATAGCGGAGACCATTGTGACAACTTCGGTAGTCGACCGGTTCCTCGTGTTTGAGGGTGAAAAGCCCACTGAAGTTGAAGGGTGGGCTGAGAGTCCCCATATCCAGAGAACCAGAACTGTCTGGAGAGGAACTGTCGTTTACAGACTCAAAGGGGCTGCAAAAAGAGCCAAAGGGCCGCAGAGACCTACCGCTACCCGCTGTGGTGGAGCCCCCAGCCTCGGGACCAGGATGGTGATCATAGGCTGCGTACAGAGACAATGACTCCTCGTGGGGTTGTGAGATGAGGCTGCAGGTGTTGAGCTGGAGACAGCCAGCGACAAGGTTAGTGGTTGGCTGAGAGAGACCTTTGCACAGAGTCTGAACGAATGTGAGCAAGTCCAGCCTTTTGCCAGTGCTCAGGATCTCACTGAGAAGCCAGATGTAGTTCTTGGCCAAGCGGAGGGTTTCTATTTTGGACAGCTTTTGTGTCTTGGAATAACAAGGAACCACCTTTCTCAGGCTGTCCAATGCATTGTTAAGTCCATGCATACGGTGTCTTTCCCGCGCATTTGCTTCAATCCGTCGTAGTCGAACCCGGTCCAGGCGAGAGTGGCTCAGTTTCTTCTTTTGAGAAGCCCTTCTTCTGAGCCAAGCTGGATCTCCTGCTTCACTTTCCTCCTCCTTCACTTCAACATCCCTCAGTTCATCCTCCCTCCTGGTATCAAGGCTTTCCTCTGGGGCTCTGTCAATCTCTGGCTTAATCAATTTGACTAATTTGTTAGAGGTCCAACTCATCCTTACTGAACTGATGGTTTGATTGGAGGACTGTTCATCAAATGGCAAAGTCAGCATGCTGTCCTGCACATTAATGGTGAGGAAAGAAAAATTAGATACAAGGCTTCAAACCTTAGAGGATACAAATCCCCAAATTAGGAAAAAACTGGGTTTTTAGCAGAAAATTTGACTGTACACATACGAAACATCATAATCTCATTGTGCAAAATATCACAACAATTAGGAACAACTGGGATATAACAAAAGTCCTTATCATGTGAAAAATACCAGTTGTGATAGATACAGCTGAAATTAATTACCCGGCTTACCTCTTTTAATTAGTAGGCTGTTATTATTTTTCAATGACGCACTAAATAACTTGGCTCACCCGGCTCTGTTGTTCAATTTTAAAAGGTATCGTCCTGAAGCCTCCAAGTATCTCGACAAACACGTTCTCCTCCCTCTTTCTCCTGCTAGCGTCTTCTTCTTGTTGCAGCCTCACAGACACTGATGCCATCTGCTGATGTCCTCTCTCTCTCCCTCACACACACATGCAAACTAGCTTCGTATCCCTCTTTTCTCTCTGCATCACTCTGCCTGTGCCTCTTTCCCTCTGCTCCTAACATGGTGGATGCTGAGCTGAGTTTTTAGACTTCACATTGAGCTGCTGTAGTCACACAGTGAGCTGAAGCTAGTTGGGCACTTGCTCCTGTCAGCTGTCTAGCTTACACCTTGCAACGTGCTGTCACGTGCATATAACCAGTGGTGGACTGGCCATCAGAGGACCAGTAGCCTAAGGGTCGTTTTGGCCTGCTGTGAATTTTCAACTTGATCTGCACATAGTTTATGGACCGCAGAGAGTCCATGCATCAGGTGCAACTCTCGGCACAGACGAGAGCCATAGTGATGCCTGATGTGCCAATATCTTTACTTGTATTGGTAAAAAGACTGTGGTGAGCAGAATTTAGTAACAGGGTATTTATTTATGTACTCATTATAAATAAAAGTGCAAATTCTTTATCTTAGTGCATCCTCAAATTGGACAGAGAGTATTTTACCAACTGAATTGTCATCCATGACCTATTCCTATTCCATACTACAGTCAGTGTAACAGATTCAAATACTCATTATGCCTTTTTGGTTAGAGGCAGCATTTAGACTGGCCCTGCACCATGACAGGCCTCCAACGTGTGTTTGATGAATGCAATGCTCATCTATCTGGAAGCCCATTAGGGAAGAAAGAACTGGATGTTAAATATGTATGAACTGATACTCTCTGCACAAAGTAGATGACATTTGTCTCTTCTTAACTTTGGATAATCTGGAACTATTTGGAGTGGCCTGTCATCCAGGCCATTTATAATGACAGTAACTAGCTCTTAATGAGAAGTCCCTCCTAACCACATTAGTTTCTTCTTCCACATTCAACGTGAAACATGGTAAAGTAGACCTCACAACGATGCAGCACAGTGCAGAGCAGATACCTAAACTCTCCATGCACAGAGGTTGTTTCAACAGTACCCAGAGTCAATATGCAACACAGGGTACTGTTATCATTTTCCTGAATACTATACAAATAAGTCTTCTAAAAACAGCACGCCCAGGCACTCCAGGCCTGTTGCAAGCAAAAGCAAAAACGTATTTGGTGGAGAACACTTGACTGTTCTGTAAAAAGTTTGAAAAGGTTTTAAAACATAAAAATAAAAAAACGCCTTGGCTGCATTTTTAGGTAATAGCTGCATGTAACTGTGTTGTTTTAAAACTTGTGCATAGTTTTTTTTTAAATGTACAATTTCTATTTCAAGTTGTGATTCATTAAACATGTTTGTGGTTCTTACAGTAAAAACTTGTTTCTACTCTGATTTTATGTTTTTTGTCTGATTTTAGATCCATTGTGGTAATACAACATGTCAAAATAAAAAACATATCTGCTTTTATCACAGGAAGACGCGGTGCTGTGGCTGTTGTCCTCAGCTCCCTCAGTGCAGCCAGAGTTTATACTGTGTGTTGATGCAGAGAAAGCCTTTGACCAAGTAAATGAGATGAAAAACAACATTGTTGTTTTCTTGGAAACAGTTGTACTGGCTCAGGTCTTTGTGGTCCCAACAGTGCTCACTGGGACCTGGTTCTTCTGTAGCCAGTGCAATCAGGCTGTTTTGCTGCAAAAAGCTTGTGAAGCTCTTGAGAGAGCTCTTTAGTTTTATCCATCATGGGTGTTTCTTTTGTGACAGCTTAGTAATGAGAGTAATGTCGTGCAGTTTGAACACTGGATTTGATGACGATGAAATTCCATGAAGAGATTAAATCCAGCAGCGACTGAAGAATTGTGGTGTTGTACATTTCACTGAGGAATCCAAACTAATTAAAATCGAGTTTTTAATTTAACCTGCTTGTTTTTGAGGACTGCCTTTGCATTTCTCTCATTTCTCACTCCATGACAGAACACAAAATAATCAATACACTGACTACTCATTTTTAATCATTAAAGGGTAATAATTCAGGGAACAGCGTGCCAGTGATGTGCATGGTGCTGGTCTGTGCGTAGTCCCACTAAAGGATGCTTGGACATCATGCTACGCTCATAAAATCTTTATTTGACAGTTTGGTGGGCGTCATTTTATGGGACTAGCCACATTTGTTCAGTTCCCCTTCCTCTTCCTGCAGGGACAACAACCCTTCACATTCTTGTGTAATCACCAGTTAATCTAATCCCACTAACTGCATGTCTTTGGACTGTGGGAAGAACTGGAGTACCCGCAGAGAACCCACACAGGGAGCTTTGAGTGAGTGTAGGCACTGAGGCCTGCATTCAGAGCTGTGACGGTCCGTCTCCTGTGGAGCCCACCACATGTGAGAGTGGCCCAGGAGTGTCACCACGTTTTTGAAAACTCACTTTCAAGAATTCACAGTGAATTTCAGTATTCGTTAACAGTTTGCTTCAGTCAGCCTTAATGAGCTTTAGCTCAGAGAAGACAACAGTGTTTGTGGAGCACAGTCGCCTGGCTTTTCCTTTACTCTGTTTGCAGACAGCGAACTCAGGAGCCTGTAACAGCCATGACAGACTCGTGCCTGTGTTTGTCAGCTGAGGCCCAAAAGACCATCTCTGGACAATCAGCCTCGTCAGCTTCCTCCATCTCAACTTTTCTGAGTTTTGTAGCTGCTGACATTTAAAATGAGCTAATATTTTTGAGGAAATAATACAATGACTCAGTTTGAACATACAATGTTTTCTGTGTTCGATGGTGAATTAAACGTGTTTGTGAGATTTTAAAATCATTGTGTTTTGTTTTATTTACACTTTACACATAATCTCACCTCTTTGTGGAATTTGGGTTATAATCCTGTCTCCAGTTTCAAGGAGAAAAATGTGTGTGTGTGTGTGTGTGTGTCTGTGTGTCTGTGTGTGTGTGTCTGTGTCTGTGTGTGTGTGTGTGTGTGTGTCTGTGTGTGTGTGTGTGTGTGTCTGTGTGTCTGTGTGTGTGTGTGTCTGTGTGTGTGTGTGTGTCTGTGTGTGTCTGTGTGTGCACCTGGAGGTATTTCAACGGTGAAAGTCATGCAATTCAAAGGATTAGATTTTATGACAGAAACAACAATTGTAATCTTATTTGTCCTTTTTCCCAAATAAATACCTGATGGTGTGGTGCTGCGTGATGGGATGGTGCTGCGTGATGGCGTGGTGCTGCGTGATGGCGTGGTGCTGCGTGATGGCGTGGTGCTGTGGCGGTCCTTTTTGTATTGCTACATGTGGTTACATTAAGAAAAGCGACATCAGAGAATATTGCATAAAATACAATACATTGAAGTTTAAATGAAAAAAGATTTGTGGTTAAAAAGCCTTTAGATGAATTTCATAACACCAGTGAATCTGGACTTTTTTTGTTGTTAAATTTTGTTTAAACGTGTATTCTGTATTTATCATGGAGGGAAATGTTTCAGCCATTTGAACTGTGATGACTCAAACCTGAGTGTTCTTGGGACAGAGACACTACTTTCTTTAAATAACCAAGTGAGAGGTGAGGAGATCAGGATCCGTTTGGAATTTAAAATCTATTTTAAAATAGTTCTCCTTTTTATTTCATAGTGCTCTAAATGTTTTCAAACCAGTTCAGCCTTCAGATTTTGTTACTGTGAGCTGGGCTGCTAATCTGGCCTTCTGACAGCGTTTCTTCATGTTCATTCCTGACACTAACCACAGCATGTAGCTGCTGCTCACTTCCTGCTGGTTGAGCTCAGAGTCACTTCTACTGCTGTTCATGAAGTATGACTACAATACAAGACAAAGGGTAGGAGGAAACTAACACCAAACACGGGAACATGAAGTCTGGACACAGAACACATGAATACCTGAATATGACACATGAGAGCAAAGAAAAACTCACACACTAAATACACAGAGGTGTGATGAAGGAAGCAGAAACACATGGGAACCCAGCTGGGGCGCACAGGGAAGCCAAACACTGAACACGAGACGAGAGACTGACAAAACGGGAATCTCACAGGGCGATCGTGGCTCAAGAGTTGGGTGTTCGTCTTGTAACCGGAAGGTTGCAGGTTCGAGCCCCGGCTCAGACAGTCTCGGTTGTTGTGTCCTTGGGCAAGACTCTTCACCTACCGCCTACTGGTGATGGCCAGAGGGGCCGATGGTGCGATATGGCAGCCTCGCTTCTGTCAGTCTGTCCCAGGGCAGCTGTGGCTACACCTGTAGCTGCCTCCACCAGTGTGTGAATGTGAGAGTGAATGAATAGTGGCATTGTAAAGCGCTTTGAGGGTCTCGAAAAGCGCTATATAAATGCAATCCATTATTATTATTATTAAAATAAAACAGGAAACACTAAGGTCGCTAGAGAGGAACGCACATGAGAACATGATTGACTGGGGAGACAGAGGAAGGAGACACAAAGAGGGAAACATGGAAATAGTCAAGGGAGACGAGACATGGAGGGAGGGATGTAAACACAGACGACATGACAGACACATACTGGCGACACAGAGGAGAGACCCAACGGGAATCTCACAGACAAGAAGCTACACAAGGAATATAAGAACCTCAAAATGCTGGCTCAAATGACCCAGAACCATGACCATGTTCCTCCAGACTGACTTCTACTGGGATTTAGGTGCACAGACAAACAGTATCCTACAATTGTTTATGTTTTTGAACCCATTTTGCACAGAGAGGCATTTTTTGAAAAATGTATTGATAGCAATGTTGAATATTACACAGGAAAAAACAACTACAGTAAAATAATCACACCGTGACGCCTCTGCCTTTGTAAATGGAGGGACAGTAACTGCGTGTAAAACCTGCAGACAGTCAGATTAACAGTATTTCGTCTCTATCTGCCATTCTGCAATTCATCTCATGTAAACACTAACGTGGCCACAGCGTGACGTGAAAAAAGGCTCATACCTTTGACGTTGCGTGAAGAACTCTGTATTCCTCGTCCACACGTAAACGCGGTGATTCGAAACGCCGTTTACGTGGACGAAACAGCTGTGTGTTCAAAATCACCCGTGTAGGTGTGGACGCAGCGTAAAAGAGTTAGTGGTTTATTTTATTATTACCTGTAATTTATTGCAGATTACTTGTATTTGCTTAATTGTTTACTAAATGTTTGAGGTGTGAAATAAACCGCAATGGAGCAAAATATGGGCGTGTGTGGTTGGTGGATGTGTTAGTGCGTGTGCACGCGCGGGGGGGCGCGAACATTTTTCTTGTAAAACAAAGAGGGGCCCAGCAAAAAAAGTCTGGGAACCACTGGTATAAGACCTTTCAGAGTCTTATATTCTATCTCCTTTTTGTTGTCTTTATAGAAGGCCAGCGAAAAGGCTGGAGACATGATGGTACACTCAAAAGAATGAATGAGGTGGATTGTTCAGTGTATATTAATTATTTTCATTTTACTTAAAATATATGTTTTTGGTAAGTTAAAATATGTTTTTCTAATTAAGTCTACGTAATTGTGTCTATTATTGTGTGTACAGAATACTAATGTGTTACTTGATGGCATAACATTTAAGTTAATTAGGATCAATATACTTCGTATATCCACAAGGTGGCAGTAATGCAAAAACAGTTGCAATAAAACTGCAAAGAACAACAAGGTTTCAGGGCTTGGGCCTGCTCATGCGCAAGACTTCAAATTTAACTTAAAAACGTTGTTTTTGGCGCCAAGCTGCTGTTTCTTTTTCTTTTTTTTCCAAATAAGTTGGATGTACTTAATTCATTTGTGTGGAACCTGTTGACAAAATAGATTTATGTGAAACTAATTAGTAAAGCACAAGGTGGCACAAGGTAAAGCACAAGGTGAAAATATAATATTTGAATTAATCTAACTTAAATTTCACATTTTACTGCCACAAATAAGAAATGTGCTTAAAAATTAATCTAAACTATCTCACCTGTAAATATATCATTTATGTTCATACAACACAACTTGATTTAGGTAGTCTTAAATATCTCCTGTTAATTCTAAGGAGTTTTTTAAAATTAGATGACCTAAAGGTTTTTGCTTTAAACTAACATAATGTAATTTCGTGGAACCTGTTGACAAAATAATTGTAATTAAAGTCAACGTTTCATTTTGTTTGAGTGTAGGATGTGAGCAGTTGGTGATGTTTGCTGATGATATTCCTGGAGGAGCTTTAGAAATCATTTGAAGTGTTTAATGAACATAATATATGACAAAGAGTACAAGGAAAAAAAATTCTCAAGGAGGGAGGGGTCAACATGGGGCTAGAAGGGGTGAATAACAGCCTGTTTAAAATATGGAGGGACACATTTAAGGATTATTCATTACCTTAAGAGTAAATGGTGTGTGAGACCTTTTTGAACAGTGAAGTTGGTAAAGTGTCAAATGGGCAAAACAATGGCTTCATTTTATCAACCAAACTGATGAGACTGTTCAGAGAGGTGTCAGGTGTCGCTGTGTGCAGGCAGGAATAGGACCCAAAGTGCAGACTCACAGCAGGCAAAACTGTATTTCAAAACTCAGCTTTTATTGCTGGATGGCAAAACGTAACAAAGATCCAAATAAACTTACATGAGCAGGCAGACAGAACACACAGCATAAACGCGAGTCGATCACGACACAGACACAGAAACACAGGGCTTAAATACACAGAGGGAGCAATCAGGGAATGGGTAACAGGAGGGAAACACAGCTGGGGCAAATCAGGCCTAACGAGACAGGGGAAGCAAAACCAGACACATTTACATGAGACAGACTTTCAAAGTAAAACAGGAAACATAACACAGACGCGAACTTGACAAGGGGATACAGAGCAACTAGAGAACACAGAGACATAAACCATAAGACAGAACTCAAAGAAACCAAAGGAGGCTGGACCAGACGAGGAGGGTGGCGCTGCAGGCGACGGCGTGGGAGCCGCAGGTGGTGGCGCTGCAGCGGAGGCAGGTTGCTGGACGGACCCCTCGGACCCTCCAGTGGAGGCGAACAAAGGCTGGTGCGGTTCTCCAGAACCCCCAGCGGGAACAGAAGGCTGGAAGGGCCCCTCGGACCCTCCAGTGGAGGCAGAAGGCTGGACGGGCCCCTCGGACCGTCCAGCAGGACCAGGTTGCAGAACAGATGACTGGGGAGAGGAGTGGCGGTGGCGATGTTTCCTTCTGGAAGAGGGAACCGGTGGAGAAATGGAGACGACCTCCTCATCCTCCGACCACATAGCCGCCAGGGAAAAGGCAGGCGACAGGACAGGCGAACAAGGTCCCGGCTGGCGTGAGGAAGGAGAGGAACTCCGTGGCAGCGTTGAGGCAGGTGGAGTGTGTGTTGTCCTGGGTCAGCGGTAAAGAAGTGGAGGTGGAAATAGAGAGAGCAAGCTCGCCAGCCCGGACTTGCTCCCTCCAGGCAGCTATGGAGTTGCCCAGCACAGTGTCTGTAGAAAACTGAGTTAGCCGAGGGATGCTCTGACTGACAGCGTCTACCGCGCTTAGCCCGTCCGCCATGGTCCTTAAATCCTTGGACTGGGCAATGCCGTCAAGAAGCTTAATCATCCGCTCCATCTCAGCGTTAAACTCAAAGGCTGAAGAGTCGCAGGGTCCATGTTCTGGTCGCGATCTTCTGTCAGGTGTCGCTGTGTGCAGGCAGGAATAGGACCCAAAGTGCAGACTCACGGCAGGCAAAACTGTATTTCAAAACTCAGCTTTTATTGCTGGATGGCAAAACGTAACAAAAAGCCAAAAAGTAGTGATATGATGTTCTGTATCGAGGCTTCGAAGCTTGTGTCGAGTAATTGAGGGAGCGTTTCCGCGATGCGCGTATCAAGGCTTGCTTCATTTATGGGAGGAGCTGAAAGTGATGACGTCCGAAGCCTCGCTGCCCGGCTGTACCACGTGACTGGTTCATGAAGTGGTTCGAACTTTGCCGCGAGCTATGATCTGGGTTACTTCATTCCTGTCTCCTGTCGCCATTTCCTCACTCTCTTCGTCCGTTTTCATTTCTGTGGTTTTTATCTTTTTAGTTTTCCCCATTAATATTTATCAAGACTTAATGTTATGTAAAGCCTTTGACCAAGTAAATGAGATGAAAAACAACATTGTTGTTTTCTTGGAAACAGTTGTACTGGCTCAGGTCTTTGTGGTCCCAACAGTGCTCACTGGGACCTGGTTCTTCTGTAGCCAGTGCAATCAGGCTGTTTTGCTGCAAAAAGCTTGTGAAGCTCTTGAAAGAGCTCTTTAGTTTTATCCATCATGGGTGTTTCTTTTGTGACAGCTTAGTAATGAGAGTAATGTCGTGCAGTTTGAACACTGGATTTGATGACGATGAAATTCCATGAAGAGATTAAATCCAGCAGCGACTGAAGAATTGTGGTGTTGTACATTTCACTGAGGAATCCAAACTAATTAAAATCGAGTTTTTAATTTAACCTGCTTGTTTTTGAGGACTGCCTTTGCATTTCTCTCATTTCTCACTCCATGACAGAACACAAAATAATCAATACACTGACTACTCATTTTTAATCATTAAAGGGTAATAATTCAGGGAACAGCGTGCCAGTGATGTGCATGGTGCTGGTCTGTGCGTAGTCCCACTAAAGGATGCTTGGACATCATGCTACGCTCATAAAATCTTTATTTGACAGTTTGGTGGGCGTCATTTTATGGGACTAGCCACATTTGTTCAGTTCCCCTTCCTCTTCCTGCAGGGACAACAACCCTTCACATTCTTGTGTAATCACCAGTTAATCTAATCCCACTAACTGCATGTCTTTGGACTGTGGGAAGAACTGGAGTACCCGCAGAGAACCCACACAGGGAGCTTTGAGTGAGTGTAGGCACTGAGGCCTGCATTCAGAGCTGTGACGGTCCGTCTCCTGTGGAGCCCACCACATGTGAGAGTGGCCCAGGAGTGTCACCACGTTTTTGAAAACTCACTTTCAAGAATTCACAGTGAATTTCAGTATTCGTTAACAGTTTGCTTCAGTCAGCCTTAATGAGCTTTAGCTCAGAGAAGACAACAGTGTTTGTGGAGCACAGTCGCCTGGCTTTTCCTTTACTCTGTTTGCAGACAGCGAACTCAGGAGCCTGTAACAGCCATGACAGACTCGTGCCTGTGTTTGTCAGCTGAGGCCCAAAAGACCATCTCTGGACAATCAGCCTCGTCAGCTTCCTCCATCTCAACTTTTCTGAGTTTTGTAGCTGCTGACATTTAAAATGAGCTAATATTTTTGAGGAAATAATACAATGACTCAGTTTGAACATACAATGTTTTCTGTGTTCGATGGTGAATTAAACGTGTTTGTGAGATTTTAAAATCATTGTGTTTTGTTTTATTTACACTTTACACATAATCTCACCTCTTTGTGGAATTTGGGTTATAATCCTGTCTCCAGTTTCAAGGAGAAAAATGTGTGTGTGTGTGTGTGTCTGTGTGTCTGTGTGTGTGTGTCTGTGTCTGTGTGTGTGTGTGTGTGTGTGTCTGTGTGTGTGTGTGTGTGTGTCTGTGTGTCTGTGTGTGTGTGTGTCTGTGTGTGTGTGTGTGTCTGTGTGTGTCTGTGTGTGCACCTGGAGGTATTTCAACGGTGAAAGTCATGCAATTCAAAGGATTAGATTTTATGACAGAAACAACATTTGTAATCTTATTTGTCCTTTTTCCCAAATAAATACCTGATGGTGTGGTGCTGCGTGATGGCGTGGTGCTGCGTGATGGCGTGGTGCTGCGTGATGGCGTGGTGCTGTGGCGGTCCTTTTTGTATTGCTACATGTGGTTACATTAAGAAAAGCGACATCAGAGAATATTGCATAAAATACAATACATTGAAGTTTAAATGAAAAAAGATTTGTGGTTAAAAAGCCTTTAGATGAATTTCATAACACCAGTGAATCTGGACTTTTTTTGTTGTTAAATTTTGTTTAAACGTGTATTCTGTATTTATCATGGAGGGAAATGTTTCAGCCATTTGAACTGTGATGACTCAAACCTGAGTGTTCTTGGGACAGAGACACTACTTTCTTTAAATAACCAAGTGAGAGGTGAGGAGATCAGGATCCGTTTGGAATTTAAAATCTATTTTAAAATAGTTCTCCTTTTTATTTCATAGTGCTCTAAATGTTTTCAAACCAGTTCAGCCTTCAGATTTTGTTACTGTGAGCTGGGCTGCTAATCTGGCCTTCTGACAGCGTTTCTTCATGTTCATTCCTGACACTAACCACAGCATGTAGCTGCTGCTCACTTCCTGCTGGTTGAGCTCAGAGTCACTTCTACTGCTGTTCATGAAGTATGACTACAATACAAGACAAAGGGTAGGAGGAAACTAACACCAAACACGGGAACATGAAGTCTGGACACAGAACACATGAATACCTGAATATGACACATGAGAGCAAAGAAAAACTCACACACTAAATACACAGAGGTGTGATGAAGGAAGCAGAAACACATGGGAACCCAGCTGGGGCGCACAGGGAAGCCAAACACTGAACACGAGACGAGAGACTGACAAAACGGGAATCTCACAGGGCGATCGTGGCTCAAGAGTTGGGTGTTCGTCTTGTAACCGGAAGGTTGCAGGTTCGAGCCCCGGCTCAGACAGTCTCGGTTGTTGTGTCCTTGGGCAAGACTCTTCACCTACCGCCTACTGGTGATGGCCAGAGGGGCCGATGGTGCGATATGGCAGCCTCGCTTCTGTCAGTCTGTCCCAGGGCAGCTGTGGCTACACCTGTAGCTGCCTCCACCAGTGTGTGAATGTGAGAGTGAATGAATAGTGGCATTGTAAAGCGCTTTGAGGGTCTCGAAAAGCGCTATATAAATGCAATCCATTATTATTATTATTAAAATAAAACAGGAAACACTAAGGTCGCTAGAGAGGAACGCACATGAGAACATGATTGACTGGGGAGACAGAGGAAGGAGACACAAAGAGGGAAACATGGAAATAGTCAAGGGAGACGAGACATGGAGGGAGGGATGTAAACACAGACGACATGACAGACACATACTGGCGACACAGAGGAGAGACCCAACGGGAATCTCACAGACAAGAAGCTACACAAGGAATATAAGAACCTCAAAATGCTGGCTCAAATGACCCAGAACCATGACCATGTTCCTCCAGACTGACTTCTACTGGGATTTAGGTGCACAGACAAACAGTATCCTACAATTGTTTATGTTTTTGAACCCATTTTGCACAGAGAGGCATTTTTTGAAAAATGTATTGATAGCAATGTTGAATATTACACAGGAAAAAACAACTACAGTAAAATAATCACACCGTGACGCCTCTGCCTTTGTAAATGGAGGGACAGTAACTGCGTGTAAAACCTGCAGACAGTCAGATTAACAGTATTTCGTCTCTATCTGCCATTCTGCAATTCATCTCATGTAAACACTAACGTGGCCACAGCGTGACGTGAAAAAAGGCTCATACCTTTGACGTTGCGTGAAGAACTCTGTATTCCTCGTCCACACGTAAACGCGGTGATTCGAAACGCCGTTTACGTGGACGAAACAGCTGTGTGTTCAAAATCACCCGTGTAGGTGTGGACGCAGCGTAAAAGAGTTAGTGGTTTATTTTATTATTACCTGTAATTTATTGCAGATTACTTGTATTTGCTTAATTGTTTACTAAATGTTTGAGGTGTGAAATAAACCGCAATGGAGCAAAATATGGGCGTGTGTGGTTGGAGGATGTGTTAGTGCGTGTGCACGCGCGGGGGGGGCGCGAACATTTTTCTTGTAAAACAAAGAGGGGCCCAGCAAAAAAAGTCTGGGAACCACTGGTATAAGACCTTTCAGAGTCTTATATTCTATCTCCTTTTTGTTGTCTTTATAGAAGGCCAGCGAAAAGGCTGGAGACATGATGGTACACTCAAAAGAATGAATGAGGTGGATTGTTCAGTGTATATTAATTATTTTCATTTTACTTAAAATATATGTTTTTGGTAAGTTAAAATATGTTTTTCTAATTAAGTCTACGTAATTGTGTCTATTATTGTGTGTACAGAATACTAATGTGTTACTTGATGGCATAACATTTAAGTTAATTAGGATCGATATACTTCGTATATCCACAAGGTGGCAGTAATGCAAAAACAGTTGCAATAAAACTGCAAAGAACAACAAGGTTTCAGGGCTTGGGCCTGCTCATGCGCAAGACTTCAAATTTAACTTAAAAACGTTGTTTTTGGCGCCAAGCTGCTGTTTCTTTTTCTTTTTTTTCCAAATAAGTTGGATGTACTTAATTCATTTGTGTGGAACCTGTTGACAAAATAGATTTATGTGAAACTAATTAGTAAAGCACAAGGTGGCACAGGTAAGCACAAGGTGAAATATAATATTTGAATTAATCTAACTTAAATTTCACATTTTACTGCCACAAATAAGAAATGTGCTTAAAAATTAATCTAAACTATCTCACCTGTAAATATATCATTTATGTTCATACAACACAACTTGATTTAGGTAGTCTTAAATATCTCCTGTTAATTCTAAGGAGTTTTTTAAAATTAGATGACCTAAAGGTTTTTGCTTTAAACTAACATAATGTAATTTCGTGGAACCTGTTGACAAAATAATTGTAATTAAAGTCAACGTTTCATTTTGTTTGAGTGTAGGATGTGAGCAGTTGGTGATGTTTGCTGATGATATTCCTGGAGGAGCTTTAGAAATCATTTGAAGTGTTTAATGAACATAATATATGACAAAGAGTACAAGGAAAAAAAATTCTCAAGGAGGGAGGGGTCAACATGGGGCTAGAAGGGGTGAATAACAGCCTGTTTAAAATATGGAGGGACACATTTAAGGATTATTCATTACCTTAAGAGTAAATGGTGTGTGAGACCTTTTTGAACAGTGAAGTTGGTAAAGTGTCAAATGGGCAAAACAATGGCTTCATTTTATCAACCAAACTGATGAGACTGTTCAGAGAGGTGTCAGGTGTCGCTGTGTGCAGGCAGGAATAGGACCCAAAGTGCAGACTCACGACAGGCAAAACTGTATTTCAAAACTCAGCTTTTATTGCTGGATGGCAAAACGTAACAAAGATCCAAATAAACTTACATGAGCAGGCAGACAGAACACACAGCATAAATGCAAGTAGATCACGACACAGACACAGAAACACAGGGCTTAAATACACAGAGGGAGCAATCAGGGAATGGGTAACAGGAGGGAAACACAGCTGGGGCAAATCAGGCCTAACGAGACAGGGGAAGCAAAACCAGACACATTTACATGAGACAGACTTTCAAAGTAAAACAGGAAACATAACACAGACGCGAACTTGACAAGGGGATACAGAGCAACTAGAGAACACAGAGACATAAACCATAAGACAGAACTCAAAGAAACCAAAGGAGGCTGGACCAGACGAGGAGGGTGGCGCTGCAGGCGACGGCGTGGGAGCCGCAGGTGGTGGCGCTGCAGCGGAGGCAGGTTGCTGGACGGACCCCTCGGACCCTCCAGTGGAGGCGAACAAAGGCTGGTGCGGTTCTCCAGAACCCCCAGCGGGAACAGAAGGCTGGACGGGCCCCTCGGACCCTCCAGTGGAGGCAGAAGGCTGGACGGGCCCCTCGGACCGTCCAGCAGGACCAGGTTGCAGAACAGATGACTGGGGAGAGGAGTGGCGGTGGCGATGTTTCCTTCTGGAAGAGGGAACCGGTGGAGAAATGGAGACGACCTCCTCATCCTCCGACCACATAGCCGCCAGGGAAAAGGCAGGCGACAGGACAGGCGAACAAGGTCCCGGCTGGCGTGAGGAAGGAGAGGAACTCCGTGGCAGCGTTGAGGCAGGTGGAGTGTGTGTTGTCCTGGGTCAGCGGTAAAGAAGTGGAGGTGGAAATAGAGAGAGCAAGCTCGCCAGCCCGGACTTGCTCCCTCCAGGCAGCTATGGAGTTGCCCAGCACAGTGTCTGTAGAAAGCTGAGTTAGCCGAGGGTTGCTCTGAATGACAGCGTCTACTGCGCTTAGCCCAACCGCCATGGTCCTTAAATCCTTGGACTGGGCAATGCTGTCAAGAAGCTTAATCATTCGCTCCATCTCAGCGTTAAACTCAAAGGCTGAAGAGTCGCAGGGTCCATGTTCTGGTCGCGATCTTCTGTCAGGTGTCGCTGTGTGCAGGCAGGAATAGGACCCAAAGTGCAGACTCACGGCAGGCAAAACTGTATTTCAAAACTCAGCTTTTATTGCTGGATGGCAAAACGTAACAAAAAGCCAAAAAGTAGTGATATGATGTTCTGTATCGAGGCTTCGAAGCTTGTGTCGAGTAATTGAGGGGGCGTTTCCGCGATGCGCGTATCGAGGCTTGCTTCATTTATGGGAGGAGCTGAAAGTGATGACGTCCGAAGCCTCGCTGCCCGGCTGTACCACGTGACTGGTTCATGAAGTGGTTCGAACTTTGCCGCGAGCTATGACAGCGATATAAACCCCTCAGACTTCATTCAAAATGTAGGTGTTTGAAAGTTCCTGTGGGACTTCCGGGTATGGCGGCGGAGCGAGTGGAAGCATAGTTGGGAGCTCTTGGCGACGGTCCAGTATTCCCCCATTTTTTCAACACAGATAACATTAAGTCTTGATAAATATTAATGGGGAAAACTAAAAAGATAAAAACCACAGAAAGGAAAACGGACGAAGAGAGTGAGGAAATGGCGACAGGAGACGGGAATGAAGTAACCCAGATCACGATGGCCGCCCTCCAAGCTAGCATAGAGGCTATCCGAGAAGAAATCATGACAAGACACACGGATATGAAAAAACACTTCAGCGATGCTTTGGAGACGGTGAGGGGCGACATGAAGCACGAATTTGGGAACTTTAAAGAGGAGATGAATAAGAAGTTGGTGAAAAACATAGAGAAGAGAGTAGAAGAAATAGAGCAAAGAGTGGGGGAGGTGGAGGAGTGGAACACGAGTGCTAGAGAGGTACTCCTTCAGACTGTAGAGGAACAACAACGTATGTTGGCTAAACTAACTGATCTAGAAGCTCGGTCTCGGAGGAATAACCTTCGTATATTTGGAATACCGGAGGGCCAGGAATCTGATAACCCGACAAAATATGTGGAGAAGCTCTTCAAAACTGAACTAGATCTGCAGGACCTGGAGTTGGGGATACAACGCTGTCATAGATCACTTGGTCAGAGGCCTCCCTCACATGCACCTCCCAGATCCATGATTGTCGGCTTCCTCGAATATAGCATCAAAGAGCAAGTGTTGAAAAAAGCATGGATGAAGAAGGATATACGCATAGATGGACGTCGGATTTATGTGGATCACAACTACCCGGCAGAAATCATCCAGAAACGAAAGGAATACGCCCCGCTGCGGAAAATGTTAAAGGAACATGATATTCGATTCCAGACACAGGCTCCAGCGAGGCTTCGGGTCTTCTACAAAGATGGCCCGATTACTTATGAGAGCGCGTCATCGGCAAAGCTAGATCTGGAGAAGAAAGGATTGCTAAAAAAAGAAGAAGATGGTGGATCGGAGGAAATCCCCACCCGCCGCCCAGCTCTAGGGATTAACGGGACTCAAGCAAGGCTAGAGGACAGCTCGTGGAAGGTCAGCGGACGGGACGAAGGACGGAGAAGAGCTGTGGATGTTAAATGGGCGCGGGAAAAACTCAAGAGATTTCATCCTTCATCTCATCTGAAAGACTAAACTAGTTGAGAGGCTCCTTGTGAGTAAACACTCCATTTATGGTTGTTAAATAGAGTAAAGGAAAAACTTTATGGATAATTAAAGATAGAGGTCCTTAATATTATTATAGTTCAACAAGAATATTAGGATAGTTATCCTGTTAATTTATTAGCTGTGGGTTGATAGAGTTTTAGCAAAGGACCACCGAACTGAGATGAGTGAAGTGCGCTGTCGCCACCTATTGGGGGTTGTGAAGGAACCGTAACGGACACCGTACTCCCACGAGGGGCCCTCCGCATGGAGAATCCCCCTCGCCGATTTAGAAGTTAGTTTCATACTTCTTATTTGGAAGTCATATGTAGTTTGTAAGTTCAATTGTTGTTTTTTAAGGCACAGGTTGTTTTTTTCAGGACTGATTGCTCGGGGCAGGGAGAGTTTATCTCATAGATGGTATCTTAGGAGAAAACCATGTCATTTCAGGAATATAGGATAATATCATTGAATGTTAATGGTCTTCAAAACCCCATTAAGAGGAAAAAGATAGCAACTAAAAAGAGAAGGGAAAGGCATGATATAGTGTTTTGGCAGGAGACCCATTTAAACAATATGGAACATGAGCAGTTAAAAACCCTGGGGTTCAAACATGTATACTACTCATCATACAGACAAAAGTGTGCAAGGGGGGTTACAGTACTGATCGCTAATAAAATAAATTTTCAATTAATTCAACAAATAAGGGATAGAAAAGGACGATACGTTATGGTAATAGGTCAAATTGATCATAAACTAGTGACTCTGTTAAATGTTTACAGGCCACCAGATAATGATCAGGAATTTATTAAGAAACTATTTAATCTGATCGCGGAACACACCAAGGGAACCCTTATCTGTGGTGGGGATTGGAATATACAATTACAGCCCCACTTAGATTCCAACAACAAAACTAAAAGGACGACTCCCGAGACCAAATCGTTAAAAAGGCTTCTTGTAGAAGGAAATATGATAGACGTTTGGAGGGAGCTACATCCCAAGGAAAGAGCCTATACGTTTTTCTCATACCCCCATAAAGTACACTCCAGATTGGATTATTTTTTTTATGTTTAACACTGATAGACATAGAATTCTCAGATGTAAACTAGGAGTAAAAGATGTATCAGACCATGCAGGTGTTTACTTGTCTATACATTTGGAGACTGAAATAAAGCAGAATAGCTGGAAGCTGAATACGAGTTTGTTAAATGATACCAAGTGTATACAATTTGTAAGAAATGAGTATAAAAACTACTGTGAACAAAATGATAATCAAGAGGTGTCCCCAAGTGTTACATGGGATGCATCCAAAGCGGTAATGAGAGGAAAATTGATTATGTGGTCCTCGTACAAAAAGAAAGAGAAACAAAGGCAAATTAATGAGTTACTACTTACATTAAAGAATTTAGAGACTAAACACGCCACTGTTGAAGACTCTCAAACATTTGAAGAGATAAATTTAACAAAACGTAAATTAAATGATATATATGACAGACAAGAAGAACTAAAAGCCAGATTTGTTAAGCAAAAGTATTATGATTACAGCCCTAGGGCAAAGAAACTATTAGCCTGGAGAATTAAAAAACAACAAGAAGAAAGAGGAATTTATAGTATAAAAGATGATGAGACACAAAAAATGTGTTACACTGCTAAAGAAATACAAAACTCATTTGAAAACTATTATAAAAACTTATATTCAGAGACACAAAAGGCTGACCCTCTAAACATTCAGAAATTTTTGCACTCTTTGGATTTACCTAATATTGGACGGGAACAAAACAAAAGGCTAATGCAACAAATTACTAAACAAGAACTGGACAAAGTCATTGCGAAAACAAAAACAAATAAGATGCCGGGTATGGACGGATTTACATCAGAATATTATAAAACCTTTAGTGAATTATTATCACCACTATTATTAAAATGTTTTAACTATGTGTTGGAGGGAGGGGAGTCACCAGCATCCTGGAGACAGGCAATCATTTCAGTAATTCCAAAGGTGGGCAAGGACAAAAGGGAATGCAGTTCATATCGACCAATTTCAATCCTGAATATGGATTATAGATTATTCACCTCAATAATAGCAGAAAGGCTTAAAAATACTATACCAGAAATTATTGACGAAGATCAGACAAGATTTCTCAAAAACAGACAGATACAGGACAGTATAAGACGTGCCTTACATTTAATGGATTATATGAATAAATCCCAAACGGAATCAATTGCATTAAGCCTTGATGCAGAAAAGGCGTTTGACTCCGTCCAGTGGGATTATTTATTTTTGGTTATGGAGCGGTTTGGTTTCGGAGACCCTTTTATTCAACTGATTAAAAATTTATATTATTTACCTTCAGCAAGAATAAAAATAAATGGGAGCTTAACTGGAGTAGTGGACTTGCAGAGGGGATGTCGGCAGGGATGTCCGCTTAGCCCACCCCTGTTTGCCTTATTTATTGAACCACTGGCGCAAGCTATTAGAGAGGATGAACTAATTAAAGGGATATGGATACAGAATATGGAATACAAAATGGGATTATATGCAGACGATGTTTTGCTGACCCTCACAGACCCAGAAAGAAGCTTACCTAAGTTATGGTTAAAAATGGAAATGTTTGGAGAACTTTCTGGATATAAAATAAACATACAAAAAACACAGGTGATCACATATAATTACGCTCCCACAATAAAGATCAAAAGTATGTCTAAATTTAATTGGAATAATAAAATAATTAAATATCTAGGTATTAAGATTCCTAAAACATTGACAGAACTCTATGAAATAAACTATTTACCAATTACAAGGGAATTGAAAGAAAACATTCAAAGGTGGAGCCTACTGCCACTTGATCTGTATAATAGGATTGACCTGATCAAAATTAATATACTTCCACCACTGCTTTTCCTTTTTCAATCTATACCGATACACGTACCAGCTAAACAATTTGCGTTATGGAACAGAATGATTTTGGGATTTATATGGAAAGGCCGCAAACCAAGAGTTAGATATATAACATTGCAACTACCTAAGGAAAGAGGTGGACTCTCCCTCCCAAACTTAGAAAGTTATTTTAAAGCAGCACAATTAAGATATTTAATTTATTGGTGTGATCCAACGTATGAAGCAAAATGGAAATATTTAGATGTGACACAATTAAAATTACCACTACAGACAATATTAGGAGATAAAAAATTATATTTGGAACAGAAAAATAATCTAAATGAATGGACTAAAACTCCTCTAAAGATATGGTTCGATGAATGTGAAAGTCTTAAATTAGGAGCTGGTCTTAAACAACTCAGATGGGTCACACATGATAAGGAATTTATCCCTGCACAGATAGATAGACGTTATACAACTTGGTTAACAAAGGGGATTGGACCATTTTGTTCATTGTTAGGAAAAGAAGGATTACAAAGCTTTTGAAAAATTAAGAGACACCTATGGTTTGGAAAACCAAGATTTTTTCAGATATCTCCAAGTTAGGTCCTTTTTCAATAGTAATATAAAAACTATAGAAGAACGTAATGAAGGCCTAGTCCCCGTTATAAAAGAAGCTTATAAAGGTCAGATTAAAAACAAATTGATTGCTAAACTTTATCAGAACTTACAATCACTTAAGGATCAATCAACCAATTATATTAAAATTAAATGGGAGACGGAGGTTAAAATCAACATATCAGAGGACAGTTGGTTAAATATATGCAGGACACAGATAGAAACTACTAGCTCGGGTTATTGGAGGGAATTCACGTGGAAAAATTTTATCAGGTTTTTTATAACACCCAAAATAAAATACAAACAAAAAGGTCAACTGACAGATGGACAATGCTGGAGAAACTGTGGGGAAAACATGGCAGATCATTTCCATATATTTTGGAAATGCCCAATAATCCTGTCCTACTGGAGTGAATTGGTCGAATCAATTTACTCGGTGACTGGACTCAAACTAAATTTGGATTTTTGTACTGTGTACTTGGGCGATATCCCATCAGCAGCCTCCTTAAAGGACAAATACTTGATAAACATCCTGTTGGGAGCTGGCAAAAAAGCGCTTACCAGGAGATGGCTGGAGAAAGAGCCACCAACAAAGAAAGATTGGATAGGAATAATGGAGGAAATATATAGGATGGAAAAACTTACTTTTTTTTTTTAACCTTAAAATGGACCAATTTCATAAAAACTGGAGGAAATGGGAGAGATTTGTTGAAGGTGGTAACGTGGGATGAGGTATTCACGCAACTGTTGTAAGAAGGAAGGTCCGTTAAGGATATGTTCTTTATTTCTTTTTCTTTTTCTTTTTTTTAAAGGTAGTTTACCCTTCCATATATGATCAGGGATGGACTGTAAAGTGCTGACCGGACAGTAGTAAAAACCTAACGACATGGGACCTGTAAAGAGGTGGAGGGGAGCTCCCCCAGGCCGAGTAGATCTGTGTGGTTCACTATGCCATTATGCTACTGTTAGAGCGTAGTATCTTTGTTTGTTTGGATTTTTTTTTTCTTTGGGGGGGTTGAGTTGGTTTTTTTGTTTTTTGTTTTTTTGTGGAAAAAAATAAAAATAAAACTCTTTATTTTTTAGTAATGATGGGAACAAACGGTAACATATAAACCTAGCTTTTTGTGTTTGCATCCCCATGCGACATTATCACGGTGTGGTTTATAAATACGTTTTCTGTGATTTTCATTTAAAAATGAAATAAAGGGTTAAAAAAAAAATGTAGGTGTTTGATGGAGAGCTGCGGTTAGTGAGAGTTTGGAGACAGTTTGGAGACAGTTTGGAGGTTTATGAGAGTGAGGAGAGAAAGTCAGGAGAGAATGGAGCCAGCTAAGAAGAGGAGGATGTCCTCCCCTGTGAACATTTTGATCTTATTCCTCCCAACAAGGTATGTAGATTTCTACAGAAGATGTATTTTCATAATACTGATGGTGCAATACAATTTATGTTAAGCTGTCTTTACTTTTGTACAAGGTGAAGTGTTTGCTATGTGCCAGGGAGCTGGGATATAACAACAACACCTCATCCATGCTTAGGCACTACAGAGCTTTGCATGAGAATAGGGGGAACACCGATTATGGAGCAAGTGTAACAGAGTTAGAAAATAGCTTAATGAATTTCCTCAAAATTGATGTGCTTTGTGAATAGTTGGAGCCACCTGGTGGACAAACACAGCAACTGCAACTTTTAAGGTTCCAAATTGCTGCACAGCGCATGCCTCAGCAAAGGAAAAAAAACTCCCAAGCTGGTGGTAGGTGCTAGTGAGCGATACTGTTGTCAATTTTGTAATTGTATTAATGAAAACACTCTTACAGTGGTAATTGTCAACATGTATTTTGATTGTAAGCAGTACTAGCATGTATCCTGAAAGTTACAGGCATTTTGATGCATGGGTAGTAACTTTATTCACGAGTAGCATTTTTAGTTAGCATGCTAAGCTAATACTCGTTAGCTAGTTGGGTGCTTTTTGACTTGCACTCAGCTCTAATGCTTCTCTATGAGATTGTAATTGTTCTAATTCTTTTTAACAGAACTGAATGTTGCAGTTGCTTTGCACACTGTTAATGAAGACTGTGTGCTGTTTTCTTTGTATAATGAGACTGTGTGAGTCTACAGTGCCAGATAAAGGGCCAGAGTAGGCAAGTCCAGCGTTGCAGTGCCGTCCTTTCTACATGGGCATATCACACCACTTGCACAATAGACTCACAGAACAGCAACAGCTACACAAGACCAGGTGAGCCATCAAATGCCATGATAATATATCATGCAGTAATGTTACTAAATGATATAACAATATTATACAACTGTAAAAAGTTACGTGTGTGATATTTATATTTGTGCTTTGTCTTTGTTCAGGAGAACAATCTCAAATAGATGAAGACCTGGTTACCATGGTGATTGAGGACTCCCAGCCATTTAGCATTGTGGAGGACAAAGGATTCAAAAGATTTGTTAAATCATTAAATCCTAGCTATATTCTCCCCACTAAAAAGGTCATAAAAGCAGTGAAAATGTAGTTTTTACAGAATAAAATGTGAACAGGCAGGAGTGTGTAGCTGTCCATACCTCAACGTTACAAAAGCACAACCACTGTCCACACCCCAACCACACCTCACCTCACAGTAAATGATCATTTCCATTTTAAGCATTTCCAAATGATCATTTTCCATACTGCCAGTATAAATATACACAGTATGCTGCCATCACTACAATATAGATGTTTTACACACTCCTTTTATTGTTGACATTTACAGGCTGTGTGCAAAAGGCCACACTCTTCAAATTCATGCCAACTAATATTTTTACGTCCAGTAGGTGTCCTGCTAGAGCAAATGAAGCTTCAAGAAGCTTTGCGCTGGGGTGAACCAATTAGATGAAAAGCTTCAGTGCTTCATGAAGCTTCATCTGCCCATCACTGCCAAAACGCCAAATAAACTTACATGAGCAGGCAGACAGAACACACAGCATAAATGAGGGTAAATCACGACACAGAAACACAGGGCTTAAATACACAGAGGGCGCCATCAGGGAATGGGTAACAGGAGGGAAACACAGCTGGGGCAAATCAGGCCTAACGAGACAAGGGAAGCAAAACCAGGCACACTTATATGAGACAGACTTTCAAAGTAAAACAGGAAACATAACACAGAGACGTGAACTTGACAAGGGGATACAGAGCAACTAGAGAACACAGAGACATAAACCATAAGACAGAACTCAAAGAAACCAAAGACTAGAAATGATAAATATAATAAACTCAAAAACCCTGGGCCAACGACCCAGGCATCCTAACAAGAGGTTGGTGCAAAGAGTGATGAGCAGCTAATATGTTCTTGATATTATGGGTCTCATTAACACAGAAAGGTTTCACACTCTTTATTTGACTGAACAGTTGGAGCAGGACGTGCAGATGTGACAATGTTTCTGATTGTGTCACATAAAACTTCTGAATTCTCTTGCTGTTTGGATAAAATACGTGGCCTTCACATTTGTGATATTATTAGAAGAATGTAAGAGCTCTTTATATCACAAAGATGCAAGTTTATTCTTTGATTGTTTTTTCTGTTGGGAACAAAACATTTTTACAACAATTTGTTGTTCTATAAGGATCGTGGTCCTTGATGGACCTACACTGACCTCATGTCAGATTTGTAGATAGATTTAGCCCATGTTTCTATTTTCAAACCCTTTAAGCTGAGAGAACATTTTATTTACAGCTTGTTTTAAGTGTGATAGAGACTCAGTCCTGGGGGGAATACCCTTTATATGTGCAGGTGTACAGAACTAAAACTGCTGAGTGGAACTGCATGCATTGCACAGAAACGTGCACAGTTCCTGTTACTGTAGAGAATCCCATATTTGCTTTATTAGACTGTAGCACAGAAACCCCAGGGGAAACCGTGGGTTAGCTGACCAAGTTAATAACAAGCTTTGTGTGGCTGTTTGTCCTGATCACCAGTGTTGGGTAAGTGAACTTAGATAACGAACAGAAACCCTGAGTATGCCAAACTCACTTCACTGCATAGGGCCCAGTTACACTGCTGTGTAAATGAAACACTTTAATGATTGGTTATGTGTCAGTACTATTAGAACAGCTGACACATACCTTCTCTAAAGACCAGGTTTTTATGGCTTTTAACAGAGGTGGGACCAAGTCATTGTTTTGCAAGTCTCAAGTAAGTCTCAAGTCTTTATCCTCAAGTCCCAAGTCAAGTCTCAAGTAATGTCAGGCAAGTCAGAGTCGAGTCTCAAGTCACTGGTGTAAAAGTCCGAGTCAAGTCACAAGTCTGAAACTTTGAATTTCAAGTCCTTTCGAGTCTTTAAAAAAACGAAAAAAGCATGTTGCAGTTATATGCTAAATGTAAATATTAGACCATGTAATTTTAAAATCTGTGTTTTTCTCAACACATGACAAAATAGTGAACTTAGAAAATATACACAAATTGTGAAATTGCACCTCTTTAAAATGCAGCTCAATTAAACCTAGCTCCTAGAATAATTTTCACCGACAGTTCTGAGATAAGCTGCATGTTATTCTTGGATGCGGTTGTAGGACCGGCTTTAAAATCACATGACAAAAATATCATACACATTAAAAAAAACTGCATCACCAACGTAGCCTGGACAACATTTGCTAGTTAGATGAAGTCAGCTATCTCATCGTAGCATATTTATATGCATATTTATAATCATACGGTTCTTGGAGTGAGTGCATACACTCATGAAGTTTAGTAACTTCAGGTCACTGCAACAAGCCCAGGTACAGTTTACCGACGGATGGGTGCAGGACCTTGAAATGCACCGTGTAGAACGAAAGACCATCGTACGTATCATAAGTTTACCAGTCTCACAAATCGTCGTCATAAATACACATTCGTTAACCGTTTATTAATAGGACCTTTGAGCTCAACGGTAATTAATTAGTAATGGAAATAATTTCTGGTAGCATCACAGAAATGTAGCAGTGACAATAATACTGTATGCTGTAATCGTACTGGGCAATTAGTGATACAAAAAACCTGTTTTATCCTGTGAATAAAAGTATATGTTTTTGTCAATGTACCATAATAACAGAAGCGAAACGCAATATTGTGTCAGGACAATTCACTATTTATGCACAATAAACAAAGGAGCATAGCGCGACAATTTCTGTTCAGCGCCAGACTTGCTTGTAACCTATATCACCAGTTATGTTATGAAAATGACGCATTAACTACTAAAAAACTCTGACCTTCGTGTAAATGCTTGGAGCAGACTAACCTGTGAGCTGGAGTGTTCTGGGACGTTATATTTGGTCTTTGAATGGCTGCAATCCAGGCCATCCGTCGCGTCTTTGTTACTTCGGAAACATGGCTCAAACAATTTCTCTTCAACGACGTAATCCGATAACAACCGATCTCTTTACCCGTCGGCTTCCCGTGGCTGTCATGCGACCGGCTATTGCAGTTAATAATACAACAGCTTCTTGACATGTTTGTTCTTTTTTTATGATGATAATGATTTCAATTTGAAAGCCTGCGTGCGCTAGTACCCGCTTGGCCACGATTCCCAGAATTCCTTTGCGGTTCTACCGTGAACGACCCGTCACATTTTCACTCTCTATCTATATGCATCTTAAATCTTCTATTTGGGTAAATATCAAAGTCTTTCAAGTAAAACGGTTCAAGTCCAATCAAGTCCCAGGTCATTGTGTAAAAGTCCAAGTCTAAGTCACAAGTCTTAGAACATTTTTCAAGCCAAAGGTCTAAAGTCATAAAATTAATGACTCGAGTCTGACTCGAGTCCAAGTCATGTGACTCGAGTCCACACCTCTGGCTTTTAACCCCAAAACATGCTACGCCAAAAAGCAGTCCACCCACAGTCCCCCGGCACAGATTAGTAAATACACTATTAGAGTAGTAATACACCAGTAAGTGCCAGGATGATTGTCCTGTTTTATACATCAAGGAAACCAAACAACCTCTGGCCAAGCACATGGCTTAAGGCAGAAGAGCTACCTCATTATCACCATCATTGATTATTATGTCTAAAGCTGGGTTACATCTGAAACTAATTGAGCTCATTTAAGTTAGAATTTAACTTTACAGGTACTTTAAAATGACTAAACCACAAAAACAACACATGCTATTGTAAAGTAAGTGCAGCTTTGATTTAATATTACACTGCATTCACATGCTTATTTTTTGCATAGACATTTAGATATGATGATTTGTTTTTTGTATGTACATTTATTCACTGACTGTTTTCATTCATTGTTACTGATCTCTTTGGCAGTTCATCCATTCCTATATGCATTTGTACTTGACGCGTCAAAGTAAAAATAGATAAATAATAATAATGATAATTTACTATTATTATTATTATTATTGCAGCCACAGGTAGGTGGCAGTAATGCATCTCTATAGTCGTTGTCAGCCGCCGATACAGAAGAAGAAGACTTCGTCCGAAAGACCGTGGAGCGCAGGCCGGTCGTTGTGTCCCAGTCATGGCGGGTTTCAGTAAATATCTGACAGCTAGGAACTCCTCCATAGCGGGCAGCATTTTGTTTGTGTTCGTGCTGCTGAAGCACAGGAAGCGGACCAAGTCAAACAGGTAAGCGGCTGCTGTGTGTCGCTCAGCAGCTGGTTGTCAGCGACAGTCATGCTACTGAGGAGCGGCTAGCAGCTGACAGGCGACCTGCCGCCGCTCGGTGCTCCCGAGGCTCCTTTCTAAGCAGGCGCGTTTTCTGTGTGTCTTCGGGGTCCTCTTGTTTCGGCATACATCCCAACACGAACAGAAATAACGTGTTCCCGACACACTGTCGCACACCCATGACTGGGAAGTCTGTGGCTTGGTGTCGTCTACTGTTTCTTTCTCAGTAATGTCGTACTGTCAGCCAAAGTTGTGTGTGTATAATCTAATAAGCTAGTGTGTAGTTATCTGTCAGCCACGACAGCATTAACCCCGCTGGCAGGTGACGTGGTGAATGTTGTGGGAAAGAGGTCTCTCTGAGGCGGTGAAGGCTGAGGCTGTAGTCCCGTGTGTGAGTCCTGTAAACGGGCCTCATGCTACAGGATGGCAGCGGAGGCCCCAGTTAACAGCGTGTTTATCGTTTAATGCCCTGTTTTTCAGAGGAAGCTCAGACCTGGTGCTGAACACGCAGGTATGTTGAAACACCCTGAGCGGAGTGTCCAAAGTCTACATAATACTTAGTTTGGTGCATTTAATTCTTGTCTGAACCTCTTCATGCAGAAGGATGGCAAAAAAGATCGCGCAGCTGTGGACAAAGTTTTCTTCCTCCGGATCCTCCGGATCCTCCGGGTCTTGGTGCCTCGCGTTTTCTGCATGGAGGTAAGAGTGGACTCGAACCAGCGACCGCCTGCACTCACTGCTCTCTTCATATAGGTGCTGTGGTTCGACTCCAGGCCAGTGGACAGTTCATCATGCCGGTGTAGACATGCTGCACATTTCTTCTGATCGCGGCCCTTACATGGATGTTGCGTTTGAAGGCTTCATGCATGGTGTACACACTGCATCCTTTATTCTAGAAACTAGCAGAAGAGCCAGTACAGACCCTCACATATCTGTAGTACCTCCCAGAATACAAAGCGTACGTGGCTCCGGAAAGTTCCGGATCAGCAGGTTGCTTTGGTTCGTGTCACACTGAGGTTACCGTGTTCACATCATTGTCAGTGAAATGAACACAGCAGGTGTATGAATATGGTACTCTGACAGTAATGACCTGATGATAAGGTCGTAGTGATACCAGCTCTTCATCTTTGCTTCCTTCTGGTCAGCATTATGTTGAAGGCACCTGTTGCCAGTCCTCCCATTGAAACGTACTGGTGCCCGTGGTGTTCGATTGGCTGCTCTCTGACATTTTCATGGTTATTGGTATTAAATTGTGATTCTAGTTTTGTGACAGCCCTAATCACTGAGGCCTTTCACCTATTTGACCAGTGATGACTGGGCCAACCATAAACATTGAGTCTGGTAATGGTTGAAAGATACTGAGAAACTGTTTCCACAGCGTTACTGTGATTGCAGCAGAGCCCTTTGACACAGAAACAATAACTCCACAAGTCAAGGTCACCACCACATGGCTGCTCCTGGTCTCATCTTATCTCATCAGTTCATTAGATACGAGCAGAGTCAAAGGTAGGACCATAAACATCTGCAGTCGTTTACACACTAACCAGTCTGTGGGCGCTGTCTCCCCTCTCCTCCACAGGCTGGCTACCTGATGTTTATTGCTGCCATGCTGGTGGCCAGAACCTACTGTGACGTGTGGATGATCCAGAACGGGACCATGATCGAAAGGTCAGGCTTCAGTGTTTACGATGTTTGTTTGTGTTACAGGAGTAAATCAGACGACACAACAAAGATGAGACGGTGATAAATCACTAGAGTGGGGGGCGGGGCAGTGTGTGGTCGTAGCGTCGGCGATGTTGATGCCCTACCAGGCCGAAGCAGGGGGCGTTCCCGGCTTTCTCTGCTGCTGCTCACACAATGAAAGTTTGAAAATGTAACGTGGACTCTGCTTTGCTGTCTTTACAGGAACTGATGACTGTGTTTTGGTTCTTCACAGTGGTATTATAAGCAGAGACAGCTGTGTGTTCAACACGCACTTTTGTTCCTACATGTCAGTCATACCAGGGGTAACTGTCAACAAGTGCTGTGTTAGAAGAAGCCATTAACATGGTAGCTCTAACATCTGCTTTGTGTGCGGTCTGTGAGGTACAACGCTGACCTGTGGTCGTCATGGGGACGTGTAACATCTTGGCACAGGTTCACTGGAATGCTGTTCAGTGTGTGCTCGTTACTCCTGCTGTAGAAGCAGCACAGCCGCCGGATCAGCTGGCTCGACCTGCAGCTGGTCAGACGTGGCGTGCAGTATGAACTTGTTCTGCTTCAGATACTGTGCGCCGTTTCACGTGTCACATGACCCTGGCACACAAAGCGCTGCGTACGAGTGCTGCATCTTTGTAGGAGCAGTGAAAGGCGCTGCATTGTTGAGAAGCGCCTGAAGCTGAGTTTTTCAAACGCAGACTTGTTCTGTGTGCACTCTGCAAATGTCAGAAACCCAGGAGAGAGAGAGCTGGGCGGGACCCAGATGTGCTTTGATCCATGTCTTCACGGTGGAGACCGTCACGCTTTGATCCCGGAGTCGAAGCTGCTCGAGAGCAGACTGAAGTACCATTGATTATAGATTTGATATTGCTGCAGATGTTGAATTACGAGCACACACTGCACTTGGGTATGGGCTGCCATATTTTGTTATTTTTCTGTGCGATTAGGTGGATCTGACAAATATTTGTAATGTATGTAACAAATGCAGTTTACACATGGCCCAGTGAAGCCTCAGAGTCGGGCCTCTGTGCACAGCAGCTAATAACATGGAAATGCATAGATTGAATAGTGTTCCAGTGTTGCTCCGTGTCAGGATCCACCGTCCTGTTTGTGTCACATCATAAATTGCACACAGCAAGCTTCAGTGTTTGTCTCTGACCTTGGCTTTGTTTGCTCATCTTTGTTCTTGTTGTGGTTTGCAGTGCAATTATTGGTCGTTCGACTAAAGATTTCAAGATCTGCTTGTTGAAGTTTATTGAATTCATGCCAATTGTAAGTGTGAACTCTGGAGTCCTGAGGTTTGTGACACCCACGTTGATTTCATGCTCCCACATCCCATCATCACACTAGCATGATCTGCTTGGCTAACTGTGTGACTGACTGCTTTTCATGGCACAGAAACTGGTGTAATTATCACACTGACATAAACTGAGCATGGCTGATTGTCTGTAGTTTGCATGGCTTTCATCACCTCGAGCTGTGTTCCTGCACGCTGTTCTCCTGGGAGCTTTCTTTGAATGTCTGACTGGCTGTTTCCAGATATCCTTGGTGAACAACTTCCTGAAGTTTGGTCTGAATGAGCTGAAGCTGAGGTTTCGTGAGAGGCTAACCCAGCATCTCTACAACCAGTACCTGCAGTAAGTACACCAGTAATGCTGTGCTCGTCGTGTGCAGAGGGTTTCACCTTCAGTGCATGTGAGACACTGACAGCAGCAGGGTTAGGCTGCTGTATTTAAGTTAAACTTCAGTGAAACGAGTGGCTTTGTTTGCTAAATCTGGGGAGCAGATGTGAGACGGTGTCAGTCGGCTGTGGTGTTGAAGCCTCTGTGTGCCTGTGGTCACTGACACACCTGGAGCATGTTGTTCAAATGCATGTAAGGCCTGTGTGGCTGCAGCGGTTTCTTGTTTGCTACTATCAGCTCGGCACTACTGAACTTTGACCCTGCAGATGTAACTGAGGAGAGCCAAAGCAAACAGCGTCAGCCTCTTTTCCATCACAGGGACTCTGACCCGACTCGTAGTGATTAGAGCTGTTGTGTGATTGCTGCACTCTGTTTCCTGCTTCTTCAGAGGTTACACTTACTACAAAATGGGAAACTTGGACAACCGTGTAGCCAACGCAGACCAGCTGCTGACACAGGATGTGGAGAAGTTCTGCAACAGTGTGGTGGATCTGTACTCCAACGTCAGCAAGGTACTCCCATACATGTTAATGATCAATCAGATCAGACTGACACAGCTGCACTCCCCCATCATGCAGGTGTAATTCGGCCACAGTGGGATGTAAATCCACTGTACACATCAGAGTATCATCACCCCGTGGGGCGGGTGGATGGAGAGCAAGGTGACACCGCAGAGTCAAACTGATATCATGGATATATGTAGTAAAAACCTCTGACTGCAATAATTTAACAAGATCGTCGCCTGGGCTTTGAAATGGATAGCAGAGGTGTGGTTACCAGGAGGCTGAGGGTGCAGTGGTGGGAGGGCTGGGCCACATCACACCGTTCACTGTGATACCAGTATAATGTGCAGAGCTGGCTGAGTTTCTGTCCGTCACATAGGCACTGAAGCACTTTTTTTTTGTAGAACATGCAAGTGGCCGTCGTTATTACCGTCTTTTTCACAAAAGAAGCCACACTTAAAATCAATCCTTTGATTTTCTCAAAAATCGACAGCGCGCCTTATGTATGAATTCTGGTTGTGCTTACTGACCTCAAACCCATTTTATGTCCACAGCGCTCATGTCAAAATGTTTCAGTACAGCTTTGCTAAGCTACGAAGCCGCAGACTGGAGCCTGGTGGAGTGATGCGCACTGTGATACGCGCTGTGCTTCAACATAATATTACAGTATTGTGTGTATAAGGAGCCCTAATGGCTCCTGTTAAGACATGTGCATGAAGTGGATTTTAAAGTCTATCAGTGGCGCAGTCGATCATGAGAACAGAGCAGCTGTGAGAGAATTCAACATTAATGAATCGATGGTACAAAGTGCAGGAAGCAAGAAGAACGAGTCAAGTTTGGTTTTCTTATAATCCCAAAAAAGACATGTTTGACTTATTTATTGGGCACACTGCAAAGCAGCTCTTTAACTAGTGTGGATGTTATACATGCTGAGGATATGTCGGCCAGTTTCCACTGGAAATGCCTTTTGGTTAAACTGTTGCATTGTTGTACAGCTGCACATAAAACAGCTGCTTGTTCAAGTGAAAAAGTATTTTGTCTCGCGGTAGTTATGTCGTTATCGCACATTTTCAAATATATGGTGATAAATATTTTTGGCCATATTGCCCTGCCCCAGTGGTGGGGCCGCCCTCTACCACGTGGGCGGGGCTTTCTGTGCGGGACGTGTTTGCGTCTGTAGCTACAGCTGTTCACCTTCTGTTTGGTGTCTCTGCAGCAGCTCTGGACTCGTGAGGCCTGCTGTGGCCTTTCCCTGTTTCTAACTCTTTCCTGTTTGTGTCCTGCAGCCTCTGTTAGATATTGGCCTGTACATCTTCAAACTGACAAGTGCCATCGGTGCCCAGGTAAGCAAGTTTCCAAGAAATGTCTTTATTTTGGGATGGAACGAGTACAATGATTCCTGTTGGTTCTCAGGTCTGTGTGATCAGCACTGTCAGCTGTAGGCTTGTCTGGGCTGGTTGTAGCAGGACTCCTGAGTCAGCAGAAATCACCTTCCTCCTCATCATGAAACGCTTCCTGTCTTTCCCTCTGCTACAAATCACCCTGACATCTGCATCTCCTCCATCAACCTGTCCAACAAGAGGAGAGCTGATGCTTGAAGCCCTCTGTGTACATGTGTGCTCACACAGCTTTCTTCCACAGTATGACTGTTGTGCGTTACCACAGCTCCCATTGTGTGCTTCCTCAAAGACATGCTTCTGGCCTTCCCTTCTTTAGGCGTCTGTCAGTGTGCATGTTTCTTTAATATGTGCGTTGGAGGACAGAGCTTGGTCCAAAGTCTGCGATGGCTGAAGGTCGGTGGGTCGATCGCTGTCTGGACCAACATAAACACCTAAAGTTCTCCTTCTGAACTCAAACAATCCCGAGGTTGTGCTACTGTGTTGTACCAGAATAAACGTGTCTAACCAGAGTTCAGGTGGCCTCCAATAGTACTGAAGTATTTCTACTCAATCAAAGGACTGTCGAAGTCGTTTTTGACCAGGATATTTCCTCCAGTGAGGGTCCACCTCCTTACATCTGTTACGTCTTCTCATTGTTTGCCGCGGGCACATCTTAAGCTCAGGTGTGCTGCTGTCTCTGTATTCATCATCACCTAGGGTCCAGCCAGCATGATGGTCTACCTGCTGATCTCAGGTCTGTTCCTGACCAGATTAAGGAGGCCAGTAGGCAAGATGACCGTGACTGAGCAGCGTTACGAGGGCGAGTACCGCTACGTGAACTCTCGCCTCATCACCAACAGGTAAGCCTGTCAGCCACTCGTCTGTTACTGTGTAGGCCTGGCGTGTTTGCTAACGATGCATCTTCTCATCAGTGAGGAGATTGCCTTCTACAATGGGAACAAGAGGGAAAAACAGACCATTCATAGCGTTTTCCAGAAACTGGTGAGTAGCCCTGGGTTACCCAGGCTGAGGGACTGTGCTTGACCTCAGTAAGTACTCATGTAGAGAAACTTAGAAGATGCAAACATTTTGCTTTTGAAGGATGAAACCAGTAAAGCAGGAGAAATGTCCAGTTCCTGGTAACTAGAGTGAATATGGGAGTGTAATCCAGACTGTCCTTCCAGGTGGACCACCTGCATGACTTCATCTTCTTCCGGTTCTCTATGGGCGTCGTGGACAGTATAATTGCTAAGTGTAAGTAGCTGTTTTGCTGACGTGCTCCTCGTCCAGTCCTCCAGCGAGCATCAGTAACAGCCTGTAACTGACAGAATGAAGCCATTTTGATCACGTTCACCCCAACAACATAAAGCGTCGTCCTGTGTGTGCACGTGCTGTTCCTTTGCAGATCTGGCCACCGTGGTGGGATATCTGGTGGTTAGCCGGCCGTTCCTGAACCTTTCCCATCCACGGCACACACACAGCACACACTCGGAGCTGCTGGAGGTGAGCGGAGCTGTACTGTAACTTAACACGTGTCTGAAAGAGTACTTTATAAATCCTGACATTTGTTAAAGCCACGATGATCTAGATTACAAATGTAATAATGAACTGTAGCTTCTGTCAGCATCGCTAGAACAACCTTGACTTTGTCCTCTGATAGTACTGTGGCAGCAGGAGGTACAGTCTGAGGTGTAACCTGGCAGCATCAGACGGAACGAACAGGTGTTACGTTGAGTTTGGGTCAGGTGATCGTGGGATTGTGGCATTAACAGGGAGAGGGGGGCACAAGGAAATACTTTTCTTTCATATTCTCATTTAAAATGTCTCGCTTTTATTAGATAATTATCTGAATCTTACAAAGTGGTGATCGGATTAAATGTATAGAAGTCCATTACTGTATATAGGAACTATTACGTCTAATATACTCTAGTAAGCTACAGGACTTTTTCCTTTGGGAACCATCTGTGCAGTTCTGTCGAAGAACGATGTTGAATCCATAGATATTGTAGAAAAATTGATTTCTGTGCTTTGGTTTTACATGTGCATTAAATTAAAGTTGATTATGTCGATTAAGCATTGTGAGGTGGACGGTGGTTACCTAATGTTGTTGCTATAAGTTGGCGACCCTGTTAGTTAGTTTAATATTTCTGCTAAGTACTCTTTAAAATACCAGAATAGGGAGGATGGTGCAGGTTTAACTTTATTAGACTGATCAGTGTTGCTGAACTATAAGATGTTTTGGCTGCAGTGTATTCTGTGTATAACAGAATAGCTTCAGTCTCTTGTTTTTAAAAACTTGAGTATGAACTTATACAAAATGCAGCATGTTTATAAAAAAGACACTATATCAGATTAATTTAGGTATCGGCAGATATCCAAATTTGTGGTATCAGACATAAAGTGTTCTGGTGCCATGTGTAGTGTGGCACTGCAGACCTGTGGCTTTCTATTCAATGGTAAGGATGCGTTTCAGGTCATTATGTAACAAACAGGAAAGTAAAGTAAACACTTCTGTGCAATATGTGTGATGCATTACACTTTAGAGCACCAACTCTAACACTGATCACAGCAAAGAGGGGACATGCAGCATGCAATTATATTGCACACTATGCTGCGATGCTGTTGACTCTCAGAGCGGAGTTATATATGGATCATGGAATGGGAATTCCCACTGGTGTGTCCAGCCTCCTGTGGCAACAGTGGAGTATCTGGAGGATGAAGTGTTGCCTTTAAATGGCTCAGTGCTTCAGTCTATCTGCTGCTGCCAGGCTCCGCCTCCGACTGTCCGGGAGCTCCCTGCCGACTGATTCCAGATCTGTGAAAGGGTCCATGATTGATTTGATTTTTCAGGGTGTCTGAACTCGGATTCTGTCCTGATCATTTTCATGTCTGTCCAACGATGTGGCGTCCCTTCAGTCCTCATGTTAGACGTCCAGCATAATTAGTTTTCACACGTAGATTTAATGCTTTATTAACTGTATGTTTATGCTGCAGTCGGGACGTGCAGCAGGAGCGCAGCTTTAACAAACTGCTGTAGTAATGTTTGGGCTTTGAGGTTTGACTGATTGCTGTTCGTAGGACTACTACCAGAGCGGCAGGATGCTGCTGAGAATGTCCCAGGCCCTGGGCAGGATTGTTCTGGCTGGCCGGGAGATGAGCCGGCTCTCAGGGTGAGTGTGCAGAAGGGGAGCTGTGCTTTGAGCCAATATTTCCTTAGAGCTTAGATTTGACTGCTCATCTTTAAATGGATAATAATGTCCTACAGCACTGGCATGATGAGCGCTGGCTGTCTGGGTTGTGTAGTGTGTTTCCAAACACAGCTGGTGTGCTGTTCACTGAGGATGTGTTGAATTGTGCCCCCGACAGGTTCACGGCTCGTATCGTTGAACTGATGAAGGTGCTCAAGGACCTTAATGCTGGCAAATACGAGCGCACCATGGTGTCCCAGCAGGAGAAGGGTACGCATGAGTCCTGATGTACTGTGAAGTGGATTTGCGACAGCTGCCATCATCATTTGTTTTTCCGCTGTGTTTAGAAGCAGATGCTGCAGAGAAACTGGTCCCGGGCAGTGGTCAAATTATTAACAAAGACAACCTGATCAAGTATGTGCTGCTTGTGTGGTTTCACTTTGTGCTTTAGTGCGATATCGAGTGTGATTTATGTTTTCCTCTCTGCAGATTTGAGAATACTCCCCTAGCAACACCCAATGGAGACATCCTGATCAGAAATCTTACGTTTGAAGTAAAGTGTGCATGCATTACCTCATCTCCATCGAGTACTACGACATGTTTCAGGATCAAATACTTATTTCACTCAGTGGTGTGCTGACACAGTTCAAACTTTTCGTGGCTGCATGTATGTGTGATGCTGTCTACCTGAGATCAGCCGGGGCTCAGATAGCTTTGTCCCTGTGTCTGATGTTCAATGGGACGTTGTGTAGACGCTGTTCTCTCTTTTCTGAAGGTGAAGTCTGGCACTAATGTTCTTGTGTGTGGACCCAACGGCTGTGGGAAGAGCTCCCTGTTCAGGGTGCTGGGAGAGGTAGGGCTGCACCATCAGTAATCAGTTTCATCTCAAGCTGGTTTTACTTTTATGATGTGGATTTATTTGGTTGTGTTTTAGCTGTGGCCTCTGTTTGGTGGGCATCTGACAAAACCTGAGAGGGGGAAGCTTTTCTACGTCCCACAGGTGAGTCTTCAGGAGGTGATGTGTGAGCTTTACTTTAACTCTGATGCAGTTTGAGGAAGATGGTCTCTAAAAATGAGACGGGATAAAACACAACACTGTCAGAGTTTATTTATAGACTACTCCAGAGTCTCACTGGCTTCCTGCACTTTTCACAACCTCCCTGTTCACCAGGAGCATGCTAGTGTGTTAAAGCCTCCTGTGTGTAAACACAGGTCTGAGCGATTCTTCAGTAGATGCTCATTTCATGCCCAAATACTGTTTGGAGTGTAGGTCTCTGCGGAGATGTTACCCACGACACGTTTAAGGGTCAGCTTGGAAAGCACAGCATTAATGCATCCCTTCACAAGTCCTCCTCTGTTTCTGTCCAGAGACCCTACATGACTCTGGGTTCTCTGAGGGACCAAGTCATTTACCCCGACACCCATGAAGAACAAAAAAGGAAAGGCATCTCTGATCAGGTACGACACTGCAGACTTCCTCCACACTGCCACTGTGTATGTGTGTATGACTCTATATTTGTGTACAGGTGCTGAAGGAATACCTGGATAATGTTCAGCTGGGTCACATCCTGGACCGGGAGGGCAGCTGGGATACTGTCCAGGACTGGATGGACGTTCTCAGTGGAGGCGAAAAACAGAGGATGGCTGTAAGGACTCAGTTGTACCTCTCCACATGCTGAAAAGCACACACCAGCCATTGGTTTGCATATTTATGCTGAACAGCCATAAACATGTGTTAAACTCTTCAGGCCTCCACTGACCCCTCCACTGACACCTCCACTACTGTCACCTCCACTGACCCCTCCACTACTGTCACCTCCACTGACCCCTCCACTACTGTCACCTCCACTACTGTCACCTCCACTGACCCCTCCACTACTGACCCCTCCACTGACCCCTCCACTGACCCCTCCACTGACCCCTCCACTGACACCTCCACTGACCCCTCCACTACTGTCACCTCCACTACTGTCACCTCCACTGACCCCTCCACTACTGTCACCTCCACTGACCCCTCCACTGACACCTCCACTGACCCCTCCACTACTGTCACCTCCACTGACACCTCCACTGTCACCTCCACTGACCCCTCCACTACTGTCACCTCCACTACTGTCACCTCCACTGACCCCTCCACTACTGTCACCTCCACTGACCCCTCCACTGACCCCTCCACTGACCCCTCCACTGACACCTCCACTGACCCCTCCACTACTGTCACCTCCACTACTGTCACCTCCACTACTGTCACCTCCACTACTGTCACCTCCACTGACCCCTCCACTGACCCCTCCACTGACCCCTCCACTACTGTCACCTCCACTGACCCCTCCACTGACCCCTCCACTGACCCCTCCACTACTGTCACCTCCACTACTGTCACCTCCACTACTGTCACCTCCACTGACCCCTCCACTACTGTCACCTCCACTGACCCCTCCACTGACCCCTCCACTGACCCCTCCACTACTGTCCCCTCCACTGACCCCTCCACTGACCCCTCCACTGACCCCTCCACTACTGTCACCTCCACTGACCCCTCCACTGACACCTCCACTGACCCCTCCACTACTGTCACCTCCACTGACCCCTCCACTGACCCCTCCACTGACCCCTCCACTGACCCCTCCACTACTGACCCCTCCACTGACCCCTCCACTACTGACACCTCCACTGACCCCTCCACTGACCCCTCCACTACTGACCCCTCCACTGACCCCTCCACTGACCCCTCCACTACTGTCACCTCCACTGACCCCTCCACTGACCCCTCCACTACTGTCACCTCCACTGACCCCTCCACTGTCACCTCCGCTACTGTCACCTCCACTGACCCCTCCACTGACACCTCCACTGACACCTCCACTGACACCTCCACTGACACCTCCACTGTCACCTCCACTACTGTCACCTCCACTGACACCTCCACTGACCCCTCCACTACTGTCACCTCCACTACTGTCACCTCCACTGACCCCTCCACTGACCCCTCCACTACTGTCACCTCCACTGACCCCTCCACTGACCCCTCCACTACTGTCACCTCCACTGTCGCTCCTTTGTTTTTCTGGCCCAACCAGTCATGGTTTGGCAGATGCATGAAGTTTGGGCTTTCACCCTCTGCGGGGTCGGGCCTGCGGGGAATGAAAGCCCTTCTCTGCTTGCTAACAGACACATTTGAAGGAGCGCTTTATTCTCACACCTAAACCTGCAGTGTGATGCAGGAGTTGCCCTGTGGCTGTGGATTTGAGTATCATTTTCAGTCAACTGGTCAACTTTTGGAACAGCAGTGACTGACTTACCTAACACATCTATTTCATGTAGATGGCCAGACTGTTCTACCACAAGCCCCAGTTTGCGATCCTGGATGAGTGCACCAGTGCAGTGAGTGTGGATGTTGAGGATTACATCTACACCCATTGCAGGACGGTATGTCTTTGCATATACATAAATATAGCACATGAGCACATTTGTTTACGTCTGGGCCCACATTTGTTGGGGGGGCTCTGCTGAACTGGGGCCAGTTAGAGAGTGACTAATTATGTGAACCTGCTCACTGGCACGACTCCTCCCGTCCAGTTTAATCATTTCTTCATTCAGTCGTATCAAAGTGCATCTTGGAATTCATTGGTTTCTAGAAGTTTCCCTGTTTACAGAAACTGAACAGTTAAATGTTAGTTTGACTTCTCAGTGATGTCAGGGACTGACCTTGATCTGAATTCATTGCTTTCAGAATAGCATCTGTCCAACGCCCTCCTTTAACTGTTGTCAGTCTAAACTGAAGCTGTCAAGTCACTGAATCCAGATCAACCTCCTCAGAGGGCTCAGCCAGTCCTGAGCATGCAGCTTCTACTACTAACTAAACTCAGACACGCAGAAGCTGCTATCAGCTTTAAAGAAAGAGCAACAAAACTGAGGTGTTGGTCAAAAAGCTGAAAAGTCAGAAGCGTTAGTTAGTTAATCAGCCACCACACAGCTCACTGGCTGCTACCCAACAAGGCTCTCTGGCACTAGAGCTCACCTTTCTCTGGCCTGAAGTACCTTTAAACTCTGATGGGGGTCAGCTGTATGAACAGGTCCATTTGAAAGGAGGCCCTGCTGGGGCCGTAACACACGATGAGCTTTTGCAGCAGGGTTGCAGATGATGTGGCGAAATCTCACCATGGTATTCTTTAAAACGGGGGTTTGTTTTTTATCTCAACAGGTGGGCATCACTTTGTTCACTGTGTCTCACAGGAAATCCCTGTGGAAACATCATGAGGTAGGACTGGATGTTCTTATGATTCAAAGTCCAGGGCTCTAGACTAACTTTTTGACATGGGCACACCGGTACGCCTAACTTAAAAAATTTAGGCGTACCAGCACAAAAGTTAGGCGCACTCAAATTTTTCAACCGCATCGCTTAACACCGCAGTTTTACATGTGCACTTTCTTTGGGGGGGAAGTCCATACAGACAATATTCATTTCTAAATTATTAACTAACAAACTTGTGCTTAAAGTGCTTTGTCAATATTGTAGAAAATGTTAAACTTAATCATCATCTCGGCTCCTCTGACGACCTGTTTGCTGCTGTCTGCTGCTGAAAGGCAGTGGTAGAGGGAACACTTGGGCAGTGCATTTATCGCAGCATATAATGTGTTTCCTGGATACACTGCTGCTTTTTCAGCGTTCAAAGATTGATGACACCGTGTCAGAGCTGGCTATGAATTTCAGACGGATCAGGCCTTAACTTAACAAAAAAAGTTATCAATAATTCTTTTCATCTTTTCTCATTACCCACAGCTACATCCACTCTGTCAGGCCTAGGCTGCTCACTAGGGCTGGGTATCATCACTGATTTCTATAATCCATTCGATTCCGGTTCTCTCAGTCCTGATTTGATTCAATTTAGCCTCAGACATCAGAAATATTATAATTCTGATCATTTATCAGTACTGACTTCATCAGAATTGTGAACATCACAGCAGATGCCTTTGTGTGAAAGTAACTGAGAATAAAATACAGAAAAACATGAAGGAGATTTTCCTGGTCTGGCTTTTTAAAGCAGATAACCTTAAAAATATTCTACAATATTCTGCAATTTTGCAGAATATTAAGAAGTTTAAATTTCTTCAGTATTGAACAGCAGAAATTAGGCTTTCTTGTCCGAGGTCATTTAAGTGAAAAAGAAAAAGACAGCGCTGTAAACAACGGTAGACTGGTGGGTAATAAGCCAGTGAATAATGCAGAAAACAGATTTGAGACGGGAAACTGTTCCTGAAGTACACACAGAGAGAGAGAGCTGTGCAGGAAGTGTGATTTTAATAGTCGTGGAAGCAAAACAGCAGAATTCATGACGACATTGATCAAATGTGAAGCGCAGTTTGCTGCTTCTTTTGCTGCTGGCTCGGTGAATTTTGGTTGGAGAGAGACAAAACCTGCAGCTCAGAATCAGCGCAAAAAGACGTAAACACAGAGCGGACCGGACGCATCAGGATCGCTGAGCTCTGACAGCGTGTCCGTCTGCGGGCTGTCGGGTGAGAAAGCCGAGAAAGACAAAGCTGATTCTGATGCGTCGGTCCGTTCTGTGTTTACGTCTTTGTGTGGAGTCCGTTAATGAATCGATATCGCTTTATTCAAGCTATTCACCTCCCACTTCCACCTGCACTTTCAACTGGACCACGGCCAATCAGAGAGGTCCCGCCCCTTACTATCTCTGATTGGTTTAGTCCACGATAGGGGCAAAATGTGTGTCTGTTGTTGACCACACGGAGAGTTGCAGAGATTTTTTTTTTTTTTTTTTTTTTTTTTTTTTTTTTTTGTTACCCGAACAGTTGGTCGCACAGGTGCAACCAAATATTTATTTGTAGTCGCACCACTGAAAAATTTGGTCGCATTTGCGAGCCCTGAAAGTGCAGATCCTGTCATTGTGTCAGCGCTCGGCTTCATTGTTGAGGCTGAGCAGACCACTCATAGTCCAGATTTGGGAGCAGTGAGTCTGTGCACAGTTCAGACTAACACGTCTGTAACGTTCAGTGATTAAGGCTTCAAACAAACTGTATTCAGGGTGGTTTGTTGTTTCAGGGGCACCAAAGCTTCACCCCTCATCTACTCACTATGATTAGAAGCAGAGTCATTACGATGTCCAGTGTTGATAAACTGTACAGTATGTGATGTGCCACACACTGTGTAATGTTGGCCGCTGAGTCTCTTGATCTTATTGGTCGTGATCATGAAGAGAGGAATCCTATTGGTTGAAGCTGTGCTCGGATCCTTGTTGTCCCCGCTATGCTAACGTCAGTGAAACTGTCAATGCTACGACGTGCTGGTGCTTTTATGACTGAGCTTATCCTGAGCCTCCTTGATGTCTCATTGGGTTACTGCTCATTAGTTTGTGCAGTATAGTCAACCAATGACAACAAAGTCTTTGTGTCACTTTAGAGTAACCTGTGAATAGTGACGGACCTCCCAGGTCTTCTTCATGTGTGTACAGAAACATGTTGATCTTGGTGCTTACTGTTGCCTAACCTTCTGACACGTGGTTACATTTGTAACTGATCTCTTTGCTGTTGTAAACGACATCTTTGTATTGGTAAATGTGTTTTAACCCACTGGTCTCTTTATTTCTCTCCTTCCCACACTCACTCTGTGTTTCTGAATCTGTCCTGTAGTATTATCTGCACATGGATGGACGAGGAAACTACGAGTTCAAGCCCATCACAGAGGAAACAGTCGAGTTTGGTTCATAACTACCAGCTGCTGACACTGGCGCAGACTTCCTGTTGATTTAGAAACCCGTCCTGTGTTCTTTCTGTTTAGTGTTTTTGTTTGGTGGGTGGGTTGCACTCGTGGCAGCAGTTCAAACTACGCACTGTTAAATCCTTATCACTGTTGTCCTGTCGAAACAATAATTTGTTCACTGCCAAACGTCTGTTTCCAGCCTTTAGGCTATTTCACACTAAGAAGTAGACTCATGCTACTGTGTCACCACTGCAGTCATGGATCATAACAGTACCAGGTTTGCTTGTAATGAGGAGCAGGAGCTGTTCTTCATGTGAGTGTGATGCTGCCTACATGTGTCTGTCTGGGAGCTTCTGACTGAAGATGAGAGTTGACCGTTGGACGGTCCTTCACTCGTAATTAATGTTTTAATGAGCTCATTTATGGAAGCATTTGTGAGGAGGCGGATCCTGTGGCATCACAAACACGTCACACAGGACATCTCGTCTTGTTGCAACCACTCACATTTCTCACTCTGGGTCCGCCTCGCTCTCGGCTAACCTTTAGCTAAACTTGGTTCAGATTCACAATGACGGCTTATTTGTTTTTGTTTGTTGTTTTCAATTGTGGTACCAGGGGGACATCTTGCACTCCACCCACAGGTGACGACGCCAGCAAGCATTTCAACTTTCACATGTAGCTGTGGGTCATAACGAATACCTGTGGGGGAGTTTGTGGGGAGGGACCCCTTATCTGACGGCATAAATGTGCTTGCTGCTTCTGTCATTACTGGCTGTTTCCCCTCCTCTCAAAGCCGAAGGATAAAGGCCGTCTAAATGTGTCATGGAGTTAAAACAAGTTTGCTCGATGACTTTTTCTGTGGCTGTGGGACAAAGTTATCGAGGCCTGTGGTTGTTTCATGTTAAAAACATTATAAGTACTGTCACAGACGGCAGCCTGTAGTTTTCCAGAACTTTGCTCTTGTTTATAAAGCTGGTCTGAATATCTTGACTGTGTGATCGGACAAACAAACAGTGGAGAGATGGAGAAGCAGAATGCAGCTCGTTAAGTGCAGTGCAGCGTTTTTATGAAAAACTGTTGGTAACGGCACGAGCTGTGGTTCTGGAGCTCAGTCATTTGAACCTGGTGGTTGTCAAACTGCACCTTCTCCTGTTTTTGATCAGTGATGATAAAACTGGTCCACGCTCGAACACCAAATCATGACTTTGAGCATTTCCCTTCCCGATGTGTCATTACTAATTTTCATGAATGAAATGTAGATTCTGTGGGTGGTGGGACTGTGTTTGTCTTGGGGGTTTGTACCTTATACTAATGTTTTAAAAATGTAAAGGGGAGCCTTAACTGTGTTGGTATTTTCTATAATTAATGTTATCTCACCTCAGATTAATGAAATAAAGAGTTGTAGAAACGATTTTTGTGTCGTTTTAGAACAGCCCAGCGTTTCCAGTTATTCGTTTAACGAATGAAATGGTGCAAAGAGTTGAACTGCCACAGGTTAAAAATAATAATTTCAGAATTATACAAAAAGACTTTTGGGGAACTGAACACGGGTAGCAAGAGCTGCTCTGCAGTGATGGAGGTCGATCTTGAAAGCGATCCAGCACATACCTCCACCCCTCCTGGCTCTCCACTCTCACTGCAGCTCAACCTGTCCATCAGCGTTGTGACCAAGAGGAGGTTCAGAGCTGATCTCTGATGTGATCCATCTGCCTCATCTATGACACGCCTCCCCGCCGTCTCGCTGTGCTTACATGTGTGCTGGTCCAGCTCCTGCTCATGAATCCATACTGCTGCTTGCTGATCACGACATCTGTCTTCACCCTAGTTTCAGACGCTGTTTCCATATCATCACACTGTAGTTGCTACAGCCTTGCACATCAACCCTGTTCCCGTTCTCTACCTGAGCTCAGTTAAACATGGAAAAACGTGATTCTATAAACGGGGTGGATGAGGACTCTTGTATAAAGTGCTGAGAGTAGACAGGCAGTGCATGAGAGCCAGTCCATGTACCAAAATATAAATGTGTACGACTGCTTTTCTTCATATGTTTATTACTTCTATCTGTAATCGCTGTCAACAGGAAGTCCTAAAAACTCCCTGAAAAGCTTTGAGTTGATCCAAAACGCCACAGTGAGTACTGGCAGGGAGCAGACTTCTCCTGTACTGGCTTCCTTTGAAGTTCTCCCAGTTTGGATTCACCATCTCTATTTTTAAGAAACTTAAAACCATTGCTTTTCATAAAATTACCACAAAAGAACTAAACGTTGTGTTGGTTGATTTTATTTCTGTTGTAACAATGTTTCTCTTATTTGCCCATAAATAGTAACACAATTACAAGGACAATGCACCTGTGAGTTGTGCAGCATCCATGAAACACCAAGTTTTTTTCTACCAATGTCACATTTTCTGTTATTGATACGTTGGTGTTGTTTATCAGAGGGGATGACTGAAGTGAAGAAACTGTCTGGCACTACATCAGTGAAAGTGAATTCACTTCCTACTGGAACGAGCATGGTTATCTTGGAGGGTGGACGGTCCCCGGCTGGGTGGGATTGTTGCAGAACATCATCACTATCTCTTGCTTTTCCACGGAGGGTGACAACATCACACTGCTGTGACCCTGTCAGTGCACCAGTCAGCACAGCGCTCTCTGCACAGCCTGTATTTAGTTAAATTACTCTAATTTAGGAATTGCTGTCGTCGTTAGCCTTGAATGATAGTATAATAAAAGTTGCACACTGTAACCACAGGAAACACCCACACAGGTGTTTAATCTCGTTATGTTTTTGCTTTTTTCAGAGGTTTGTCTTTAAAATCATTTCATGCAGAGCAGAAAATACTGCAAGATCGCTGTGAAGGTCTGCACTTCTTTTACTCGCTGCAGTGTGTCACAACGTGTCTGCTTAGAGCGACTGCAGTCAGTTTGTACTTTGACCTGCTGATCAGCTGATATCCTGTTTTTCTCGCCCGGCCTGATGCAGGAAGTTTCAGGTTTGTTTCGGTTTTAAACAGTGAAGCCATGGACAGGCTCATGTGTATAGTGTTGATTCTAAGCTTTCATAACTTGTGGAAAGGCCTCGACGCTGTGGAACAAGGTAGGCTGCTGCTTATGTTAGTCAGTGTTAGGTTTGATTTACAGTGTGATGACCTGTCACACAGGAAGTACATGAAGAGTCATGATTATGGACTGTGAGGTTCGAGCCTTATATTTGAGCTTAAACATATTATTATTACTTTGTTTCCTTGTTGTGACAGGCTGCTAATAAAGTGCCCAAAGTTACAAAACAGGGTATTTACCAAGTTGTGTGTTTAGTGTAGCTGCATCATTGGTTCATCCCTTGAGCTGGGTACCTTTTTAAGGCTTGAATGACTGATAGGTCAGCGTTATAATAACGATAATATTTATTTGTTGGCCCCTACAACACAAAATAACAAGAACAGTTTTAGAAGATAGGAATACTAAAAAGTTAAGGATGATTAGAGTTGACATGCAAATGAAAACCGTTAAGTTTTGAGCTGAGATTTGACTCTGTCAGAGTCGAGCTGTTGAAGGTGTAGTAATGAATTTCAAAGTCAAGGTGCAGCGCAGCGAAAGACTCCATCACGTGAAGTGTCCAGTTTGACGTGAGGAGCAGCTGACTGAGCAGAGGACATGAGAAGGAGTCTAAGGCTGAAGGAGGTCAGAGTCAAAGAACCAAAATATTGTACTGAATACAATGTGGATAGGGAGCTAGTGAAGCTGAGAATGGGTGCAACAGTCATTGGTGCAGATTTGTGTAGATGTACCATCTGTACCATTTGGAGCCAACTGAGAAGTTTGTTTTTGAGGAGAGCAAAGAGAATGGTATTACAGTCTCCCAAACGTGAGGTGGGCAGGGCATGAGCCAGCACACGAGTGCTGTGTTGAAAAAGAAAAATGCAAAGTCTGGCAAAAATCTGACTCCCTGGAAGCAAAATATAAAGGAATAAGATGTCTTGAGACTTTCGCACACCATTTAAATAAAAAAATAATAATAATAACATCAAAAGATGTGTTTTTATTAGTGCTGTCAGCGTTAATCTCCTTAAAATGACCTTAACGCCATAACTGCATTAACCCAGCAAATCTCCGTTAGCAAGTTAGCGCGGATTGCCCAATGCGTGGGGCTGCACGGTGTCAGCGCGTTAGCGCGGTTAGCTGTAGTGTTATTTAGGTCAGTCATTCTCAAACTGTGGTACGCGTACCCCTGGTGGTACTTGGGCTCTCTCTAATGGTATGCAGGAAATCTCCAATTGTTTTTAGGATTAAAGAATATACCATTGTGGAGGTTTGCAAAGACGACATGAGACTTCACGAGACTCTTCTGGGAGCCCGAGTCAACCAAAAAACGTCTCCCTGAGCATGAGTTCTCTATGAAGAGCAGCCTTTCCTTATCGCCAGCGGTCACTACAGAGCGCTGGCGGGCTTGTTTCCCTGGGCCTTGAAACTGCAAAGGCGGCAGACAGCGCCGTGCTGTGGTGCCAAAATGCTGTTGGTAAAAACACAGCTGTTTTCCAAGGCGCCGCCGTGCCACGATCCCAACCACCATCGATGAGTCAGAGGCCCCCGGGAGAATCGGTGGGTGGGCAGGAGATGCCGTCGGAACTATCACCTGGATGCCAAAGCTCCTAGTAGCCAGGAGAATACGATCTGGTTCTTCTGCGAGTGAGCGGTAATCCTCCAAGGCCAGCAGCGGGGAGTTGGCGAGGCCAGCTGGCACTGGTGCCGGCAACTGTCGGAGGAAGACGTGAGTGAAGAGAAATCCGCCATCATCCATTCCTAGCAAGGACAGCATGCGCTCCATGAGCTCAAGAGCGGTACCATCACCCAGGCCTGAGAGAGAGAGGAGTATCTTGGCCCGCTCTGCATCGGAGAGGGAGTAGCGGCACAGCAGCAGCGCCTTGAGAGCGGTGAATTTCCCTTGGGTGGGGGGAGCCCAGAGAAGGGTCATCACACAGCGGGTCATCGCAGCAGATCCAGCGAGGCCACCACATGGTGTTATTTTGTTTCTGAAATGCCACAAAGAGCAAACTGAGATTCGATGTCCACGGACCACGAAGAGTTGTGAAGCCAAAAATCCGGCAGCTTAATCGCCACAACAAAAATTAAACTGTACAGCTCTGCTATCACTTCCAACATAAATGAAGACAGAAAACTAAACAGCAGTGACGTTTGTAGGGTTACTGAAGTTGGGCTAGCTGGTATATAATGATGTGCTACGTGACCGCTAACTACACAGCTATGTTAGCATAACACAAACAGTGAAGATGGAGGATGAACGCTAACTTTTTTCCACTCTATAAAAGTTAACGTGAGGGTTCCCGATGGTTAGGGACAAATCCAGTCGCCATCGGCGTAACTTTGTGCTGAACATTGGGGGGGTCAAGATCTCTGTCTAAATAAATAAATAAATCTGAGTAAATTCCCAGATGATTAAACATTCAACTATTTTGCTGGTAATAACTGAAATGAGTAAAGAAAATCAACAGCCTATTTATGCAAGATAATTCATAATTTTATTGGGGGGTTATATTGGTTGGGTCTGATTAATGGGGGGGGGGGGGGGGTCATAACCCGCCTAATCCCTCTGGAAATTACGCCCCTGGCAGTCGCATGACAGGATGCTGTAAACGGACCAAACTTCAGTCAGGAGAACAACTGCAATACGAGGTTAGTCATTAATATACTGCTGCATGGGCTGGAGTTACATCGTAAGGGTTTAAAAACTGAGCTTTAAAATGAACAGTGGTAATAAAAACCGAGAGAGGCCGACAGTGATCACTGACTGTTTTAGGGGCTTGATCAGATTAAACAGAACAAGATCGAAAGCATTAAAACAAGTTGAAAACACAACAGGCTTAATAATCTCAGAGTAGTTTGGACTGAAGCAGGTTTCATCGGGTCATCACTTAAAGATTGGCTATCCCACCTGCTGTGAATGTTTTAATGCAGTACAGTTGTTATTATTATCACTTGTCACGTCCTGTTTATGAAAGTTAAAATAAAATTCATTCATATAAGAAATAAAATTGTCTTGTGTAAACTATATGTGGTGTTAAATAGGCTCATACTACTGTACTTTAATGTCAGTCATAAGGGTGGTACTTTAAGAGCCATATATTTATGAGGTGGTACTCATTGTGAAACGGTTGAGAACCACTGATTTAGGTCATATGGCACCACTAGAGGGCAGCATGGGGCACAATATTTAGTGCTGTTGTTGCCCAGCCAAAGTAATAAACAAGAAGGTTGTGGGTGTGAATCCACCATCTGGCCAGGGCCTGTCTGTGAATGTTCACCATTTGTTTTCATTAAGGCATTTCACACATAGTTTTTAAACCACAAAACCATTCACATGTATGTATCTGTCTGTGGATGGTGCACATGTGTTGAGAAAAGTGTCTTCATTGTCTGTAGGTGTGCTGAACTTTGTGGTGCTTGCAGACTGGGGTGGGCTGCCTTTTCCTCCTTACTACACTGCTCAAGAGAAAGCTATTGCTGCAGAGATGGATAGACTGGCCCAATCCGAGGGGGTGGACTTTGTTCTCAGCCTTGGAGATCACTTCTATTTTAGCGGCGTCAAGGATGTGGAAGACCCACGCTTCAAGGTATATCATATCAGGACCCATGCATTAACAGCTGTTGATATATTCTGTTGAGCTCTTCTTGTAGCCCCAGACTTTGCGATGAATAGCATCTCTTCAGAGTTTAGTCTACCCTAAAGGATTATGCAGGGTGATGTCATTTCCTTGGCTAAAAACTAAAATGTTACAAATCAAACACATAGTTTTAGATTTGTAGTTAGCACTTCTCACTGGTGTTGCTTCACTCTTTTTACAGTGAAGATGAGCAGGGATAATTTATTCACTGACAGTTTCTTTGTGAACTTCACAATAGGTAAGAGAAACAAAAGAAACCCATAGCAACAGGAAGCTTGTCCATGTTTAGCTCTGCTGGACTCCAGAAAGCTGCAAAATGTGGCTTGAGGTTTCCAAAGAAACACACGATCACCATATTCCCTGCAAAGTGAAGACTGGAGAGACAGTACTGGTACCCAGTGTTGGGAAGGTTACTTTTAAAGCGTATTCCACTACAGATTACAGAATACATGCCCCAAAATGTAGTTTGTAACATATTCTGTTCAGTTACTCAATGTGAGTAAGGGATTCTGAATACTTTGGATTACTATTGTCATGCTTTTACAACTACATGAATGTACTGCTGCTGTGTGATTTATTAGTGTTACTGAGGCTACTCACCACCGAGCTGGCATTAGTTGAGGTGAGGTCATAGTCTGCTTTCAGAACTGCACATGATTATTTGCAGCTAGCAGCTTGTTAACGCTATCATCAGTCTAACAGACTGCAGGCTAAGAGTTGTTGACCCACTACTGATCACGAGCCTCGTCACGTGAGTCACGGTGTGATACAAGAACGGAGGCGTGATAAGTATGTTTCAGGTGGAACCATTGTGAGACCTTGCCTTACCCTGTCATGTGACCTGTTGAGGTTACCTGATGTAAATGTCAGGCACCTGGAAGAGAAACTGCATCGTAGCCAGCAGACAGTTGGTGATGTAAGGCAGCCTTTATTTAAAGATGATTATTCACAGTGGACATAGATAACTTCTTTCACTCCTCTTTCAAACCATCTGTCTTCTCTGCCCACAATGTGAACACTGACATCCTCGAAAGACCTTTGTCCTTGAGATGCAGATGTCCTGGTAAACTGGTAAACGTCAGTGTTGAGGTTTCCGTTCACCTCCGTGCGCACGGCACAGTCCAGAAACAGTGAACAGTCATCCTTTGCCCTGGTGTGTTTCTATCCACAGAGCTCATGTGAGCAGTGAAGGCTTCTACTTCCTGGGTTCTGATTTTGACCCAGGTGTCATCCTCGTATCTGTGCCAGTGGCTAAGTGCTTTATTTTCCGCTTCCTCCATGTAAAGGTTGGCTATAATGGGTGACACTGGGGAGCCCATGGCACACTCATGTTTGTGGAATAAATCCACAGTGGGTCAGTGACTCTCTTGGGTTTAAATACCTCAGGTTTTAGACTTGCAGAAGCTTCTTTGATGACAGGTGAAACAGAAGGAGTCCAGTACTTTCAAAGCTTCTTAGACTACCATGAGCTGGACGACTGAGAGCCTACACAGACATAAACTGTGAGGTATTTCTCCTCCACAGAACACGTTTGAAGGTGTCTTCTCGCAGCCATCTCTACTGGATATACAGTGGTACCTAACTGCTGGAAACCATGACCATATTGGCAACATCTCAGCACAAATGGCTTACTCTAACATATCCCACCGATGGTAAATATCAAGCAATACAGACAAGGTTTGAGTGAGAAGGTCAGTCTTCTTACACCTGTAGCTTTGACCTGAACTAGTTATCATGTGACTTGCATTAAAATCGTGTTTCAGACGTTGCTGAAACGTGCTCTGATGTTTTGTACACTCGTTTCTGTGATAACTGAGATGATTCAAGGTTCCAGACCTCAGTGTTGCTTGGACGTTATGATGTGTTGTCTCTGTAGGAATTACCCAGCTCTTTATTACGATCTTCAGTTTACTGTTCCACACACAAACGTGACAGTGAGCATCCTGATGATTGATACAGTGGTGCTCTGTGGAAACACCAATGACCAGGTCCAGCCTGTGGGACCAGAGGACTCCACGGCAGCAGCAAACCAGTGGAACTGGATCAGTGCTAAACTGGCCAGCAGCAGGTGATTCAAACACAGATTCGTTTGACCAGTTATCTGCACAGATGTCCCTCAATACAAAGATACATTTGTGATTTATTAAAGGTTTGATATACAACTGTGTGACAAATATTACGCAGAATGAGGATTTAAATAAATATACAGTGTACAGAAAACCAAATAAAGAAGAGCATCAAAGAGAGGGAAACATACACCCAACACTTTAAACCAGTTAGCTCTGCTGGTGTTGCTGGTCCCTCTGTGTGGGAGTTTAAAGGCTGTCTGGCTTGTGCAGGTCTGACTATGTGGTGGTGGCTGGTCATTATCCTGTGTGGTCTATTGGCAATCACGGACCTACAGCCTGTCTAGTCGACAAACTACGGCCTCTGCTGAAGAAGTACGGAGTCACCGTTTACCTGTGTGGCCATGATCATGACCTGCAGGTGTGTTCACATACAGAACATCACGTTCACCAGTTAAAACAAGGGAGTGAAGTGTCTCCATTATATTTAGTCCATCGCACTGTACTGCTGGGACAACCAGTCCTGTGCTATGACGTGTTGACCAAGTGTTTCTGACTGCTGATCAGTTTCTGTGCCCCAAACCAGATGAGATCGTATTAATGTTAAACAAAGAGATGCTAGTTCCTGATCTTTGTGTAGAAAGTGTGAAAATCCAACCCATCAAAAGAAGACGCAGTTTCTCTGTTCTCTCCTCCAACAGTTCATCAGAGAGGATGATGGGAGCTCGTATGTTGTCAGCGGGAGTGGGATGGTCAGTGACCATTCCACTCGTCACATCAGCAGTGTCCCTCCGTCCTGGCAGCTCTTTTCCAGTCCTGTCAATCACACAGCAGGAGGCCTGGCTTTCTTCCAAGTGACTGAGCGTCAGATGACAGTCAGTTACATGCAGACAGATGGGAAATGTGTTTACCAGGCTGAGCTGCCAAAACGCAAAGTCTGAGGCCGCAGAGATCGGTAACCATCAGGAGCAGCCATGTTTGTTCATGTGCTGCACAGCTTTGTGTCATTTACTCTGTAAATATAAAACCTTCATTTTAATTACAACTTTTAATTATTGTGAAATTAAACAGTTTCAAATGTAATGCTTTTCACTTCTAATCTTTATGAATACATCAGCGTGTATGTGTACATACCTGCATATGAATATGTAGGGAAATATATATGATGCCACATCACAACAGCAGCCGCTTCAAGGCACTTTATATTGTAAGTTAAAGGTGCTGCAATAACACTGCAGTTACTTTGTTGAGTACTGTTGCTTCGGTTACAGAAAAGCAGCCTGTGTGAAGAATAACGTCCTCGTTACTATTTTGTAACCATCAGCATTGTTTTCTTTGCTTTTGTTAAACAAATTTAATGTAAATTCAGTTTCACATTCATAGTCACAGACGGTTTAAAAATAATTAAGCACTGATCGGCTCCTGATCAGTTATCGATCAGATGCTGTGATTGATGATGATGATGGTGATAATCATCTATAATGAAGCTACCTGATTGCGGCTGACGTCAAAGCTTTGTTCTTTATGTGCAACGTTCCCTCTGGAATCAATATGTTAGCACAAAGTAATAGAAGTACTTGTTTTCTTGAAATACACTTTCAACTTTTTTCTCAGAACGATTGACAACATTTTTCCCTTAATGTGTCCCTAATACGTCTTTGTAATATATGGAGTCCAGTCCCACTGATGAGTGGCTCTGTGCAGCCTCGTCTTCCTCCTGTTACACTCACTCAGAATTACATTTGTCAGATTACAAGATCACAAAATTCATTTGACCAAGACGTTTACAAAACTTTAAAGAACTTTTCATTTTGGCGGTGGCAGATCTTCATCTCGACTCGTGAATTAAAGGTTTAGTTACAGCTTTTCCAGGTTCCCCGACTGTGCAAAGGGACGTCTTTTATCTGTCAGTTTTGGACCTCTGGTGATTTTGGTCCACTGAAGCAGCTGTTTTGTAACACCAGGCAACGTCTACTGAACGTCTAGTGTAGAGATGGCACGATACCACTTTTTTATGTCCGATACCGACATGAATCCGATATAGTGTGTTTTTAATCAATAAAACTGTTTTTTAATATCTTGCTGCTTTTTGTATGAGTTCATACTCAAGTGTAAATAAATAACAACACTAAAGCTATTCTGTTATACCTGTATGCAAAAAACACACTGCACCCAAAATATTTCATAGTTCAGCAACACTGATCAATCTAATAAACTTAAACCTGCACCATCCTCCCTATTCTGGTATTTTAAAGAGTACTTAGCAGAAATATTAAGCAACCTAACTAATAGGGCTGCAAACTCCCAGCAAAATAAATAGGGAACCACCCCCCACCCTCCACCTCATGATGCTTAATCGACGTAATCAACTTTAATTTGATGCAGGGTGAAAAAAAATGCACAAAAGTAAATTATTTTCCAAGAATAATTAAACAGATTCAACATCTTTCTTCAACAGAACTGCAGACTGCACAGATGGTACCTTCCCAAAGGAAAAAGTACTATAGCTTACTAGGGTATATTAGACTTAACAGTTACTATATACAGTAATGGACTTCTATACATTTTACATCAGATTAAAACTTTTGGTGTAAGATTTGGATAATTATTTATTAAAAGCGAGACATTTTAAATGAGAATAAGAAAGAAAAGTATGTCTTTGTGCCCCCTTTTCCCTGTTCATGCCCTCTCGGCCCCCCTGGCTAAACTTTGCTAGATCCGCCCCTGCACAGTTACCAGCCGTCAGCTGTAGAAAAAGATCCTCGAGTAGAAAGTAATATTAAATAAATTCTAACAACAGCTGATCAAGCTTAAACGTGCTGCTGTTGTTCAGCCGCTGGTTTCCTCTTTCTGGCGCAAAGTGAGACAAAAACAAAGAAGAGAGACGATCAGCTGATCATTGATCAGTTTCATGATTGAAGTAGCAGCAGGAGAGAGAGGGAGGGGGAGGCAGTCGCTCCATATATCGGTTGTTAAGCTTAACGTGGGAATGCTTTACAAACACTCAGAGATGAACTTACACACTTGCTTTACTTCTCTCTGGGGTAACTTCCTCGGAGATGAAATGCTGGTTTGAGGCTACAAATACACACAGCCACTTGAGCACACTGCTCGGTTATGAGCCGAGTTACGGCGTGTCACAAGTTTTGTGAGGTGCTTGTTTGATATTTAATGGATCGGATTACATTTTTTATTTCTCTCCGATATCCGATCCAGTAATTTACGTCAGTATCGGACCGATACGTAATATCGGATCGGTCCATCTCTAGTCTAGTGTTCACGTCCGTAGCACCTCCGTGTGCGGTTATTTACAGTCCCTGTGTGGTCATTGTGGGCGTCTTTTAAACGTCAAACTTGGACTCATATTAGACATGGCTTCTATAGGCTCTGATGTCTCCAGAGGGTGGAGGACATGATGTCTGTGAGCTACCAGGTCATTTTTCTGTAGCTTTATGTCTGCAGCTGTCATCTGTGGCTGAGACAGTCACATGGAGCAGTATGAGCCCTGTGAAATGGGACTACATCATAAGAGTTACGTGTGAAGGAGTCATCAGTGGACATGTTCAGGATGTTTCAGGCTCTTGATGCTCAAACGAGAGTGAGCAGCTGCTCGCAGCGACTGACAAAGACCAGCAGATAGTCCAGCTCATACACAATTACACACTTGGACAAACACCTCATACTTTCCTCACAGCTTTTCTCAGCAACTGATCACAAACACATTCACTTCCTCTTACAATCACGAGCTTTTCACAATAAAACAGGATGCTGGTCAAAATGGACCATATACATTTTAAATGCTCTTTGAAAACTCGTTAAACATATTCCAAGAAATTCCATATCTGTCTAAATCCTTTAACCATCCTTATTTTACATTTTAACATGGATTGTAACATTATAATAAACGGCCGTTTTAACCTGGTGAAGAAATGAATGAACCAGGAAAATGTAAAATAACAAAAACAAACACGTGCACTGAGTAAATCAACACATAATGAAGGTGTTTGTTTATAAATTATCTGTAAATAAACAACGTGACACATCCAGCCTGCTGCAGCAAATGTATTAAACTGATGGTCTGACCCAAGCGCTGGGTTTCATCCTGCATCAGCTCAGACAGCGTCCAGCAAAACGCTGACCCCTGAATGTTGTTGTGTTGCTGATGACCACCAAAGCCCAGCGATGCTCTGCTGTTACCAGTAAAATGCACAAACGTAAGGAGTAACATGTTTATTGTCTTTAATATCAGTTAAACACAATAAAATAAATACACCAGATACAAAAATATACATCCTACATTTTGATTCCATAAAAATGTGTTTCAAGGTAAAATCCCCACTACAGTATAAGAATGATTTACATTTACACAGCAGACTGTAAAATTAAATAAAATAAGCTGTTATATTTTACTATAGTAGTCACAGGCACCAGGAAAGGAGATGCAGTATTTGCAGTATCAGTACATACTGTAGCAGAGTTTTCCCATCTTCCCAGTGTCAAAAATAAGGTTGTTTCACAGAAACTAAATGAAAGTCCAGTGTTTGGCTGAGGAATGCTGAGCGACATATGTCCGTGTGTCCAGTTCAACGTACCGCGAGAGATGTGTAGTGAAGCACATACTTTATACTACGCCCTTCTTTTCACCTTTTGCAGCTTTTTTCTTCCGCTTGCAGCACACCACTGTGACGGTGATGATGATCCCGGTGAGCAGTAGGATGAGGATGATGGCAGAAATGATCACTGCAGGAGAATACACTGTGGAAAACACAACACAGTCTGTCACACCAAAGCTTTACTGCTCATTTCTAAGCAGTAACCCACACGGGAGTACGGATGGGCTGGCTTTTATACAGTACTGTAGTCCTAAGTACTCAGAGTACTTAGGACTACAGTACAAGCCACACTGAAGCTTTTCACACAAATTCACAGGCAGACTCTGTGTGGTGTTTGAACCGTGTAACACAGTCACACGCATGCTGTGTGAGCAGAATCATCTGCAGCTCAACATGACAAAGACTGTGGACTGTAGGAGGACCAAGAAACCTGTGACCTGTTTCAGTCCAGGAGGTGGATGTGGACGTCGTGGAGGAGCATAAATGCCTCAGAGTACACACAGAAAACACCTGGACTGGGTTAGAAGCATCACCGCCCTCTAGAGGACGGGCCAGTCGTCTCTGAGGTCCTTCAACATCTGTCGGACAATGCTCAGCATGTTCTGTGAGTCTCTGTGGTCGGCGCTGTCCTCTGTGGAGGCTCACAGATGCCAGCAGACTCAACAAACCGCTCAACAAACGGGGCGATCGTGGCTCAAGAGTTGGGAGTTCATCTTGTAATCAGACGGTTGCCGGTTCGAGCCCCGGCTCGGACAGTCTCGGTCGTTGTGTCCTTGGGCGAGACACTTCACCTACTGGTGTTGGCCAGAGGGGCCGATGGCACGATGTGGCTACTGCTGTAGCTGCCTCCACCAGTGTGTGGATGAATAAAGCGCTTTATAAATGCAATGCATTATTATTATCCATAAGTGACATTCATAGGTAATGATATTTGAATATACCTATCAATGTTGCAGTAATTAGAGCTGTTTTGTTATATTTTGTAAAATATTGTATTATTTATTTAGTCACTGTTCTTGCTGTTGTGGAGACGCTGTGACCACGGAGGATTAATGACGTATTCACACACTTGGTTTAACTTTACTAATTAATACTGCATTACTCTGAAAACAAAACAAAGTGATGAGTAATGTGATTACTTTCACTGTTTGCTAATTCAGAATAACATCTGCAGACAGACGTGCCGTCCACAGTGATGTCTCTGTGGCTCCGTGTGGGGTTATTGCCTGTTACTGTAGCAGCTTCCTGTAGGGGGCGCTGTGGGATTTCTATTAAGAATCCGTGCACCCACGGCACACTGCAGCTGTAGTTCATCACAAACACCTTCAGAGTAATGAATGCAGAAGTGCTTTTTTCACAGGTTTTACAGTCTGAGGGGAAACATCCTGATGTCCTTGTTTTTGTTTGAGTTACTACAAACGCTCACTTTAACACGTTTGTGTTATTGTTCACATATAAAGCACACTGAGGTCACGTGTTGTATAAATAAAACTGGATTAAAAGTAGATGTAATGTTGTTTTAGTCATGAAGAACTCTGGAGGTGCTTGACGACCACCTGTTTCACTAAGACAATAAATAAACATGCTGTGAATTTATAGTCCAAATATTTACGGACGGATGTACACGCTCTGGACGCACATCCGCACGAGGCCGTGGGAAGTGGATGTGCTGGGGTCCTGGAGCGCCCCCTGTCCCAAAGGCAGACATCCCAGCACCACAGCATTGTGTGTAAGCTCTGGTATTTTGGCCCCGCCCTCCCATTCTGTAGACTGAACTGGAGTCACAGTCGTGTAATAAACACCATCAGATCCAGGCACGATTTACTGCCTCACCTCTATTTCCCAGCTGCTTCACACCCACACAGACACACACCGGAGAAGAAAGCCTGGCCCAGTGTTCAAACACTTTACAGAGCTTTTGCAACCTTAACAGTTAGTGTTCTCCTAACACACAGAGTTTGTGAAAACTCTATTTTCACCTCACAAAATGATAAGTTACTCATCAAGTCAACAGGCTTCTGCAGACGATTGTTAGTCAAATAAATCACATTCTGCTGTAACGCTGCTGTGTCAGCAGCTCGTGGTCAGTGCTGTGCTGAAATAAAGAGCTCACCTTCTATGATGGTCTGGTTCTCGTCTTTTGAGCACTGCGGGGCACTCAGGTCTCCCAGCTGCTTGCCATAAGTGCGGCTGGGGATGTAGGCTTGGACCTGGAAGCAGTAGCTCTCCCCGTGATCCAGGCCAGTCACCTTTATCATACTTGTGTTATAGTTGGATGTTTTCTGTGGACAGCAGAAGGGAAAGGCCCGGTGATGTCATTCACGTATGTTAAAGACTGCTGTTGTGATGTCAGTCTGTGGTGGGTGTTCCTCACTTTGCCAGTGCTCTTATTCTTCCAGTAGGTGACTCTGTAGTGGAGCTGCTCAGAGAAGATGTCCCTCAAAGTCTGCAGGTGTTGACCGTTGGCGATGGCAGTGGGTGAGTCTGTCACGTTCAGGGTGGCGCTGCCTTCACCGACCTCCAGCGTGAACTTGGGCCTGTCGAGTTCAGCTGTGGAGGAGAAGTATTTTTTAAACTGCTGGATATGCACATGTGTGTCCTGTGATCACTGAAGTCTCTGTTAACCTTCCAATATTACACTGAACTAAATGAGAATGACAGCTTCAAAAAACAGCTTATTTCTCAAAGTGTTGACATAAAATGATCAGCTTTTCTTTGAGTTTGCTGAATGATCACATAAATAATCTGCTTATGTTAACATTGCTCTCTGGACCTGTAGACAGAACGACCCCTGATGACCGGGTGTCACACTGTGGGCCACTGCGGACACTGTCGTCTCATTGGAGGACACTTCAAGTAGTACAAAACAAGAAAACAGGAGTGTTTGTTTGTTTGTTTACTTTTCAAATATTGTAAAACAAGACTAAACTTTATTTCCTCTGAAGCCGTTCACTGGACGACTAAATAAACACATGGGTCCTGTCTGTGTGACACGAGGCAGCAGCGCTGCTGTCATTGTGTTCCTGTTTAAGTCAAGCGCAGAGGTAGGGGTGACCTCGGCTTTGAGACCCCTGCCTAATGACATTGTACCTGACAGAGAAACTGTGACGGGCATTTCTTTATTGGATGGGCAACAACTTTGTGAAAGTCTACAGATCCAGGGACCGATGATGGAAACAGCCCCGTGAGTGTGACGGTGAGACTTCTTTGCATCATCCTCACTGAGGGCGACCATGAGAGCGGGTGTGTTACGATGTTAAACTGTTCCTGCGCTGGCTTCATGCGCTCGGCCCGGGCATGCTTTCATTTCTATCTTATTCTGATTTATAAAAAATAATATCAAAGGGTCTTACTGTCATCGTATGGGCAGAATTTTGGCGAGGTTTTGTGGGGAAACTCGGAGAGTTCAGAGGTCGCCCCCTGTGGGGGCTGAGATAGGACATCAGCTACGTAGCAGGCTTTGGGGTCAGTCATGGCGGTGGAGAGATCGCACATCGTTTGTGACGACCGGATACAGTAAGCGATTCTCTGTGCGTTCCCACCAACCCTGCAACATATGACATGTTACACATAGACGTGACTGACGGGTTTACATGAAACACCCACATACATGAAAACGTGCTGCCGTAGGTGAACTGATGGGGCTGTGAGGCCAGGTGTGGATGGTACTTACGGAGACAGTTCCACTGTGTAAGAGTAATCCGCGGATGGTTTGGGCTCCCAGACCAGAACCGTTTTAAAATTGGTGGATTTCCAGGTGACGTTCTGCGCTTGTGGATACGAGCCTGCAAACAAGGAGTGGATCAGTCACATGATGAAAATCAGACATTACTGATCCTGCTGAATGACTGAAGCTCTTTAACACAGTGTTGCACGTCCTTTAGCAGCAAAACGACCCAAACTGTGCTCAGATTCATCATTTCATCAGGTTCACATGGTGAACATCCCAGAGCTGCGCTCTTATCAGTGGAGGAAAAGGCCCCACTCATGTAGTTTTACGGACGGACTGTTCCAGCTGCACTTTGCTTTGTGACCACAGTAAGTGTGCCACCCACGGAGCACACCACAGCTTCTCCCCTCTTACACCGAGGATCGCAAATCTGTCTGAAACACCGTCGCTTGTTTGCAGACCTCGGGAGTGTAAGTACCTCCTTCCTCTTTAGCTGGGGGCAAAGAGTGCAGCTGTCTCACTCCTTTCACAAGTGAGGCCAAATAAAAAAAACAGACGTGTTCTGACTGTACCGCTAAGAATAATGATAATAATGATAATAATGATAATAATAATAATAATAATCACGAGAAGAAGAAGCGTTTCTGTTGCTGCATCCACGCTAGGAGAATGCGCCGGACTCACCTGAGGCAGACAGCAGCATGGGGAAAAAAGAAAAGTAAAGAAAATAAAATCCTGCTTCTATTCTTGTGGTCGCCATGGTACCCTCAGGAAGTGTAGTCCAGATCAGACAGCTATCCGCGTGCAGTCCCGGAGCCTCCTTTCACACTGGGATACTTTTCGTTTCTGCTCAGGACTAAAAACCTCCGCTCATAGCAGTTTAACTCAGTCCAACATGACCAAATAAGGAGCGTCCGGCTCGCCCGTCATCACATCGCTGCGGTATGCGCTGCGTGCCTGTCCCGCTTAAGTCATTGAGCGGATATAGCGGCTCAATGGCTTCTTCGGACTCAGCCGATCATTATTACATCATGAGAACTTCTGTTCGTCCGGACAGAACCAGCTTTGGGGTTTGCTTACCTGGATGATGGTTTTCATGCCGTGATTGTCTTTTACTTTCTTTATTTTCAGTGAGTCCTGAAAGTGTTTTCAATTGAAACAGTTTGTGTAGATTACAGGTTTGATGTGAAATCACAAGAGCACCTTCATTCGTGCCCGCACTCTGGTTTCTGCTACGGATGCACGGTTGTGTTTCTGCAGGCAGACCTGTGCAGGTCGTGTTTTACAGAGGGCCGTGTGTGTGCTCATGCTGACTACATGACTATCTAGAGAGATCACTAGAATGACGTGAATGACCGCAGCGTGGACCTTACAGTCACTGCAACTCACTGAGTCAGAGCGGCTCCATTTATAGATCTGATTACTTTTGCTAAATTTCCAGACACACATGTGGAGAGGTTGTTCCAAAATGCTGGAATCCTCTAGTCCAGTCATTTCAAAGTGCACACTTGCACTCATGAAAGGGGCATATAGCCTGAACAATGTAGCACAATAACAGTTAGCATGCTTTGTTAATGATATAAAGAAAGCTGGAGCTGATTTGTTTGTTCCAGGCTGTTATTCTGGCTGTTTCAGCCTTTTAATGGACCGGGAATATCTGCCTGGACTTTGGCAGTCCTGGCCCCCTCGTCCTCCTTCTCCTGAGAGGGCGGAGCAGAGATAATGAGAGGCCCGACTGCCGTAGGGTACAGTGTGGCTTTGAATACCGAGTAAGTCTCAAACAGGAAGGATTGAATACACAAGCTGGAGTCCAACAGTTCCTCTGAAGGAAAGCGGAGTGAGAGCGCAGCTTCTAATGGCTGTTTCCTGCTTTGTCTTAACGTTTGCAGTTCAGCTGTTTGAAATTGAACCTGATGTTTGGAGCACTGATCATTACTGATAATGAATTTCTAAGTGTGCATGTTCTGCTTTCCCCAGTTCTGCTGAGGAAAGGCTTCACGTGGTCAACGTCCAGATCATTTATTTACCTCTTCCCCAACAGTTATCTCTGTCACCATATCTCAAGGCATTTCCTAACATAGCTACTGTTGTCAGAGGCCTATTGCGTTATGGAGAAATACACCGTGGTGTGGGAGCACACTGCACACAGGGTGAGTCGCCCCGTGCCCTCCCTCCTGCCTTAATTACTTTCTCAGGCTCATTCCTGAAAGGAAGGAAGGGAGCAGCAGTGTATCACTGACTAACCAGCGCTAACACTGCACTGTTCACTGCATTTAGCAAGGAACTGGTGACCAGTAACAAACACTTTAGGCTGTTTTCTTGGCAAGTTAGGACATTGAAGTTGGAGCTGGGTCTTAATCGTCTTTTCTAGATCTTAATCTTCAGACTCAGGTAGTCGAGGCAGACAGTACTGTCCCAACGCTCTGCTTATTATGTCTGTTTTTGAAATCCATGCAGTTTCTGGCATTAAAACTAATGAGGGTTAATGATTCACTGATGCTGATCAGAAGTGACTTACAGTATGTTTCTGAGGAGCCTGTTACTCAAAAGAGCCAGCGTTTGAGGATTTGCTCACCTGCAGGACTGAGCACGCACCAACACGTCAGCAGCACATTTAGAGACATTCAGATTCACGTCAGCAGTTGGACTCCTTCTTATATTTGTGCTCAAAGCCTCATTCACCAGTTCAAACACGCTTTTCTATCCCACCTTCACACGTTCACAGCCACGCGGATGCATCTTTGGTGGGTGGTGCATTCTACGCCCTCAGCTACACCGATAACTTTAGATGTTAGGTCATCAATGAGCACTTAAAAGCTTCGGCATGTTTGAATCAAAGATGGGCTTTTACAGAAGAGTCCACGTCCACTTTTATTTGGCACAAATGTCACAAACTGTGTTCTGCTTTTCTATCACTCTGGTTGTGTTTGCAGCATGAGCTGGATCAAGCACCAGCAAACCTAAATCTAGAGAGACTGGCAGGCTGCCCAAGGAAACCTGTTCCTGGTAGCTTTATCCTGCTTAACCTGCACACAGAGTGGCGAGCAGGCTTTAACAGCTTCCAGCAAACAGGGTGTGGTTTTAGAGGCGATCGGAAACAACAGCCTGTTTCTGCAAAGGTGGAACAGCCACAGTGACAGAGAGTGAGATTATGAACCAGAGCTCTGCTGGCAACCATCAGCATCTCTCCAGGTGTTGTGTTCAAACTGCACATGGAGTAACTGTATGAAGCATGCACATGATGTTCAGAGTAGGGAACACAGCAAAGCGGTTTCCACTCCCAGCAGAAGGATTGGAATGCAGGGGTGAATGCTCGGTGCGTTGGTGTGCAGGTTTCAGGGAGATTAGAGAACAGAGGTGGGTTTTCACCTGTTGGAACATGACTGTCTGCGGCTCATGATGAAAACAGGAAAGAGATCAGACACACAGATATACATGTTTGTCAGGACTTTTTCCTGTGAGGAATAATGGGGACGAAGCAGCCTGTATGTAGACGAGCCTTTTAAGGAGACCAGGGCGCAGTCTGGACTCTGAGCTCAGGTCACGTGAGCTAGAAGCAAGAAGCTGTTTTATTAGAAAACAGAACAAAGGAAGAAAACAGTCACATGAAGAAACTGACGGGAGCTGAAACATTCAAAAGATCCAAGACTGTAACGTGTCCTGAATGTTGCACACACACACACACACACACACACACACACACACACACACACACACACAACAACTTTAGACCGCGGGGAGGACGAACCCTGCTTTAACAGGATGTTGGGGGACAGAAGAACGAGAGCACAGGACATGTAATGACGTGCAGTAGTGGCACTTACATGTGTAGTAGATCAGGTCACATTTCACACTCTGGGCTTGTTTTGTGTGTGATGTAGACACACAAAACAGGCAGACAGATACAGAACAAATAAACTGTTCCTTCTCAGTTGTCTGCAGCGCAAGCAAGCCACCAACCACAACCCCAGCATGTCAGCTGATGCAGGATCACAGTGTGAGCGTCTCTGCGCGTCTTTTTACCCAGCAGCCTCGAGCTGTGAGCGTGGGAAACAACTTCAGAAGGGTTGTCTTCAAAACCAACAGATAAGCAACACAAGCAACAAGTGACACATATCACAATATCGCACACACACAGACACACAAATCTGCCTTTTAACATATTAATAGACATTATTAGGATAAAGACATTTTTCCATAGAAGTCTAAAAGAAGAAGAAGAAGAAGAAGTGAGACCAACCAGACTTGGGAAGCAGCAGCCGTCTGCTGTGGCCAGTGGGGGGGACACATTTTCTGTCATGGTGTGTGTGCAGGGAGGCAGGAAAGGACCCAAAACTCAAAGGGCAGCTTTACTGCTGGACACGAGAAAGAAGTAAACTGGAATACAGAAGTAAACTGGACAGGCTTTGCAGTCAGGACACAGACATGTATGAAGGAGATCACGACAAAGAGAAACACGGGGTTGAATACACTGAGGGATGACGAGGGGATGAGACACAGGAGCACAGCTGGAGGAATCCTCAAGGTTTCATTGATACTTTGACCTTCCTTCCTTTGCTGAGTAGGGCTGTTCGGTGTTGACCAGGAGCAGTGTTACATCCCTGATAACGACTGCTCTTCATTAATGCTTTGTGTGTACTGTGGGGGTGTGTGTGCCTCCTCCACTCGACCCTTTTCCTATTTCTCTCTCTTGGTTGGGTCCAACCCTGTGTGTGCAACAACCACTTACTTTTGTCCAGGTTGTTTAATGAACAATAAAGTTTGTATCTGCATTTTTGACGTCTCCTGTCAAGTACTGTTTTGGACCTGTGAAGCCTCTGGCTCTTACACTCAACCCTTTCATGTCCTGGTGGTCAACAACTAAAGTATTCTTCACCGTCGATGCAGAGCAGGAGAAGTGTGCGTGGGGGGTTAGCCTCCAGGACACAGGAGCTGACATGTATGTGTCGAGCAACGGGAGCTGGACGGCTTTGAGTTGAAGAATCAAACGCTCGTGGATATCTGTGCATGGCTGTACTGTCTCCTGAACCTGTATCAATGAACTGTGCACTCTAACTGGATGTTTGGACTTTGATCAGGCTGAAGTGCTTCGGCTTCTGCGTGAAGGCGTCTGCATATGAACAAAAAGCTCTTTGTTCAGACTGCACACACACTGTATATGAAGGTACCCACAACAGTCTGGAAATGAACGAAGACACAATAAAATGTGATGAGTGGCTGAGCATGTGGACACAGACAGTGGCTATAACCTTTACTGTGGGTGTGTCGTGTGTGTTTATCGACTCTTTGAATCTTTACCTTTGCTTCACCGTGAAACGCCAGCTCCCAGTGTGTGACGAAGGTTTGTGTGTGGGAAGTAAAACAATGATAACTGACTCATTTTGCCTTAAAAAGCTTTTAGCTCCATGTGTAATATCATTTACACACAATGAGATGTCTTTTATTTCCCAGCCTCAGTGACTAAACTCACTCGTCATCCTTCCCAGAATTTCATCATTTTTCTGTTCTCGTGGTGTTAATCATGATGACGACTGAAGATTTTAAACACTGTGTTCATCAGTTCACTGCCAATAGAGCCACAAATGAAGGTTCATAAACCACCAGCAATGGAAAAACTCCATGTATCTGTAAAAGTGCTTGAAGTGCACGCTGGAGCTACAGATGGAAAGTGTGTTATATAAGTGAGACTGGTGCAGAGCGGGGTCTGTTGGAGGGATCCTTCACATACTCAGACGGTGACTTAAAGGTTTTCTGCTCTAATCATGTCAAAGTGGCACCGCTGAAATCTTTACGTCAAACCTTTATTCTTCTTACTGATGGCAAAGATGACACAGAGCAGACGGACTTCCATAAACTTAGTTGTTGTATTTGTTTTGCTGCTGTTATCAGTGTTCACTAACTGAAAGCAGAAATGTGAACACACTCACTGAACCTCAGAGAGTGCAAAAATACTTCCACCTGTGTTTGGAGTATACGTGAATATCCATGTACAGTATAACCAGGTCAGACACCTGTTAATTTACTGTGTTTTCCTGTGAACTTGAAATAACGTCACTGATATGTTGCTGTTTTATGCCAGCAGACATGTACGATGGGAGGGAAACGACCCTGGCTTCAACGCCCTGAGTTCATTTTACCGGTTTGTTATCAGCTCCCGTTCTCCTGGTTTTCAGAAAATTCCTTAACTCTTCACAGGTAACTTCAGCATCCAACCTTTTCCCACACTTACCAGAGAACTATGTACTGAACTCTTCAATGGAAAAAGGAAACATTATAATTCAACGAGATCCTCAGCTGGCGCCGTGTTAGCAGCACGCCGCGGCCACTCAAATGGGGCAGTTTTTGTATTCTTGTGATTTCTGAGCCACATGGACACCAGAACAAGAGGTGCTCGCGTTCACCAACGGCAAACGCTTCTAAATTACAAGCATCATATAAAAACTGACCAGGAACTCCTGGGAGCGCTGTGCATCCTTGGGTTGCTACAGAAACACCACCGTTCAGCTACACGGGCTCACTTCATTTCATGCCAACAGAAATGCAGCTCTGTGCCGTGAGACTCACGTGGTGGCTTGTGTGTCTACATCACAGCACAAGAACTGTGCTAGTTTCTAAAACTGCTCATCGCTGGTAGCGTTTATGACTGTTAGATGCAGACCTTTTTATCTACCTCGGGAATTCACTGCTGTGCAAAGCGGTTCTGAGACAGGTGAGAAGTTGGCCTGCAGGAGCTCTCTGCTCTTCAGGACTGTTTTGAGCTCACTGACTGGGACATGTTCAGGGAGGCTGCAACAAATGGCGCCAACTTGGAGGAGAACACATCATCTGTGACCAGCACACAGGCAAGTGCATCGATGATGTCACTGACTCCAAGACTGTCATAACACGCTCCAACCAGAAACTGTGCATTCAATTCAATTCAATTTGATTTACACAGAGTTGGAGCTATCGCCATTAGCACATTCAACTGCCACTAACTGGTTTTCTGGGCAGAGATACAAAGCTAGTCCGAGCTGCACTCATGCGCTCCCTTACTCCGTTCCTTGGCTGTAGATGCAGGACGGGTTATCCTCACCGTCCCTCACAAGTGTCCTAGTTGATGCCAGCTGCATCCAACCACACGCTCTGCCATCTCACTCCGGTCACTCGTGGCGCCGCTCTTCCCTCTCTCTTTGTTCCCGCTCTCTCTGCTTCCTCTTCCACTTGATCTCTTCCTCCAAAATAAAAGCACTTTAACAACAACCTAATATGGATTTACACAAATGATCAAATAGAACTATTCATACATCAGAAGTAAAACGTAGCCGCTGTAAATATCTACAGAAGCATAAGAAACCACTACAGGAACATTTTAGCGTTCATAAGGTTTAAAGGAGGCTTTATACGATGATAAGATCAAGATGAGCCACCTTGTTCCCACTGCAGTCTGCAGAACACCAGCTTTGAAGCACAGAGTTGCTTTTATACAAATTTCATGCAAATTTAAAAAGAAACTGCACTGCTCAATCCTGGTTTAAGCAGCAGCCGCACACATCGTTGTGCCTCAGCCTGATCATCTGGGATTACAAAAATGCTGCTCAAGTTTAAATCAATCTATGTGTTTGTTGTCTCTGGTTCCTCCTGGAACGCAGCCGTCTGAGTCCAGCTGTGAGGGTCATGCAAGTACAGAAAACACTGTTCAGCCTGTTATAGCAGGTTCCAGATGTGCAAACATTGATCGAGTGAAGAAGCCTGACAGCATACAGACACACACGCCTTTCTTGTTCGTCTTCATCGACACAGGTTGTGTTTGAGTTAAGTGAAGGCTGGTGAGATATTGGATGTTAAATTTGAGAAGAAACGATGACTTATTTGCTGCTTAAAGATAAACAAGCATTAATATAACCCCATACATTATATGGGACCAAACACACTCAATATGTTTTAACTGAAGAAGTCACTCTGGTCTGTTAAAACAAATAAGCTATAAAATGATCACATGATCCACATCTGTTCAGTTTTACACATTCCCCTTTCTATGTATAGGCACATGTATTTAGTGATTTTGGTCATCTATCCAGCCGAGGGCTCTGCCAACGACAGACCGCTGTCTGCCTGAAGTGCCTCTCATCCAAAGAGTCAATAAACTTTACTAAATATTTGCAAATAGTCTGTAGAAGCTGTCAGCAGGATGCTCTTAGCTACACAGCAGCTCGCTGCCAGGCTCCGGAACATTTCCTGCCGTGTGGCGTAGCAGGGTTTGTTGTTTCACATGCTTGACATGCCTGAGTTTGGACTCAGGTTAAACCTTTTCTGAACTGTTGAGGCTTGTTTGTTGATTGTTTGGAGAGGAAGCAGATGCAAAAACGACCCAGCATTTATGTTACCATTGTCACACTTTAAATCCACACAGTTAAGCACTTTACCATTGCAGATACATGCGGATCAATTTGCATCTCAAAACCAGAAATGTTTTGTCTGTTCAGGAGGTTGCTAGGTTACTTCCTACTGGCTTTCTTTTTTAGTCCAAGCACTTCCTGGTTGACAGGAACAAAACAACGTGAAGGACAAGGCCAAACCAAAGGGACTTCCCCGGGGAGTACGTGAAACAGGCATGTCCTCAAGCGCACCTAGAGGGTGACTGCAGGGACTGATCTGGCCTCATGTCCTCTTTGTGAAAGAGGGGAGTTGGAAATCACAGTGATCCCTGTCTGTTCTGCAGAAATGCAAACGGCTCATTTTGCATTAGTGTGAAATGTAGCGGCACCAAATCTCAACAACACTCACCTCAAGGCACTTGATATTGTAAGGTCCAGACTCTGCAATCATTCAAAGAAAACTGAGAAAACCACAACAATCATATGACCTGAGGGACCCGAGAGACAGTGGGAAGGAAAAACTCCCTTTTGGCAGGAAGAACCCTCGGGCAGGAGCGTGATGGGTGGGGGTGTATACCATTCAGAAATTGTCTCCAGTTGTCTTTTGCGACTTTAAGTTTGTTGCTAACAGTTACAGATGCTGAGTTTGATGGTCACACGTACAGTGTTCCCATTTCTAGCACATCCTCTGCTTTCACCAGGTGGAGGGAACTACAAAGCAGCTCTGTAGTCACAGCAGTGATCTGGGCTTGGTTACAACACTGCTGCATTCTCCGAAGACCTGCTGACTGGACCTAAGCAACAAAACCAGTTAGCTGCCAGCAGCAGAGCAGCTCTAAGGACAGATCTCACAAAAGCTTTTGGTGCTTTAAAGTAGGAATGATTGGAGCTGAGATATTGTCATGGGAACCTAGCTCTTTCTGCAGAATAGACAGGGATCACATGTTTTACATGTTTTAATTATTATTCTGTTGTTATGACCCATGACCCACTTCAAACGTCCCATGAACACACTGGTCTGCTCGGTTTGTCATGGCCTTTATTTTGTGCCGAGCTAAGAATTAAGAGCTGGAGTGTTTGAAGTGCACCCACTGGTCTGTGCTGCTGCCTCCTTTTATGGTCATGTGGAGCACGGGGCTGAACACCAGAGCGGACACTCCTTTACTCCAGCATTCATGTCGTACAACACACGGTATGGATTGGTTGATTTGTTTTCTTCGTGTGTGTGTGATCATCTGTCAGAGCTATTGCATTAATGCATTTCTTAAACGCATGAACCAAATCTGTCATTTAGTTCCTCTTTTGCTCTCTTTGAATTACTGCAGAAGTTGTAAATATAGTTATTTCCACTTTTGCACCAAATGGTTTTATAGATGACGCTGATGAGTCAGTCACATTACAAACAATAAGGCTGGAAAATCCCTTTAAAGATGCTTATTTCATGCAGATTCACAGGAAAAAGCTACTCACATGGAGTAACTGGAAAATGGTCCCACCATTGAGATGGTAGCATTAAATATGTCTGAATTACTACATAATTATACAAAATAACAATAATAGTTAATATTCTATGGTTCAAAAAGTAACGTAATAAAATGTGTAGAAAACAAAAAAACAGTCGAAGGTCATCTTATTCGTTACATGACAAACAGGCCAGCGTGACACCCGGAGATACCTGAACTGTAGAGGCTGCACAGGTACGTAATCCATCAGCCCTAAAGATGACCTCCAGCAGGCAAACAGAAACAGAGGATGGCCTCAGAGCCCAACGTCCTCTAGTGCAGCGGTCCCCAACCCCCAGGTCTCGGACCGGTACCGGTCCGTGAGTCGTTTGGTACCGGGCCGCCAGAGTTGAGGCTCAGGTGTGAAACGTATAGTTTTCAGGGTTTTTATCGGTTTTCAGCGTTATTTTGTTATCATTTTGATCATTTACTCGGTTTTCCTGGGTCTTTTCATGTGGTTATGAATAAATCTTCTTTTTTTCGGTACCGGTACTAGTTTTATTTTGTTGTATTTATCTGCGACACCTTAAAGGCCGGTCCGTGAAAATATTGTCGGGCATAAACCGGTCCGTGGCGCAAAAAAGGTTGGGGACCGCTGCTCTAGTGGGTCCACTGTGGGGCGCATACGATGCTAAAATTGGTTTCACAGTTCAAGTCAATGTTATTTATGCAGCACCAAATCACAAGAACAGTCACCTCGAGGCGCTTCGTGTTGTAAAGACCTAAAACTGACACATGAACACGTGTGACCGACGTGGCAAAGCTGCCTGGAACACGCTTCACCGTGACCATTATTTCTCAGCCTCACGTGGTGAGAGTACGCAGGCAGTCGCTTAAGGATGAAGACGTCCACTGACTGTGCCCGCACTCACCTAAATAATAGCGTAATGTTTGTGGGACATTACGCCCTGGCCCGTATCTGCGAGGACATCGTTTGACTGACAGGTTGGGACTGTGGAAACTGTGGATCCCATTTGAATTCGCCCGTGGAATCATCCTGACACAGCAGTCGTCTTTAATGACGTCTGATGTGATTTCAGTCTTCATGTGATTCTCACAAGCCGTTTTTATCAAATGTGTTTCACACGTGTGAACGTGACAAAATAACCTAACAAGTGTTTTCACATTAGTATGACTCACTAAATTCACTAAATATGTCTCCCTGTTTTGCAGTTAGGGACTATAAAATGTTTGTTTTCATAAACAACAGGATAAAAATGCCAACGGCTGCATATTTTCTCAGGCTCGGGCCAACACAGCGTGTAGCTTTGAGCTGGTTCTTTGAAACAGACTGGAGTGACCTTACAGCAATACTCCAGGGAGAAGGAAAGATGGACTGTTCCACTGCTGGTTCATTAAACAAACAGCCGTCTCCTGCTTTAAGGGCCACAGTCTTATCTACACTTTGGGGTGATTGTAGCTCAGGAGATACAGCAGCTCATCCAGAGGTTTGATCCCCAGCTGCTCCAGTCTGCATGCAGCGTCCTCAGGCGAGACAACCCCAAGCAGCTCTGTGATGCCTCCATGGGAGCATGAATGTGTGTGAATCCACCTTCATGCCTCTGCATCAGCAGACTGAACAGAGCTTTACTGAATAGATTATTGTGGAGAGAACATACACGTTATGATCCATGAGCATTTACACATGTGTGTCATTTTTAGGACTTTATACTCACAAAGTGACCATCCATCCAAACCTGAATAAATGGTGATTATTTATGTTCAGTGACTCATGGTTTGACCTTCATAAACATCTCTCTCGCTCAGTAACAAAACCTTAAATGCACCGGTCGCCTGATATGCACAGAGCACATCCAGGTGGGGTTTTGGTTCATGCTGCCAGCTTTGCACAGACTCACAAATGTAAGTTGTATTCATGCAAGTCCCTGTATGAAACCAGGACATCTGGTCGTCCTCTGGATTCCTGCAGGGGGTGTTTTTTAAACAGAGCAGCTAATCTACGAGGAACATCCTGCTAGGAAAGCCAGTCAGTGCGCAGCTGCAGAGAGAGGGGACACATGCAGAGGAGTGAATATATGCAAACTAATCTCTGTTTATTTTGGATATAGTTGTAATCCAGGTAACCTGGAACAGCACTGAGATATCAGTCACTGTTCTCTGAGAAAGCAGGCTAACACTGATGCCAGCTTAATGTCTCCTCCTGAACACCTCACGATACAGAAACAGTTCATTAAAGCATATATTAACCTTCATAGGCGTTTTTGTAATGCCTTTAATTGTTAACCCTGTGTTTTATTAGAGCTGTGAAGCAGTTGTGTTTATTTAGAAGAAGAAACTCCTATTGTGTTAAAAACACAGTAAAAGAACGAGTGTGACATGAAGGCAGCTCACATTTGTGGATGTATCAGGCGAGTGGATGTTTCACGTAGTTTGACACATTGTTGGAAGTGAAAATGATGTAAGTGGTGAACCTAATGATCTGTGCATCAGCATTTACTCAGGTCTGGATGTGTGTAAAATAAATACACACGTGGTCAAACACGTGATTTGTGAGTCCTCAGCGGTTACACACAAATCACTGCACACATTTGTAAATCATACTTGATGCTTGTGGATCATATCATACACATTCATAATTTCCTCTCTGTGAAGTTCATTATAAAAGTCAGTTCTCTGTACAAGGATACAGAGGACTGACTCAGCACTTTGTGGACTGGTGCCAGCTGAACTACCTCCAGATCAACACTAGTAAAGCCAAGGAGCTGGTGGTAGACTTCCACAGGCACAAACATCCTCCACTGCAACCACTGAACATCCAAGGTATGGACACTGAGGCTGTGGACAGCTACAGGTACCCCGGTGTTCATCTGAACAACAGACTGGACTGGACTCATAACTCAGACGCCCTCTACAGGAAAGGGCTGTACCTGCTGTGGAGACTCAGGTCGTTTGGAGTGGAGGGCCCACTCCTGGAGACCTTCTATGACTCTGTGGTGGCCTCAGCCATCTTCTATGGCGTGGTCTGCTGGGGCGGCAGCATCTCTGCTGGGGACAGGAAGAGACTGAACAGGCTGATCCAGAGGGCCAGCTCTGTTCTAGGATGCCCTCTGGACCCAGTGGAGGTGGTGAGTGACAGGAGAATGATGGCTAAGCTGTCATCCCTGTTGGACAACATCTCCCACCCCATGCAGGAGACTCTGACAACCCTGAGCAGCTCCTTCAGTGGGAGACTGCGGCACCCACGGTGTGGGACGGAGAGATTTCACAGGTCTTTCCTCCCCACTGCTGTCAGACTCCACAACAAAGACTTTAACTGATCAAACACATCCACTAATGTGCAATAATCTTTTCTGGCATCGTTGTATTTTTACTCAGTTGTATATAGCATTTGTATTCTATTTTTATCTTATTGTATATTTTATTCTATTTTATTCTACTGTATATAGTATTTTATTCTATTCTGTACAGTTGTGTACTGTATTTATTCTTATTGTATTCTAATTTTTGCTTCATAACTTTTGCACTGTCCACTTCCTGCTGTGACAAAACAAATTTCCCACGTGTGGGACTAATAAAGGTTATCTTATCTTATCTTATCTTAAAACTATAAAACTGTTTCCAATATTTCGTTGTTTTCGTGGATAACACGTTCAGGCACGTGTTAGTTGAGAGTGTGCATCACAGTGTGCTTATCCACGGCGTGTGCAGACGGTGTGTGGTTCTTACTGGGTGGACTCAGCAGCAGAGCAGCTTTGAATGAAGTGGACCAGACGTGACTGTGAAATGTTTGTTGACATTATTACATTTCTTCTTCGAGGATTATCAGAAGCGCGGAGACTGCACGCGCCTTCATCAGTGAGTCACGTCAGCCGTTTGTTTTCACAGCAGCACAACACAGCCCGGCCCCACAGTACCGACGCGTGGGTGCGTGGATCGAGCACAGAGCGAAACCCCGTAACGGTGCGTGTTCCGCTTTAGGAAAAACCACGTGACCGGCCTGTAAACCGTGTTTATCGGGAAGCGCGACTTTCGTGCTGCGGGGGCAAAGTGGGTTTGATGACGTAGTGCTGTGGCACGACGTTCCTCGTGGCTGGGTCACAAGGAGAAATCAGGGCTGTGTTTAGCTGTGGAAGCTGTAATCTCCACATTTATTCTTAAAATGACGTTTTTATTCAACTCCGTGTTCCTGTCCGCAGCGTGGAGTTTGTTTGGTGTCGCTCTCCACGAGGGGCCACGCAGATATCGGCCGGTCTTATTGAATCACACAAAGCTCACGTAGAAACAAACACACGAACAAAACATGTTCTCCTTCGTTTCTGTCAACCACACGTTTCCAGCTGTTAGTATCATGGTTGCTAGGCAACCTGGGCAGCGCGACCGCCCATTTCACAAGCCTCGCACTTCCGGCCTTGGCGGTCTTTGAGTACGCCCCTTGAGGACCGTTGAGGCTGCAGACCCTGAATTGGGATACGGCCGTTACATTACTCCGTCGTGACAACCCACAGTGGGCAGCCGGGTGTAGTGATGGGTGGGTGATAAGTGTGTCGTCATTACGTGGATAAGCCGGAGGGAACAAGGCCCATTCATCTAGAGACATTTCATACAAACATAAGTCTGTGTTTGCAAGTAACTGGTTTGATAATGGGATTCATGGTGTTGCACAACTTAAATCCAGCTGGAGGTTTACTCTCTTACTCAGAATACATATGGTCTTCCTGTTCAAAGGAATGTGCCATAGTGTTTGATGCTATCCCTGCTGGGGTCTTAATGTTGTTTAGAAGTCCTGTTGTTAGTGATTTGACCCCTTTACCACTGGACCCTGCTGTTACTTATGTCGGTCAGGTGTGTTTCCCGTCTGTAAGGAGGAAAAACAACCGTGAAATACGAACTCTGTTTCCAAAAGACAGGACTTGTGTCCCAACGACTGTCGCCTACTGGAATAACTTATACCAGGACCTGGAAGGGGAGAAGATTTGGACCTTACCGTCGAAATTTCTATTAAATAACAAAGTAAAGGAAATACCTTTTAAAGTTATTCATCGTTTTTACCCAACTAGGTCTTTTCTTGTACGTTATAAAAAGGACATTGATGTTAACTGTACATTTTGTAATTGTGTGAAGGAAGATATTTTTCATTTACTTTGCTCATGCTTATACACGAATCTTTTCTGCAAGAATTTTGTGTTTTTGTTGTTTCCTTTATCTTTTCTGAGTTCTCTCTTTGTTACGAGAAAATATTGTTTGGTTTCTTTAACGACCCCATGCACAGCGCAAACAAATTTTATTTGATTAATTTATTGATATTATTGGCTAAATTTCATATACATGAGTCAAAATTTTCTAACGCAAAACCATCCTTTCAGTGTTTTTTAAATGAAACCAAACAATATGTTAAAACCATACAACATTCTCAAAATCAAAAAGCTGTCAAAACCATAAACTTATGTTCCCTGTTCAATATCATGTGATTCTTTAATAGACTGTGTCTATTTTGCTTTTTTATACGAACCCCCTGACATTGTGTTTGCTATTTTGTATTTGTATGTCTGTATTTTGTGCTTTGTCAATAAAACGTATTCAAAAAACAAAAAAAAAACAAGGCCCATTCATTCTGACATGCGCACAACAAGAGACTGTTTACCTAGGCTCGGGTTACAGCGCGCTAACAGCACACGGGAGGGTCAATAACAGCCAAAATAATAAAGCAGCACAGTGTCACAGAACACATTTTATTAAGGGAGTAACGTCGAAAACAGGAATCGAAGTGAAAGATTTGTTTTGGAAAATTGTGTTTCTGTGAGGGTGAAAGGTTAAACGATGCCAGACTGAAGACGAGGTCCTTTTCCTGTGACGTGAACACACAACCGCACAAACAGTAAACACATCCACAGTGTCAGCGCTGAAGTCTGAGGTTAGTGACGACCTCTCCTGCCCTCCGACTGCTCCACACAAAAATGTATTTGACCTGATTTCCTGATCAGGTAAAGGCACTACATCCTTCAACTGGACCTGATATGAGACAATAACATATTAAGTAAAGGACGCACACTTTGAATGGACATTTTTCCAACTAATGATGTTATTAGACTGGAATTTAAGGTGGATGTAAACGGTTGTATGTTTTGTGGTTGTGAGTTAGTAAATGTAGAAACAGGGCAGTCCTGGAACAATGTGGGGAGTCTGGACCCACCCCCACTGAAAACAATCTGTTCAGTGAATATAAACGTGCAGACTCTTCACAGCCTGACGTGAGTTACTGGACCAATCCTCTCAAGCTGTTTATTCTGTCTCTCAGGGAGATGGATCAGCCCAGAAACTACTCTCATTACTCAATAACCCTAATTTAATATTCGGTACGTTTAACATTGTGTTCAGTGCCGCTCATTTGCTCTTTATTACCCTTTTTGTCTTCAGTATTTAAAGTGGACATGAAGCACTACATGTATCCGGACTTCTTGATTCTTTAAGCACCGTTTCAAAAGTACCGGTTTGGTACTGGTATTGGAGAAAACCTGAACCATCCCTCGTCATGAATGATTTTCATTCACACAGAAACATTGCTCTGATACAGCTTTCACTGAGTCAGCTGATCACAGCCTCGTTAAATCCCTTCTGCCTGCTAACCTTCTGTTTCAGCCCAGCTACAGGCTTCTTCACAGGTTTCTTGGTATAGCTTCGTTTAAGTCGAGAGGTGACGTGACCGTTCCCTTAAAGATGGTTTTCCCTTGTACGTCACACACACTCTGATACCCCCTGTTGAAGCTCCATGGATTAAAGACACGTCTGCACCTGTGAGGAGCAGAGCCCTCAGACTGGAGGAGACGCCTCAGAGAAGGAGGTGCAGGGAGAGCACGTCCTGCATGTGGTCGGACTCGGCTTAAGCAGCCAAAGAAGTGCAGGAGACAGATGCTGTCCAGTGTAGCGAGTGAGTTGTTCACCATTTTGTGACCAAACAATATTTACAAAAATAGATAAAAAACTCATAATTAACTCAGGTCAAATAAACACAACTGAACTTAAATCATTGGATGTTAAGGTCGCACAGCTACACTGACCTGCACCCCTGGACTCCAGTAGGTAGGTGAGACAAACATTTCTATACTCAAACCTGTCCTGCTGCTCTTCCTGGCAATAAAGCTCTACGCTCAATACATATCACAACAAATCCATTTCTCTACTAACACTGTAAAATCAGCTTTGTTAAATTACCAAGATTCTCTATAATCTTGGTAATTAGCTATAAATTAGCTATAAATACAGGAAGCTATAAATACAGGAAGTAAAACTATACTTCCTCCTTTTGTTCCTGGAACACAGCTGATAAGGTGAGTTCTAACTAAACCACTTAACAGCTGAAGGAGTGAACCAAAGAATATCAAATTCAAATTCAAATATTGTGAGTGATGTGAGGCAGCCGCTTGCTGCCTGCTTTTTAAATCAGGACACGTCCCCCATGCACCCCGTGTTCACAGAGCCTGCTCCAAAGTATTTTTCATTCCCTGATCCAAACATCTAAATTAGCAACACAAAGCTCAGCCAGTCCATGTGGTTGTATACAGTGGTTTGCAAAAGTATTCGGCCCCCTTGAACTTTCCCACATTTGGTCACATTACAGCCACAAACATGAATCAGTTTTATTGGAATTCCACCTGAAAGACCAACACAAAGTGGTGCACACGTGAGAAGTGGAACGAAAATCACACATGATTCCAAACATGTTTTACAAATAAATAACTGCAAAGTGGGGTGTATGTAATTATTCAGCCCCCTGAGTCAATACTTTGTAGAACCACCTTTTGCTGCAATTCCAGCTGCCAGTCTTTTAGGGTCTGTCTCTACCAGCTTTGCACATCTACAGACTGAGATCTTTGCCCATTCTTCTTTGCAAAACAGCTCCAGCTCAGTCAGATTAGATGGACAGCGTTTGTGAACAGCAGTTTTCAGATCTTGCCACAGATTGGATTTAGATCTGGACTTTGACTGGGCCATTCTAACACATGGATATGTTTTGTTTTAAACCATTCCATTGTTGCCCTGGCTTTATGTTTAGGGTCGTTGTCCTGCTGGAAGCTGAACCTCCGCCCCAGTCTCAAGTCTTTTGCAGACTCCAAGAGGTTTTCTTCCAGGATTGTCCTGTATTTGGCTCCATCCATCTTCCCATCAACTCTGACCAGCTTCCTGTCCCTGCTGAAGAGAAGCCCCCCCAGAGCATGATGCTGCCACCACCATATCTGACAGTGGGGATGGTTCAGAGGGATGTGCAGTGTTAGTTTTCCACACATAGCGTTTTGCATTTTGGTCTCATCTGACCAGAGCAGCTTCTTCCACATGTTTGCTGTGTCCCCCACATGGCTTGTGGCAAACTGCAAACGGGACTTCTTATGGTTTTCTGTTAACAATGGCTTTCTTCTTGCCGCTCTTCCATAAAGGCCAACTTTGTGCAGTGCACGACTAATAGTGCTTTGGGACTAGTAAAGTGCTATACAAATACAGGCCATTTAATAGTTGTCCTATGGACAGATTCCCCCACCTGAGCTGTAGATCTCTGCAGCTCGTCCAGAGTCACCATGGGCCTCTTGGCTGCATTTCTGATCAGCGCTCTCCTTGTTCGGCCTGTGAGTTTAGGTGGACGGCCTTGTCTTGGTAGGTTTACAGTTGTGCCATACTCCTTCCATTTCTGAATGATGGCTTGAACAGTGCTCCGTGGGATGTTCAAGGCTTGGGAAATCTTTTTGTAGCCTAAGCCTGCTTTAAATTTCTCAGTAACTTTATCCCTGACCTGTCTGGTGTGTTCTTTGGACTTCATGGTGTTGTTGCTCCCAATATTCTCTTAGACAACCTCTGAGGCCGTCACAGAGCAGCTGTATTTGTACTGACATTAGATTACACACAGGTGCAGCCATCAGGGCAACAGGAAACATTCAAACATGTTTACTGTAAGAACTGCACAAAGGAAGGAAACACAATCCTACACACGAGCACTTTAAAATGGACATTTAGCTTTTCAAACATCAGGGAGCTGCAATAACAACACTGTGCCCATTCTGATCAGACTGAAAGATTTATAGAGATTTATCCCTGTGCTGCAAAAGGTTTGATATCAACACATATGCAGATTAGTAGGAGCATTTTCTTCAGATTGATTTAGAGTTCAGTACCAGGAATATGTAGAATTAACATCTGTGTACATGACGAGTGATGAAAATTCAAACTTTCAAAGGACGTCAGAATTGGCGTCTCTATCTGTGACTGTCCCAGAGGAACCTGCCTGAGGATTATTAAAGATCTGTCTATCTAGAAAGACTTGCATTGATTCACAGTGTACAATTCTTTCTAATCTGTTAACATCTTCCTCCAAATCCTGTTTCTGCTGCATCAGAAGGGCTCAAACCTCCTGCTGTTTCTACTGGACCATCAATTCTACTTTATGATGATCTTCAAAGATAAAAACGTGAGTTTATTTGTGAACTCTGTGAAATGCATCTGATGTTTAGTTTGAACCAATCCTGTGTCAGCTGCAGCCACATCATTGCATACAAATGGCTGCGTTCCTGTTTAGACCTGCTGGCTGTCAATGGGCTTCATTCCATTTCAGACTGCTGGTGGTCGGCTGTGATCTAAACTCAACATCTTTAGCATCGTAGCGCTCGGAGTCTGATGTTGGCTCATGTGTTGTCACCAACATGACGTTCTAGTCACGGCCTCACCTTAACCCACTGATGCTGATCACACAGACCCACTAATAGAACTGTTTTATCAGGTTTATGCAGCGTCACCATCAATGTCACATTTAATCAGACACATTTACATTACAAGCCCACTACAACCATTATCAACACTTTACATTACATTATACATCTGCACTGATTTAAAGTATTTTAACCTGGTTCATTTTTTCACCCTAACAGTTCATTCCTCAAATCAAACAAGATATTTGACCCTCAAAAAATGTACCAACAAATAATTTTGTAATAAAATATTTATTTTTCAGCTTTTCCAAGTGAAATCAGACAAGTGTGTTTAAGAGTGAAACCAGAGTGGAAGCTGCTCATATAGAGTCCAGCCCAGGCTAAAGTAAGCTGAGTAGAGCAGCATCATCAACGTGTCGGCTCTCTGAACACGGTGCAAGATCGCCATCTGCAGGACAAAGCTAGTTTTTCTCGCCATCCTCGTCAACATCAAGATGACGTCATCGTACAGGAAAGCATGCAGAGCAGGTGACATGACTGTCTGAGAGGCGGAGTTAAACTGTGGCAGGTAAGCATGTGGAGGAGGAGCAACAACATGACGCTGGAACATCATCAGGCGATCGTGGCTCAAGAGTTGGGAGTTCGCCTTGTAATTGGAAGGTTGCTGGTTCGAGCCCCGGCTCCGACAGTCTTGGTCGTTGTGTCCTTGGGCAAGACACTTCACCCGTTGCCTACTGGTGGTGGTCAGAGGGCCCGGTGGCGCCAGTGTCCGGCAGCCTCGCCTCTGTCAGTGCGCCCCAGGGTGGCTGTGGCTACAATGTAGCTGCCATCACCAGTGTGTGAATGGGTGGATGACTGGATATGTAAAGTGCTTTGGGACTAGTAAAGTGCTATACAAATACAGGCCATTTAATAGTTGTCCTATGGACAGACCCCCACCTGAGCTGTAGATCGCTGAAGCTCGTCCAGAGTCACCATGGGCCTCAAGTTCAAGGGGGCTGAATGCTTTTCTTTATTGCAGTGAATGCAGACGTCCGGTGATTTCGAGCAAACTCTCCCACGAGGACAAATAAACTGTCTTGTTGTTTTCCTGCTTCTGATGTCCTCAGCAGTTCTGTTTGTGGCAAAGTGCAGGTTTGTTCTTATTTTCATGTGAAACAGAAAACACAAAGTTGAACATGCTTCACCTTAAAAGCCTTTTTACCTTATTTTGATCTTCTCAGAACACAAGCACAAAGATCCAGACAACCACCGGAGACATCATGACGTGTGTGTGTGTGTGTGTGTGTGTGTGTGTGTGTGTGTGTGTGTGTGTGTGTGTGTGTGTGTGTCAGTCCTTTGAGCCGGACAGGAGGGCCCATCAGAGCAGTCAGCTGTACTCAGCTCACTCTGGGACTGCAAGGATGTGCTACTAGTACAAACATGATGACAGCACAGTTTCATAAAAAGCTGCACACTCCAGGTGTTTGTGCACAAACGCATCCATGCGTGACACTCATGTTAACTGTGTCAGTGCTGTGGTCTGTACATTTATGAATGGAGGTCTTTGGACAGCAGGACAGTAACCGTCTCTGATCACCAGGCCTGTGAACATCTGCCCTTTTTTAACAACAGGACATCGTTTACGCCATCCGCATGCTTTGTACAGAGAAACCGCTGGAGCAACACTTCCTGCCATACAAGCCATCTACAGGAAGCGGTGTTTGAAAAGGGCTGGGAAAAATCCCAGCACACGGACTCTTCACCCTCCTGCCCTCTGGGAGGCGCTACAGGAGCCTCCGGACTGAGACCACCACCACAGCTGTCAGACTCCTGAACTCTGCCTCCTGACGTCTCACCCACATTAAACTCATGGACTGAACACACACACACACACACACACACACACACACACACACACACACAACCACCTAAAACTGAACACACACACAATGGACAAAACAAACAAATGGCCGACTGCACCCTCGCACACACAATAATAACATGGACTGAACCACCACTCACAACCACCAGCACTTTATATACCACTGTACTGTATCCATATATCTCACTGATCTCAACTGCACCACTGTAAATGCTGTATAGACGATCACACTGTGCAATACAATAATTATAGTTGTTACAACAGTTTATTAACACTCACAATTGCACATCTACAATCTGTCTAGTTTTCATATTTCTAACCATATACCTGTTCATAGCCTGCACATATAGCATATTCATAACATACAGGTGTGTTACACTGTAACATAGCTATAACAGATCCATATTCTGTAATATATCTATATTTGTGCTGAAGCACTTCTGGATGGATGCGAGCTGCATTTCGTTGCCTTGTACTTGTGACATGTGCAATGACAATAAAGTTGAATTCTATTCGATTCAAAGTTGTATGTGCATGTAAAAGAAACCATAGTAAATGTGCTTGTGTTCTTGCCTGTTAAAGTTAAATCCTTTTCCATTAAAAGAATTCCGACTTTAATGTCAGAGGAACATCTCACCTCTTTTTGCCTGTTCTGTGATTCAGAGGAGAAGTTGTTGGTTTATTTTAAGCAGGTTTGGCATGTAAAGAGAATTTTCCCCATCTTAGATCCTCTGACTGGAGAAAAATGAAACCTCTTTGTTGACTACAGGGTGGCAGGTTGGCTCTTGCTGCAGAGATGCATTGAATCACAACCTGAGCAGCTGTGAGAACTTGCATGCTAATGACGTCCACGCCTTGCAGGACGAGTGTTTCCACAGACACACTGCTTCTGCAGTGATGAGCACCCAAAACACAGCATATTACACAGAGCAGCGATGATTTCAAACAGAATGATACGGAGGAAGTAGTTCATCTCCTTCAGTGATGAGCATTTCTTTGTCCACAGTTCTTCAACACAATTCTGCTGTTTTGATAAAAAACACTAGATTATTAGTAAAGCCTGGCCGGCGTGTTCCTGGGCCCCAGCACTATGTGTGCCGCCAGTGGCGGTCCTAGCCAGTTTGGCGCCCTGGGCGAACACTCCCTCTGGCACCCCCCCACAAAACATATTAAGGATTGTACATTAACATAAAATTGTTGTACACACACACATACATGTATGAAGAGAGAGAGAGTATGCATAGTATGCAAACAGCCATCATAATTCGTCACACAATGAGAACAGGACAAATCAACAACTGACAATGACTCATTAATATTAAAATCTGTAACATAATGTTTGGAGTTTAGTTTGTTACTGTTGCTATTTTTACCATTTCTTCTGTAACCCACATAATTTCCTCAGGGATTAATAAAGTATTCTGACTCTGATAGTTTCAGGATGACCTGCCATTATCCAATCACACGTCTGCTTACCTCTTCTTTTCTCTTTTTCTAAACAGACACCTGATGGCTTTGAACTTTTCTTGTCCATCTTCCATTGGTTTTAATTTTGCACTCCAGTATGAACACCCATCCCTCAACCCAAGGATCACACAACATGATCTAACAGACCTACACCTTAGTTCACAGATTCACTTTGTCTAAGGTGTATTTCTGAGATTTCACACAACCCAGGATTCAGATCATGAATCCATGATGGGCTTGGATTTACAACATTATGGATGAAATGTGCTCTATTTGGAAGCAGCAGGCCCCGCCCCTTTCGACGGCTTGTGTGAGACTTTAAATCATCAAACTGTACATTTTAAATTGTTATTGATCCTTTACCCCTGGTCCTAAAGTGTATATTTATTTTCTTACTCTTCTTATATTTATTGTTTGTTTGCTTGCACTGCTGTAACTGGAGCCTTGTCGTCTCGTCTCTCTCTATATCAGGGATCCCCAATCCCAGTCCACGAGGGCCGGTGTCCTGCAGGTTTTAGATCTCACCCTGGGTCAACACACCTGAATCACATGATTAGTTCATTACGAGGCCTCTGGAGAACTGAAGACATGTTGAGAAGGTCATTTATCCATTTAAATCAGCTGTGATGGATCAAGGACACATCTAAAACCTGCAGGGACACCGGCCCTCGTGGACTGGGATTGGGGACCCCTGCTCTATATACTGGACTGTATGTAGCGGAGATGACAATAAAGTTTACTTTGACTTCAGCAGCGAGCAGGCGCACCGAGGGCTCGCGCGCTCACTTTTCATGTATAGAATTTCGAAAAAACATCGGTGCAGATTATAAGTCTGTATCATGATATCTGGTGTTTTTGTGTTTGTTGGTTTATTTTTATTTTGTTTTACTTTGCAAGTTGGTTATTAGATGCTGCTCCAGCCAGCCAGAGACTCCCCCGCCCTCTCCTCCCTGTGCCGCCAGCAGCAGGCGCACCTCGCAAACGGAGGGCGCCCTTACTCCCAGCAAATGGGTGATAGAAAACCGATCGGTGCCTATGCCATTCCCAATATGCGCTGGCTGACGTCGGGGCAGCATGAGTACAAGCTTTTTTTTTTTTTTTTTTTTGCCGATGCCCGTGATGCCGCCCCGGGAAACCGCCCGTGTCACCCGTATCTAAAAGCTCTACTGTGTGCCGCAGGAGCACAGGACGGTTTGTGCTTGCATCGAGGCGGGCCTGCAGGACTGCCCGTGCCTTTATGCCATGCCTTCTAGGGCCCTCTGCGGTTGCTGCGGTTACCACGTTTTTTTGGACTCTATCATTGAGTCTTGCGCTTTCACTCTGGATTCTGCAGCCCTGTACAAAGCAGCGATTATTCCTGAGCAGCAGAGGAGTTGGGGAGGCCTGGGGTTAAAAGGGGCTTTGAATGAAGGCCATCTGATTCTCATGAAGCTCACTGGCTGCACGCTCTTTGTCTTCAGCTTTCTGAAATGCCCCGGGCCTGACTGAGCGCTTAGAACAGACAACAGCTTGTCTCCTCACAATTAGAGGTCTAAATTTAACTAGAAGGACACAGGCTGAATATTTTCATGGCTCTTCAAACTGTCATTATTTCATTATTTATATTGCAGACAGACCATGAAAAACATGAAAGCAATTACAACACTCAAGAAAATTACTTTAACTAGTCTCTGAAGCCCAGTGCGTTTAATGTGTGGCCATGTAGAGCAGCTAGCCTCACTCTGCTCCCACAGAGGGTGGGTAACAGTGCTGCATCCTCACTGCTGCCCTGCACACTGTGGCTGTTCTGATAAGAAAGTCTCAGATCACAAGCGCTTGACTCCTTGGTGGCTGCAGCTCAGGAGGTAGAGCAGCTCACCTACTGATCGCTTCTTTCTAATACTGTCTTTAGCTAGCAAAGCAAAGCACGTGACACAACTGTGAATGAACACTTTATACATAAAAGTGAAGTGAACATAACTAGAGGAGCACTTTTACTATAGTCAGAGCCCTCGTGTATCATTCAAGCTACACTACCCGTCTGAGTTAAGCTGGATATGTGGGCGATATTACAGGACAAGCAGAAGAAAGACACAGAAGCTAATGCTTATTATATCACAGCCAATTAGACGCTGTCATTATCACATGAGCTCAGGCACCAAACGATGGGTGCACTGAGAGGAAAAAGAGACTGTTTAAAGATCTAAACTTCATATTCTGCCTTTTGTCAGTTACTAACTTTCAGAAGTATGACACAATGGTAACACAATACAGAGTTAAAGGTAATGGAATACAATTTAAAAAGTGTACCTGCACATGGACGTGGCAGCCAGTCACACACTCGTCCGAAAACATCTGTTTCCAGGCTCTCGTGTGTTACCAGTTGAACACAGGGTTTCTTATATTAGCTGCCATGTTGACATTTTCATGCATCTTGGAATTTTCTGTGCTGAAATCTGACCTACTTGCCCTACTTGGCTGATTTACTGGATTTTCCCTCGTGGAAACTTCTCTTACATGCACCATGAAGAGCCTTTACAGTCTTTTTATTGCACTATGGGAAGAATCTCACTTTTCAAATCCACGTAAATGCATTTGAAAGTTTTCAGCCATTCATCTGTCTTCTTAAGCTTCTCCAGTTCAGGATGAGAGGGTGGTTTGAGCCATAGTGTACACCCTGAACAGGCCAGCAGTCTGTTGCAGGGCTAGCACATAGAGGCAAACACTCATTCACATCTACCACCAATTTCAATCATCAGTTAACTGAACCCCACGCCTGTGTCACCTGCTCCACACAGAAGGATCGTGGCCTGGAGTCAAACCCAGGACCTTCTTGCTGTGCGACATAATGTTAATCATCATTTGAAAGATGATGATTAACATTATGTCACACATTTAGCAGATAAAAGACGTCCCTCAACAAAACGAAATCAGGGTAAAGCCGTGTGTCCATGTGGTCGTTATGAATAACAGGAGTCCAGCTAAGTTCCTACCAAGAGACTAAAAGTTTGAGCATGTCTGGAAACAGTTTCATTGCAGAGTTGGTCCTGAGTGGGTGCTTAGATGTCCTGTGCACAAATACATACTCTGTACTAATATGGGACCGAGTGGCTCCCAGTAGCACTCTACACAACAGCGTGGCTGCTGCACACTGACCAGCACATAAGGAGATTCTGCAGATAATCATTGTTATAATTTACAGGGTTTATTTTCACTTCTTCCTTTCATGTTTGCAACGCTACATTGTTACATAAATGTAGACATGATATACTCCCCAGATAAAAAGTAGTAATAGAGTAACATTCCTGTACTGTTTAACAGCGTCTACTGCACACTACATCGACTAGCTACACACATCTTTGAGTTCAGGGAGGCTGGAAAGCCTGGATCGGTCATTCCAGCAGGGACACCACATTATTCCTTCAACCTAGCACACGTGTCTGTGCGGTGAGAGAAAGCAGCCACAGGGGGAATAGGATGAAACCCGGACCTGAAGAGGAGGGTACTTTAGTCCTTGTTAGGAACAGCTGCTGCTAGAGAGCCGGTGCTACCAATCGGGAGGTTGTTGGTTGAATTCCTGGCTTCTCCCATGTAAATGCAACATGTTCTTGGGCAATTTACCGAAGCCCAAATTCCCTCTGATGACTCTGTGTATGCACGTGAGGTGGAAAGTACTTCAGCACAGAATAAAGCATCTGTATGAATGTGTGTGTGATTCAGGCTCTGAATACAAAGAGTGCTTTGATTATTAAAGTACCGTGCACCGGTCCATTGTTGCCATCATACGATTCAGGTACTCTGAATATCTCCTATTAGGATCTACAGATGATTACATTTGGGGTCACACACTCTTGTCACAGACGACGCCTGTTAGCACCGTACCTGTGTGGGGGAGTGGTTACAGTCTGTTCCCCAACTACGAGCGCTGATGTCAGCCTCCAATCAGAGCGAGCGCTTCACCTCACAACTGCACGCTCGGAGCCTCTTTCCACACACGTGACCTGATTTCCATGTTAGCAGTAGAAGCATGTTATAGGCTGGGATTAGTGCGTGGTCCAGGTTTAACATTAAAGATTTAAAACTTTATTTATAACATGTCGTTTTCATTGTGAACAGCAGACTGCTTTACTTTGGGACACTGCACATAAATACAGCTCGGCCAAACAAGAGGGCACAGAACAACAAAGAGCAAAGGGAGGCTGGAAATCCAGGACTACTCCGGTCTAGCCATTAGCATGAACGCCAAACGAGTTACGTGCTCTTGGAGCCGACGAATGGATCAGCAGCATTAAGGAATGCAAAGAGCGGGATTCATCGGATTCATCGGCAGCAGCATCTCTACATCAGTGTGCCATCATTTCTTTTATAAAAGAGGCTATTAGCTTAAAAACAGCATCTGCCACTGTGTGCGTGTGGTGATTCTATGCTACGTCTTACAAACTTTGGAGCTGAGATCAAAGTCTAGGTGAAGATGAAATACAAAGCAACGTTTCAGATAACAGAGAATAAAAAGACTAGCGATAGCAAAAGACTTGCTCTGTTGTAGTGATAAAACACATTTGCTAACAGGTGGAGAGCCCGACTAGCAGATGTTCTGATCGTTGTAATGGTAGTCGTTGTGGTAGCCGGTGTGGTACTCGTCCTCGTGGAATTCAGCCTGATAGTCACTGTCGCTGATGTCGGAACCGTTGGTGCCGGTGCCTTGGCTGCCGTTAGTGTGGACGACCGGCTCGGTGGGGGGGGCGCAGTACTTGGGGTCGTAAACCTGGCGGCCCAGCCCGTACACGCTCATTCCTTTCTGAGACGCCACCTTGTTGGTGCCCATCTGCAGAGAGATGGTGGTGTTGTCCAGCGGCTGCACGGCCACTTTCTGATCAAAGATGTCTCTGCGAGTACCGGGGGCCGGCATGCCCGCCTACAGGAAACATGGCGCACATCAGCACGACAAACACATTTACACAGAGAGGACTCAAAGTGATCACTGAGCAATAACGCAGAGCTTCACTGGGCACACGTTTCAGATCAAACTCGTTTTATTATTAGACAAAGGTGACTTTTTAAAATGATGGCTTGGCTTATTAAGATTCATTGTATGTAATTGCATTTTTCAGACTGTGTTTTGTCCTGATGCCAACCATGCTAACCTCTGATGAACAGAATAGCAGGTCGGGTTAAGCAGCCGTCCTCCTGAAGACACGCACGACTTTTTATACAGTGCAGGATATTTTATTTAAGCTATTTAGCAGGGACGAAGCAAAAGCTAACAAGAGTCCCACAATCACCTGACTTTTATAATCAAACTGATCTGTGCTTGATGCCAGTGCTGATTTCTGATAGGGTCTTCAATGCACGACGCTCCTTTGAGACGTTAATGAGGAAGAGACAGTCTTAAACCCACAGTGGCTGTTTCCTTCTTCAGGTGTTGACCTAAAAAGCTAAACTCATTTATTTATGAATCTGAGCCGCACACCTCACTGTCACTCAGCATGTGAAAAGTCGTATAGATGTGGGGCTCACGTTCCACTCAAGTGTCTCAGATGTTGTCGAGACACTCTTGGAGTAATGTTGGGAGGTTGGCCACTCCTGGGAGGGCTGCTCCAGGTCTCCTCCATTTGTGGTTTGAACGAGGCCCAAACGGCTTTGTTACCCAAATGCAGACTGATTTCACTGAGCTTTTCTCGTGTTGCTTTTTGAAAACTTCAGGACTGGCCTGGTGTAGCGAGTGAAATCAAAGCTTTTCCTTTAAGAAATGAAATCTTCAGGTTATCTTTGTCTAAACACACCAAGTGTGGACAATATGCGAAACAAAAGATCATGATAATGATCAGGGAGTGGGCCAATACTTCTGTCACAGCACGACACATGGTAGAGAGTAAAGACTGGGTTTCACCTGGCTGGCTCCTTTGTTGGTGCCCATCTGCAGGCTGATGGTAGTCTGGTCATAAGGTTTGTCAGTGTGAGTCTTTGGATCGTACAGATGTCGTCTTGTTCCATACGCAGTCATTCCAGCCTGACTCGCACACTTGTTTGTTCCCATCTGAGAAACCAGAGACACGAGCTCAGCAAACACAGCTGTCAGTTGGTCTCATTTCACTCTACAGTGAACTGTTGGCATTTAAACGTATTTAAACGTATCAGGTTAAACAGGGAGTGTTTCTCTGCTGTACGCCCATCAAAAGACACTGAAATGGTTTAAATCTAATGATGACACATCTCAGGTCATGTGACAGTCACACTTCATTTACCTGCAGTCCGATGACACACTGGCCAGCCTTGATCTTCTCATCATCGAAGTGTCGAGCTTGTTTGTCTGCATATTTCACTCCGATATCGATCTTTGTGTCAATGCCTTTAGTCTTAGCCTGTCAGATAACACACGCTCGTCAGACTGATGGCGCTTTGTGTCCTATAACAGAAGAAAGACGCACTCGGCGAACACTCTTCCTCTGTGCTGTGCGTGCACTCACCATGCTAGCCAGTGCGAGTAGTGTTGTCTGGACTTGAGTCATGTTTCCGTTTTCAAACAGGTCATTGGCCTCAAAGATGTCATTGGGCTTCAGGCCGTAGGCCAGGATAGCTTTTATGAAATTCCCGAGGTTTTCCAGCTGCAGAGAGCATCAGGGAAACAGAGTGATAAGAGACGGAGCACTAATAAGACTGCTGGTGAAATGAACGAGTGACGTGCTTCAGCTGCAGCTCTGCAGTGTTTGTGGGTCGCGCTCACCTTGTGCCAGTTGAGCTGTGAAAGGTTGATTTTCTTCACTGAACCAGGCTGCAGCTTATTAATCAGTCTGTGAGACGCAGGGAAGAAAACATCACATTAGTCCCACTGCTGCAGCGGATATCATGCAGTTCAGACACATTTCCTTCATTTGAGAGGACATTGCATCACTCACATAACTTCCTGTTTTATAACGCTCAAAGTACCATCAAACCAAAATTCACCTGAAATGTGAATTTCTTCAAAATCAAGTTCAAACCATTAGAGAATATTCATAACCATCCCACAGACATAATGTACAGGTAAACAGCAGTGCTACTGACCTCACGTCACGATCTTAAATATGACCACGCCCTTTAAGGTGGCAGTAACCTGACCATCACTGAACCCTCTGGGGTTACGACCCATTCAGTTTGTTGGTGGCCAAAAGTAGGTCTGTAGTTTTTATTATTTTTATGGGTTTTTGCCATTTTTTCTGCATAAAGCTTTTAACTAACTTCAGTTCTTTTCATAAATATAAAATAATTATTACTTTTTACATTTTTAACCCTTTAAACACCAGTTTGTTTGTCCACTGCACTAGCTGGAAGACAACCTCAAATCTCACAATTTTATATAATTGCATTGCTACTGAAATTTCTTGTATTGTTAATAGTAGAGTCTGGGGCATGTAATTGATTCACATCAACACTGATTATAATGCATTGTTATTTTTGTGCAGGGAGAGCAAAAACATAAAAACTCCCTCTCAGCTTGTTCGTGGCCAAAAATGGGCACCCCCTGTTTACGTTTACAAAATGCTATAAAATTCATATATATTAAGAAAAAATTCCACTTTTTCTGACTTGATTTTTTAGATTAGCATCAGTGCTGTTCATGAAAATCTAAATTTCATTCAAATTCAGAATTTTAACCCTTTAAATACCAGTTAGATCACATAATTTTAATGATTTAAATAGGGATAAAAGCATAAAATCCCCATTTTTTTCTAAATAATACATGCAAACTGATTTATTTTCTAACCATGGTGGAGGTTAGATGCGTAGCAATAATTAAAAGTATCAATGAGTATCAATGAATGGCCAAAAAGTAAATCACAAATGGTGTGTTAGTGGCCACAAAGGCAATTTAATGACCAAATAACCACTGAGATGACCAATAAAATGATCAAAATTCATATTCCAGTGTGTGCTTCTGTATGCATCCTCATTAGCAGCAAGATGTACTAACCACAGTAGAGTGGTTTTTGTAGGCACACTTTCTACAGCTGGTGCAAGGGGCTGCTGTTCCAATCCTGGAGGTGGGCCTTTTGCACCTTCTTGTCATTTCGTTGGTGGGGTGGGTTAGGGGGTGTGGGGTAGTCTGAACACTCTGGTTCAGACTACTGTATCTTGAGATCAATGGCAGAAGTGGCTGAGAATTAAGGAGAAGGGTGTCTTGCAGTTGTTGAGGTCACCAGCATGTGTCCCAGCTCTCCCAGGACACACATCAGTCATCCGGATCATCATAGTCAAAGGAGCTTGCAAAGAGAAGCGTCTGGACTTCTTTAAGTTACTTGAAGACGTTTCACCTCTCATCCGAGAAGCTTCTTCAGTTCTAAGGTCAAATGGTGGAGAGTCCCAGATATAAACCTAGTGGGAGTTTCCCCCCACAGAGGGACAAAAGGACCCCCTGATGATCCTCTAATCACATGAGCCAAGGTGTGAAACTGGGTGTGGGTCCCAATCAGCCAGAGTTTCGGGTGAGCTCATTGTGAAACCTGGAGCACAAACTTGGAGTAATTAGGACCCTACACCACCGGGCAGAACATGTTCCCTCTAAGCCTGAAGGGAAAAAGAAGGAACACACACATGTAAAGGAAGCTCTTAAAACGTGCGGCTATCCTAAATGGGCGTTCTTAAAGTCAGCAAAGAGGCACAGAAAAGAAGATCAGACACCAGCAAGGGAGGATATGAAAGACAGACGCAACAACATTGTCATCCCCTATGTAGCCGGTGTATCAGAGAAACTCAGGAGAGTTTTCTCCAAGCATGACATCCCGGTGCATTTCATGCCCAGCAACACGCTCAGACAAAAACTGGTTCACCCGAAAGACAAAACGCCAAAACACAGACTTAACAATGTGGTGTATGCTGTACAGTGCAGTGAGGAATGCCCAGACCTCTACATTGGAGAGACCAAACAGCCACTTCACAAGCGCATGGCACAACATAGAAGAGCCACCTCCACAGGACAAGACTCAGCAGTCCATCTGCATCTTAAGGATAAAGGTCACTCTTTCGAGGATGCCAATGTTCACATTTTGGACAGAGAGGACAGATGGTTTGAAAGAGGAGTGAAAGAAGCATCTATGTCCACTGTGAGCGACCATCTTTGAACAGAGGCGGTGGTTTACGACACCAACTCTCTGCCATCTATAATCCAGTTTTGAGATCCCTTCCCAGACGCCTTAACGCCCACTCACATCCTGGGCCATCTGACCTCAGGAATTCGCATGATAAGGTGGGGCCAGGTTTCACAATGAACTCACCCGAAACTCTGGCTGATTGGGACCCACACCCAGTTTCACACCTTGGCTCAGGCGATTAGAGGATCATCAGGGGGTCCTTTTGTCCCTCTGTGGGGGGATACTCCCACTAGGTTTATATCTGGGACTCTCCACCATTTGACCTTAGAACTGAAGAAGCTTCTCGGATGAGAGGTGAAACGTCTTCAAGCAACTTAAAGAAGTCCAGACGCTTCTCTTTGCAAGCTCCTTTGACTGTAGGTTTGTAGAGGACTCCCCCACTTCAGTGAAGATGTTTCCGGCGGGACAAAGACATCGTATCCCAAGACATCCAGGAGATTGGAGAAAAGAGCCATCAGTTAGTTTTCCTTCTACAACTCGAGGTGCCAACACCCTCTAAGTTATCCAAGCAATATTTGTGCCTATTGTAGTCCAGGATTGCTTCTTGCATCCTTTATTCCCCATCACTGACTGCTGGTTCCTTGTGTGTTGCTGTCAAAAGAAGCACATTCCTCCGTTGCTTTGGCATGTGGGATATGGCCGTGGTAGCTTTGGTGAAGCCAAAGACAGACAACAAATCTTCCTCTGTTGCAACTGGAGGAGCTGGGGAGGAAGCTCTGGGTTGTTTCCCCCTGTGCCCGTTTTCATCTGAGGAGTTCCAATCTGCAATCTGAAGTGTTCCTCACACATAGACTGTCTGGAAGCAGGCCCAGACACAGTCTATGTGTGAGGACTTCCTGCAGCAACTCAGGAAGTTCAAGCTGCCACAGGAGGTCACCTTCTACACCTTCTGTCCCATGCACATCAATTACTGTCTGGTTCAGTTCAGCCCTGAAGACTGCAACAGACAATCAGGTCTGCAGAGAGGATCGTCAGCTGCCTGCAGACTCCTCCCATCCTGTTCAAACTGCTGCCTTCAGACCGCCATCTAGGTTTTCTTCCCTCAGGCTGTCACTCTGATGAACACTGTGAAATAAGCTGTTATAGCATTCATATGTGCATTGGGCTACTATTGTGCTCAGTTTGTATAGTTTGTTAGACTTTGTGTAACTTGTTTTCTCTTACTTTTTGTTTGCATGCATAGATCAAAGTGACCCAGAGTCAGAGTCCATGTTTGTGGACACAGATTTGGCCAAATCAAGAGGATCTGATGATGCCGACTTTGGAGAGTGGGTTTTTCCAACAAACTCTCCAGTTTTCAAAACTGTTCCGACATCTGTCCTGTTTGTCTGCATGTCTCTGAGCTTCTGTGCAGGAACATCATGAAAACGGCAGTAAAAACTATGACCGTCCACTCAGTGTCCACAGGTTAGAGAAACTGAGGGTGCATGACCGGCCGACGCACCACAAAGATGTGGGTGTTACAATAAACAGAGCCTTGGTTTGGTGACAAACTGAATTCAATCGATTAGAAAACATACTTAATGTTACATGGAATTTGCTTTTGTCTCCATTACAAAGATCAAGAGGCCCAACAACAGCAGTAACACAAGAGCAAACAGAACTTACTCGCAGAGGATGACCCCATCCTTCAAGCCTTTCTGGAAATTCTCTCCAATAGACATTCCGGTCACCTCTTCAATCCAGAAACGGAGCTCCTCCTCTTTCTGTGGGTCATATTTTTGAGCAATCTGGAGAGATTAAAACACAAATAATAATATGACCACATGAGTCTGTGATAGCACAGCTGCTAGCACCAGTGCCCAGCAGACCATGCTGAGCCTTTACCATCTACAGACATCGGAGCTTTCAAAAATCATCAGTCGTGTTTCATCTGACCAAAGCCTCACCAATGTATAACGTGTATTCTTTGGTTATACAGAACTAAATAAATATTTCACCCTCACAGGGTCCTGTAGGGTCAAAGGTCCGCCTCAGAGGGTAGTGTAGGGTCAAAGGTCCGCCTCAGAGGGTAGTGTAGGGTCAAAGGTCCCCCTCACAGGGTCCTGTAGGGTCAAAGGTCCCCCTCACAGGGTACTGTAGGGTCAAAGGTCCGCCTCAGAGGGTACTGTAGGGTCAAAGGTCAGCCTCAGAGGGTAGTGTAGGGTCTGGGCACTCTTAAATGATGAGGTTTGGGCACTTGCAGCAGAAACAGCTTTTTTAAAACCTTTTCTCAGTAACTTTCAGACCACGAGGGACACACAAACACTGCAGTCATGAATAATAGAATTGTGGTTTACAGGTGCTTGGTGGTCTTAAACTATCTTCTGCTGAGGTCCAAGAGTCTCTCTGTGCTGTCCTTTAAATGGTGGGGCTGTCACATGGTACACTTTCCATCAAAGGTTTTTACATGTTAACCCTGAACCGTCGTTTTCTCTTAGGCTCTCCATTAATCACAGTAAAAGACTGAAACAGGGCGTTCCTAGAAAGAGGTCAGGGAGGTAACGGAGAGCAGCCAGCAGGGCTTTTCTTCTTATCAGTTTGATTTAGAACAGGCACTGGCATTTTGCTTCTAATTATTACTGTTTTGGGGTTTTTAAGATGCCAAGTAACACATCCAGTTACCCGTTCAGCTGGTAAAGAACTGCTGACAGATTAAAGTGGTTCACAAAGTCTCCAGAATCAACAGGACATGAAGCGCCCTTGCTGATCACTGTGGTTTGTTCTATTCTATCATGTGGACTAAACAAACACTCCTGCTGGGATCAGCTCATGCCCCAAACACATGTGGAAGCCTCACTCTCCACTGAAGCCATCTCACCAGGTAATCCTGTGCTAGAGGACAGATGGACCACAACCCATCCAAAGCACAGGGACTCTGCTTTTCTGAAGCATACGGAGGAACAATGGAGGACTTTTATCTGATAATATCTCTGAGTGTTTGTTTTTGTAGGAAGTTTCATCATATTGTAAATGTATTATCCAGAAAAACAACTTCTTTTTGCTGCTCCAAAACTACTGTTGATATCGTTTAAAAACATCCATTTCCACATATTTATTTCAACACATTCACTCAGGCAGCCAAGCTGTTTTGTTTGTGTTGTGTGGTAACACAACTGGCTGGCTCCCAGTTCAGTTACTAAAACAGAGAATCATGAAAAACGGGACAAAGTTCAGAACGTGATAACAAAACTGTTTCTTTGAACTTCTGTGATGAAGCAGGAAAAGCACAGAGCTCATGCACAAACATGCAAAGAAAGATCTCTCCCAGACTTGGATGGATACAGCTGCTTTATGGCCAACTGTCCACTGAATAAGGGCTGATTATATCTGTGGGGCCTTTCTTTAATCAGTGCTGTCATGTTTAGCTATATTACACGTTTTTAAAAAAAAATCCCCCAAAAGTTTCCCTCAAAACTCCAAATTTCAGTCGAGCTTGAGAGCATCTACTTAGGAGCAGGTTTTAGTTTTTAGTTGGCACTCAGAGAAGCTGCTGTCCCACATCATGCCAGAGACTTGGGGGATCCCAGGTTGTTCCCGAACATCCTAACCAACCTTCTCCAATCCGAGGAAGGCAGTTTGAGTTTTCCTCTCGACCTTGGCAAAGAGGGGAACATTCGAAGAACTTGTCCTTGCAGACAACTGTTAGAACTCACGATCTTGGACCCTGCAGTTGTTCCAAAATGGTTCCATTTCTGAACGACTGCACTTTCAGTTTGGTCAAACAGATGCTTTTTATACTGGCAGAGAAAAACTACCAGCTCTAACAAAAAGGGCTTAAATTTAGCGGCCTGGACAGCAGGTCTCAAGGGTCTGTTACATGTTACTGCAGCAGTTTAAAAGTTATTTATACTACTGAGGAGTAGTACTCCGAAAATGTCGAAAGTTTAGACTTCTTTAATGAAGGATATTTTATTAAAGAAAACTAGCAAAGCAAAAACAAATGCAGACAGTAATAATCCCAAAATAATAATCACCTGAAATATAACCTAGTCTGAGCTAACGCTGGGAGTAAGAAGCTTGGAGAGACGACGAGCACCCTCAGATCTGAAGATGCACTCTCCCCGTGTTAGAGGCTGAGCAGAAATCCAAATCTTCTTGAGCTCTTCAGATTTTAAAGCCCAAACTTTTCTTCTTTTCTGTCTTATTGTAACATAGAATTTCCACTACACACGAACACTGAGGCAGATATGAATATGCTTCATCAGTCTTCAGTTAGATCATGATGAGCACGGTCATCCATTTTAATCCACTTATACAGAAATGCTTTGACCTGTTTCTCTTACACACACACACACACACACACACACACACACACACACACACACACACACACACTTTAAGCACCACTATTACAATAAATACAATGAACAAGCCAATAAGAATAAAGAAATAAAAATATCACAGTTCTGCAGATACCTCGTTTTATCCGACCACCAGTCCGGCCTCCTCTCCCAGTTCCCGATAAAAGCCACAAGAAAACCAGTCAAACAGCCTCCGTCTGATTCTGACCAGGATTCCCCACCGTTGACAGTTTGGTTTTTTCTGTCATCAGTACCAAACAGCATGTATTTGGAAACACGACCAGTGAAACCAGTGCATGTATGTACTCTGAACTGGTTCCACAGTGGAACTGACGTTTCAAACCTTGCAGGGCTTCAAACTCCTCAGATTGTGTCACAGCTTTAGTTTCAGGCACAGCTGTTTCAAGGCTGTCAGTCACTACTGTCTCACATTTTTACTGAACAAAGAGTAAAGCAGCACGGAGGAACTCCAGTTTGAGTGACCAGACCAGTCTGACTCATCACACCAACACACTGCAGTGTTAAACGATCATGTTAGGATTTCACAGCTCTGATCACAGCACTTCCCTCCAGCAGCCTGAGGAAACATGCAACAATGTGTCCACGGCATCGTGTGAAGCATGTTGGTCAGATGTTCAAACATTATCTTTGAAACCCAACAAACCGAACACGTTCCAGTCACAGACACTGCAGCTCATGTTCCCCATCAAATACATGCTCATAGTGACATTTCACTCAATATTTAGTTTTCATTTTCAAACAATGCATTTTTACATACATGCATGTGTGTGTGTGTTATTTTGGTCTGTCAGCCCACTATCAGGTTTGTTTTTTTCAAAACACACTGGAATCTGTCTCCACATGATGATATCAAACAGCAGGTTTCAGTCCAGCACTCGTGCTGAGCACACAACAGGAAACAACGTTACACTGTAATAGAAAACCAGTGAAATAAATGGTACAATACTGGAAACTGTCGAATGCTTGCTTTAGTTTTATGACCAACGTAAAATTCTTTGGTCACAATGAAGAAAATTGTACTTTTATGTAACTGGCTGCTCCATTCTGCATGCAGAACTGCTGGGGCAACAGACTAAACCCGAGTCTGATACTCATATAATCAAACTATTATTCTGGTATTTCAGCACAAAAGCAACAAAGAAACCTCACTGCAACTGTTGACAAGTCTGTAAAACATCCCTGCCATATTCATCAATGTCATCCTTATGGATAGAGCTGGGTGTCATCTGCATTGCAGTGAGAACACGTGCTATACTTGCTAATGACACTGCCTAAGAGAAGCATGTATGATGTAGACAGAACCCTGTGGAACTCCATAATAACCTTTACTAGTTACATTAACAATTTGCAGGCTGTTAGATACGATTCAAACCCTGCAGCACCAGTGCAACATTGGCTACTGTACTAATGCTGCATGTGCAGCAGGTAAAGACCAACAGGGGGGCTCTAAGCTAGTGTACTCCTGAGCCCAGCTAAACAGGACAGGTTAGGCCATCTGGTATAAAAACCTCGATAAAATCAAACATATCGTAATAAATAAGATTTCCATAGCGGATCAATCAGAGCCCAGGCTAACAATGACACTCAGGAGATGTACTCGACATGAATTATGCAGCACGTCTACTGAACAGGCCGGAATAACACGATCTGCCAACTGAGCTGAGTGAAAAGTAGCGGGCGGACGGTCTGCTGGATCGAGGCATTGAAGAATCTCAGGAATGCGATGTATGCTGACAGGATAAGAGCGTGGACTCCTGATCGCACGTTACGCAATGGAAGCCGTTTGCTGCTCTGCTTTTGTTGACACAGGGGAACAAAAGTCATATTTACATGTTCAGAAGGAACATGGCTTCACACCAACGTGACTCAAAATCCAGAACTTTGGTAGGGAATCATATCCAGTTCTTACATCGACACCATTATCAGAGCACATCCTAAAAACCTGTTTAAAATGGGAGAGCACCGGCCTGCCGTCGGACGCCCGGCCTGCCGTCGGACGCCCGGCCTGCCGTCGGACGCCCGGCCTGCCGTCGGACGCCCGGCCTGCCGTAGGACATGCTTCATTCTCCTGTCTCTGATCAAGGCTTTATCTGTGCTTCAACTTTCAGAGGGAGTGTTACTTTCAAGCAGTGCACGATGCAACGCAAAGCAGAGGTTGTGCCGACAGAAGGAGTTTCCCCTGCGTGGGGAGCAGCGCTGGGCTCTCCAAATCACGGACAAACAGGATCCCACATTCTTGATTTTTAGTTCACAAACACTTCTTATAACGACTAACTACTCCTGAAACTTTGGAGATGTTAGCACTTTGTACAGTTACAGGAGGATAAAAGTAATTATCGGGCAAAATGTCCTTCGTTTGTTAAAATAGTCCCGTCCGACACCACGTGAGAACAATAAATATATAATTTTCTGTTGTAACCCTCAAACTGAATGGTATGGAGGCCCGTTTCCACCACTAAAAAAAAAAAAAAAGTATCCACATAACTCCAAATTTTGAGTTATTTTCTCAAAATTTGGAGTTAGCGCTGCCAATCAGTAATTCAGCGTCATTTCCTTGTTACCTGGAAGCTGAAGCCCTCAGCTACAAATGCTACAGCTAAGCTACCAGGATTACAGTCATGAATGCACAAATTGCTGATTATTTTCAGCTTGGCTTCACAAATGATGAAATCCTTGTGTTATTAGCTGAATTATTAGCGTTACTATCAGCAAACGTACTCTCGAAAGCGCCAAGTTGTTGCAATCCGGTTTTGAGTGCGCGTTCCACGTGGATTACTGATTGACGGAGCAAATGACTCGAAATTTGGAGTTATGGATACTTCTTTTGTTGTTGTTGGCTTCCACAGAATGGCAATGTAACGACACTCACCGTTCACAAAACTAAAACATCACCACTTCCACGTCTAACTCTCTATAATGCAGTAAACTGGATCCCGTGTCCAGCCACTGACGCAGGAGGAACACATTGTGTCGGTGATACCGACCTTGGCACAAACACGGATCCTGCCACAGTTTGTTCCCCGCTTCAAATCATGGACACACTGTATCCCACAGTTTGAGGTTTTTAAACCCACTTTGCACACAGAGACATTTTTGGAAAAATGTATTGACAGTGATGTTGAATATTCTTGTAAAATTAAGGAGGGCCTAGCAAAAAAGGTTTGGGAACCACTGAGGCAGCGTACGGCATCAGGAGCTTCCACGTGTTTTTCATGCGAGCACACAAAGGAACCGTGGTGGTTTAGGCTCCTCTCAGCATGTCATCAGAAAGGAAATGGTAACACACAGAAAGCCTCCCCTCCATTCATGTCTATATGAAACACACATAGAAAAGTGTGTGAGCCAACAAACTCACATAGCTTCAGATATGACGTTCCCTCTGTACAAACACACTGTGTAAAGTACACTAGTGTTTCCCCGTTTCCACTGTGATGATGGAAAACACTTTAAATATTTAGACATTTTTGGGCTCTGGGAAATTTTTACTAATATAAAACCTGCACAGATTCCTGACCTGATCTGTTTCACAGATGCTTCTTTGATACTGCCAATGCTAACGTCAGCACACGCCTGGATGAACGGGAGGGCAGTCGGGCTGAGCGCATTCGTCCCATTGCTGTGTTGTGATCCAGGTAATCATTTACCTGGGGCGATCGTGGCTCAAGAGTTGGGAGTTCGCCTTGTAATCGGAAGGTTGCTGGTTCGAGCCCCGGCTCCGACAGTCTCGGTCGTTGTGTCCTTGGGCAAGACACTTCACCCGTTGCCTACTGGTGGTGGTCAGAGGGCCTGGTGGCGCCAGTGTCCGGCAGCCTCGCCTCTGTCAGTGCGCCCCAGGGTGGCTGTGGCTACAATGTAGCTGCCATCACCAGTGTGTGAATGTGTGTGTGAATGGGTGGATGACTGGATGTGTAAAGCGCTTTGGGGTCCTTAGGGACTCGAAAAGCACTATATAAAATACAGGCCATTTACCATTTTACCATTTACTATCCTTCACAGGAAGGAAATCCTGGAAGTTCACCTGGAACGTTCCGGCGCAGCACCGGTGGCCTTGTATTGGTTGCAGCTCTGTATTAGGATGGAATTGATCATTTAAGTAGGTCGTAATGTGGCAGTTGTTGGTCACACTGATATGACAAAGAGAAACAGGCTCTGGGAGGAGGACATGCGACAGCTAAAAGCTGTGCACACACACTTGTTGCTGATACGTCACTACAGTGCAGGACTTGTGTGACTGGACTGTATCCACACTGCTGGTTCGGTATGCTGACGGACACTCTGGCACATTTATTTGTGCCTCCCATTTTTGAGTTACTGACCAACAGATGCTTCTTCCTCTCACGTTAAACCGGTTGCTTCATGTTCACTCTGTGTTTCTTTGTTTCATGGTGAAGAGCAACAAAAGCTGATTGATGCATTTCCTTTGCTGAAGCTCTGATACTGAGGTTTGTGCTGAGCAGTGACAGCTGTATACCAGGTAATATCCCAGGAGGCGTTTTTCTTACACTGAAGGTTAACACACAAAATCAGAAAGCTGTCCACCGTCCAAACAGAAGTTGATGCTCGCCAAGTGTCAGACAGACGTGAGACTAGCTGCAGTGTACAAGTCTACGGTTTCTATGGCTGCTGTTGTATGTCCTGTGTTTTGGCACAGAGCCATGTGACTCGGTTACAGTCTGTACCATGAATGTGACTCAAACAGCATTAGCAGCTAACCAACAGTCAAAGCTAACCAGCAGCTGCTTTCATAGTGTCCATCATCAGAAACAGTCTGATGGAGCTTCACATGCTCACCTGCATCTCCAGATGCTGAGCTTAAGTTCTGAGGAGACTGATTTAGGTCACAAGGACTAATTGTTTGTTCATGTTAAGACTGACACACATAGTTTGTGTGCTTGTAGGGAAGCGTCTGCAGTGACATCACCACAGAGCCTAAAGTTCATCCTCTGATGAAACCTGGGAAAAGAACTCTGAAACTGGCACGCTGGCTTTGCCACATCGCGTTTTTATCAGCTGTAGACGGGAAACACGGATGGAACTTCCAGGTGGGAAAAAGTGTCTTCAATCTGCAGCCAGATGACTGTGGTGATCGAAATATTGATTAAAATAAGCTCATGGGAAAACGTTTCTCTTGCAGTCTGTGAGCATCTTCCTTCTTTGTTTTTGGGCTCTGTCACTGACTTTGGGTCGTACTGAATAAAAAATAGGTCTGTTTTATAAATCGTTGTCATTCTGTGTTCCAGAAGCACATACTCACGCCCTAGTGGCCTGTCAATCACAAGACATTAGCAGATCGTTACATAGACAAACCTTTTGAATACAAGCGTGCTGGTGCACACAGGGGTGCACACAGGGGTGCACAGACACACAAACTACACCTTTCTTGGCTGCTACCTCAAAGCACATTGAGCGCTGTCAGTCCTGCGTGCTGCACAATAACATTCAATATTTAATATCTACTGTTAGCTAGATTATTGTGATGCTGTTGTGTTTATTATGCTGCTCTTTTTTTGCTTGTTTTCTTTCTCTCAACAGGTGATCCAGGTGAAAAGTGCCTTTTCTCCCTCTGTTTCTCCCTCTTCCCCCAGTCATGTCTGTCCCGTCTGCAACAACTGAAAATAAAATAAATACATAATAATAATAATAATAATAATAATAAAGGTCAATCAAACGGACCACTAAGGCTAGGCCATGATGATCCACTTGGTAAAGGAAACCTGTTGTGTATCTTTCTTTGCCTTCAGACCATCACTGTGATGCTGAAGGACCACAGGGACAGAGCCTTTGGCTGACATGGGGAACATCTACCTTTGTTCCGCGTGTCATTCGTTGTTAAAATCTCAGACTGCTGACAGGACAGAAGACGAGGCCAAAGGCAAACAAACGTCCTGGCACACGAACAGCCAAAAACACTAACTCGTCCACACACACGCAGACTGGCAGCGTGCCCACCAACTTCTCATGCTTACACAAAAGATGTGTTTTCAAATCAACGCTCTCGAAAGTCCTTTACTTCATTTTGGCGGACTTTCAAATCCCAAGTTAGCAGTAGTCTCTCCATGCAGCGAGTCATGCGTGGCGTGGGTAATGTAAATCTCACGGGGCATCGTGAACACGCAGTAACAGATGGAGGCATTGTGAGGAGCAGACAGAAGAAACGCGAACTTCGTGGAGAGTGCGCGTTTGTACGCGTTTCTGATGGCGTCATCCTTCAGCCATCCCTCACAGACTGTCCACGGAGACTGAGAGCAAAGACACGACGCGTTTGCCGTGAAACTAACAGATGGTTTGGTTCCTCTGAATATTTGCCACGACACTGACTGCTGTTCTAAGTCTGCTCCTAAAATCTGAGGCAACATGGAAGCATCAGTGTGTCCGAGCTCCTCCCAGCTGCTCCACAGATCCCGTTTAGCTTCTCGTCATCAAACATCTTCATCACAACATCTTCATCACAACATCTTCATCACAACATCTCATCAGAAGTTCAACAAACCGTTTCAAACGCTTTAAAGGCGTAAAAGCAGCGCTTGGCACCGAGGCGGCTGCGGTCACAGTAACGCTCCCCGCGTCTTTCTTCGTGCTGGACACGAAGGAAAAAGTTCCCGAGCGCCGGGAACAAGTTCGGGAACGTTCGGCGCGTTCAGACAAACAAGAGGACCGAACCTTTGTTTAAACTCTCGTGTTCGGCCCACAGCGAGACACACCGACAGGCCCGCGGGCTTCTAGCATCCACACAAAAAGTCTGAAAGCGAAGGAAACGTGAGCCAAAGTAAAGACGCGACCGAAGCACTTACTTTGCTCTTGACTTCAGCAGACAGGCCGTAGGCTGGTCCCTTATTAAAGTGAGTCATCGTGGCGCTTTTGTAACCCACGGGATTACTCGCAAAGTCGTCTGTGGAAAAGACGGATTCTCAGCGACTGTTTCGGCCCGACGGGAGCTCAAGCAGTGCGCGAGGCGAGAGCACGGTCAGCCCCCCGCCTCCTGTCCCCTCCCCTCAGTATCGGCTGCATCCTGAAAGCCCTGGATGAGTACAACTTCCACACATGACCAAAACTTTCCACACCGGGATCGTTTTTAGGAATCCTGTTCAGCTCAGCTTTGGTGTGCAGGCTGGCTGAAAACGAAAAGCTGGTGCAGCTTTAACCAAGTCCCACAGCACCCGAGAAACACACAGATCTCACCCGCTCCTTTCCCCGCCGTGCCGTGGAAGCAGAGGCTGCGCGTGGGCTTACTAACAGGCCTCGCTGCGTTCAGCTTCATGAGACACACGCGTGTGTACTGTCAGGGAAAACATGCTAACCCACGTGCACTGTGGTGATCCTGGAATGTGCGGGTGGACATGGTGTCCATCTTTCTCCTCTCATGCAGGGACTCCTGCTCGGTGTGGGCTCCACAGCCATCACACGTGATGCCACGTCGGACAGATAACGATCAGCCTCCCCAGCGATGCGCAGGTGCAGCAGTTTCACCTTCACTGCATTGTTTTCTGAGTAGTTTAATAGTAGTGAGAGTAAATAATGGCACAAACAACTCAACAATACAGACACAACATTTATTCATCACACAGCAGGAATGAGTCCGTGTGGATCGGACACTTTCACACCATTCTTCCCAGGAAAATGGATTTGGGGTATTTGTCCCTCAGAGACGACCACTGTACAAAGAAGTAGTCGGATACAGGATACAGGATCTTCCCAGTGAGTGACAACGTCTGGACACGGCAAATACTCTCAGCGTAAACTATCAGGACTTTCTTTATTCCCAGAATTCCAAGGAGGAGTCCTGCTACACAAAGGGGAATGCAGGTCCCCGGGCCGTTACACAGCACCTGAAAACACAGACAGGGAGGGGCGAGCACACATCCGTGGAAAGAGGTTATTCTGTACATCTGTTACAAAACTGTGTGTCATGTGACAAAGACTGGCTCAAAGGCCATTCTGGATCGGTTCATGTGCACTCCCTGTCGTCACAGGACGACTCGGACATGCAGCGCAGCAGCCTCTGTTCTCACACAGTGACCTCCCCTCCTCAGGTCCTTCAGTAGAAACTGTGAGAGTCAAAGAGGGAAACCCTGACACGTCCGGTGCATGTTGGGGTTTGGAGCTTACCGAACATATTTAAGGCGCGTTTGACTCACCGAGGACTGCGTTCAGTGAGACAAAGGGAGGGGGCTGAGTAAGTACGTGGCCTCAGCACTGAAGGAGGCTGGTGGAGTTTACAGGAAAGCTGCCGTGGAGTCTGGAGAAGTAATCATACAGCTCCTCTGCATGCACAGAGCCCCACTCTGCAGTCAGCTTACACCCACACCTCTCAGAGCCGTCTGTTTCCCTGCACAAACGTTCTTACAGCAGCAGGGCTGCAGCGATAAGTTGATCAGAAAATGATCCTTTGCTTCGACGCTTCGTTTAGCGCTCTGCGCCGTCGCCACGTAAGCGCCAACGTTTCAGCTGCGACTAAAACAGACCTGAAACAGCCAGCGTTTGAACAGAAGCAGTTTTTCAGCAGAAACAAATGTTTTTGTAAAGCGAAACCAGTGAGAAGCTGTTTTCTCTCCATTTACTGTTGCTCATTAACAACACCACAGTATTTGTGACTCAAATATAACGGATGGAATATTCCGTTGGTAACATGCCTTCAGCTGCAGCGTGCTAACCACCGCTGTGTGAGCCACTGCTCACTACAGTCTGCTCCACTCACCATGTCCGGTCTGAGCCTGAACACCAGAGGCAGGGAATAGCGCAGGGCATCGAGAGTGCTGACGACAGACGAGCTCCAGGACTGGTGCACCTCGCGGCTCCGTGGGATCCGACAGATGGTGAACTGAGGAACAAACACGTGTGCGTCACATTCGTCTTAATTTGACATTAGATGTTTAAATGGATTCACTGAGCTGTAAGCTGACAGGGACTGAAGACAAACAGAAACCAACCACACACCTGGACCTGTGAGACACACGAGGACACGAGGACGTGCTTCTGTAGGGATGATCTGATATCCTCGTGTTGGTGTTGTTCCCAGACCATCATGAAAATGTTGTTCCAGGTTCAACATTGCAAGTGACCAATCACATTGTTGTGACGTTATTCTTTTGCGCGCCAAGCCATTCGTGCATTTATGAAATTCCAATGTTGCAAGGACAATATCAATTCTGCTTACTGTTTATTAAAGGGTCAGGGTCCGTTGATCGGTGGACAGAGGCGGTTTCTCGCAGCTTAAGTACAGTTTTTTGTTTTACGCCGGTTTTTCCCGAAGTCGCAAGAGTATGACGTCACAACATTCTGATTGGTCACTTGCAATGTTGATCCTGGAACAACATTTAGTATGATGATCTGGGAACAACACCAACACGAGGATATCAGATCGTGCGCTTCTGTAGACAGCTTAAACCACACAGTAACAGGATTACTTCAGAAACGCTGGTGGCCAACAGGCCAAACTTTACTTTCTGTTTTGCTGATGTGCTCTTTGCCTGGCAGTGGAGTACCGTCACAGTGTGATACTTTCCTGAAGGACAGGAAATAAGTAACTCTTCCAGTGTGTGAGCCTGCTGCTGTCAGGACTCTCCTGCCTATGATGATGCAGTCCTGTGGGAGCAGCAAGTCCTCTGCAGAGTCCAGCGGTGGCACGCTTTGCTGTATCTGAACCTCTGCACTGTGCTTGGGTGCAGCTGCTGGGCCATGGAGACCACAGAGCTCAGTGAGCTCTCGCTGTGCATCACCACACTGCTGTCATCAGTAACACTGAGTTAAAACCAAAAGCTCCATCATGCGTACCTGTGAGTCCGACTGTTGTTTGAGGCTTTCAAACGTGCAAATTTTCTCCTCGCTCATCCTGTCTGTGTCTGCGAGGACATAGTGTCGAGGTGTGTAGGCTGCAGACATGCACTGCAGCAGGTGCAGGACCTCTGTGGTATGACCACCTACAAATCAGAAAGAAGCACAGCAGCAGTTACAAGGTTAACCACGACCTGGAGGACACTGAACTCTTAGTCCTCACTGCGCTCATCATACACGCTCATCTTTAGATGGACACTTAATAAAGACAGACATTCAATTTGATTTAGAAAGTATGTTTCATCCCAGCATGAGTTCAAACAGGTCAGTCCGTGCTGGGCGTGAAGCAGCAGCGAGGACACACCACAGGACATCACTGACAGTGTTGGACGTGCACGTGGCCAGAAACAGCCAGGAGTCTGCTCAGCATCTAGCACCAACAGCTCTATAAAGCATCATTATCACTTTGAACTTCACATCAGTCTACTGACCTTAAAGAAGAGGTCAGAGGTCAAATGTGACATTACATTATAAATGCTTTATCATAGTTTATACGTCATTCTCACATCAGCAGGTTCCCATAATGACTACAAACTGTTTCTACGACGACTCCAATCTCCCCAAAACGGCCGAGCCCCATCAGACCTCAGAGACGTCAGAGTATCCGGTTGTTCAGTCTGACGTCACTAGCCGTGTCTGGACCTAAACTCCGCTGCAGGTCCATATATCAAACGATCACTATGGCATTACTGAGAGTTGAAAAACTGTCTAAAGTCTTTCATCTTTAATAAAATGATCAGCGTTCTGCTCTACCAGGTGTAACAATTGAGTTTAACATCCAGGCATCCATGAAAACGGAATTTATGACATTTAACGGAGTTAGAAGTTAGCAGGGAGTTAGCTCGCTAGCTTCTATCTAAATACAATATAGCATGTCCTGACTGCGGGGTTTTGGAAACAAATTAAAACGTACAGCTCTGCTATCACTTCCAGCATAAATGAAGACAGAAAACTAAACAGCAGTGATGTTTGTAGGGTTACTGAAGTTGGGCTAGCTGCTATATAATGATGTGCTACGTGACCGCTAGCGACACAGCTATGTTAGCATAATATAAACAAGCTAACTTTTTTTCCCCACTCGATAAAAGTTATCGTGAGTGTTCTCGGTGGTCAGGAACAAATGTAATCGCATGGCAGGATGCTGTAAAAGGACCAAACTTCAGCCAGGAGAACAACTGAGATAATCCATCCACAATATGAGGTTAGTCATTCATATACTGCTGCATGGGCTGGGCTGTAGCTACATCCTAAGGTTTTAAAAACTGAGCTTAAATAAATGATTAGCGGTAATAAAAGCCGAGGGAGGTCAACAGTGATCACTGACTGTTTTAGGAGCTTTTTGAGATCAAATAGAAGAAAATACATTAAACATGTTAACAACACAAAAGCCATATTAAATGCAGACTACTTTAGGCCCGGAAGTAGGATTCGTCACGTCATCACTGAACAACCGGATTATCATATGACCCCTGCAGAAGCAGCTTTCTCATGCTGTCTATAGTATATGTGCTATTACTGCATGTCATTAGCCTTTGGAGTCTCTCTCCCATACTTTAGTCCAGTGATCCTGGTTCTGTTTGAGGTCACTTCCTGTTAAAAGGGAGCTTTTTGTCTCACTGTCACCAAGTGCTCGCTCACAGGGGATCATTTGATTGTTGTGGTTTCTCGCTAACACCGTAGGGTCGTTACGTGTGAAGATAACTGCTGTTGTAATTTGACTGTATATAACTAAGACTGAGCTGCAGAGCTACACCCCAGGACCAGCTCTACGCTCCAGACTGTACTGGATCGTCAGCATTAAGCTGAGTATTTTCACCACTGAGACCAGGAAAACTGCACATTCATTGGCTAACGGTCGTGTTGGCTGCACGTTTCAGACCTGCACCCAATTCCAGTGAGCATGCTCAGCAACACTTCTCAAGATGAAGCCTGAGTTGATACGTCAGAGCCTCCGTTTGAATCCAGCAGAGTAACGTGAATACTGCTGACTATTCCTCTCACCAAAGCACTCTGTCACTACCATGGACAGCAGGAGCGCTCGTGGTTATCATTTAACCAACTTTCTGATTCATCCGAATTTGGATTTTTAAATCTAATCATTCAGCTGTTACCTAACAGGGACAAACTACAGCTGACAGAAACTGAAGACAAGAATACAAACACATCACACAGCGATGGGCCTGTGATGCACACGAGCACACAGTTGTTACCCCAACATCAAGAACTGCACTGAGAAGTAGGACCACGCAGTACAGAACAAGGAAAGGAAGCAAACTAGTGCGAGATGTGTCTAAAGACCCAGGAACAACTGCAGAGACACTAGTGACTGTTGGGAATTTTAGTCTCACACATGACAGCCACTAGAAACCTACACAGGAATGGACTGTAGGGTCTCAGAAGGAAAAACGTCACCTTGGAGCCGGACAAAGCTCATGCATACTGGAAGTGCATCCTTTGGTGAGATGAGCTCTCCCCGTAGAGATGCTGCTGACGTTTGGAGAAAGGAGCAGGCTCAGTGCTCAGATCGTACACTCGTGTCTTTAAACCAGCCCACGTGCCACAGGATGTGACGTGAAAATCATCACAGCCCAACACCTTCACGTGGATGTGGTTCTGGTTAGACCCACTGAGAGTGAATCAGGAGATTTTCAGTGGAAAAAGGTTCTGACTGAACTGTTGATGACAAACTGACTTCATTTAAAAAGTCGCTTCAAAATCCACGTGTGAGTTTATGTTTGACGTTTCTGAATGAAGACAGAGGTGTCAAACATGTGGTCCGTGTGCAGCAGGAGGGCAGAGAGCAACAACCTCACACAGATGACTGACTCAACAGTTTCCCCTCATCTCAGCGTGGAAAACCAGCGGACTCACGCCTGTCACAGGTCCACGCATGCATCCAAACTGTGTTTCTTCAAGGAAATACAACTATTCCTGCCTCTAAGGACTTTTAACAACTAAATACATAGAAAATAAGCAGCATCGCTTAATCTGGATGGAATTATTAAGAAAAATCCAGTATTTTGACGGATTTTCACTTCACTAATCACCAGAATGACCTTTGTGTACACTCTATGTATGTATAGTGTACCGGAAGCTCGGGGATGTTGTTTGTACGGTGGCGGAAGTGTCGCACTCCTGCCCGACACAAAGCAAACATGTTCAGTATCCACAGCTAAAACAGCAGATACGTGGCATGGCTAGAATTAGCATGCGTCCACGCCGTGTCGTGTCCGATACACCCACGGTGTTGCTGAAACACTGTGAAACATGGCTCCATGCCCGGTGTAGCCCGGTAGCTACGGAGGCCGGCTGACGGCTGTTTGTAACGTAACAACATGAGCGCGCTTTCTCTGTGACACTTGAACGCAGCGCAGCGGGGCCGTGTTCCGCGCTGTTACCTGATCCTGCGACCACCAGAACAGTGACCCGACCCTTGCTTCCAGGCTTGCAGTTGGCGCCCGTCTTCACAACGATATAAAGGCGAATGATGAAAAATAAACATAGAAGTAAAACTGCTGATGTGAATCCCAACAGCAACATCGTGACGGCTACGGCAGCCTGGCGTGCCCAAAATCAGACAGGGCGTGGGGCGGTGAAGCCCTGAGTGCGGGCTGGTAGGCAGAGCCAGCTCCTGCTTGGTGTTCACGTTACTTTGTTTTTAGTTTCCACATCTATTCAGACGTCCTGGACACGTGTCTATAAATCTGCAGTGTGCTGAGGAGGTGGAGCTTATGAAAGAAAAATATACGTCGACTTTCACTTTAAATTCATTGTAATTTGTAAGTGTAATAATGATAATGATAACAATGATAATGTTATCCGTGTTTTGCACAGCGGAGGAGCGTGTCAGCACACATTTCACTGCATGTTGTACTCGTATAACTCTGAATGTGCCAAATTTTAACTATGTAAAGCACTTTGTGCTACATTTTTTGTATGAAAAGTGCTTTATAAATAAAGATTGATTGATTGATTGATTGATTGATTGATTGAAATGAAGAAGGTTGAATCTTCAATGATCGGGTTGAGCTGTGGACCTGAAAGCAGCCGTGGGCCGCTGCTGACACGCCCCCTCAGTGTTCAAGTCATACCAAACAAAAACGAAGAAAACAGATATTTCTGAGAATGTTTTGTTTGTTTTCATTTCAAATATTTTATAACAAGACTAAACTTTTTGATACACACATGGGTCGTCTCTGTGTGACAGGAGGCAGCACTGCTGCTGTCATTGTGTTCGTGTTTAAATACACATGAGTTTGTGAGTCTGTCACTGCTCTCTGCTCATAAAGAACTTATTTTAACATTGAAGTCAACAACAAAGCAACCCTCCAGGTTTCTAACACACAGCACAGTCATCCACACTGAAGCCAGTCTACAGTCCCAGTGAACCTAAGCCAGGGCGCGTACCCGAGCAGCACCTCCACACAGACCACATTCAAGCCCAGGACGGTGGTGCTGTGAGGCTGCTGCACCTCTCCACAATGGTTACAAAATCAAGTTATACATTGAACTAACCAACGATGTAAACAAGTAAAGCTGAAACAATCAATCAGTTACTGACTTGAAATAAAGCCAGCAGCTGTTCGAACAGCACGAACATATTAAACGGGCTGGACACCCTCATAGGTAGCTGGTCCTGTCTTGACATCTCTTTGCCGTCACATGTACAAGGATCAGTCCTTTTACCCCGACTTACTTTATGTTGTACACAGTTTTACTTCTGTGACATTTTGTAGGACATTTACTTGCAGAATACGTCGTCACAGTCAGCCTTCAGTCGTGAATCAGTGTTCTGACCATCGCCCACATCCTGTTCACATTTCATACTAAGTATATGTGAGCTGTACAGAGACGGCGGCTACACTGATGGTGTTCGTGGAGCTTTTATAGCTCAAAGTGTTTGCGGCCTGGTGTGAGACAGGAAGTGGCTAGAAGATGCAAACACTGATTTTCCTGGTTCTGATGTCTTTGTTCAGGTTGACATCACTGATAGCTGACGAGACCTGTGCTGTGCAGGTTTGGGCAGTAAGAGGATTGTAAACAAGGTTAATAGGTGAGTGCTACACAGTAACCACACTTACCTGCGCTTCTGTTCAAGACTGTTTCCTACATGATGTCAAAGGTGTCACCTGTGCATGTGATCACCGTGCTGATATATGCAAACCAATGACTTTAAAAATGTCCCAGATGAGAACGAGGCTTCTTTCACACTGGCCAAATGAAACAGGGTTGTGACATCACTGACCTGTGATGTCGTCACCCTTTAGTAAATGTTTGATTTCTAAGGTAATCAGGAATAAGTGTTGTTGACGTGAATGTCAGCTAAGAGTCAGTGTTGCAGTCCATCAGACATCAGCTCTGCTGCTCTGATCGTACTGGACTAATCATGGGCCCGGAGCAGCGCTGGGCTTCCTCTGGCAGCCATGATCACCTAGTTCTATGTAATACCATAGAGTGTATATGTGTGTAAATGCACAAACACGTGCAGGTGAACCCCGTCGGCCTCACCTGGATGGTTGAGCATCAGCACATGCGCACACTGAGCTGATGTCACCAGACAGAGGCGACACAAGCGCGAGCATGAAGCCCGAGTGTAAACAAAAGCTCTGCCCTCACGTACATGACGTCACATTGTGCTGAGCAGGCAACAGTGACGTGTTTCCTGTTTCACGGTGAAACAGGAGACGGAGCTGTGGGTGATGTACAGAGAGCTTCGCTTCAGTGTCTGCAGATAATATCGCCTGAAAACAACTTCCGCTTGAGTGAACGATGGCGCGAGCGAGTGTGGTGACGTCACGCGGCAGAGGCTGAGCAGGAGGACCGGGAGGATGAGCTAGCAGCTGCGACAGCATCCCCGCGTGACACCCACGGTAACATGGCATCATACGTGTGCGCGTGTCTGAGTGGGGTAAACGGGCAGCTCGTCGTGTCTCGGTAGAGGATCTGGTGCAGGTGCACGAGCACACGCGCGACCGCGTCCTTCGCGAAACCACTGTCTGCAGTCACAAGGTCGCGAGGAGAGCCGATGTCGTGTGGGGGCTCCCCGCGCGGTCACTGGGGTAGCTAGTGGAGGCCTCCTGTCCCAGCGCGCGCTCACGCACGCACGCACGCAGCGTGGACGTGTTTGCTGTAGCTCTCAGAAATGTGGAACAAAGTGTGTTAAATGCGTGAAAGCTGCGGATCCTCTGCTGTGCTCTTATAGACACCCGTGCTTCTGTCTCCTCCAGGCCCACTGAAGCAGCACGCAGGATGGACTCTATGTCTCTGATGAGTGGAAGCAGGAACCCCGTGTTCCTCACAGCCTCCTCCTCCCACCACGTCCAGGCCCCCCTGCTGTCCAAAGGCCTGAAGAATGGAGCTGCAGGTCCAGGAAGCTGGTGCGTGTCTGCTCAGCCTACTGTGGCCATTCTGGGATCAGGTGACTTCTCCAAGTGCCTGACCATTCGCCTGCTGCGCTGTGGCTTCCATGTGGTGGTGGGTAGCCGCCATCCCAAATTGGCAGCCCACTCATTTCCACATGTGGTGGATGTAACGCACCATGAAGATGCCGTGGGGAAGGCTAACATCGTATTCCTGGCAATCCGCCGTGAGCACTATTCTGTTGTGTGGGACCTCAAACACCTACTGGAAGGTATGTCACACACCTCTAAGTGCTTTCACACCATCACACACATACTGGACACAGTGGTTGATTTTCTTATCCCAGCACACGTCTGCATGCAGATCAAGCTACTGACCTTCCAAAGGTTTTGGTTTGAGCCGCGTCTGTGAGACTGGAGGAAATGCAAGGGCAAAGACGTCTGGGTTATCAGTGTTGGTGACCTGACTGCTGTGCTTGTGTTTGTTCTGCAGGGAAGATCCTGGTGGATGTGAGTAACAATAAGCGAGCAAACCAGTATCCAGAGTCCAACGCCGAGTATCTGGCTTCACTGCTGCCAGACTCTATCGTGGTCAAAGGCTTCAACGTCATCTCAGCCTGGGCCATGCAGCAGAGCTACCCTAAGGATGCCAGCACACAGGTGCAGTAACCGGGCCACACGTGTCCACGTCTACAGCATGTCTTTGTCCTGTCGTGTCCCTGAGCTCTGCTGGAGCTTTCCTCCTGTTTAAAAACCAAAGTTTTGACCTGTGACTGTTGCTAAAATGCTCGCCCACCAGGGGTTTGTCTGTAGTGTTGTAGGGTCTTTACCTTAAAATACCACAGCCTCAACTGAGAGGTCAGCCACGTGCACATGAATCTGACTTTGTGATACTTTGTATGTAAGGCAGAGAGTTTAAAGCTGTTGATGACACTGAGTCAGTGAAGAAATACCAGTAAGTGCTTCCTTTGGGTTAGTGGCAGCGTTCGAAATGACTTCAATTCAACTTTATTTATACAGCAGCAGACCACAACAACATAATGTAAGGCAGACCCTACAATAATACAACCCAACAATCATGTGACCCCCTGTGAGCAGCACTTTGGCGACAGTGGGAAGGAAAAACTCCCTTTAACAGGAAGAAACCTCCAGCAGAACCAGGCTCAGGGGGGACAAAGACATGCTGTGGGAGATATCCAGAGATTAATAAGAAGCATGGGTGCAGAGAGGTCTGTAGCAGGCTCTTCAGGCTCACTGATGCTGCTGAGATGGACTCATAAAGGTCTCACAGCACCGTCCAAACAGGAGGACGCCTCTGAACCGGCCCGTCGTCTCTAACCCGCCCTCATGTTTCTCCTGTAGGTGTTCATCTGCAGTGACTCGGTGGAGGCCAGGCAGCAGATCATGGAATTAGCCCGGCAGCTCAACTTCCAGCCGGTGGACATGGGCACCCTGTCTTCTTCCCGTGATATTGAGAACATGCCTATCCAGTTGTTCCCTGGCTGGAAGGGCCCTGTTCTTGCTGCCGTGGCCCTCTCCATCTTCTTTTTTTCTTACTCGTTTATTCGAGATATAATTCACCCATATATGAAATACAAGCAGAGTGACTTCTACAAGATCCCCATAGAGATAGTGAATCGGACACTGCCTGCCGTCGCCATCACTCTCTTGGCCCTGGTGTACCTTGCAGGACAGTTAGCAGCTGCCCACCAGCTCTACTATGGCACCAAGTACAAGCATTTCCCACACTGGCTGGAAAACTGGCTGCAGAGCCGCAAACAGCTGGGCCTCCTCGCTTTTTTCCTGGCTGCTGTTCATGTCCTCTACAGTGTGTGCCTGCCTCTGAGAAGGTCTGAGAGATACCTGCTGCTCAACACTGCTTATCAGCAGGTCAGTGAAACAGCTTTTTGCACATCTTTACAAACATCAGTGCTGTTTCTGAAGATCACTTTGATTTGAATCGTTACACATTAGCAAAAAGAACTGGCAACATCAAAGGTTTTCCCTTCAAATATCCAGAAACGTTACAGGTCAGCATAAGTGTCACCCTGAGGCAGCATTCACACAAGCTTCCTGTCTAACATTCACATTCCCATGGATGCATCATAGGGGGTTAGCATCTTGCCCAGACGGGGATTGAACCACCAACCTTCCTGGTTTTAACTTTTCTGTTTGTGTCACAGTAGAGACGTGTTCACGTCGGCGTTGTCTAACATCTGTGTTAAACACATGAGGAGCGATGGGAGGCTCGTGGAGTAAACCAGAAACGCTGTAATCTGATTGGCAGCAGCTGTAGGGTTCCTCCTGATGAACTGTAATCACTGTGACGGGCTCGTGTTCTCATGTGATGGCAGGTCCACTCGAACATGGAAAGCACGTGGAACGAGGAAGAGGTGTGGAGGGTGGAGATGTACGTTTCCTTTGGGATCATGAGTCTGGGGCTGCTGTCTCTGCTGGCTGTCACCTCCATCCCGTCTGTCCACAGCACGCTCAACTGGAGGGAGTTCGGCTTCATACAGGTACCCACAGAGTCCACCAGCCCGTCGTGTCACGTGCCTCAGAGAGTATTCTGAGTCCAGTCTAGTCTGTGTACGTGATCAGTAGTGCGTAATGGCGGCTTGTGACGAGTGTACCTGAAACCAGCTTAGCTGCTTTGAACACTTGGGGAAACGTCCTGTGACCGAGACGCTCTCTTAGACAGTCACATGACAGACTACATACGTGTAAACATGTTCTGCTGTAGTCTCGATGTTAGGGGCGTGTCTAATGTAAGTCACTGTCGTGCTGTTATGTGATCACAACAAAAGCCTGTGTCTGAGAGTGTTCCTGTCTTTGCTCCAGTCCACTCTGGGGTACATCGCCCTGCTCATTGCGACCTTCCACGGGCTGCTGTTTGGCTGGAAACGCGCCTTTGAGGAGGAGGCCTACCGCTTCTACCTGCCGCCCAGCTTCGTCGTGGCCCTGGCGCTCCCGGTGTGCGTCATCGTCGGGAAGCTGCTGATCCTGCTCCCCTGTGTTGCCCGCAAGCTCCACCAGATCCGCAGGGGTCAGGACAGCAGTGAGATGAGGGGCAAGCGCATGGAGCCGGTGGGCTCAGCTGCCCACGTTTCCCCTGAGAGGGTCACCATTATGTGATCGGCCTGTTCGTAGCTCCAGGTGAGGAACCGCTGTAGTGACTCTCACTGCGGGACTGTCTGATGACAGCTTCGTGCTGTGGACCTGTTGCTGTATCCGCTTATTCATATTGTTCCAACGATGCTGCTTCGTATTATTGTGTAGTGTTTATCAGAACATCACGTCCCTGCTTTGAGTCGCTGCTGTAACTGAAACTGCAGTTTGTACAGGTCCTGCTCATCTGTGAGAACAGCTGTTTGCTCTTCTGTGACATCACATGTGAAAGCGACTGGAGTGTAGCAGAGGCGCTGTCGGTGGGCCCTGCAGCTTTGATGATGGAGGACAGCTGCAGCACATCTGCCTCTCCTCACTGTAACGCTGCACACCTGCGTTTACCTGTGTGTGTCTGCAGTGCGATCTGAGGCTGTCATTAACACATTGTTTTCCTTACAGACCGTGGTAGAAGTGTGTAACATTTGTGTGTCAGTCAGTGAAACGTGTTCCTGTGACGCTCATGTGACACACAGCGTCACACTGAGTGTTAGTTTATAGTATTTAGTTGTGTTTTTACAGTGAATGAACAGCTGGTGTCTAATCTGCAGTTAAACGAGCAGCAGCGCCCTCTGCTGTCCGGCTTCACAAACCGTACTTCTCTGTATATGTATTGAGTTTGTGAGCTTTAAGGATGAAGGAGATCTACAGCAGCTGGATCAGACGACGGGCCGGGCTGGTGATGGAGACAGGAACGGCAGACCCAAGCTCGATGACGACGTCAGAGTACAAATAAACTTTAACATGAGCAAGTCTGAGTTTGGTCATTTCATTAGAATCTCGTTGTTTCTGCACACAGCTGCAAATCATTACGAGGCTCAACGACAACTCTGACAGTGGGTAACCTCCTCACACGCTCAGGATGCACGTCTGTGTGTGCCGGGGTGGTGGATTGGTAAATAGGGAGAAAATAAACCTGTGATTGGCTGAATGAGGCTGGTAGCCGGGCCCACCTCAGCCGTACACTGACGTGAAGAATCTAATGCAGTTTGTGGTTAAATACGAACACAATGACAGCAGCAGTGCTGCCACGTGTCCGACAGAGAGGACCCATGTGTTTAGTGTTGCTACACAATATTTGAAATGTAAACAAACAGTTTGTTTTGTACTACTTGAACACTAAGTGTCCTCCCATGAGACGGCAGCAGTGGCCCACCGAGCCTCGACCAGCTGCTGCCCTCTAATGATGTGAACTCCAGACAAACGTGGCATAAAAAAGAATTTTAATGAAACCCATCACACCCAAATATCACGTTTCACACACTAGGATTCACAACACATTTAAGAAACATTTGGAAACTGTCACAGATGGATCAGGACGCCTGGGAGGAAACAGTGTCCTGGTCCCACAGGACCGACCTGACAGCAGCACAAACAGCTGAGAGGAGAATAAACCAGCTCATTTTAACGCTACAATCTGAGGACTATCACACTTATTATTATTTGCACAGTAGAAACATGTAGTCATAGACGCCCAGCGTTTCCATGGTTTCCTCAGCTTTGACCTGGCCTAGCGCACAGTGCTCGTTTCCTGAAGCTGAACATATTCAAACCCACAGCTGTCCACACACCCGTGCGCAGCTTCGGAGATCAAATCAGGTCTGTGGCTGCAGCTGCTCCAGGGACGACAGCAGCTCCTGGGCGCTGGGTCTGCAGGGGGCCGTTCCGTTCCAGCAGCGGCTCAGCAGAGCCCGAAACAGCCGCCCCGGCTCCGACCGGAACACCTGGTGGTCCTGAACAGGAGGCCGCAGATTGTGAGCCACCACCGCGTAGATGACGTGCTCCCTGTCGCCGGTGTAGGGCGGCTCTCTGGTGAGAAGCTGCCACAGAGTGATGCCGAAAGAAAAGATGTCCGCTTTAGGAGTCACCCTCTCGCCTCTGAGCAGCTCTGGGGCTCTGTGCGTGTACGTGCCACCCACGAGTGGCTGGTGGCTCGCGGCGCTGACCTCACAGCCAGGGTCCAGTTTGAGAGAACAGCCGAAGTCTGCGATTTTGCACACGTCCTCGCTGGTCAGCAGCACGTTAGCTGGTTTAATGTCCAGATGCACGACGCCGTGGGAGTGGAGAAACCTCAGGCCGTGAACGATGTCCGACGAGTACCTGACGCACCTGTGCTGTCCCAGCGGCTCCGTGCCACCGTAAATGACCTGCTGGAGGTTCCTTCTGCCCACGAACTCCATCAGTATTACCCCGATGCTGCCTTCGTCTCCACACTGTGGCGGGACGCAGGTGGTGGCAGCTATTACGCGCACTATGTTGGCGTGGCGCAGGTGCGCCGCGTTCAGCTCGGCCCAGAAGCTCTGCTGGGACGCCAGCTTGTTCTTGGTGGACCTGTTGACCTTCTTCACCGCCACGGTCTCTCCGAAGTACTCCGCCTGGTAGACAGAGCCGAAGCCTCCCGAGCCCACGGGCTGCACGGAGCGCAGCTGCTTCCAGTGGATAACCGAGGACCAAAGCCGAGTGGCGATTCGGCCATGGAGCCGCTGAGCGGGCACTTGTAAGGTGGAGCCGTGCTTAGTCAGCGGGCTGCTGCAGGGCCCCGTGTCCAGAGAGGGGCAGAAGTCTTTGGGCAGCAGGCGGGTCAGCGGGATGGGAGACGGCATGGCACGCTGTGCACCATACTGCTCTGTAAGCCGAACAGCTACTCTGCGCTCAGCTCAGGCTTTTACGCGCTCCGCACTGCCGCCTGGTGTTCTGGAGGACGTAATGCTTCTGTTTGGGGTCACTGAGTTCATGCCGATGGTTCACCTCAGTTTACTCTATACAACAGAGCAGAGCCGGGTAAAAGGACGGCTTTGTGTGAACAACATCTGGGATAGTGAGCATAATAACATCTACGGTCATATATACGTCCCGGCGAGCCGTGTGAGCTGGTAATGTGTGCGCAGTGTTTAAAGCTGCGGATGGGGAGCCCTCCCTGAACGGTCAGGGTGGACTGAGTGTGAGGCTGGGGGAGGGTGCTCCACCGAGGAGCGTGGAGCTCACAGCCTGTCTGTTTCACTCTCTCCGACTTTTCCAGCACGCAAAAACAGATGCTCACTTTCTAACAGCCTGCTCACTGGTAACAAAGGAAAACATGGAACTGTACATTACTGTGTTTTAATGCAAGCTACTGGAACCAGTCTGATGCGAGCCTCAGTGTACCAGGTATCATTTTCATGGGTCAGAGAGATTTTTCATGTTGTAAGGAAGCGTAACTCTCCAAAAGTTGATTCTGTTCATCTGGATGCTTTCAGTAGGAGAAACGTGTCGTCATCATCAGGTGACGTCTTCAGTCTCAGCTGACTGCAGGTTTCCCCAATGGTATAAACAGCACATTTACATAATGACTGAAACCAGCCCAGTGAAGGGACAATGGGCTGGGAGGTGACCTTCATCATAATTATGCAAATTCTCATGACCATCATCAACAACCACTGATCAAGACCTGTTTGTAAGGTTGGGGAAACCTGCAGTCTGCGTGTCAGTAACACTGTGAGTTACTGTGAGTTACTGTGTGTTACTGTGAGTTACTGTGAGTTACTATGTGTTACTGTGAGTTACTGTGTGTTACTGTGAGTTACTGTGAGTTACTATGTGTTACTGTGAGTTACTGTGTGTTACTGTGAGTTACTGTGTGTTACTGTGTGTTACTGTGAGTTACTGTGAGTTACTGTGTGTTACTGTGAGTTACTGTGTGTTACTGTGAGTTACTGTGAGTTACTGTGTGTTACTGTGAGTTACTGTGTGTTACTGTGTGTTACTGTGTGTTACTGTGAGTTACTGTGAGTTACTGTGTGTTACTGTGTGTTACTGTGTGTTACTGTGTGTTACTGTGAGTTACTGTGAGTTACTGTGTGTTACTGTGTGTTACTGTGAGTTACTGTGAGTTACTGTGTGTTACTGTGAGTTACTGTGTGTTACTGTGAGTTACTGTGAGTTACTGTGTGTTACTGTGAGTTACTGTGAGTTACTGTGTGTTACTGTGAGTTACTGTGAGCTACTGTGAGTTACTGTGTGTTACTGTGTGTTACTGTGAGTTACTGTGTGTTACTGTGAGTTACTGTGAGTTACTGTGAGTTACTGTGTGTTACTGTGTGTTACTGTGAGTTACTGTGTGTTACTGTGAGTTACTGTGTGTTACTGTGAGTTACTGTGAGTTACTGTGTGTTACTGTGAGTTACTGTGTGTTACTGTGTGTTACTGTGTGTTACTGTGTGTTACTGTGAGTTACTGTGTGTTACTGTGAGTTACTGTGTGTTACTGTGAGCTACTGTGAGTTACTGTGTGTTACTGTGAGTTACTGTGTGTTACTGTGAGTTACTGTGTGTTACTGTGTGTTACTGTGAGTTACTGTGAGTTACTGTGTGTTACTGTGAGTTACTGTGTGTTACTGTGTGTTACTGTGAGTTACTGTGTGTTACTGTGTGTTACTGTGAGTTACTGTGTGTTACTGTGAGCTACTGTGAGTTACTGTGAGTTACTGTGTGTTACTGTGAGTTACTGTGTGTTACTGTGTGTTACTGTGTGTTACTGTGAGCTACTGTGTGTTACTGTGAGTTACTGTGAGTTACTGTGTGTTACTGTGTGTTACTGTGAGTTACTGTGAGCTACTGTGAGCTACTGTGAGTTACTGTGAGTTACTATGTGTTACTGTGAGCTACTGTGAGCTACTGTGAGTTACTGTGAGTTACTATGTGTTACTGTGAGCTACTGTGAGTTACTATGTGTTACTGTGAGCTACTGTGAGTTACTGTGTGTTACTGTGTGTTACTGTGTGTTACTGTGAGTTACTGTGAGCTACTGTGAGTTACTGTGAGTTACTGTGTGTTACTGTGAGCTACTGTGAGCTACTGTGAGTTACTGTGAGTTACTGTGTGTTACTGTGAGTTACTGTGTGTTACTGTGTGTTACTGTGTGTTACTGTGAGTTACTGTGTGTTACTGTGAGCTACTGTGAGTTACTGTGTGTTACTGTGTGTTACTGTGAGTTACTGTGAGCTACTGTGAGCTACTGTGAGTTACTGTGAGTTACTATGTGTTACTGTGAGCTACTGTGAGCTACTGTGAGTTACTGTGAGTTACTATGTGTTACTGTGAGCTACTGTGAGTTACTATGTGTTACTGTGAGCTACTGTGAGTTACTGTGTGTTACTGTGAGTTACTGTGTGTTACTGTGTGTTACTGTGAGCTACTGTGAGTTACTGTGAGTTACTATGTGTTACTGTGAGTTACTGTGTGTTACTGTGAGCTACTGTGAGCTACTGTGTGTTACTGTGAGCTACTGTGAGCTACTGTGAGTTACTATGTGTTACTGTGAGTTACTGTGTGTTACTGTGAGCTACTGTGAGTTACTATGTGTTACTGTGAGTTACTATGTGTTACTGTGAGCTACTGTGAGTTACTGTGTGTTACTGTGAGTTACTGTAACAAAGTTCTCAGAGTGACAGGTTGAAAACAGACGAGCTGGATTCTTCTCTGATGTTTGATTTCTTTTATTACATTGAATAAAACATCGGAGTTGTCAACTGCAGCTCTTCTATTATAGCAGCAACATATGTGAATGAAATCAGGTTATTCTGCCAGGCAATAAATAATCTGCTTCTTTGGATGATGTCAAAGCTGCAGCATTAACATTTATTTTACACAACCTATAAACACACACAGACAAGTGTGAGCTGTATATGTATTTGTGTGTTTAGGTGATACTTTGCCTATAAAAATACAACAGTAGTTTGTAAGATAAATGTAAAAGTAAAAAAAAAGTAAAATATGAAGAACATTAAGAATTTGCGACGAGTCGATCATCGTCACAGGATGCTGTTTTTAAATGTGGCTGGATGCAGCTCACTGCTATCAGTTTCCCAGCATCAGCGTAACCTCCCAACACAACTCAGTCTGTGGACGCTCACACGCAGGTGAGTGCGGGGGGGGGGGGGGGCTATATTAAAGGCAAAGACTACAAAAGTCACAGTACAAGAAAATATATGAAGCTATAAAGTACGACTAGGCACACACATGCCAACTGTTCAGCTACACGGGATACTTTGTACAAACGATACATCTGAAGAGAAAGTGAGGAGGTCTGTAGCACCTTAAGGAGCTTTAGAAGTATGTTAGCAGCTTGATCCAATACCAAAATATATTGCAGTGTTTTTTCATAACATTCAATAAAGTTCACTGGTACCATTGAAGCTTATAAAGAAGTTTGAATTGGTCTGTGCCTCTCATTGAAGAGCATCTCCTGCCTCAGCACGTGCCAGGACCACACACACACACACACACACACACACACACACACACACACACACACACACACACTCTAAAATACTTGTAATCAGCTTTGAGCCACTGTTATTGCTTCTCTGTACCTGGAATCTGTCGTACAGTCCATAAGAGTTTTACATCACATAGTTGCAGCTTTCAGACAGAGACCACGAGGAAATCAAGTAATGTACCACACCGAGGTGTAAAAATGACAGAAGAGGACACACTCATGGAGTTATTGGAACATCTTATTTTTGGAACATCTAAACACTCTGTGACACAGTGATATTGTTAAGTAGCTTCGTTTCAGCTTCACCACGGTACACTCTGACGTAAAGCAGCGTACGAACGGTCAAAGGAGACCAATTAAGTCAAAGCTGCAAAGCAAGAGGCCTCAATGAGAAACACAGAGCAATTGTGCAAGTAAAGCAAAAATGACACTTTATAGGAAAAACACTGTCAAAAATTGTACCTGCAAAAATAAAACATTTATATTGTATTTACATGTTATTGTTCTCTAAAAGAGCTAAATATAGAATCTATACATTTGTAATAAAAGACTCGATGCTGCAGGAAATAAACGCATCCCATTTACAAAAAGTGCTAATAAAAAAGAGCGGCTTGCTAACATCTCTTGTAAAACCACAAACATTCACAAGATCCAAAGAGCAAACTTCCATAAAGGTTGGGAACATTCAGAACTCAGCTCCACGTTTCACACGAGCTACAGAAATATGGTTTCCACTGGTGTTCATCTCTGCTCACTCACAAAGGAGACGGGCACTTTCTGTCATTATTCTCAGAATTCTGGAGCTCAAAGAAGAACAGTGAGGTAAATTATAACACTATTGGGTTATACAGGCATCAGGCGAGTCACCACACGTGTGTGTGGAAATGCTAACCTATGTGGTGGAAGGGAAGTGACGACTCAATTTCTGTGAAATTCACATTTTCTGTAGAGTGCGCAGCCCAGTAGCTCTTCAAAGGGATCAGGTGTCCAGACAGGTTCACTGGATGAAATAAGATTTGTTTATGGCTGTCAGCCCCCTGCAGGCAGGGCATGCACACAGCTACACGGAGTCAAACCATACAAGAACGTGCTGACGCTATCGCACTAAATCCCATCTATTCACCTTCAGGGCAGGTGTGGCTGACGCTCGTGGAAGTGGTGAAAGCAACAAACATGAAGCAGACTTGTCTGTGCTGTAACTGCTTGATACCAGAGTTTAAAAAAGACTCCAACCAAACGAAAAACAATTCATATCCAGCTACAAGAAATATGAAACGACATATTTATACCTCTCATTTACAACAGAAGCCACAGTGATGAGCATGAACCATCGTTACTGACCTTGGAAACAGCAGTTTAAACAAGACTCAATGCTTGTTTAGTAGATTCGGTGTGGGGTGGGAACACTTTCCCATCTGTCAGTTTGCTGTGGCCCATCAACCAAACTTTGGTGACAGAGTAACATACGAGCTAATACGGTTTGGATATGTCAATTTAGTCCAGGGCACAAATACACAGGCATTACTCAAATACATACATTTCCCCCCATTAATCAGAAACATGTCCATGAAGAAGAAATCTTCATTCAAATGAAAAAACCTCAGAGAAACTCAAAAGCACGTCAAAGTGACGAGTGGTGACGTACCCTAACCCCACAGCGTTTCTCTGTCTACACATCACCACTCTAACTGGAACCAGTACGCCATGGGGTGTACGGTGCTTCCTTCATACTGGACACAAACATGGAGCGCACTGCCAGCTATGTTCCACGCCATCAATGCATTCATGCAGATGGAGAGAAAATGTGTTCGTGAACATCTTTGAATCGACTCCATACTCAGTTATGTACAAAACTCAGAAATCCAACCGAGAGCATCGTCTTTGGGACTTCACGTCCAGGAAATGAAGATGACGCCTGCGGCCTGTAGCCTGTATGTCTGCAGCCAGCTGATCTACAGTTTCAGTCACACTTGAATGATTCCTGAATGAAATCAAGAATTACAGATGAATACGCCCGGCCACTTAGGTCTGCCAGCAGCACGAGTTCATGTTGTCACATAGTTACTGTGTGGACTACAGTCCGACACCGTGATGCTTCAAAGTGTGACTACAAGCTGGCACAAGGTGAGCTCTTATCCATTTGTCAAGATCTTTAACCTGCTAAGACCCGAACTCTTCCACGGCAGCATTTTTAATTTCTCTTTGATATTTGGGCTGATTGGGACCCGATGAATGTAAAAACAGAGAATTACCAGATTTTTTTTTTTTACCTTATTTTTGTTTTTAAGAAAAATAAGAGCCACACATGAGGATATTCGTCTAAAATTTTGATAGAACAGTAGCAGCATAATGTCCTCGTAAAAGGATATCAGGCCCTTGTAGAGCAAAATTGAGTATTTTGGTCTAAATAACCCAAAATGTGATGTCCACACATGTGGACGGCAGGTCCTAGGAGGTTAAGCATCTTTCACTCCAAAGGTCAAGAGAACCAACAGCTAACATGGACGACGATGCATCAGCTGTGTCTGATTTATATGACTGGAACACTTGTTGTTCAGCTGAGATCTGATGCTATTCTGAACCATGTCACGAGAACCAGCCGATTTAGGCACCTGGAGCTGAGGCAGAGTGGAGCTCCCACTCACTGCCTGCTGCTTCTGACCGAGCATCAGCCACATCAGCCCGCTCTGTGAGAAGTCATCCTTTTGATCAAAGAATTTAAAGAAACCACATTTCAATACAAAACAATTCAAAATCGTTATAATTAAAGATCCAAAAACACTCCATGAGTTAACATCTACCAATTTGACTTTCTTTGTCCAGGATTTGAGGTTTCTACATAAATGAAAAGCACTGTGTGGATGAACTGTGACGATCTGTGACGTCAAGGACCAGAGCTGTGAATCCTTTCATTTGAACGATCATACAGGAGCAGAACTGTTTCAGTCTAACATGCTGCACACAGGTTTTCACCTCAGAGGCAGGTTTTAGGACTAAATGTCAAAGAACTGGTTTCATCTGTAAAGACCAATTAAGCACTGCAGTAAGATGTTTCCTTATAAACAGCATTTCAGTTATTTTCACACACTGTCACAGTAAACACAGCTACGTCTCCCGGGATGTTGTTTTAGTGCTCGGATCTTCATAGATGTAGTCAGCAGAGACTAATGTACGACTAATGCCTGACCATCAAACTGATCTATTTGTCAGCTGTAGTTGTTTTAAAGGTTGTTCAGGGGATGCTGGGTTTGCACAACACTGTGAAACGTTCCCTTCAAGTCACACTTCACAACTTAAGAAAATGCTCAACAGCCTTTTAAAAAATGGAACGACAGCCAGGATGTGACAGAGTAACCAGTAAAAACCATAAAGCCTTCATGTCACAGTTGTATCAGCAGTGTGTTTAGCTCTTTGTTCAGAGATCACAAAGCCTGTTTGCTTTGTTAACATTTTAAATGACTGAATTGGACCTTATTATTCGTAAGATATGAGGATGAATGTCAGTCAAAGGGAAAAACATTAGAAGTGATGCCTGCAGTTTGATGGTTCATCAATGGTAACATTTGAAACTCCCAGCATTTCTGTGTTGAATACCCAACATGTGGTCTGATCTCTCTGTATGTCATAATCATCAATCAGTCATGTTGTAGGGGTTAACATCTTCACCTACACATGAAACTGGTTTGAGACTGGGAGAAACCCAGTCTCTGGTGGTCCAACCTTGCACAGTGGCCGTCCCAGATAAATGTGGGTGCAGTGTGACATTAGTGCCAAATGAAACATGTGGGTCCATCTGCTGTGGCAGCCCCCTGAAAGAAGGAAGCAGCTGAAGATACTTTATGACACATTATCACGGTTTAGGGCCGTTTTGCCTCCTCAGGTCTTAGATACCAGATACTGAGGAAACATGGGTCACTTAAACTTCACAGCCTAGAGTCAGGTTAGTCTGTGCAAAAGACAACAGGAACTACAGTAGCAACTGAAGGGACAGCGGCAGCATCCAGGAAGCTCCACTGGGGTACCACTGTCACTATGACCAATTGTGAAACTATTTTTCTACTCAATAGTCTGTTTTTGACCCCAACTCAGCAGCACAGACCCTGACAGAGAGGGTGGGTGACACGTGGATGGGACTGTGTCACTGTTGGTCATTTTCTGATAACTCATCCAAAATTCACTTTCTGGTGTTACTGGACTGTCAGTGTGGAAACTGTGATCAGACCACAGATTACAGGTAACCAATGCAGAAACTCTGGTAAGTCCAAAGGCCCGACTTCCAAACACTGAGCAGGTTATGAGGGTTCATTCCCAGTTATTCTAGATGCGCCTACAGAGCTTCGTAGCAGTGACGTGATGAGTGAAGCTGACTGATGATGAATTCGGTGTCAGTAGAACAGCTGATAACACTTACGATGCAAAGAAACTGATGGATGTGCTTTCAGCAGCCAGAGGCACACTGGCTAATTTACTCTGAAACTGTGAGAAAGAAATGTTTGCTTTAAAAAGAAGAAGGAGGTACTGCTGTGAACTGCAGGCAACACTGAATGATACAGTTAAATGGAAACTTTGGTGGACAACTGTAATACTGCTCCTCAGTAACTTTGTGTATAATAGTGTGAATGAACCAGCACTTTAATGGATCCATCAACAACATGTTTGTACTGTTCTGTCAACTTCCTGTCTGAGCTCTGAGAGCAAACTGTGCTCCAGTAAGACTGCACATGCTTCCCACCTTCCAATAGTAAGCTCAGGAGCAGTTGGAACTACAGACAGTATAAAAGGTGGACACGATGTGACAGAGGGGCAGGTCTGACAGTGAAGCCACGCGTTCATTGGCTAACAACTTGTGAATCACACGTCTTTAGCCAATGAGCATATCACAGATAATCCTTTTAAACACAATACTGTCATTTTTTAATTCAATGCAACCTGAAATGAGTAACTGAGCATATAAAACCCAGCAGGAAGTCTTTACAGATGTCACGTGAGTGAGATTCAGGGTCTCCACGTCTATAGGACCAGAACACAGTTACAGTTTATTTCTATGGCACCTGTCAGGACAAACATCACACAGTGATGCCAGATCATAGAAACACAAGTTCACCAAACACAAAGCTGAGTTTTTTGAAAGAGAGCACAGATCAAGAGCTCAGAGGCCGTTACTGCAAACACAGCTCTCACCATCTGTTGGTCATTTAAGATGCAGGTTTAAGGCACTTCTGCACTGGCTTCAGGTTTCAGACCTGGAGTCCATGTTTTATACTGCCTATGGCTGAAACTGGGCTTTGGGCCACGCGCTGAGCACATGGTCTTACTACTGACAGTGCAAATGTATGACACAGTAAAGCACCTGGCTGCTCACTCGAGTACAGTCAAAAAAGAAAAGTTCAGTTCTACTTTAATTAGAAATAAACGAACCATCATGGCTCCCAAAAACCTCCTGTTATACTTTGGCTCCTAAACAGAAACCCTCAAAACTACGGATGCTCTTTAAATCTTATCACATATAACGATCTTTGAAGACCAGAAAATCCAAAGTGCTATATGAAGAACTGTACGCATGTATAACAAAGTCAATCAAGTGTCTGAGTCGTAACACTTATCCATGTGAATCATCTCAGTGTCAGCTCTGTTCATGTTGTTATGCAAAGCAGCCCTTTAATGTTTGCATCAAGCTTATTAATGAGCTACAGAGAGAATGGTTTGAGTCTGAGCACGACTGCTTCATGTGGTAACCAGCATGCATCTGAAGTCTCTGTAATCACAGACAGATCAGGATTTTATTCATTTCTTTTTTAAACTGCCCGAGGCAAAAAAAACAAGACTCTAAAAGAGAATAACTTACATTTGGCCCAAAACAAACCCTCATCATCAGAAAGCTGGCCTGGCTGTGTGGTGCGAGTGTGCTGCTGTCAGTGCTGTGTCTCCTGTCAGGTTAGTGTCTGCTGGTATCATGAATGGACAGATGTGCCAATTTCTTCAGTCACTTGCATCTTGTATGGCGTTTAATATGGGCATGCAGCTCTACATGTGTGTCAGTGTTTGTGAGTGGCATGTGCCGGATGTACTGGGGTCACTGAAAAGCTTGGTGGAAGCGGGGCAGTGTGGTTGGAGTGCTCAGGTTGGATATGAAGGAGGAGGAGAGCCCCTGAAGTGGACTCTCAGCAGCCTCTGAGCCCGTGGCAGCCTGAGAGGGCAGCTGAACTAGAGATGCAGGCTCTTCATTGGGTAGAAAAGTGACACCCTGCCCCCCACTGCCCCCTACCTGATTGTACGGAGGCCCGTTGAGCGGCAGGAAGTTGAAAAGCTGTGAAAAATCCATTAGAGAGGAAGATAAGGCCAAAGAGTCGCCTGCAGGTGCTGCTACTGATGTGGACATTTTGGACAGGGACATCTCCTCATTGGCTTCCTCCAGCACACCCACTTCAGGAACCAACTCAAGTTTGGAGGAGGAGAGTTGGGCTTCTTGGGCTTCAGAGGCAGAGGATGGCATACTGCTCTGCAGCTCCATCAGGTAGGTCTCCAGGTCTCCCTTAAGATTCTGCTCCCGCTCCTGTGAGGACACGGCGTATGAGGTAAAGTTGGAGCCCAGTGGGTACTTTAAAGAAAAGGGATGTGTGGGACTGGAGAAGGGCTCGGTGTCGAGGACGGGGCCTGTGTACACGTTCAGCTGGTGCAGTCTTGGCGTCAGCATTCCCGGGAGCTCCCCCTTTACGCTCCCAGACGCCAAGTCGTAGACGACGGGCTCCAGCGAATCGCCTGGCTCAGTTTTAACCCTCAGCAGTTCCCGAGCGTGGCTCTTTTTCATGTGACGCGTCAGATGGTCCTTCCTTCCAAAACGCTGGGCGCAGTACTGACAGAGGAAGTCTTTGCGTCCGGTGTGCACTACCATGTGCCGTCGCACGTCTTTACGGGTGTAAAACCGCCGCTCGCAATGCTCGCAACGATGTTTTTTCTCCTTGGTCCCACCGGAGGACTTGCCAGCATGTGTTTTGAGGTGTTCCAGAAGAACCCCAGTGCTGGGGAATGGCTGCAGGCACACTTGGCAGGTGAGGTCTCCACTGTTGGCAGCATGGAGGGCAAGGTGGCGTTTGAAACCCAGCTTCGTGTTGTAGCTCTTGCCACACTCTTGACAAGTGAATGCCTCCTTGTGTGGATCGTGAGTATGTAGGTGATTCTTTAAGTGATCCTTACGGTGGAACATTTTCTCACAGTATGAACACTTGTGGTTTTTTTCTGGTGAGTGAGTTGCCATATGCCTTGGAACACAGACACATTCTATGAGCACTCACAATTGTTGCAATCATGTTTAAAGTAGGCATGCTTTACACATAAACACAACAAACTAGAATTCAACACATCAATCTGACCACTACACAACATTACGTTACCAAAAGTGCAAAGAGAAAGCAACATGTTGCAGCCTGTTATGTACTGCTGCTTGTCTGTACCGTAGCAGCTTGTATTTGGAGACGAAAGCCTTGGTGCATTCAGGGTGGGAGCAGCGGTAGGGTCTTTCTCCTGTGTGAGAGTATGAGTGCACCTTCAACTTCTCCAGACTGTTGAAAGCCTTCTGACACTCCTGACAAGGGAAATTCTTCTTCAGCTTGCCTTCTGCTCTCTTGCGCCTCCCCAGAGGTACTGCAAGCTTGGCTTTGTCCAGGACTTGGTCACGGTGGCCCTGGGTTCCCGTGGCCATGGCACCCTAAGGCTGACCAGCTACATGGACCGATGCACGGCGCCGGACTAGTACTGATGTGATTATTCTGTCCAGTTTTATGTGTTCAGCACTGCCTGGACACAGGGGTCTGTGAGAGAGGGAGAGAAAGGGCAGAAATATCGTCAGAGCTTCAGTATAGGACAAGGCTGTAACACGGCAGGAGCTCCAATAACGACCTGCAGTGAAAATACATCAACATAGAAACAGGGATAACTCCTGCAAATGATGTCAAACTGGTGACTAATAAGCACATTACACTCATCCTGCAAAATACTGGTGAAAGATGCACCCAGCTCTCACCCTATGGCAGCTGGAATAGACTCCAGGCCCCAGTAACCCTCAACTGGATAATTGGACCCTCTTCCTGTCCCCCAAATCAGAAACCATGACCAGTTTAGATTGGTAGCCCCTTCTGAACTGAAAACATGGGTGCAAATTGAATTTCTTTTGGATTTGCGCGAAAGTCTTACACACCGTCTCAAATGTATACAATGGACTACTCGTGATAATTGGTTCATTTAAAATAAGTGGTTTCCATGTCCAAACCTTACTTTTATGTATAGTGCAAATATTTTCACTAAGGTTGAGGTAGATGTTAGGGAAAGCCATTCCAGAAGCTGAGTGTTGGCCCACTTTAGCTATTCTAAAAGAAATTCTGATGAGCCAATCGTCTCCAAGCTGCTGGTTTGAGGTGAAGCTGAAAATCTGTCTTTATTATTCCATCGTATGAGCTCAGTGTTCTTGGGTTTGAAAGCCTTACTTCTCCAAACATACGTCATCGTTGCGGCCAAATACCCCATTTTGCTTGTCCATATGGGGAATTGGAAATTTCAACTCGGGCTGAAGACGGTGATTTTGGAGCACAAGCTTCTTTTTTGTTGCCATGGAGTTCCATCAGTTTCCAGTTCATGGCAGGTTTGGTGGTTGGTGGTTCCTGTGTTCTTCCTGAACTTCCCAACCAATTTCCTCTCATCTTAAAGTGATAGTTGGGGTCTTCTTCCAGACTTGGGCAAAGTGGTGACATACAGAATAATTTGCACTGATATAATATTGTTAGAATGGTGAAGATTTAGGAATATGCAGCTGTTTAGATATGGCTCCAAGAGACCTTCCCAACACGTGTAATTCTTCTCCTTAGATGTTGACTGAGCTCCTTGGACAGTACTGGTCAGTCGAGTCCTTTATGCTGGCAAAGGGACACGACCTGTCACTCCATCACTAACATCAAGTTCTGGGCCTGATGGGTTCTGTCGACCCATCAGCAGGGATGCAAATCCAAAACAAATTCAAACGTGTGCACTCAGTTCTTGCTTGTTAAAGCCATCAAAGATGTGTGCTGTACAATCATGTCTTTGTAAGTGCACAGAAACCTCTGACCACAAAATCATTTATTTAAATATTTTTGTAGGTCATGTAGAAAAGAACCACCCCAGTGGGCAGCCCTTTCATTGGCCACAGTGGCACCAGATGGCTGAGCTGTGATCAATAATTTAACTATAATTAGATCTAATAATTGTTTTATTTGGAAAAAACAACCAGTGGACCTGAAGCCTGGCAAAGTGGAAAACTGTCTCATGGTTTGACTCATCTGTATTTTTAATTCTTTTGTGTCCTACGGGCTAAAGAGGAGTCAGACCATTGGTCTTTTTAACTAGTGCAGAGTTTAGCAGTCATGATGTGAAGGGGAATTAGTGACATGGCAAGAGAAACTTTCATACACGTCTTTTTCAGGGAAAGCTCTGTTTGTTATACCAAGATAATCCCAACTGAACCGTCTGTCAGACTTGTCTCCCTGCAGTCCAGGTATTTAAATCATATCAACAGCGTCTGAAGCAAGCAGCAGCTGAAATCCTACGTTAGACAAAAATGGGCCAACATTTCGATTTAATCACAGGTGATGTAACACACAGGGAACATGGTCTTATCCAACCTTACAGAAGTATATATAGATCGATCTAATAATACTAATAACGTGACACACATGCATGTGTACTTTGTCATTTAAAAGAATGTAACATAAAACAAAGATGTGGTTATTTTAGTTTATTTGCTTACATTTCTTTAAACAGAGAAAGGTCTTATTTCTGTGTGCAGGGTCCACCAGCTAAGCCCTGTACATGAAGCTGTCCTGCTGCTGATGCGGTGAGGTGCACTGAATCCTTCAGGATCAGTAGCTAACACCGACAGCCCTTCTCTTTCTAATTACACAATCTCACACACCATTACTTTCCCCAGTTAACCAACTTGCTGGAATCTACAAAAAAGAAATAAAATCTCCTTAGTGTGAAATATTTAACTGTGTATTTCAAACTATTAAAAATAAAAACTATTCTGTTGGACATTCTATTCAAATTCTAAATTAGTTTTCAAACACAGACAAAGAGAAGAGTTGTTCAGTGCACACAAACAGATCACATCTTGCATTTTCATCCATTTTTGACCAAAGAAAAAATACAATTATTTTGTGTCAAATTAAATTTTGCCTGATCTGCAAAGTAGTTCACGCAGCACAATAAAACCTTCGAAAATAAAAACACTGATAAATAAAGACACTGCATCACTCCTTGCACCGGATGATGGTTTGGGGCTGATACCTCTATAATTAAACACATTTAGAATTTCGTTTAACTTATGAGCTGAAAATATTCACTAAATGATTCCAAATAACTACACAGGAAATGCTCGGTTATTTTGTAATAATTAAGAATTAGCAGAAGAACTTTTAATGTTTATAAAAAAAAACAAAAACCATAAGAAAACATCAAAAAAGGGGGAGGGAAAGGACATTTTTTATGTATAACTGTTTATTTTAGAGAAGTTACAAATGTATCTACTTAGTATCAGTATTCTTTAGCAACATGATTAATTGTTACTACGGTCACTACTTGTGCCTGTTTGGTAAAACTTTGAAGCATTGATTCATGTTTTAGTGAAAGTGTGGATAGATTCTTCTGTGCACAGTGTGCTTGAGTGTTCTGAAAGGTGCTTTCAAATAAAATGTATTATTATTATTATCATTATTATTCTTTAAGCAGCTCTTTGCTTTAATCTCTGAAGGTCTGAATGAATTTATACTCTTGGAATAATCTTTATTCTTAGAAGCAAAAGGAAACCAAATGTGTCTCATTCCAACACAGAACTCTTCATCTGTAAATGAAAAACAAATGAAATCGTTTCCGTCTGATCAGAAAGAATAAACCGCTTTAAACTTGGTGAATTGTACAGAAACAAGCAAAGCAGAAAGTTACTTTTTGGCTGATTTAGGATCCGGTTATACCCGTATTTAAATTCTCAGAATTTCCCTAAACTTTAATCAGTTCCTAATCTGATGAACCGGGTTGGACAGCGGTGTCTCTGCAGTCTCTTTAAGCAGCACATCGGAACTACGGGCGGGTTCAAAGCGTCGCGTCGCAGAAGCGTTCACGCAGGCTCCGCTTTAATGTATGTGAGACAGGTACAGACAGACTGGCTCCTGATTGGACAGCACCGAACAAGTCTGTGGAAGCTTCACGTTTAAGGCACCGTAGCCTGACATATGACCGGCTGTGCACGGTGGAACAGCGACAGGCACACATTTCATTAACAGCCCACGAAGTGTGAACCTGCCACACAAATCACACTGAGCCACGGTAACTTTAAAGACACTATGCGACACGCTGGGTCGCTCGGCGCTGCCGCATTAGTTCTCCCTCCATTTTCTACTTTATCGATAAGAAACGGAGCCGCTTGTTTCGGGACGCGAGCTTCTGTGTCACACTGTGATCAATAGCGCGGAGGGGAAAACGCCATACAGTACACGGCCGCAGACAAAATGTCAGTGCGGCCGCTGCACGCTCGTGTCGCCGCTACGGTTTTGTGAGGAGATGCTTGAACCGACACGAATGTTGACACTGCGTGCGCTAAAGTGAAGTCCGCGGGGAGGAAACGAACATTATTCCTCAGCGCGCCTGTTCGTGACGGGGCTCACGGCACTGCCATTGTTATTATATTAGAAAAATAAACCAAGTGTTCAACTTTCCTCAAGTATCCTTCACACCACTGCTTCGTGGGATCTTTAATATTCGTGAACACGCACCGTCACACTAATATCAGCAGTGACACCGCTGATTTGACATTTCTCAGTCCTTGTGCCCTGCCTTGGTTTTCTCTGTGGTCCAAAGCTGGGTACTGATTAACACTAACTTTTTCCCCAGCTCACCCCGCTCATAATTTAAATAACCCCGATATTTTAATTGAAGAACTGAGTAACCGTTTCCTTATTTTACACCAGACTTACCCCGGACGCTTTATCATCCTTTCTGTTGAGTTTTTCTTCACTTTCAACTATTTTCCGAATTTTTAATAATTTTTTTCTCATATTTTTTGCGAGACGCGGCGGGCCTGAAAATTGTTTGCTTTCTCCTCTTTCGAGCAGCCATTGTGTATGCGCTGCGATGCAACCGAACTTGGAGTTAGTCACACCCATTTAAAGTTCCGACAAGGCGCTTTTTGATTTGTGAAAGGCGCTGTCGTTTTCACTTTAGTGTCGCTTACATTGTCTGTAAATAAAACTCAAAAATTGGACTCGCCGTTAATCCCCGAAACTTCTTTTCGCCCCTGTTTTGCAAGGATACGAAACCTAACAGTTAGGGTAGGATTCCTATTGGCTCGCTGGATTAACTTTCTACGTTGCAGGTTTTTACAGCGTCTATTGGCTCATATTGACGTCAGTCCTCGGTGACGTCGCGGTGCGCCGGTGCAGTAACCAGAGGCGGCGGTAAGGTGACAGAAGGTTGCGTTATCAGTTAGCTTCGTGTTGCTCGGAGTCGCGCTAGCGTGGTTTTTGAGTCTAGCCTGGTTGTGTGTTTCCTAAAGCTGGCTCGTCTTCACTGCAGTGGATGTTAGCTGCTTGCACAGCTCGCTAGGCTAACGCCGGGTTCTAGAAGGCACGTTGTAACATTGTGTCGCCGTATTCAGGTAATGGTGAGTTTTCCACTCACATTCAGAGCTGCTGCAAAGTTTCTGCACCGTTTGGAGACATTAAAGAAGCTTTTGCTTGATACAATATAGAAACGTACTGGGGGAGGACGCTCAGCTGCACCAACCGTCGTTAGGAAATCTGCTAATTAAATAACAAGTGCTCTTTTTAACGCTTCCGATCTCCAGGAATCATTCAAACAGTGTGTGAAAGAACTGCCTTTTTAATTCGGCATGTATTTCAAACTACAAACATCATTCAGCTTTATTGAAGTTTCACCTTTTTATTTCACTCATTTGTTTAATCCTAAGAAAAACTGTAAACATGATATAAAAGTCTCCAAACTGATCACAACTTAATCTTTGATATCCTCAAGTTGTAAATGGACCTGTGGCATAAATAATGATGTGTTTCATCAAACTCGAACTTCACAGTATAAACATTTTGGGGTGTGTATTACAGTAAAATGCACTGGAATGATTTCTTGGTGCACAATAGTAAATAACCACAACCACGTGTCATGTGGAAAATGTAACAATTGAAAGTGAGCTAATGTGTATTGATCTTTAAATGTTGCCCACAGTAACAGTCCAGTGTTGATATAGTACCTCTGGAATGCCTGGTTCACTGCAAGACAAACGTCCATCATACATCACAATGTCTGCCACTGAAAAAGGAAAAAACGGCCTTTGAGTAGGGCAAAAGGAGGCAGTTATGTAGGCGTCTGCCTTCCTGTGCAGTCACTGTGTTATCATTATTTCAGTTCAGTTAACTAATTCTAGTGGACACGGACACAGATGATGGATCCAAACAGGGAAGCCAGCGGCTCACTTCTGGTTGTATAGATAGGAAATTGTGACATGTAGTTAAAAAAAGCTACAATGATGACACTGAAAACAGTCCCATAATTAACCAGTGGGGGACATGACATTGACCATGTCTGTATTTTCTGTCTAGTCTATGGGTTCATGTTAAAATGCTGCCTGGAGTCACAAAGAGAAGAGGTAAATGCTTCTGAGAAAAACTAGCCTGTTTCTTTCCATCCACCCAGATTCAGATGGATCAAAATGCACGGAAAGTTCGGAACCAGGACATTAACCCCTGCATCGAAGTAAGCTCGCCGTCTGTCACGTGCTGCGCTGTGTCGGCTGTGTGCCTGCTGCTGGCACATGAGTGTTGCGGGTTTCTAATCCTGTGCTTTGAAATACTCCTTTTCTCAGGAGAGTGATGACTCCCAGAAGTGTCTGAATGCCTACAACTATGATAAAAGCATGTGCTCCACCTACTTCCAGAGATATAAGAACTGTAGGAAATACTGGGTGAGTGTAATGTTTTCATGTTTCGATTTGTTGTTGGCAAAGATCTTGAAAGATCTTCATCCTTGATGCTGCAGTGGTGACACCCACTGGATGCTCAAGGCACCACAAGTAATGAGTAACACACGTTTGCCAGCAGTATCAGTGGTTTTGGTATCTGATCGACACTAACAGGATGGAATCGATGCTTTAGTTTGTTTCTGTCCTAAGTTCGGCTCCCGCCCTTCAGAAAGCTGGCGTGTCTGTGCAAACACCTCCTCTCCTGCAGGCTGCGCTCCCTCCTCCCTGATTGGCTGTGATTAGCCGTCCTCTGGTCACGTGACTCAGCAGCACTGAGCAGAAGCATGCAGGCTGCAGTGAGTGAGAAAAGCTACTTTACACTGTAAACACGACGGAAACATCACCAAGTTCAGCAAAGACATGAAAGAGTAGAGAACAGAGCTTTGTCCTGGAACAAACGGAGAAAGGGAATCCCTCAGACAGACTCGGACCCCCGGCACAGAGACCAGGCCACAGTTCGGTACAGCTTCATTAGGTCAGAGTACCTGCTACCAGGTCCTTTTTTTCAGTACCTACTCGGCCGGGGTTCCAAGCAATCCAAGGTGAGCCCAAAATGTGACACCAGCAGACGGCAGGCCTCCGATTGGCTGGGCAGGGACGTCACTCGATGAGTCATCACAGCGTCTCCTTCACAAACCCAAAACTGACATTTTTTTAAACCTGGCATCGCCATGGTCCCCGAGTCTGACGCAAAGCTACAGGCCGAGCAGCGGGTGTATCATTGGCTCAATGTCCGCCTTTGTTGTAGCATATTACATACTAATTATATCACGGGGTGCTGTTGTGTCGCTATGACAATAACGACACAGGTCAGGTGGTACTCGGTTGTAATGAAAAAGCAGTCAGGAGTCGTGGCGAGCCTCGGCGAGTTGATCTGAGTGGGTGCTGATGGAAACGTGGGTTAACACGCTCCTTCATGAAGTGCTCATATCTACAAATAAAATGGACATCCTGCACTTTTAGGGTGGTCAATATACCCTCATAATTATATCGCCACAATTCTGTTTGTAAGGATCTAAATGACTGTTTGGTCACTGAGTGCAGCGAACAGTATGCAGGGCATCTTAGTCTTTTCATAAGCGCTATGATCAGTGACCGCTATTGTGGTGCAGTCGTATCTCGCGTCACATCAGGTTTGAGTTGGCACATTTCTCAGTTGCTCTTATGGACATGACCATAGAGGGATTTGTGTGTCTGGGATCAACTGGGAATCTTTCAGTAGGCTAACCTGTAAACCAGTACACCATGGAGCCAGAGTGAAATGGCATCAGTCAAATGTAAGCACTGAAAGTAGCCTGCTGTTGTTTCAGCTCCACGTGTGAGTAAAGGATCAACCTCCCCGATAGTGAACTCCTTCAGAATACTGTCACAGCAAAGCCGTGCTTTTGTAACTGTGGAAGTGCACTGTTTATCATTACTGTGTCACACGGCAGTGGTCACATGACTAATCTGTTTACATCTGGGTCACACATCACCAGCTGTTAGTGTGTCCTCCTCACATTCCTGTGTGTGTGTGTGTGTGTGTGTGTGTGTGTGTGTGTGTGTGTGCGCAAAGAAAAGGCCACCAAACGGGGGTTCTCTTAGTATTGGCTCACATCAACAAGCAGGACTAGCTCACTAGGTAAGTGGTGGCCCCATGATCAGAAGGTCGGGGGTTCGAATCCACTGAACGGCTACCCTGAGGTACCCTGAGCAAGGTACCGTCTGCACACACTGCTCCCCAGGTGCTGCACTGGTGGCTGCCCACTGCTTCACTGGGTGAATGGGTTAAATGCAGAGGAGTCATTTCCCTACAGGGACTGACACATTATTATTATTATTATTACTATAATGTAATTAACTTCAGCCTCCTGTCACACGTCAGACTCCACAGCACAAGTGTTTCACACAGGTATGGTAACTGTCCTCTTGTGGTACAGAGGACTGTGAGCGCCGATCTAAATGTAAACCTGTGGTCAGTTTGTAAAGCTGGAGGATATTTGCTGAAGTGCTTTAAAGGTTTTGGAGCTGTGCTGCACCGCACCTTATAAAGTGGGACACAACACCCCCTCCGCCTGTCACAGGTGGAGCTCTGATGGTTGTACGTGTGCTGTACTTGTTTCAGTCTGTCATTTTCAGCGTTGGGTTTGAGGAGCGTTGTCAGTACGAGCTGACGCTGAGGCCCAGCCTGAGGCGGTTCACTTATGTTTGTGTTGAAGCCGTGTACCTGCTGTCATTTGCAGTTTTAGCCGTTTGCTGGTTGTTGAAATAGTTTTGTGAGCTTTAGGCTGAGTTTCTGCCGTCTTTAAAAAGCGATTTACTGATCCAGCTTTAATCAAACTGAAATCAGTTTGAATCAGGAAATCATTTCTTTTTTTAAAGCCACCCTGTTGCTTACAGTTTAGAGCGGCACTGCCACTTGTGATTTGAAATGCATTGTGGGATACCTGTTCATCATACCTGGCGATAGGATGGACCTGTCTTACACACGTAATGAATTGATTAAATGCATCAGTTAATAATTCTGAAACCAGCTGAACTGATGATTTAATCATTTCAGTTTGGCACTCAAAGCCCTCCATGATGTCATTGTGATGTCATCGAGGTTATTTTCTCAGACCCACTGTGACCTTTACAAGCGAGACTTGAGCAGTCACACTGACTTGGTTAGAAGGTGTCGTGCTATTTATTCAGCCGTCATTATTAGCAGGTGCTGTTCTGATAATTATCTGATGTGCTTTCTTTGGCTGGTCTGCTTTGTCTTGCAGCACAACATCATGGTGCAGAGGAGAAGAGATGGTGTGAAACCTGACATGCCCACTGCTGCAGAGAGGCTGGAGATGCTTACTTCACTGGGAGGCAAACCATACTAAGAGCGAGCCCAGTCACATGCACACTGGGAAGAGCAGCTGGCCTTCAGCCTGTGGTGGAGTCAACACTACAGTTCTGTGCTCCGAAGACTCGCCTACTCAAATCCAGCTCATCAGAAACTTGGAACAGTTTTACTTTTTCGGCTTTTAGCTGCAGACTTGGTGCTGTTTAAGGATTTGACAGTAAAGATTCAATAGAAAAACACAATTTCAACCTAAGGTGAGCACAGGTGTCTTTGGATCATATGTTATTGCTTATAAAAATCCGTATTCCTTATTTTATTACTCACGACACTGTGGACTGTCTGCACACAGGGGGACCAGGTGTGGTGTCACTGTTTTCAGTGATACCTGCTGGTCTCTGATCTTTGACCTGCAGGAGTTTCACAGCATAGGTTACCTCGATGAAGTGAACCGCCTTCATAGAACAACAAACCCACCATTAGCCCTGAAGTCACCTGGATAAGCCCAAAGCCAGCTTAGCATTGCTGCTAGTCTAAAACAGCCTGTGAGGAACTAGATGCTGAATGTTTTCTATGACCATGGTCGAGTGTGCAGCCTGTGAACCTGTAACGAGTGTTTCTGCCTTTTAATAAACATGTCTCCATTACTAATGTTTGATTTCTGGCTGTTGAAAAGTTTGATGGAGAAGAAGAAGAGCATTGTGGGAAGACTGGAAGAAACAGACCAGGATTTTTTGATAGATAGATCTATCTCATATATAGATATATCTACGTTTTTAGAATTTTTAGAATTTTTAGAACAATTTTAGATTCAGATCTTAAATTTGACAAGCATGTAAAAAAGATTTCTAAGATGGTCAAGGCTGATCTGAGTTGTTTTAAGTTACCTACTTCAGCAGCTCAGATGTTTATGCATTCTATGATATTCTCTCATTTTTCATATTGTATGACAGTTTGGACCCAAGCAGCACCAGTCAGCCTGTGGTGTCCTTATATAACCAATCTTTAAAAATAATGGATAAAAAAATCTGTTCAGTGGCATCATTGTCACATTTTAAAGAAATATTACTACTACTTAGTTTTAAGAGTTTTAATCATTTGTGTTTTCTTAAATGTATAAATAGGATGGCCCCAGAGTGTCTCAATCGAAACATCCAGAGACAAGATAGTAATCGTATTACTAGGAGTAAGGTGAACGGCAACTGCAAGATGTCATATCGCAGATCTGCATTCGGTCAGTCAGCTTGCCATCTGTGGAGCACACTTCCAACCAAAATCTAATTGATTACAGACATCGGATCCTTTACATTGAAGCTTAAAGTGTGGTTAAAGGGAAATGTAGTCATTTTAACTAAGGATTTTAATTTTATTTTAATTGTCTATTAATTAATGTAATTGTATTTATGATGTAATTTGGTTTTATGAAAATGTATGTTTTATTGTAAAATGTATCTATTTTGATTGTAAGCCCAACAAGGGACAGTTATTGAAAATTAGCAATAGCTATAAACGTACGTGCGTTACTTTCATGTTTGTACTTGGACTATGTTAAACTGCACTGTCCCTTTTAAATATATATATGTATGTATGTGTGTGTGTATATACACACATACACACACACACACAGGTGTGATGATGACTACAGTGTGCAGGTAGTAGGTGGAGGAGTTTTCTACTGAACCGTAATCATGTCATCAGTCGGTCAGCCTGCGCTGTGCTGCCACCGTCATCGTCACTCAGGGTTAAACCGCGCCCCCAAAAGTCCGGAGAGTGCACGCGCACTGTTCAGGAGGGTGTTTTTCAGAGGTGACAGGTAGGAGCGCGTGAGTCCTCACCAAGCGAACTGTTAGCAGTCTAACAAACATTATCAGTAAAATGTCACATTCATCACCTGCAGTCAAACTCTAGTTAGCAGGCTGAGCGAGGCTAATGGATGACAGCTTAGCTAGCTACCTGCTGCTAGCTCGGACTCGTTGAACAGAGGCGATGTGGACTGAAAGTTTCATCTATAATCCACATTAATTTGGTTCTGTTCAACGGAAACAGCATCCAAAAGGTTCTGCTTTACTATGAGCGCATTTCGACTGTGACACAGAGCAAAGAACTGTTTATAATAATAAGTTGTAATAGTAGCTGTTTGGTCAGGAACGTGAGACATGATGAGGTCATGTCGCTCCTTTTAGAATTGAAATTTAAATACAAAATGTTTTATGGTATAAAAATATCCTTTGTTACAAAATAGCAATAAAAACACAAGGCGTTCAAATGTTTCAATTATCCAGAGTTACTGAAACATTTTATTGCAGTTCCGTGGATTAAACAAAATTCCTAGTAATGAAATAACAGTGTTAGAACAGATAACAGCTGATATTCTTTATGTGTGCGTGCATCAGTGCATTGATCATGTAGAAAAGCCCCACTTCCCAAATGTACCGGTCCAGCTAGCTTTATACTGTTGTTGGGGTTCGTATTAGTTATAGGTGCTGTTTGTATTCACATTCAGCAGAGTGCTTTTCACACCTAGTTTTAGTTTAGTTTAACTATAATAACCCTAATATGCTGTTGGCGTTCTCGTCCACAGACATTGCTGTTGTCCATCATCATGAATGTGTATATTGATCTCTGCCATTCACTCGGGTAAGTTCAAGTTTCCCAGCTTTCAGTTTAGAATCCAGCGTCGAGTCGTCCAAAAGCTGTGACAGAATGACAGAATATCCCCACGGGGGTGAAAACATACATAAAGCCTGATTGTTTTAGTCATTTTTGGGCTAAATCATTAATGTGCGCCTGCTGTCAGCTCCAGTTTATTCCTGAAAACATCTTCAGGGAAAAGTTCTTCTAAAGTGACCCTTTAATGAGTCCTCTAGCAGAGCTGTGGTATTTGGTACGAGGGCACGTGTCAGTCAGCAGTATACTTCACTCTGGCTTTCGCCTGGATGTAGAGGAAAGTTTACCTCGGGGCCCGCCCACTTCCCTTCACCTGTGCTGATTCTCCTGTAGTCACTGTTGCTCTTGTTCACTGCAGAGTTCATTATGTATATCGCTTCATTCCTGCCATTCGGTCCCTGTTATGAAACACTTCCTGGTTCTTCTTTGGACAGTTGTTTCAGAGCATGATCTAAACGAACCTTAATAATTCATGTGGAATCAGATGAAACGAAGAACTGAGCAAAAACCTGTTTCAACTGTAATTCTACTGTAGACTCTACTATAAACTCTACTGTAGACTCTACTGTAGATTCTACTTGCTCATGGCTTTGTGTTATTGAACATCAGCTGAGTGTCAGTAGGAGCCTGTGTCAGTGTGGGACGATATTCTGAGGTTTGCATTGTGAGCTACAAATGAAGGGACAGTGCATGTAATGTTAAGAAATAACTAGTAATATTGTAACAAACTGCTTCCTATAATAATAATAAGTGTGTTTCTTTTTAAGAAATCATTTGTTTAGTAATGAAGAGCACTGCTTATTGTGAAGCCCTGAGCTGTGTTATTCTCTGTGTACGGGGATGATTTGGTTCCTGTGTAAACTCTGTTTAGTGTTGTGTGTTTCCCTGAGCTTCGTCTTGTGTGTTTGCCTGACTCCGTGTCGCCCGTGTGTGTCGCTCGCCCCTCCGTCTGTCTCGTCTCCATGTTTGGATTCCCTCTCTCTCCCTCCCGTGTTGCTCTCCTGGTGTTTCTTGTCGTCTCGTTGCCTCCCTGTTTTATCCCTAATGTTATGTCAGGTGTGTGAGTCTTAGGCCCGTGTCTCTGTGCTTCCTGTTTTACTTTGACAGTCTTGCGTCCCGTGTTCAGTGTGTTCTGTTTTGTTCCCCTCTGTCTCATCGCCCCTAATTTGTCTCAGCTGTGTCCCCGTGTGTGTCCACTTCCCTCATCACCTCCTGTCTGTATATACTGGCTGTGTCCCAATTCAGGGTCTGCACGCTTGAAGTACGCACGGTTCGTACTATAAGTACGAGAAGTGCGGAAGTGAGAGGCGTGTGAAATGGGACGGTCTGGCCTCCGTCGCGCTGTTCAGGTTGCCTAGCAACTATGATACTAACCGCGAGAAACGTTACATACAGCTTTGTGTGACAGAAATGAAAGAGAAAAAATGTTTTGTTGGTCATTCATTGTTGTCATGACATCACTTTGATTAGTTGAGTATCTGAGGCTGAGACCACAGGACTGTGAACATGATAGTTGGGCTTCATGTCTGTGCTGAACAGTCATTTAAGATTAGCTGTAAATAACAATTAGCTAATGTTGTTCATGAGACTAAAGTCATCTCACTGTGGTAATGTAAATATAATATGGCCAATATTATAGTATTGTCAGATTATTATGATATATATATATATTACAGGATAGATTACAGCAGTGAGCTTGAACTCTGGGTCAAAGATTCAAGTTGCAGTTATTCATATATAGTTATCACCTTAAATCTTCAGTCAAAGACACTCAAGTATCTGTGACAGTGTATATATAGATGTATTATACATAAGAGACAAATATTGTTCGTTTAATATGTTGGCATTATTACATTTGGCTCAATGCTTACATATATGTGTAAAAAGCAAATGTACGAGCTGTGATAACTGTGTCTGATAGAATGAAGAGTCGACTGATATATTAAATATTCCTTTATTGGGTGAGAAAATCAGACCATGTCATAACTGCTTTAAGTCCTACAGAATAGATATCAGAGCCTTAAACAGGCTGACGTCTGCTAAATGGGTCAAACTGGGCAGAAAGTCTACAAACACATAACATCCTTATAGAATATGATGTAACACTATAGATCAACTTAGCTCAGAATATATAAAGCATATAAACAATTACAGCAATATGATGCAACAAACACAGCAGCTACTGATCCAAAATACTCAAAGCTTCATAGAACTGGAACAAACATTTATTTTAGCTCCATTCTGCTGCTGATACAGACTTTAGGTTTCTGAACATTAAACTTGTTGCTGCCTTTCATAGTGTGTAACTTGAAGGCCCTGAGTACTTTCTCCCACACTGAAAACACTGGGATGATACAATTATTTGAACATTACCTAATAAGACTGATTCAGCACAGACAGTTATGTTAAACTTTCCTAGCAGTCCTTCACAAACAGGAACAGTCTGTCTATTCTCTCCATCTGTCAGCTGCTGCTGGCTCTTCCTCCTCCTCTTCCTCACACACTGCTGAGTTTGTCCTGGTGGATCATCAGGGGTGCAAAGCCTCACAGATGATGTGCAGCAGTGGCTCCCTCAGTCTGTCCTCACTCTGGACACTTGCAGTCGTCACACATGGAAATCAAATGTGTGATAAGCTGCAGGATTCAAACACAAGTGTAACTTATAAACACATGTTCATACTTTTATTCCACAATCAGAGAGAAAGAAACAGAGAGAGAGTGCAGGACAGACAGGTGACAGTCTCAGGTGTACACACTGCTACACAACAGCACCAGAGAAGCAGGATTTAGTGTTTGTGTTATTACGAGTGTAAACAAGAAGAGTTCCAGATGGTGCAGTGGACACATGTGTGACTGCTGTGATTAAAGCATCTTTCTTTCAGCTTAACGAGTGAACCGTCAGCTCGTTCAAACACACGTTAAAGTCCGTTTGGCTCGACACCACCGAACAGAGGCAGCAATATAACATAGCTCACATTAACAGTGCAGTGAATCCTGCTTGTGCCGTGATATTCAGGACTGCAAACCGAGCAGCATCACTGACTTTCAGCCTGTTGTGTTTGTGGATATATGACTGACTTTAATTATCCATAAAATCATCAGATTCTCTGTACGATTAAGGTCGACTATATATATATGTAGAGGCTTTAAAACCAAGTTAACGCTGAAAGTACAAACATCACTAATGTCACATAACTTTGCCGACATGTGGCCAACAGTAATGTTTTCATTTTCTTCGTTATTAAACATTCGCACATAAATAAGTGACGTCATATTCAGTACTTACTTTTCACAGTTCACTCTTCGGCCGCTCCCTTCTGCCGTATTTTGCAGCAAAATAATCCACACCCACCGCCGCGCTATGAACTGTGGGATATATGGGACCACGAAGCGTGCACCGGACCACGCTTGATATTTGGGGAACTCGACGGCGCATTTGGAGTATGCATTTGAAGCACACTTCGAATTGGGACAGCCGTCGTCACGTGGCGGTGACGTAATCGCACTTAAAATGCGTACTTCAAGCGTGCAGACCCTGAATTGGGACACAGCCACTGTGTGAGTTTTCCGTGACCTTTGTCATCGTGTCCGTGGTTCCTCCGTGTCTCTTCTGTTTCCCGCTGGTGTTTCCGAGGTTTTTCTAGTGTTCCAGGCTTTTACTTTATGTCCTTAGTTCCCCCAGTTCAGCCGTTCCTCTGTTTAGTTTATTTATGCATTTCCCCGTTTGGTGTGTCTGCCTTAATAAACGGGACGTCTTTCGTTTATTTTTCCTGCTTTCCTGTGTGGTGTGCATTTGGGTCCTCACATAAACAGTCCAGACGATCTGCAAGTTGTGACAGATGGTTGCGTTTCTAAACTCAGCATAAATAATGATGACATTATTCTAAATGTAGGATTTCTAGTTAAACCTTAAGACTGCCATTAGTCACTGTGCAAGTATACTGCTTTATATAAATGCAGATAAGTTTAATAGTTAAATTAAGTGAGGAATATCCTGCACCACAGTGTGAGTCTTAATGTCCATGTGGAACAACGTAACTTAAAGCAGCATTTACCAAACTGTAACTGTAACACCCTGCCAATGCTGAGTACTTGATGGCTGTTCAGAAGTAGGCGTTTAAACTGCATAGAAACATGTTTTCAGGTTTATCAGCTGCGCTCTAAATCAGAACACAGAGACAGGGTCAAAGTCTTTATTGCAAAGCAGCCCAGAGGATATTGTAAGAATATGCTGGGACTGTGGAGTGAGCAAAGCTGGGTGGTATATGGTCTGGTACTTATCTACTTACGTTAGAGGGTGGTAGCTGCAGGGATAAGGTACAGGAAAGAGTTCGACTACTTATACCTACACTTATATCTATTATGGCCACTTCTGCAGGCTTCCCGGGTGGTTAGCATCTTTGCTACATGCTGCCACACGCCTCAGGAATGACCACGCCCGTCGCAAGAAGGTCTTCCGTCTTCTGCAGAGGAAACTGGTGTGTACTTTAGTAGCAACACGTAGATGTCTTTACAGTACTGCGTTCTCTTACCACAGAACAACAGCACAGTATATGCTAGTGTTTGACGGGGATCCCATATATGCACATAAGAAGAGGGGCCTGGGAAGCGATCTCAGCATTGCAGAGAGTTGACTGAACCCCTTCTGTTCAAGCATGGTTGTCCACAGTGGACACAGAGAAGACAGAAAGAGGAGTAAAAAAAGCCATGTCTGTCTACAATGGAAACATTTACATTCTTCAAAGAGTGACCTTTGACCTTTAGATGCAGATGTACAGCTTCTATGTTATTATTATTAGAATTCATTTTTAGTCTGACGGTCATATTGAGTAATGTTAGAAATACAATTGATTGTTTTCAAATTCAAATGTCTCCTGGGTCATTATTTTAACCAGACAACAGGCTGGTCTTCACAGGGGCGCAGGCTTGAGCAGGTGAGGTCCTGGAGCCTAGAACAGGTGTGCCCACAGGAGGCAGAGATAAGAGTCACTGAAACATTCAAAGAACAATTGGTGGATTAGTCAGTTACCAAAATAATCTTTACCTGCAGGCATAGCTTCCAGTAAACTCCAATGTTGAGGACTTTCTCCTCACTGTGCAAAGTAAACTTTTATTGTTTGAGTCTGCCCTGGTGAACTTTCTGTTTCTATCCACTGAGCTGATGTGAACAGTGAAGGCTTCTACTACTCTACATCCACCTATCTGTGCCAGTGGCTTGGTGCTGTACTTTCCACGTAAAGGTTGGCTACGATGGGTGACACCGGGGAGCCATGGCACATGTTTGTGTCTGTACTGTTTTGTTCAGCTCATTAATGACAATAAGCAAGGTTTTCTCCCAGTGGTTACAGCACTCCCCAAAGCTTTGTGCCACCAGAAAATCTCCTGCAGACATTCATGTAGAGATGTTTCAGTCATGACAGACTAATACTCACACTTAGTCCTCAGATATTCCAAAGCCAGGCAGGATATATAACCATTAGAAGAAGCTGAAGGAGTCTTCTGCAGAGGACAAAGTGTGGACTTCATTTCATCACGATTCAATTCAGGACAAGGAAATGAGAGACTGAGACTGGGTGATGAGTGGTAACTGCTCACAGACTGGTCTTCTGTGTTTACAGGTGGTCCTTGTCATGAAATACATTGTATTATTCTATCATCTTTATCATATAACTCCTGTCACCCCCGTCCTAGTTTTTTAACAAGGTTGGCGTGAAGGAGGGGGATCAGTGTCAGCCTACCTACGTCTACCCTAAAGAGGTGAAGATGTTGATACGGTCTGCCTTTCCAGAGGACATCTGTGACTATCCAGATCCCTGCCATGATAAGGTGAGTGTAAACCATTCTTCATTGCCTAAATGCTCTATCACCAAAGACAGGTTTGTTTTCCCCCAAAAGTTGGTTCTGTTCTTGTGGACGAGGAGTTTTCAGCACTCATCTAAGTGACGTCTTCAGTCTCAGCTGACTGCTGGTTTCCAGCCTTATAAACATCTACATTTGCATAATGAGCTAAACTGGCACCACTGGGTCGTGAGCAATGTTCCCTCTAAGCTGCACGCGTGCGCAATTGTGCACTGCTGGCACGGTCTCTGCGCACAGAAAATCTCTGTAGCGCACAAAAAACAAAACCTAACCTGAATTGAAATGAAAATAAATACGTTAACAGTTGATTCTGTTTTGTAGTGTGAGTCAGTAAGTGAGCGGTGACTGGCTGCTCCAGCCAATGATGCGATTCACATTCGTATATGCACAGCTCATCAACGTGGTTGACAGGCTATGACAGCGTCCTTAAATGCTGCTCATGTTTAGCTAACAAAGGGGTGTGGCTGATGTGGAGTGCTGCTTATGTTGAACCTTTAAAATAATGGCAAAACGAACGGGCAGTGGCACACAGTGGCCAAAGTAAAAAAGAAATGCGACTCTTTTAAGATGGAATGGCTGTCAGAATATGTGCAAACGGGAGAAAAAACTGTGAAACTGGGAGAGATTTTTTCTTTTTCGAGTGAGAAAGGTCTGGTCTGCAAAACATGTTGCGAAGCTAAAATCGCAAGCAAGTTTTCAGAGGGAAAAGTGTGGACAGAATGGAAGCTGGAATACCTCAAGCGCCACATTCAACAGAAAAGTCATTTGAAAGCAGTTGGAATTGTGAGAAGATGTACGATGGGAATGGGGATCGGTACATTGTTGGGAGAGAGCGCCAAAGACCGAGAGAAGAGGAACGAGCTGTCACTCATAAAGAAATCCAACCCCGAAGAAGTTAAAGTTCTCATCGACAATATTCTACTAGCCATCAAAATTAATTCTTCTATGCTGTCAGTTCAACAAATTCACGATCACATGGCAAAGTATATGAGTGTGCCAGAAAGCTGGCGAAGCAAAAATGATGCCTTTGAGTTTGTGAATTCAATTAATGAAGTAGTGCAGAATGAGACAATGTGTGAAGTTAAAAATGCACCTCGGCACACCCTGATCATAGGTGAGAGCACAGACATAACAGTGCACAAAATGCTAGTCCTGTATATTAAATCCAGGGAGGAAAATAACGTCAACCATAAAACTGTTTGGTGGCATCATCCAGCTGACCGCATGCACGGCTCAGGATATTGTGCAGGCAATAACTCAGTTTTACACCAAGCATGAACTAGACATGCAGAGAATTAGGGCTGGGCGATATGGCCTAAAATTCATATCGCGATATACCGAATTTCCCGGACTACAGAGCGCACCTGAATATTAGCCGCACAAGCTAAAATCAGGGGAAAATCCTGTTTTGTACATACATTAGCCGCACCTGACTAAAAGCCGCAGGTGTTTCAATGTTGACTTATCATATGTAAGAGAATTGTCAAAAAAAGAACAAAGCGAATTGTCAGGAAAGAGATGGCTGTTTGGAGACATCACTTTTATTAATATTTTGAAAAACAAGTTATTAGTACATATTTGCACATGTACTGTGCTTCATAAATGAGTAACAAATGTAGTACATAACAATAACCTACAGCACACCAGAAAAATAGATTCGGACTACCTTTTAGGCTCAGGTGCAGTAACACGGCTTTAACAAGAAGAAAAGTCAGTCATTCACCACCATCTTCCTCTTCTTCCTGCACACTAAAACCACCAAAGTCCTCTCCTCCAGTGTCGGAAACGAACAGGCTCAGGATGGCTTCGTCATTCACTCTCCGCTTCTCTCCTTCGTTGTCACTTTCAAAACCAAAGAAATCCTCGTTGTCAGTGTCAGAGTCGAACACCCTCAGAAGGGCCGTGGCGGTGTCCTCCTCTCCATCATGCAGCAGTCCAGCCCTTCGAAATCCGTTGGTGATCGTGGATGTTTTCACACTTTTCCACGCTGTCAGAATCCACCGGTGGAGTTGGGCATAACTTGCTTTTCGCAAGTTTATCGCTGCTCATCATCCAGCTGAACGCGTAGCGCTACTTTGAAGTTTGTTTTTCGCGCTACTTCGTACGGCACTACGTTGCCTGGCGGATGGACATGTGACCAACATACCACTCTTGAACCCCGATCCTTCCGCCAGGCAACGTAGTGCCGTACAACAGCGGAACAAACAAAACAATTCCGCTCATGGACAATCCATAGAAAAGCCGCAGGGTTCAAAGCTTGTGCAAAAAGTAGCGGCTTATAGTCCGAGAATTACGGTAATTTGAAGCATGTGCGGTAACGATATATATCACGATATATTCTTCTCTTCTGTATAACGTATTTTCCAAACTTAAAATCCTTTAATTTTCTCAAAAATCGAGAGTGCGCCTTATGTATGAATTCTGGTTGTGCTTACTGACCTCGAACCGATTTGGGCAGAAATCTGTTAAAAATGTTTTAGTACAACTTTGGTAAGCCACACTGCTTGATGGATGGTCAGAGCATTACGGCTGCCGTAGTGAGCAGCTTCACGGAGTAATCTGGGTCCAAAACTCCGTCTGCTTCAGGTCCCAAAGTCAAACGAACACTGAGAGTTAAAAACGGTCTAAATTCTTTCATCTTTAATAAAATCATCAGCGTTGCTGCTTTACCAGGTGTAACTATTAAGTTTAACATCCAGGCATCCATGAAAACAGATTTATTAAATGTAACGGAGTTAGAAGTTAACAGGAAGTTAGCTCGCTAGTTTCCACCTAAACATTTCATACCATGTTCTGACTGAGAGATTTGAAACTAATTCAAACGTACAGCTCTGCTATCACTTCCAACATAAATGAAGACAGGAAACTAAACAGCAGTGACGTTTGCAGGGTTACTGAAGTTGGACTACCTGGTATATAATGTTGTGCGACGTGATTGCTAGCGACACAGCTATGTTAGCATAACATTAGCACAGTGAAGCTGGAGGATGAACGCCAACTTTTTTTCCACTCGATAAAAGTTAACGTGAGGGATTCTGGTGGTCAGGGACAAATGCAATCGCATAGCAGGATGCTATACACGGGCCAAACTTCAGTCAGGAGAACAACTGAGATTATTCATCCACAATACGAGGTTAGTCATTAATATACTGCAACAACATGGGAACAGAGCAGCTGCAGAGAATTCAGCATTAATGAATCAATGGTAGGGAAGTGGAGGAAGCGCAGTTTTTGGCTTTCCCCATATTTCAAAAGTGCTTCATCTCTTTACTATGACTGTCGCCCGCCATAATTTGCAGATGATAATGGTTGTAGCCGCTGCGATGCTTTCAACCAAAACAGGCGCAGCTTGATGACATCATCAACATGCGCTATCGCGATAGAGCGGTATAGTCAAAATCTCTATCGTTGGACAAATTTATATAGTTTCTATCGTATATCGTTTCTATCGCCCACCCCTACAGAGAATGGTGATGCTGACCTCCGATGGTGCCTCAGTAATGCGAGGAAAGCACAACAGAGTTGCAGCTTTATTAAAGCGGAAAATACCACCCTTAACTGAACAACACTGTGTGGCCCATAGAGAGGACTTGGGCATTGATGATGCGTGGAAAGATGTACCTTTGATGCGTGATGTGGGAACTCTTCTTAGAACAGTTTACTCCACTTTCTCTAGATCCACTGTAAAGAGGGGAAAACTGGAAGACCTAGAAAGGTTCTTGATGAGGATGCACTGTCATTCAGGCCTCTGAGTGAAGTGCGATGGCTGTCGCGTCACCAAGCTGTGAATGCTGAGGAACTACACTGTGCTGGAAGAATACTGTAAGAGAGAATCCAGTGATAACAGAGATCCAGTGGCAAATTACTGTTACAAAAAGCTAACCGATTCAAACTTCAAGGTTACTCTCACCACTCTGGGAGATGTTTTGGGTGAGCTGGCACACCTGTGTCTTTCTTTTCAAAGATGCAACCTGACTGAAGGGCACTGCTTGGCAAGAGCAAAGATTGAGAAGTTGCGTTCCCAATACTTGACAGAGGAAAAGGATGTTAAGTGGAGTGACCGTGTCAAAGAGGCGATGAGGGCCTCATCTGCTGATGGCAGGAATACCAGTGAGATTACTCGTGTTATTCGTAAGCTTTGTGATCACTCGGATGCTCGTTTTCCAGAGGATGAATTAAAGAGGATGAATTAAAGGAGTGGTCTGCATTTGACATTGAGGCATTGACCTCAGACATCAGCTTTGAGTATGGAGCAGGAGACATTGACACGCTGGCAAAGAAGTACGAGGCCATTCTCCACCCTCCACATTCAGTGGAGGTCATAAACAGTGAATATTCTGATTTGAAGTACATAATGAGGCACAAACTTAAACATGGGTCAATCAGCACATTCTCAGATATGGTGGCTGCAACGCTAAAATGTGAAGAGCTAAAACACATCTCGCAGCTTGTGGATATTTGTGCTACATTTCAAGCATCCAGTGCAGATTGCGAAAGAGGTTTTAGTTTAATGAATCGTCTCAAAACAGCATCCAGAAATCGTCTTGAGGCAGACCATTTGGACCAGCTGATGCGCATTAAGTCAAAGCTGCAAGCAGACGAGGCCATCAACCTGGACGACGTGAGAAGGACAGACGGAAAAAATAAGGTGAAATTTAAGCTCTTAATAAGTTTACTACTCATCTAGTGTCATTTATTGAGTTTTCATTTATGGATATTGATCATTAAATACTGTCACCAGTTTATGAGTATTAGAAAAATGCAAATAATCATTATATACTGACAGACAAAGAGTTACAGGACAGTAGGACTGTCTCCCAGACCGCAGTAGGACAGGAGCTTCACAGACTGGCTCATCATAACACAAGTCAGAGCTTTATAATAAAAATGTTAAGTTTCAAAATTGGAGTTTATAGTAGGCTTGATTTGGTTGGCCGTTCATGTTTTGCCATAGTTCAAATATTCATACTTCCAATAGCGCTGACATAGTGCACAGGTCATTAAAAAAGATTTTTGTAATTGTCACTGTAAGTGGGCTAAAGCTCTTAATTAAAGGTATTCTAACAGAAATGTAAATGCTGTAATTTGGCTCTTTTTATAAACCATGTAACTTCGATGGATGCGATGCTGTCGTCACCACAGTGCACACGTCTGATGTCGCTCACAGTGGTCCAGGGGCCGCTCAGGGAGTCTGTGAGTTCGCTCACACACATGAAAAATTAGAGGGAACATTGGTCGTGAGGTCAGTTTCATGATCAATGACACCATTAATGATTGTATAACCATCTGTGAAGACAGGAGGCAGCTTTACACACAAACTGTCTGAACCTACAGCGCAGTTCTGAGGTGGCGTGCCAACATCCTCTCACATCAATAGGTCACATGACATGGCTTCACCTGAACCCTCTGCTTATAATGACCACACCTTTTTTCAAACCTTGGCTTGTGTGATGAGTCATGTGATCAATAGTGGCTCAGTGACCCAGGTGTTGAAAGTGTAGTAACCTGCAGTAGAGTTCAAACAGCTGTGAGTTGGAAGTGAAGAAGCTTTTCAGATGAGAGGTGAAACGTCTTCAAGAAACTTTTCTTTCCAAGCTCCAGTTTTCACAACAGTAACCTTTGTTCAGATCGTGTGCCATCACTGATCTTAGAAATGACTAAATACATCTGGATGTTTGTGATGTACGTATGCTGCTGTATGACAGATGGCCGTTACTGTCTCCCTGTGGTTACAATTCCCCACTATAGTGACGTTTGAATGTGTTTCTGCAGGTGGTGTACATCACTGTGGAGGATCTGCACAAAGTTAAAATCATGTGATGTCTCTCATTTCCTCTTTTTGAGTTTGCACTGAAAGTTAGAGACCGGAGCAGAAAGAATGTTTGTGGATGGTGGGAAGATTAGTTCTGGGCGCTGTTACGTTTATTGCCAACATTTGTATGGTGCTGTTCAACATCAATAGCATTTTCTGCCACACAGTGTGTACTGATTGTTATATGTGCCACCTTTCTCAGGTCTGCATGTTCTGAGCTGCTCATGTGGTTCATGGGTGACAACTACAAGAACTGTATATAAAAGATGGATACAGCTACACTGGAGTCATCGATTGATTTCTGCGCTCTTTTTTGAAGCTTTATTGACATCATGTGTTATTTTCATATGTGGATAGAAAGCCATCCTGGTGAGGACATCCCTGCTCATGTGGACGTAGCAGAGAAACTGAAAAAGCTACGTCCACATGAACAGAATCAACTTTGTGGGATTTGGACAGAAGGTGTCGCGGCACAATACTGAATCGTTGGTGCATGCATGAAGCACAAAGAACAACAAACTGTATCGATGCGCGCAGTAAGAAAGCTCACACGACCAATACAGCTGCCGTGTTCGTGCAGTAGGAGATGCCACGCTGTGTTTATACTGAGCGGAGGAGGGGAGACTGGCTTTGGTGCTCTTTGATTGGCTCATCATCACCTACTATACAATGGAACCAATGAGAAAACTTCTCTCCAGTGAGGCATGATTTAACCCCGCCTTCTCCACTGCCACAGACAAACCCTGCCATGAGCGCTCTACTCAGGTTACCTGCAGCTGCTTTTTTAATCCAGCAGATGTCACTATTATACAACACACTAACACAGTGTTGACACGGTAAGGGGAATGTGCCGCACACTTCACGAGGAATCAGATCACTAATGCTAAAATATAAGCTAAGGTAAGAAAGCCTGGTTTGCAGGCTGCATCCACAGAGCATGTACACTTTTAGACCACGTTCAGTGAGTCAGACAGCAGAGGTGCTGCAGAGCAGACAGTGAACACTGCAGATAAGGGAGGAGGAAAGAAAAGAAAGGAAAATATTTCTCCAAATAAATACATCCACTTTCTTCCATACAGCCTATCCAGTCTGTCATAGAGCCAGCACATACAGACAGGCATCATTCACACTGATGAGCAGTAGAATCCCATGGATGTTTCTGGACTGTGGGAGGAAGTTGGAGGACCCGGAGAGGAGAACCTACATAGAAGTGTGGAGAACGCAGCAACAAAGAGACCCCCAGCAGGACTCTCCTGGCGTGGAACGACAGTACTAGTCACCGTTCATACATCAGAAGGACCGGCTCGATTGTATGCTATGTGCCTCTATTCAGACTTTTGAAATTTTGTACAGTTGCTGAAATTTGTACTTTTTCTGTTGATAGAGTGACATTGGCTTTGAATGGAGAGACCTACCTCTCTCAGTTTTCTTGTCGCTCCTTTAGGCAGACACCCGTATATTCCCCTACAGCTTTTACAGTTATTATCATAAATGTCACACAAAAATCTATCAAATTCCTCCCCATTCATGGCTATCGGAGAGCTGGAGGCAGGTTAAAGTGTGAGGCACACAAAAGCTCTTGAACCTGCCGCTGTGACCGTAATCTTCACCCCACAGCCATCATTTCACCCTCAAAATGTAGCTACGCTTGTCTTCTTTCTCAGAGCCTACGGATATACTGTATATTTTTGAAATGGAGCCCTTTGTTTCGGAGGAACGCCATCATGAGCTCAGTTTCATCCTTCCATCCTCTGCTGCTTGTCCTTTTCAGGGTCGTGGGGGGGTGGAGCCTATCCCAGCTGTCATAGGGCGAGAGGCAGGGTACACCCTGGACAGGTCACCAGTCTAACACATAGACAACTATTCACGCCTGTGGATGATTTAGAGTTTCCAATTAACCTGACCCCACTGACTGCATGACTGTGGGCTGTGGGAGGAAGCTGGAGAGAACCCACATAAGCACGGGGAGCACATGCAAACTCCCCACAGAAAGACCCCGGCCGGGTGGTGGAAGCGAACCGTGCTGCCCTGTAAGAAGTACATCTTTGATTATTGAATCCATTTACTTGTTTCTCTGTTTCAATATATATTTTCAAACAGAAATTCAATTCAAAACTGGTTTTTGAAACGAGTCCCAAAAAGTTGATTCTGTTCATGTGGACGTGGTGTTCCTATCAGCTGCACAAAAACAGACTACGGCAAACCCTCAGGAAATTCAACATTGTTAAATCTTAAAAAAAATAAAATAAAATAATGAAAAGTAATTTATATATGAAGCTAAAATTTAATAGCAATAAAATGTTCACCTTTGTGTGCATGTCAGAAACAGCTGAGCAGCAGGCTCGGCTGATGTGAGATGTCATGATCCTCGTCTGTGGATGTGGGAGTGTTTTTGTTTTCAGTGGTTACAGAGACACTGACAGTTAGGCGAGTCATTTCATTTGATACAATACTCTTAAGTGGCAGCCAACTTGGATCTTCTTTTAATACTCAGGGAGTTTTTGCTGTTCTTTATAACTATAGAATGTGCTGAGAGTGGGCAGTGAGACTATAATAAGTAATATAAATACTAGAACATGTACCAGTTTGCACTGAAGTGCAGACAGCTGCTTAATGTTTTCTTTATTCCAGCCCAGTTAATGTAGTCTGATGGTGCAGCTGGAATATGGCAGACACTTAGATTCACTCACTGTTTCACATACAGAAAGAAACCGTTTACCTTTGCTGCTTTATATAAAATGTTTGAAGCCTTATAAACTGCAAATAAAAGGAGAAGCTGTTGTTGGCTTACTCTGTACAGTGGGGCAAAAAAGTATTTAGTCAGCCACCGATTGTGCAAGTTCCCCCACTTAAAATGATGACAGAGGTCAGTAATTTGCACCAGAGGTACGCTTCAACTGTGAGAGACAGAATGTGAAAAAAAATCCATGAATCCACATGGTAGGATTTGTAAAGAATTTATTCGTAAATCAGGGTGGAAAATAAGTATTTGGTCAATAACAAAAATACAACTCAATACTTTGTAACATAACCTTTGTTGGCAATAACAGAGGTCAAACGTTTACTATAGGTCTTTACCAGGTTTGCACACACAGTAGCTGGTATTTTGGCCCATTCCTCCATGCAGATCTTCTCGAGAGCAGTGATGTTTTGGGGCTGTCGCCGAGCAACACGGACTTTCAACTCCCGCCACAGATTTTCTATGGGGTTGAGGTCTGGAGACTGGCTAGGCCACTCCAGGACTTTCAAATGCTTCTTACGGAGCCACTCCTTTGTTGCCCGGGCGGTGTGTTTTGGATCATTGTCATGTTGGAAGACCCAGCCTCGTTTCATCTTCAAAGTTCTCACTGATGGAAGGAGGTTTGGGCTCAAAATCTCACGATACATGGCCCCATTCATTCTGTCCTTAACACGGATCAGTCGTCCTGTCCCCTTGGCAGAAAAACAGCCCCATAGCATGATGTTTCCACCCCCATGCTTCACAGTAGGTATGGTGTTCTTGGGATGCAACTCAGTATTCTTCTTCCTCCAAACACGACGAGTTGAGTTTATACCAAAAAGTTCTACTTTGGTTTCATCTGACCACATGACATTCTCCCAATCCTCTGCTGTATCATCCATGTGCTCTCTGGCAAACTTCAGACGGGCCTGGACATGCACTGGCTTCAGCAGCGGAACACGTCTGGCACTGCGGGATTTGATTCCCTGCCGTTGTAGTGTGTTACTGATGGTGACCTTTGTTACTTTGGTCCCAGCTCTCTGCAGGTCATTCACCAGGTCCCCCCGTGTGGTTCTGGGATCTTTGCTCACCGTTCTCATGATCATTTTGACCCCACGGGATGAGATCTTGCGTGGAGCCCCAGATCGAGGGAGATTATCAGTGGTCTTGTATGTCTTCCATTTTCTGATGATTGCTCCCACAGGTTGATTTTTTCACACCAAGCTGCTTGCCTATTGTAGATTCACTCTTCCCAGTCTGGTGCAGGTCTACAATACTTTTCCTGGTGTCCTTCGAAAGCTCTTTGGTCTTGGCCATGGCGGAGTTTGGAGTCTGACTGTTTGAGGGCTGTGGACAGGTGTCTTTTATACAGATGATGAGTTCAAACAGGTGCCATTCATACAGGTAACGAGTGGGGGACAGAAAAGCTTCTTACAGAAGACGTTACAGGTCTGTGAGAGCCAGAGATTTTCCTTCTTTGAGGTGACCAAATACTTATTTTCCACCCTGATTTACGAATAAATTCTTTACAAATCCTACCATGTGGATTCATGGATTTTTTTTTTCACATTCTGTCTCTCACAGTTGAAGTGTACCTCTGGTGCAAATTACTGACCACTGTCATCATTTTAAGTGGGGGAACTTGCACAATCGGTGGCTGACTAAATACTTTTTTGCCCCACTGTACATCAGGGGTCCCCAACTCCAGGCCTCGAGGGCCGGTGTCCTGCAGGTTTTAGATCTCACCCTGGGCCAACACACCTGAATCACATGATTAGTTCATCACCAGGCCTCTGGAGAACTTTAAAACGTGTGGAGGAGGAGGTCATTTAGCCATTTGAATCAGCTGTGATGGATCACGGACACATCTAAAAACTGCAGGCCCTCGAGGCCTGGAGTTGGGGACCCCTGCTGTACAAGAAGATGAGGCATTTTTAACTTGGTGCTGAATATCGCTGTGCTTAATGTGGACCCATTCCTGTGTACTCTGAGGACTAGGAAACTTCTGTCAGTGTGTGGCACCTCTGCTGAGGCATTTTTCATTACATGACCCAGAGTGGATAATCTCTTCAGTATTCCTACTGAGGAAATGTGAGAGAAAGTTACCATTTACATTTATATGTACCACACCTTCTCCAACAGGAACCAAGGAAAATGACACATCTGCCTGTGTTTACAAATGTGAGCGCTACAGTACAGAGTTGCAGTTCATTTAACAGAAAATGCTTAGCAGACAAATTCTAAACTTAAAGTCAAACCACTATTTTTCAACTCATTGATGTGGAGGCTCTATGGAGAGCATCTCTGAGCAGTATCTCATTGATGACGATGAATGTGGTAAGGCGTCAGTGTTGTGCCTCGGTGTTCTGCACCATCTTTAGCTGGAGAGGTTCCTCCACTAAGCCCTTAAGCTTCTTAAGGCACACAGCTCCACTTAATTAGAGTAAATGAAAGACAGCACTTAAAATGTATGATTTTAGTGCAACAGTTTGGTTGGAATACTTCTGATTATTTTACAAAAGAGTTATCGTTATAACCGCCATATTTATTCCATCAGTTTGAAAGCCAACAGCCTTCTGTGGGTCTTGGCTCTAAACATGTAGTTTTAAAGATTAAGTGAAGAGTTAGATCACAGAGCCAAAGCTTTGGCCTTCATTGGAGTTCATTGGTTCTCATTCATGAAATACTCTGATAGATGTATTTTAAGCAGGTTTGATGTGAATATCTTTTTCTTCATTTGAAGAAAACCTGAGCAGTGTGACTCTGTTGTTCCAGTAGCACTTACACTTACACGTTCAAAAAAACGTCTTCAAAGGCCTCGTCTCCTTGAACGCCACAGAACTGACCGTTTGGACCAAACATGGGACGCTGAAAGGTGGAAGAACGTTTTATTGTGTGATGAGAACAAATGTAACCTTGATGGTCCTGATGGTTTCCAACATTACTGGCATGACAAGCAGATCCAACCTTTTCTGCGCTCCACAGTGGAGGGGGCGCCATAATGGTCTGGGGTCTTTTTCCTTCAGTGGAACAACAGAGCTTCAGGAGGTGCAGGGGCATCAAACGGCCGCTGGCTGTGTCCAGATGTTGCAGAGAGCATCCCTCATGACTGAGGGCCCTCGTCTGGGTTTTACAACAGAACAACGCTACAGTACACAATACCCGCAGGACAAGGGACTTCTTCCAGGAGAATAACATCACTCTTCTGGACTATCCTGCGTGTTCCCCTGATGTAAATCCAACTGAGAGCCTTTGGGGATGGATGGCAAGGGAAGTTTACAAAAACGGACAACAGTTCCAGGCAGTAGATCCCCTTCACGCGGCCATCTGTTCCCACTTGGAGAAATGTTCCCATCACCTCATGGAAACACATCAAGCATGCTGCAATACATTTTTGAAGTGATCAACAATAACGGTGGAGCTCCTCACGACTGAGCTCATGTTTGGATCTTTGATTTCTGTTTTAGGGGGTTTACGGGGTTTTTTTTGGAGGTGTGGTCCTAAACTTATGATCAGCTGTAACAGCCTGTTTCAGTTTAAGCGTTGTTTTCAATAAACTGCATGCTCAAAAAAACGTTTTGTCTCACTCCCATTTCTTCTTGTTGCATGTTGAAGCTCTACTTGGAACCTTGTTAAGATCCAAACATGCAAAATAGGATTTTTTGCCATTTTTCAAATGGTCTTAAACTTTTGATGGGGACTGTATAAACCATCTGGAGCAGGGTTTGCAAACTCATTTTACATTGGAAGCATATCTAGCTGACTTTGATCATATGTGGGTCACACTAATGAAACTGCCCTTTCTGCCAGTGTTCAGAAGTTTAACGACACATTTAGTCCCTGAAATATCTTGTATACAAAATGAAGTGCTATTTTAACAGAAAGAAATCTGTCAGCACGACTCTTTGGCTATAATTTTAAGGATTAAATGCGGAAAATGACAGAAACCTATGGCTTAATTACTTCTGTGTAGCATGAATGGCCATGCGGGAGGTCTATATCAGTAGGAAAAGCTGTAAAACCTCCAAATTGCAGTTAAATTTTCTGTTTTCCTTCACATTTTCCAAAGCCATCCAGTCAGCGGGATTTAAGTCCTGCTGAACCGATTATGACCCCCGGGCCTTATGTTTGACACCCTGATCTTAGAGTGTCAAACGCTGATTTGTGCCAATTTGTACTTTTATAGTTTTGAAAAACAATTTATAGCAGACCCAACCAACAGACCATTGTGTCTACCATGCACAATCCCATGTCCTTGAGTTACGTGCAGAGATCACGAGCTTCTCTGTCTGAAACCGCAGCTCTGTATTTATAGCAGGGCTTCTTAGTGTCTTTCCTTGTTATTTAGAGATCAAGGTGTACCTGCTGCTTTGAGGCTGGACTAAGCTCTGGCTAATGTAGAGTAACCACACCCCTGAAACACTGCGAAACAGGAAGGATTGCTCTTTGCACTGTCTACGGTTATCTTGCTACAAGACTTTCTGTTAATGAAATCTGTGTGTGTAAAAGAAGAAAGGAAGGGGTGGAAGATCAAACAAAGACATTAGCAAACACTAATTATGACCATGGACAAAGCAGAGGAGTTCAGGAGGGATCTTTGAAGATGTAGTACTGGGAAAGAGAAGAGCTTGGACACATGTATGTAAATGCTGGTGTTCGAAGTGTTAATGTATTATGTGAGCCACACCATGGGAGCTGTGCTGAGCTGGTTTGCTATTCGCGTTCGTGCTCTGATGCTGCACAGCGGTGGTGCACTGAAGAAATGGAGAGTAAGTGCAACCTTTGACCTTTAACAGAATGTAGTATGTGTGAGCGTGGACTAGCCTGATGCTTCAAGCAGAAATGTTTTTACAAAGTAACAATGATATGGGGACATTTCATGCTTGAGGTTCTTCAAAGAGCTGACAGTGCAGACATGTATGAACAATAAGACTGCAGACTGTTCAAAGGTAGGTCTACTGTGCAGAAAAGCATAAACATTACTGTGACCTCTGTCTTATCTGTAGCAGAGGCAAAGCAATATAAACAAGAAGAAGATTGGCTAACATAAGCATTTGATGCTGATATTTGTTAAACTGACCTTAAGTGGCAGCAGACAAGATTCAAGGTTATTTATTTGTCACCTGCATACGAGTACAACACACAGTGAAAGATAGCCTGACATGCTCCTCGACTGTGCAAAGAAGGAGAGAACCAGTACAACAGTCAGGAGCCTTCAGCTGCACTAGCTATTCATAAAATGACTCTCTCCATTTTCAGATGCACTTGTTTAAACTAGCTTGGTCAGTCTGATTGATGAGTTTTCAAGATGACCTTGAGTGTTTTGAATGGTGCCTAAAACAAAAAACAGGCTAATGTGCAAAGCTTTGCATAGCACAATGCTAGAACCTGAAATAAACAGATACACAAAATCAACAAACGAGCATATATGATTTTGCACACAATTTAGTGGAATACAAAACACTGTGTGTGTGACTTGTACAGAGTGAGAGGCTCCCTGAACCAAAACAGCTACACAGCATTGTGCAGCACCATGCAGGACCCTCTGGTATGTGTCTAGTTGGTCAGGGCTTCATCCTACAGCAGGATAATGGTAAATGGCCTGTATTTGTATAGCGCTTTACTAGTCCCTAAGGACTCCAAAGTGCTTCACACAACCAGTCATCCACCCATTCACACACTGGTGATGGCAGCTACATTGTAGCCACAGCCACCCTGGGGCGCACTGACAGAGGCGAGGCTGCCAGACACTGGCGCCACCGGGCCCTCTGACCACCACCAGTAGGCAACGGGTGAAGTGTCTTGCCCAAGGACACAACGACCAAGACTGTCGGAGCCGGGGCTCGAACCGGCAACCTTCCGATTACAAGGCGAACTCTCAACGTCACGATCGCCCCCGCTCGACCCAAAGCATCAGTGCAAGCTGTGTCAGAACCACCTCAGGAACAAAGAACAAGGTGGTGAGCTTGAAAACACGGAGGTCCAGCACAGTCTCCAGACTTAAACCCCATCGAGCTGCTTTGGGATGAACTGGACAGAAGAGTGAAAGCAAAGCAACTACAAGGTCCACATTTATGGGAACTTGTGCTGCAGATATGGGAAGAATTTTGGCAGATATAACAGCTGAACACAGCCGTGTTTCTACAATAGAAATCAAATATTCGTCACAAAGGTGGCTACTCTGCTTAGGCTGCTGCCCCCGCAACCCGGCCTCGGATAAAGCGGATGAAGATGGATGGATGGATGGATGGTGGCTACTTTGATGAGTTAATGAATTCTTTTTTTTTGTTTCAACTCCAATTGGTTATTTGTACTATGCTTTCATTTCAGAGTGCAATGAGACATTAAACTGCATAGTTTTCAATAACAAACTGGACCGGTAGTGTATAAAATGATAGATATATGTCTGTGTGTGCTAAACTTGTTGGTTTGTTACTCAACCTCGTCTTCTTTAATGTCTCCACAGCCACAGGAAGCCCCTGACGACTCTCACAGCCTCTCTGCAGCAATGGACTCAGAGGAGAGGGGCTTTGGTACGGTTTCCCTGAAGTGGTGTGAGCAAAGCACAGGAGATGGGGAAACATTTGAGTATTTTGACTCCTGCTCATGGCACAGTGACATCCTGTCAGATTTTAGTGGAGAAGGAGAGGATTCTGTGGACGCTTTGCTGCGACTGGAGGATGCCTACATTTTTCGACAAACAATGGGAGTCGGCGTCTGCAGTGGGCACACTAAGGCTCGACGCAGAGAATCAGTATCAGCAAAGGACAGCCACCGAGATGTCACAGAGACTTATGTCAAACCATCGACTTACAGCATGAAAAAAGGACCAGAAAACTGTGTGGCACCAAATCTTCCTTTGAAACTCATCAAAAAAGACCTTTTTTCAGTTGAGATCCAACCCCATTTAAACACAGAGAAACTAAAAGAGCAGTGCAGTTTACAAACTGTTGTTACAGGCGGCACAGAGCCATGCAGTCTGCATATTCAAAAGCAACACAAAACGGAGACATTTGATGCAAAGGTAAACACTTCAGACACTCAAGTAGTGAAGTTGCTTGTACAACCTGAGGACAACAGTGGGGACAGACTGAATAGAGACTAGGAGACACAGGACAGTACTGTGGAGACACAGCAGCAGCATTGTGCACATGAAAACAAGACACATTCACAGATTTAAGAAGAAGAGAGAAGGCATGTGGAGTAAAATTAGAAACATGTAACGTTGAGGATGTAGAAGTACAAAATCCTGACCTGCTCAGCACTTATGTGTAAATAACACTTCCTCTTATTCTAAACAGGGAAAACATTTACAGGTGCAATCAGTGTCAAATACAATGTGGAAAAATGAACAGTGAAGACAAAACAGACTTACGTGAGAGTGATATAACATGCATGGTAAAAACAAGGGTAATAATACCGATGCAGCAGTTCCTACCTTCAGAGATATCAGAAATATACAAACGTGTGACAGTATTTCTACATCACCACACTCGCACAGAATCCAAACACCATAGAAGAACACGGCACAAAGACAGTTCATGCATCACAGAAGCTGATATATGCACCCAATCCATAATTAACTGTATTTGCACGTAAGGTGGATATTTGCTGTTCACAAACTCTGTTTGAAGAGATCCCCAGCAAGTAACTGTCAGAGAGCCACCCTTCGGTTTGTGCTTAGTTGCTTAGTTTGCGTTTGGGAAATCTGTCCTGGCCAGTTGTTGCCTGAGTGTGTGGCTGGGTCTGATGTGCTCTGGGATGTCGTGCTTGGAGAAGATTCTCCCGAGTTTCTCTGACAAAGCTGCTACATAAGGGATGACAGTGTTGTTCCATTTGTCATTCTGTTTCTCACTAGTTGGTGTCCGACCTCCTTTCGTGTGCATCTTTGCACAGTTGGGGTTGTTGTGAAAATTCAGTGCATTTGCTCCAGGCCCAGGAGTGTCAACAGCGCCTGTACAACACAGGACTCAGGGAATTTTACTGGGAGAAAAAATGCTTGTATTACTCCCTTCAAGTTCAAAGTTGCTCACCGAGTGGCAAGGACCCTTTGTGGTCACATGGTGAGTGGGCAACGTTGACTATGAAGTGGTACGGTCACACAGCTATATCACCTCAAAGTCCTAAAAGCATGGAGAGAGGCTGAAACTGCATCTCTGGTGAGCCTGGTTAAGGAGATATATGAGCTGGGGCCGGTGGTGCCAAATTCCACCACTGCTGCCTCCCTCCGTTGTAATAACCATTTTACACAGGCCCAGAGAGCAGGTGTTGCTGCACTGCAACAGTCGTTTGCTGATGTGTTCAGCAAACGACTGATAAAAAGCTTTGTATGAGCACAGTGAGTGTTGCAAATACTGACTGGGGTTAGAAGTGGAGCTGAAACCCAGCTCGCAATGTTGGATCTGCTGCCTGCGTATTGTAGGATCTACCTTACTGTCAGGGCTCAGCCGTCACAGACGAGTGACTGATGTTGCACAGTTCTTCAACTAATAATATAAGGCGCTTGGACAGAAAGCAACTGGACTTCTTTAAGTTTCTTGAAGATGTGCTTTCTTCTATTTGTGCAATGCTTTCTTTCCCGAGGTGGACAAAGTGCTTGCACAAAAGGGGGTCATATGATTGTCTTTGTATTATTGTAGGGTCTTTAGCTTTCAACATAAAGTGCCTTGAGACAGCTGTTGTTATGATTTGGCGCTATATAAATAAAATGGAATTGAATTGAATTTAACTAGGGAGCCCACGACACATCCATGTTTTCATCTGTTGTATTATACAGTAAATATGTGATGGGGAGGCAGAGGTCTGGTGTGCAAATGTGATCGGGGTAAAGCTGGTTCTGTTTTGTAAAGAGATGTCTGCTGTAGTCATTTTCTGACAGTCTTTACTTGTACAATACCGGTACCTAAAACCAAGGCAGTGAAAAGTGAGACTACAACAAAAGACACTATTCAAATACTCATGCAGGTGGGAGAGGCTTTTGAGGTTGTGTATTGGCTGCAAAGCAGTGATAGAAAATGTCTTTGAAACACTTTAATAATGAAAATAATCATTTATTAACCCAGGGATGACATATGCAAAGAAAAGAGAATTGGTCCAAGCATTAAACCCTGAGGGTCTCCATAATTATTAGCCCACTTATGAAAATGATGCATTTCTGAAGTATTTCCTAAGTTAAACAGAGTCACGAGTTTTTCACATAACTTTTGCAAAAATCTTAGTTTTATTTTGGATGTTTACATTACACACGCACACACGCATGCACGCATGCAATTAATTGACTGTTTTTTTCATGCCAATATATATCACAAACACATGTATACAAATGAAGACCATGATAGCGTGCATGCAAGAAGTAGCAGAATGAGGAGCCCTAAAAAGTAGTCATCAAGATCCACTTATTTCCAAAGTGGATATTTTTTTAAACAAAAAGAAATACATTTATTTCACAAAAATCCCCAAACTGACAGGCCCTCCTGATGATAGTTGTGTGTCCTTTGGTGGGATTCAAGCTGGGACCAGTCGATAAGCTTCACTTTGGTCTTCTGGAGACAGCTGTTCACCAGGAAGGACGTGTGTTTTAGTTGTTGTGTTAGTAAAAAACACAACCTTCCAGGGATGGTTTTATAAGCAAAGGAATGACAGCAGCTGTTTAAAGCTATCTCCAACCCAATTATAGAGACTGATTGATACTGGAGAGGATAAATCGCAGCAAAAATATTTCTGGCACAACTTCACCTGCTTCCAAGGTGCATGGAGAGGATGAAAGAATTCACAAAGCAGGAACTCCAGCAACACTTGAGGGAAGATGAAGAACTTTAATAATTGACCCACGTGTTTGTGGCCTTCATGACCCTGATGAAGGCCACAAGCTGAAACGCGTGGGTCAATTATTAAAGTTCTTCATCTTCCCTCAAGTGTTGCTGGAGTTCCTGCTTTGTGATACTGGAGAGGAGCCAGAGGTAGATGACAAGGAGAACCCCATTATGGAATTTCGGAGGAATAATATCCATTGGACATATGGATTGGAAATACAAACTTGGATAAAACTCAGACAACAGGGTAGTCTGAGGCACTTGGACAGGACATGGACATTGGATGACATGGCAGGAAAACCAGAAAGAGAGCAGAAGTAAGAAGTCTATTGATGGAAGAACTCAGGATTGTTCTTGGTGATTAAGCCAGAGAATCAGGATGTTCTTGCATCTTTCAGTCGGTTGAGCAAGATTAAAAACTCCTTCATGTTCTCATAGTGCAGAGGTTGGTAGGAAAAGCCTTGTCCAGGTCCCAGCTCACTGGAACGATTGGTAACCCTTCAGCCTTCAACCCACATAAGTCACATAAAGTGACTCAGATTGGAAATACATACTTACATCGCTCTGTCATTATTTAACCCACATGTTGTCTCTCGAACACCCATTCATGATTCAGGTTTGTCCAGTATGTGACTGTTACATGTTAATGATCCTCATCGGGGTGCCAATGAACAGTGATGATAATAAAACATGCTCTATTTCCACAGCTTGATGCTAGAGCCCCCCTGGAGCCCATCAAGGCCCACTGCTTCTCCCACAGCACCCCCATCGGTCTTGACTGCTTGGGCAGGAGGAGACAAATCTCTTATTCCTGTAAGTACCGACTCTGCTTCTGTTGGGTTTAGATTCTGGTGTCTTATTGTGGCAGCGTTTTTGACTGAGTGTTCGAACCTGTGCAGCTTTAGTCATCAGATCATGTCTCCGTTCAAAAAATGTCTGTTTATTTCATACTGGGCTGAGTGTTTTTCAGCTCTGCTGACAGAGACTAATGAGGAATGACTAAGCTTACTTTCTAAATGTACCTGATCATGTTTTTCAGCTTTAATTTCACAGGCACTTCCTGTTATGTAAAGAGGCACTGGTGCCATTAAATACGAACATACAAGGCCTCATGCATATTTTCATCATCTCTTTCTAATTATGTTTGTTGGGTCTGTGTTTCCACAAGCCCCGCTAATTCTAGAGACTTATTCATCATGAAGAAAACAAGACAGTCGATCGATCGATCACTTGCGCAAGGGAGGCCTGTGTCCACCACGAAAATCACCCCGACTCTGACCTCCTCCTGCTGCCTTTTTATTGAGAGACAGTTCACACAAAACACGTCATAGCAAAGCCACGCCCACTTGGTTCTAAGACAAGGCATTGTATGTATATGTGTGAACTTCTGTAAGAATGTGTGTGTGTGTTACCTCCTGCTGACCAAAGGGTCATAAAAGCAGGAAGCTTACATCAAAAGAAGCAGATCTTCCAGGATGTATCTGCAATAAAACATTACAGCCCCCCACCTCGAGAATCTGGGGGGAAGGACAGTGAAATTCCTTTCATCAGAGTTGGCAAGCATAAAAATGACAACATTAAACAATTCACTCTAACAATGTTTTCCATCTATCATCTTCCTGAGCAGTTGTTTTCCTACAGCTGCCACCATAACTATGACTATCAAAATGTGGGAGTAAGAAAACAAAGTTCAGCTGACTTCCATCTGCAGTCTAGTGGCCATTAGAACACGCCCACCACACACCTCCAGCCAGGTAACAGCACATATTTAGGTATAGATTTTTCTGCCTGGCTTTGAGAGATGATACAGCTGAATCACATTCCTCTACTAAAAACAGCAGAGGATATTCACGTTGGAACACTTTACCTATATCGCTCATCTTACATCATTTAAAATGTGCACACACACAAACACACACACACACACACACAAACACACACACACAAACACAAACACACGCACACACACGCACACACACACGCACACACACGCACACACACACACACAGTTCTTACTGTTTCTCTCTAAAACTAACCTCATAAATTGGACATTCAACAATGACTTGTTTGTTGTTTAATACAGGAATTTATTTCTAGATGACATTAGTGGAGATAATCTCCTCGAATAATCAATAAATGAATCAATCAGTTGCATTAGTGGGTGTGGTCAGCTGCAGTGTTGTCTCTCCATATGCCTGACACTTCTGTCATGTATGTGTTTTTGATCTAGTTGTTGTTGGTGGGGGTCCGGGTGGGTGGCGTGTGGTCTGGGTCCTTGTGGTGGTGGATGCTGTCCTTGGGCTTAGCGGCTAGCTTCTTCGCCAGGGCTTCATGTGCGGGATCTGGGGCCCTGGTGCCTGGGGTCTCCTGGTGGAGGCCCTGTCTATGGTGGTACTCCATTGTTATTGTGGGCCCATGTTTTTTCTTAAAGGTGCAGGAGTTGGCCATGGATGGCACTTCTCTGTGTGCTAGTATGCTTTTATTCCATTTTCTCCTTTATATTACACATGGACTGTAATAAGAAACTACTGATAGAAATTAATAATCAGGTAAAAGAAACACATGAAGAAGAGGAGTCTATAGAGCTCATGTTTGGCCTGACGTCACATTCTGCTGGACAGGACAGGCTGAAACAAACCAAATGTAAACTTCACTGTGCTCTTATCAGCATTGGTCCTTCACTGCTGTCTGTCATTAACAGAGATGGGCAGTAATCCGATTACTTTTTTCAAGTAACGAGTAAAGTAAGGGATTACTATTGCAAAAACGGTAATTAGATTACCGTTACTTTCCCGTAGGAACGCTGCGTTACTGCGTTACTAAAACCGTGATTTTTTGCGAGAATGTCTCACAACAGTGACGTAAGCGAGTGCGCCGTTAGTGACAACAGCTGTGTGCAGATCAACAATAGATCACATATCGATTGTGGGAGAGAGTATGAGCGTTCAGCGTTTAAAGCGTGGAAGTACTGACCTTACTTTGAGTTTGATTCCATAAAAAGTGACAAAAACATTAGTGTCCGCTGTGCGTGGGAAGAAAACTTCTTTTTACAGCGAAAAAAAACCCCTAAACTTCCGAGCAAGCACCGAGTAGCTACGACGTAATGGGAAACTCACAGAGAAACTCGCGGATTCTTCCACTGACCGCGGCACACCTGCACCAGGGTAAACCTCCGCCTACCGCAGTCCTGCTTTACAGGTGAAAATAGAGCAACAGGACCGCTGAGTCTTTGACTTTATTTATTTTCTGCTGTGTTTTACTTGCATCTATTTGAAAGACTGAGTGTAAACACAAAAAATATATATTTTATGTGCTGGAATGTGCAGAAAATAGGTTTAAATGTTAAACTAATTTATTCAAGTCAGAGAATGTTGCATATAATTAAATTTTTGCTTGATGCATAAAGTTAAAAGATTAAAACTAATAAAACAAGTTTTAAAAAGAGACTTTTCCATTTGATTACATTTTGTATGATGGATTATGCAGAAAAAGTAGAATTGGGCTGAAAGATCTATTTATCACCTCTTCAGGTTGTAAATCGTGTTTTTAAAAAGTAACTAATTACTTTTGAAAATAAGTAATCAGTAAAGTAACGGGATTACTTTTTGGGGAAGTAATCAGTAATTAGTTACTGATTACTGTGGGGCGATTGTGGCTCAAGAGTTGGGAGTTCGCCTTGTAATCGGAAGGTTGCCGGTTCGAGCCCCGGCTCTGACAGTCTCGGTCGTTGTGTCCTTGGGCAAGACACTTCACCCGTTACCTACTGGTGGTGGTCAGAGGGCCCGGTGGCGCCAGTGTTCGGCAGCCTCGCCTCTGTCAGTGCGCCCCAGGGTGGCTGTGGCTACAATGTAGCTGCCATCACCAGTGTGTGAATGTGTGAATGACTGGATGTGTAAAGCGCTATATAAATACAGGCCATTTACTTTTTTCAAGTAACTTGACCAACACTGGTCATTAACAGCTCGCTGAGGTGAGGTTGGATTCCATCCTAATTTAAAAATGCAGAGGAACAAACCAAACTAAAGAAGCTTTACTCACAACTATCGATCTATTATGAAATTGCCATTTGTTAGCAGATTGTTAGAAAAATAATCAAAACTTTACTCAACAAATTACAGATTTTTTATCCTTTTCAGTCTCACTTTCAAAAGCAGTACTCATCTGAGGCTGCTATTGAAGGTCTATAATGATGTTTTGAAGCACAGCAGTGGTGAAAAATATTAAATTAACTGTTTATTTTATTACCTTCTTACTTATTTAACATGTCTTCCATTATGTCCTAAAGAAAAGTAGTTTTTAAAATCCTTATATTTTCTTATTCCCGATATATGAACAGTATGTCATGTTCCTCTCCAGCATTTATACTAATGTATATTAGTTTTAGGTTTGCTACAGAGAAGCATCCACACTTGCTCCGAGCTTGCATGGGTATGTTTGACATTGCTGTGTAGTTTAACATCAGCCCTTTTCACTCCCATGCCATTGTCTTTTATCCCCGTCACTGATACATTTGAATTGTTTACACAGGCTGTTGGGTCAAAGCACTGAACTCTGAGACCAGGTACCACATCCAGTGATGTCTGATTTTACCTTGTCTTTAGTTTGAAATGTGTCAGTGTTGGGTTGGTAATCATTCATGTACATATGAGGATGCAACAGGTCATTCTGAAGTCACGAGACCCTTACTCGACTCAAGGAATCTCGCAAATGAATGTTTTATTTTATTTATCGCTGAATTTGAAGCTGCAGTTTCAAATGACCTAAAACATTTTTGCACAATATTATCATCTGAAGTTTGGTTTGATCTTTAGAAAAATCTGTTTATGTTGGGGTTTTTTTCTAGACTCTGCTATTATTAGGATATAAATTCATTAATTATGCTCAAAAGGTCACAGTTTGATCTCTTTAAAGGGAACTTTTGGGTCAAATAAATACAAATAAAAGAAATGATGTTCACATGCAACAGTTGCTGTGCCCTCACTGCAGGAGCTTGAGCTGGCCTGTCACCCAGCCCACTCTGTCTTCCTTTTAAACGGACAGTTTTCTGCCCAGCTGGACATCGCTGGGGTTTTGGTGCAAGTATCCTCTAAACAGGTGGATTATTTACATTTTTGTTCAGGGAACTTTAAACGCAGTATCAATAGACACTACAGTTACACATGAAAAGATACTGAGCCCTTTCAGTCTACTATGGAGACTAATGATTTAGTATTGATATATGAAATACTTGGTAATTACTGCATATTTCTTGTAGTTATTTCATATGTTGCACTTCCTTTTTGGTGTAAGTAGAAAGCGTGTCTCTGCAGTTTTCAGTCTTTGCAGTTTTCAGTCTTTGGACCGAACAGTTCTGACCTGTTCAGTCAGGGTCCGTTTGTTTCACACCTCTGATATAACCCTCTATATTAAACAGCATCATGTGTATACTATGCCTTATTTACAATGGTAGGAAACCCAGTTTGGCTTAAAAAAATCATTCCTGAAAACCAACAGAATATAGAATGTGTGCATGTGCATATGTCTCTGCTTTGTCGTATGTTTTGGAGAGCAGGGGAATATATAAGACTGCGGGAGGGAAACCTTAATGGATTCTGCACCATTAGTGAGCCATCCAGGCTATCTGTAGCAGGCAAATGACACGATCGAGATGCAGAAACCCCCCTGCAGGACCCCTACTGATGTGAGCCTGGAAACAGAGTGAGCGATAGGGGGAGAGGGAGATGACTGTGTGATTTAATGTAAGGAAGCGAAGCAGCGTTCAAATTGATAAAGAGAGCAAGAGAAGCAGGAACAGAAAGAGAGGAGACGAGCGCTGTATCACTGGGGAGCAGAGAATCCAAGGGTGGAGTGGAGCGCTGCTACGGCTCTTCTATTCTGTGCATGGGAGGAGAAAGCGGGAAGTTGACAGCTGAAGCTTACCTCAGCAAATACCGCAGCAGATACCAGCCAAAAGGCTACCTCCTCCTCCTCCTCATCCTCCTCCTCCATTGTGCTGTCCGCTTGCCAGGAGAATAAACCATCTGCTTAGCCGCTTCTCTTCATTTTCTTTATTTTCTCTTAGTTCCACTCCCCTTTTACATTTCCCTCCACCCCTTGTTGTTGGGTTTCCACACAGGGATGCGGACTCAGCAGGGCTCGGAGGGGGGCGTGCCGCTGCCAGGGGGCAGTTGTGGTAGTAGCGGCAGTGGCAGCTCTGGGCTGTCACCGGGCTCTGAATCAGACGGCGGGAGCCCAACAGGCAGAGGGGTGGACGGCATGGTGGACGGAGGTCTCGGAGTGGGTGTATGCAAGGGTGGAGGTGGAGGAGGAGGAGGCAGCTTGGGCGGCACTTTGAGGGGGGTCCTGTCTCGCTATTGGAGTTTGGAAAGTCTGCACTCCACCACAGGTAAGTGGTAGTGTGTTATTCCGGATTGGATGGGACTGGGTACGCTTTGCGTGAGTGCATGTCGTTCCAGCTGTTCAGCTGACACCCACTGACAGTGACGGTGCAGTACTAATATATTTGGGTGGGCCGGCTGCCGGATGCTTTAGTCATGCAGAGAGAGCCAGAAAATGCCAGCAGCTCTGTGTCCTGCTGTGCCCTTTCTTATGGTCTGAAATGTGTGTCCTTGTCTGCCACACAAAGGATCTTCGCTGTGGAAATGCTTGTTGCACTTAATGCTGCACTGAACTCTCTGGGCTGGAGCTGGGATCACTGGAATCGTCTGTCTAAACTGGCACTGATGACATTTTTTTGGAAAGTCCCATATGATAAGACAGGCAGAGGGTTGACTTTTATGCACACTCATTTATCTTTGAGAAACATGAATATTTAACAAAATATGGTTGATTCAAACTGTCAAGGTTCTAATCTGATGTGAGAAATACAATTATAGCTTTAACCTTATTATACACACTGTGTTTTATTGCAACAAAAGAGTCTCTGATAATGAACCAGGTGTTATCTTTTTTGGTATTTTTAGTATTCTTTGAGGGGACTAAAAATAGTTCAAGACATTTTTAATAGCCTAAGCATGATTGAAAATATTGACAGTGTTATTAAACGTTTAGCCCAAAAGTCTGACGCACTTGTCTTTGCATGCACCCGCGTTCCCTGTCATCAGTGTGTGTTCATGTACTTTGTACTGTTGTTAAATGCTAAACATGAGCTGCTGATGCTGTGGCATGTAGCCGGGCTCTCCCTCTTCAAAATGGCATCGCGTTAGTTGTTGTGACTCCCAGTTGTTGTCATTCCGGCTTTGTTTGTCCAGCTGTGTGCTTGTGCATGTGTGTATCTGTGTGTATGGCCCAGTTGTTGCTCATGTGGAGCTGACCTAAATCTGTAAACACAGTGACATTATGGGACATGTCTTCATTATAAGAATAAACAGCCAGTGATGTTCTGGAGAGAACATCACTGGCTGTTTGTGAGCTCGCCCTATCTCATTGGCTAAGCAGGGTTGGGCCTGCTTAGAACTTGAATGATGGACCACCTGGGAAACACCACCAGGTGTTTTAAGCTTGGCTCTGGCTTGTGCAATGGAGCAGGTCATTTACTAATCAGAAGGTTGGTGGTTTGATCCCTGGCAGCTCCCAGTCTGTATGGGTAAGATACTAAACCCGAGTTGCTCTCTGATGCGTCCACTGGAGTATGAATGTGGGTGACTGTTAGAAGAAAAAAGCATAGACAGAAAGTGCTTGTGTGAATGAGGCAGGCTCTATAAAGTGCTCAGGTAGAGCAGAAAGGAGATAGGAACGACTCCGGGGTAATTTAGGAAGTATTTATTGTTACTTTTGGACTTGTTGGTTGTCAACAGAATTATTTCTCTTAAAGTATCATGAAGAAATTCAAGAGCTACACAGTACAGAAGAAAAGATTTCAAAGACTTTAAAAACCAAAACTAGTGGGACGTGTTGGAATTGTACTCAAAGATTACTAGAAAGAGAAACTGCTTCTGCACAGGAGGCACCGTTAACCCTCACGTTAATAATAATAATAATAATAATACATTTTATTTGAAAGCGCCTTTCAAAACACTGAAGGTTGCTGTACACAGTAGAATAAAAGCAAGAAGTTTACAGAATCATAAAAGCATGAGACATAAACAAATAAAATAGGAGAGTGGAGAGGTTATGTGGGATAAGCTATTGAACGTTGTGTTCATTTGGTGTTAAACAATTTCAAAAACAACCATTCCATTAAGACTCACCATAAAAAACTATAACAATAGATACATTATCACTACTTGTTGTGTTAGATCTTTGTATCAACTTATGTTCTTGTGAACTTTACAGTTTCTGCATGTCTCATTAATCTGAGCTTAACTTTTGGATTATTTTCACTCTAAGAAGGATCAGTTGAAACATAGTAAACTGATCATCAGAGACCACTGTGGCTGAAAGTTTGCATCAATATTTGTTTTGAAACCATTTCAAGTTTTTATACAGTCACATAAAGTAACACCTGCGTTACTTTTACACCTATTTGTGTAAAGAGTAAATTATCCCCAAACCATGCTGCCTTCTGACTCAGCTTGTGACTAAGAGCATAGGAGATGGAGGAACTGTCCCTTGAGACCTCCAATCAGTCTCCAGAACCACAAACCTCTCCTGGTTCTTTCACCAACACTATCAGTGGGTTTCCCAGTATAAACCTACATGTTCCAAGCATAACATGTCCTGGCATCACATGTTGCAAAACCTTTACGCCACATTTACACTGCTTGCTTGGCATATACTGTTTGAAAGGGCAGTGTCCCCTAAAGCAACCAGACCGAACCAACTGAACTTCTCTCATCACAGCCATTTTTGTCTTGTTGACCACGACCTGGTCTTGTATCTGTCAAAGCAAATCACCCGTAATAACATGTACATTTTCTGGAGTGACATGATGGCCTGAAAAAATTGTCCGAGTGGACTCTGCATCCTATAAACTGCTGGTAGATTCATTTCTGGATCTGTACTCACCACTCAAATCAAAGACTCATGCATGCGTTGATGTCTTTCTGACTTACCTCCTCCCAATCATCTTTGTAAAGCTGTTTCCCCTTCAAGTTGGTCAAGTTTACCAGTATGGCTTTGACTCAGGACTGAGTCCAGAACAGTTCAAAGCAGGATGTGATGTCATCAGTCCTGATGACAGTTTCAGTTGAAAGCCTACCTTCATTCTCGGGTGGGGATAAGTTCCCATTCTTTCACTTGAATGTGAGATCAACCTCTGCATGGCCATTCTCTTCATCACTGGATTCCTCCTCATCAATCCTTTCTTGGTCGGGTCAGATTATATTCCGTGTCAACTTCAGCTTCTAAAACTTCCTCATCTAATCCATCCTCATTGTCATCAAATATGAGAGCCTCACTGACCTGCCATGATGTTGCCACACAGCGAATGTGAGCAAGGCCCCCTAAAAGCATCATACAGCAAAGCTATGAGAAAAGTTCAATGCTGACACAATGTTGCAACTATCTGTGAGAGCTGCCAACACAGGAGCTGTTCCTGTGGAGGAGAGGCTCTACTGGGCAAAGATTCCCGTAGCGGTTGCCAGAGAAACCAGAGTGTTTGTATGTGTAAATATGAGTGTGCACATGCATGCTTGCTTGTGTTTGCCTGTATGACCATCTGACAGATAGGGATGGACCTGAACTCTGTTATTTACACTAATTATTGTCTCTCCCATGTCATTCTCTTCTTTTGTTGGACATTGTATGAACATAAAACAGGAAAAGGTGTGCATAGACAGAAACAAGAAAGAAGGCAACTGGAAAAGATGAAAACACAAAGAACAAAGCCAAAACATGTATATGTGTTGTATGTCATGTTTGTTGGCTACGAGGATAATAACCACAGTAATAACACCATCACCATTACTATTACTACTACTAACATTTAATTCAATTCAATTTTCAATTCAGTTTTATTTATACAGCGCCAAACCACAACAACGGTCGCCTCAAGCTGCTTTATATTGTGAGGTCGACTATACAATAATACATACAGAGCAAAACCCGACAATCATATGACTCCCTGTGAGCAAGCACTTTGGCGACAGTGGGAAGGAAAAACTCCCTTTTAACAGGAAGTTGAGGTGTGTCATCTGACAAGGATGCCTCCTGGGCTCCTCTGGGTGAGCTGTTCCGGGCATGTCCCACCGGGAGGTGGTACTGCACTGTTCTGTTCTAGATGACTTAGCACTGCCTCGGGTTGCCCCCAGACCCTAAGGAGGGAGCCTGTTTATTAGGGGAGAAGGACACTGATCTAGTTGATGATGAATCTACATTGGTGACCTGGCTTGCCTTCCTAAATCACCTGGTCCGCATGTGGTCTCGGTCTAACCCACACAGATGCTGAGAAATCAGCAAGAGGGGAAAAAAGAAGAAAAAAGGGAGAAAGGATAAAAAAATGAATTAAAATAAGTTAACACTAATCAATACATTAAAAAGGAATTCCAAGGTGGGGCCAAGGTATTTATTTGTTTAACGAAAACATACTGTAGTATTCAAAACATGTGGACATGTGCATGGTTTCAGCCTACAATGAAGCACAGTGATGGAGATGCAGGGATTCTGGATAATCTCTCAGTCACAGCCATGTAAACTATAGGACTGGGTGACACACCCATGTGGTGTGAAAGTCATTGCCTGAGCTCCCTGAAGCGCACTGTGAACGAGTGGCAATGCTACCCAAAGCCATTTGAAATATTTTCCTTTGAGGTGGGTCCTGTGAATTGTTTTATAAAGTGTAAATAGTAAGTGTGCATTTTTGGTCACAAAATGTTACTGCACATTTCTGTCCAGAGGTCAGCGCTGGAAGAGTACTCCAGGTCACTTCCCCATTTGTATGATGATATACAACACATGATAGATACATCAATATTGGAAAATTGTAGTTTGGAGGTTATTTTTCTGGGGTGAGTGATTTTCATGGTCTCTTCAGTTAATCTGGAGGGAAGTAGTGGATTATTATGGTAATCCTGGATTTGATTATAGATTGGACATTTTGTTTGCATTCCACCAGGCCGTCAGAGTTACACTAATTGTAATGTAGTTTGTTTTTTTTAGTGCAGAAATGTAGGAAAGAGAGACTAAAACTGATAAATGGTTGAGGTCAATTTTTCATACAGCACCAAATCACAACAACGGTTGCCTCAAGGCGCTTTGCATTGTAAGGCAGAGCCTACAATAATACACGTTGAGTTGGTTTTGTTTTCTTTTTTAGTAGCTAGAGCTTTAGTGATTATTTTAATGTCTGTGTTTATTAATGAGAGAGAGCGATATGTTGGTTAGTTTTTAGTTGGAGAGTCATAATATCGCTTGGTATTATTTGTGTCATTACTCTGTGGGATCATGACAACATGATTTGGCAGAAGTGTTTATAAAATTGTGCCGGAAATCCATTGTGATTTCATATTTGGCATTTACTAAGTGCTTTATGGAGTTCATCTATAGTAACAGGTTCATTCAACATGTCTGCTTGCTTTTTGGAAAGTCTGGGTCAATCTAAGTTTTCATTGAAAGTTTTCTACTTTGGGTTGTGGTCAGAAGAGTATAGCTGGCTATAAAAGGTTTTAAATATATTAATAATATTGAAAGTGTTTTGAAAAATCCCATTCACTAAGTATGATTGAGTGGATTGTTGTAAGGGAGTTACTGAGGCAGAGAAAGCAATGCGTGAGAGGGATTGATGGAAAAATAAGTCTCTGGATGAAGGGTTGTTTTTCCTCCAGCTGTCATTGAGACCATAATGATTCATATATTGTTTTATGATATCTGTGGAACACCAAAGTCTTAAGCTACCAGGTGAGTGTCACCAGTTGAGTGTGGCACTGATAACTGTATTGAAGTGTCCAGCAATGATGATGTTGGTTGAATTGCACTCTAATGAAAATAGGTTGTAGAAGAAAGATGGGTCATTATTTCGACTGGCATGAATGTTTTATTTTCCTAACCTTCCACCTGGATCAATATGACTGAAGTACGTTACTGCCACAGAGTAGTGTTCTGGTGGAGTGGAAATTGAGTCTTACTAATTTAGAAGATCATCATGTAGCCTGGAGAAATAGTTTGCTGCTTTATAAGAAAGCCCTCCGCAAAGCCAGAACATCTTACTATTCATCACTGATTGAAGAAAATAAGAACAACCCCAGGTTTCTCTTCAGCACTGTAGCCAGGCTGACAAACAGTCAGAGCTCTGTTGAGCCAACCATCCCTTTAACCTTAACTAGTAATGACTTCATGAACTTCTTCACAAATAACACTTTTTATCATTAGAGAAAAAATTACCAATAATCATCCCACAGTTGTAATATTATCTACAGCTACTCTTAGTACCATTGATGTTAAGTTAGACTCTTTTTCTCCAATTGATCTTTCTGAGTTAACTTCAATAATTACTTCCTCCAAACCATCAACGTGTCTTTTAGACCCCATTCCTACAAAACTGCTCAAAGAAGTCCTGCCATTAATTAATTCTTCGATCTTAAATAAACCTATCTCTAATAATCAGCTATGTACCACAGGCCTTCAAGCTGGCTGTAGTTAAACCTTTACTCAAAAAGCATCTCTAGACCCAGCAGTCTTAGCTAATTATAGGCCAATCTCCAACCTTCCTTTATATCAAACATCCTTGAAAGAGTAGTTGTCAAACAGCTAACAGATCATCTGCAGAGGTTTATTTGAAGAGTTTCAGTCAGGTTTCAGAGCTCATCACAGCACAGAAACAGCTTTAGTGAAGGTTACAAATGATCTTCTTATGGCCTCTGACAGTGGACTCATCTCTGTGCTTGTCCTGCTAGACCTCAGTGCAGCGTTCGATACTGTCGACCATAATATCCTATTAGAGCGATTAGAACATGCTGTAGGTATTACAGGTACTGTGCTGCAGTGGTTTGTATCATATCTATCTAATAGACTCCAGTTTGTGCATGTAAATGGAGAGTCCTCTTCACACACTGAGGTTAATTATGGAGTTCCACAGGGTTCAGTGCTAGGACCAATTCTGTTTACATTATACAAGCTTCCCTTAGGCAGTATCATCAGGAGACATAGCATAAATTTACACTGCTATGCAGATGACACCCAGCTCTATCTGTCCATGAAGCCAGATAAGAGTCAGTTTTGACCAGGATATGTCCTTCAGTGCACATGTTAAACAAACATATTAGACTTTCTGCTACTTAAGTAATATCTCTAAAATGAAAAATCCCACAGAGCCTTCAGTTGATTGCTTTCGCAAATTGCTGCAGGAAGACACTAGAAAGAGAGAGCATATTTCAGGAGAAATTGGCTCCTCCTCCTTGGCTCCCTGTTAAATCCAGAATAGAGTTGATTCTGGAAACCCTTCCAGTTTGGATTATGGAGACAGACACCCTCTCCACTTTTAAATTAGGCTTAAAACTTTTCTTTGTGATAAAGCATATAGTTGGATCAGGTGACTCTGGATCCTCCCTCAGCTATGCTTCGTACAGGGTGGGCCATTTATATGGATACAGCGTAATAACATGGGAATGGCTGTCGATATTAAAGTCCTGTTTGTGGCACATTAGTATATGTGAGGGGCAAATGCCTCAAGATGGGTGGTGACCATGGTGGCCATTTAGAAGTCGGCCATCTTGGATACAACTTTTGTTTTTTCAATAGGAAGAGGGTCATGTGACACATCAAACTTATTCGTAATGTCACAAGAAAAACAATGGTGTGCTTGGTTTCAACGTAACTTCTTTCATGAGTTATTTACAAGTTTCTCTTTGTTCACAGACATTGACATGTCGAAGAGGTTAACACGTGAGGAGCGGATCGAAATCGTGTTGATATCTGGTGAACGCAGTAACCAGGTCATTGCAGCAGATTTCAATGCAAGACACCCTACGAGACCACCCATCTCCCATGCTACAGTCAGCAAACTGCTGCTAAGTTTTGTGAAACTGGTTCAGTGTTGGATTTGCCAAAATGTGGACGCAAGAAAACTGTCACTAATGAAGAAACATCAGTGGCTGTCCTAGCTTCATTCAGCAAGAGCCCACAGTGTAGCACTCGCCGCATGTCACTGGAGAGTGGCACTAGTCGAACATGCCTTCGGTGGATATTAGCTACTCACAAATGGCACCCTTACAAACTCCAGCTACTGCAGCATCTCAACGAGGATGACCCAGATCAGTGCACAGAATTTGCAGAATGGGCAAAACAAAAACTGGAACAGGACCCTCAGTTCACGCAGAAGATTTTGTTCAGTGATGAGGCAAACTTTTATGTGAATGGTGAAGTTAACAAACAAAACCACCGCTATTGGTCGACACTAACCCACATTGGATGGATCCCTCCAAGACTGTTGGAACAACAAAAGTGATGGTTTGGTGTGGTATATGGGGTACAACGACAGTGGGTCCATTCTTCATCAATAGAAACCTCAAGGCCACGGGATATTTGAAATTGCTACATGATGATGTGTTTCCCTCTTTATGCACTGAAGCTGGCACGTTCCCTGAGTTTTTCCAGCAAGATGGTGCACCACCACATTATGGGTGCCAGGTCCGAGCATTCCTAGATGAACAGTTTCCTGGAAAGTGGATTGGTCGTCGTGGGCCAGTTGAATGGTCCCCAAGGTCTCCCGATCTGACCCCCTTAGACTTTTATCTTTGGGGTCATCTGAAGGCAATTGTCTATGGTGTGAAGATACGAGATGTACAGCACCTGAAACTACGGACACTGGATGCCTGTGCTGGCATTTCTCCTGCGGTGTTGCTATCAGTGTGTGAAGAGTGGGAGAAGAGGGTTGCATTGACAATCCAACACAATGGGCAGCACATTGAACACATTTTATAAGTGGTCAGAAACTTGTAAATAACTCATGAAAGAATAAAGTTGCGTTGAAACCAAGCACACCATTGTTTTTCTTGTGACATTACCAATAAGTTTGATGTGTCACATGGCCCTCTTCCTATTGAAAAAACAAAAGTTGTATCCAAGATGGGCAACTTCTAAATGGCCACCATGGTCACCACCCATCTTGAGGAGTTTGCCCCCTCACATATACTAATGTGCCACAAACAGGACTTTAATACCACCAACCATTCCCATGTTATTACGCTGTATCCACATAAATGGCCCACCCTGTAGATTGGATGTTGATTATACCCAGAGATGGGCAGTAACGCGTTACTTGTAACGCGTTACTGTAATCTGATTACTTTTTTCAAGTAACGAGTAAAGTAAGGGATTACTATTGCAAAAACGGTAATTAGATTACCGTTACTTTCCCGTAGGAACGCTGCGTTACTGCGTTACTAAAACCGTGATTTTTTGCGAGAATGTCTCACAACAGTGACGTAAGCGAGTGCGCCGTTAGTGACAACAGCTGTGTGCAGATCAACAATAGATCACATATCGATTGTGGGAGAGAGTATGAGCGTTCAGCGTTTAAAGCGTGGAAGTACTGACCTTACTTTGAGTTTGATTCCATAAAAAGTGACAAAAACATTAGCGTCCATCGTGCGTGGGAAGAAAACTTCTTTTTACAGCAAAAAAAACCCCCCTAAACTTCCGAGCAAGCACCGAGTAGCTACGACGTAATGGGAAACTCACAGAGACACTCGCGGATTCTTCCACTGACCGCGGCACACCTGCACCAGGGTAAACCTCCGCCTACCGCAGTCCTGCTTTACAGGTGAAAATAGAGCAACAGGACCGCTAGTCTTTGACTTTATTTATTTTCTGCTGTGTTTTACTTGCATCTATTTGAAAGAGTGAGTGTAAACACAAAAAATATTTTATTTTATGTGCTGGAATGTGCAGAAAATAGGTTTAAATGTTAAACTAATTTATTCAAGTCAGAGAATGTTGCATATAATAAAATCTTTGCTTGATGCATAAAGTTAAAAGATTAAAACTAATAAAACTAGTTTTAAAAAGAGACTTTTCCATTTGATTACATTTTGTATGATGGATTATGTAGAAAAAGTAGAATTGGGCTGAAAGATCTATCACTTTATCACCTCTTCAGGTTGTAAATCGTGTTTTTAAAAAGTAACTAAGTAACTAAGTAATTAATTACTTTTGAAAATAAGTAATCAGTAAAGTAACGGGATTACTTTTTTGGGGAAGTAATCAGTAATTAGTTACTGATTACTTTTTTCAAGTAACTTGACCAACACTGATTATACCCTACTGTGAATTCCTATTGCCAGTATTTGGCCCTACCTAATGTTGGCACATAGATGTCTCCAGATTTATGCTGGATGCATCTATCCATCTAAGTTTGGTGGGCTGCCATGACTACATCCTTTCGATGAAAACTCAAAAGCTTCGAAATTTAATGTCACCAAGGTCTTTAAATTGTACTCACTGAAGATCACGTTGATCTAATTAAATCCTTAGGAGGTGTTTGTGCCTGAAATTAGTGAAAAATGCTGCTAAAATTACACATTAAATTCAAAATGACTGACTTCCTGTTGCATTTAGAATATGGTTGACATAGATAATGTATAATAATAATAATAAAACATTTTATTTATAGGCACCTTTCAGACCCTCAGGGTCACCTTACAATAACACGAGAACAATAACAGCAATAAAATATAATAAACAAGGCAAAACCAAATTTAGACATAAGGTAAAAAAAAAGTAAAAGTAAAAAAGTATCTTTGAGTTACAGCAGTTTAGTCTTTAAATGGCGAAATATCGAAAGTTGTCTCCAGGGATAACGTCCTTTGGCGAAACCTCACAGTTGAAGGCTTTGTATGTGAATAGAGGAATTTTGAAGTGATATTTCTCCCTGGAAAGTAGCGGGAGAATATGAAAATTATAATTGCTCTTGCTAGTTTCTTCATACTTCATTCATACTCTTGCCGTGGTGTTTCAGATCAACTGGATGCTTTTCATGGATAAACTTTTAGGATAAACTGTCAGTAAGGAAATAAAAAAGCAAAGCTTTTGTATTTAAGAAGTAAAGGGAAGACCAGTTATTCAGCATCAATCAACTTTAACATGATTAACATGTGCAAATTAAAGCAGCAACTTCTAGAGATTTATTGGCATTAAATGGTCATCACAGTCGAAAATGACTCAGAGCTTCCTTGGAGGACAAAGTAATGCTATCCACAGACCAAAGGATGATTTAGCTCATAGTAAGTGTTTGTACTAGAGTTGCTAGATAGGACTGAGGACAGAGCTCTGTGCTCCTAGTTTTCTTTTCTTTGTGACTCCTTAAATCCCAAGTTAGAGTGTATAATGCAGCTTTGAGATTTTTTTTCACTTATGTCAAGGGTCATCCAAACCAGAGACTAGTGATGGGATTTCCGGCTCCGAACCGGCTCTTCAGGTTGTTTTGTTGCTTTAATTAATTTATTATTAACAATAATATAAAATTTTGCACTAAAGGAATTACTAATGCAAAAAAAGGTGTTTTTATTTATATATGTTTATATATAAATATATGCGGTGGCTCCTAGAGACAAAACACGTACAAACTCCAAAACAAGTTTCTAGCATTAACTGAACTTCCAAAGCAGAGCTACTAGATCACTTAAATTACACAATTGAAAGCATGTGTGTATTGTTTGTGTATTTATACACAGGCACTCACCGTAAATATACTTTTATTTATTCACTCCACATAAAATGTAATAAATAAATCATATAATACAAAAAACAACTATTTACATTTCACCTAATAAATTAGGTGAAATAAATAAATTACTACACCTATTAACTATTTAAATAACTATTTAAATTTTCAGCTTTTTCCTTTTAAACAAATGAAGCAACAAAACGCTGCAAACCACAACACAATTAAATATAAATGAAAATATGAAAACAAAAAGAAGATGCACATTCTCTGTCATATGGACCTGCATGAATAAACTTTCTGAATCCTTTATCATCTGCAACTGAAAATAGTTGTGGATGATTACTATACCTTTCTAATGTGACGTTGTTGTCCCTGGCTCTCTCTCTCTCTCCCTCTCGCTCTGTTCCTGTGCTACTGCGAGTGTAACTACCGCCCCTCCCCCCTCTGCCCAGCGCAAAGCACAAGGCTGGTGTGCAGAGTGAAGCGGGAAAAAAGTGCGAGAGAGAGAGTGAGAGAAAGAAAAAAAAACAAACACACGTGACGGCTCGCGATAAGGAGCTGGCTCACGTCGTTCACGTCAAAGATCCGGCTCTAAGAGCCGTTTTGTTCGCGACCGACACATCACTACCACAGACACAAAGCCCTGACCTAAACCTTACGTTTCTTCAGTATATCTGATGCCTAATCCTAAACCACTTTTACCAATCTGACCTGTTTTCTTCTTGTACCTACCCTGTGCTTTGCTACCCCAATGAAAATAAAATCTCAGAAAATGCCAGAAAAGAGGTTGTGTGTAAACAAGTCTTTGTCCAATCTTTGCACTCATTCTCCTCTTTTGTGTTCCTGTGAATTAAAATAATGCCAGGTGGCAACAGTGTGGCACACTGTAGCATCCAAGCACACACTGGCAACTGTTCTCATCCATGAGCAAGTGAGGGGACGGGGGAAAGGATGTCTAAAAGCATCCATCACAAAAATGGGAGGCATGGTGCTTTCTGGGAAATAGGTCACCATTAAAACAGCCATTTAGCCTGAGGTGTTTTTGTGCACTACTTGTTCTGAAGTTACTTATCTTAGAGAAGGATGAGGGGACAGTGGACACAAATAGATAAATGCATCAGTTTTATTCATTTGTTACCGATTCTCTTATTATTACTCATTACAGTAGCATGTGACATAGATAATGTAAACAGCATATATTCAGTAGCTATTTTAACTGAGTCTTACTTTTCTCCACGAGATCTGGTTGAGCCCATTTTGTTGCTGATTAAATCAAATCAAATCACTTTTATTGTCACATCACATGTGCAGGCACACTGGCACAGCACATGCGAGTGAAATTCTTGTGTGCGAGCCCCACAAGCAACAGAGATGTGCAAACACAACAACACAAACGAGCAAAATACAAGAATGGCCGACCTGAAACTAATAAATATATGTACAATATATAATAGTGTATGCATTTCTGGATGTGTATACTAAATATTTTCCTATGTGTGTGTATGTGTGTGTGTGTGTGTGTGTGTGTGTGTGTGTGTATACACATTTTTACAAATTAAATAGTAAAAAATAAAAAAATAAAAAATAAAAAAAATAAAAAATAAAATAAAATAATAATAATAATAATAATAAAATATATAAAAATATACAGAGTTGAATATGTGCAAAACAAGTGGCATTTATATACAGTGTGGAGTGCATAATGTTAAAGTTCCAGTAGTGAAGCTGAGGTGTCTATGACGTGTTCAGCAGTCTGATGGCCTGGTGGAAGAAGCTGTCTCTCAGTCTGCTGGTACGGGACCGGATGCTGCAGAACCTCCTTCCTGATGGAAGCAGTCTGAACAGTTTATGGCTGGGGTGACTGGAGTCCTTGATGATCCTCCCCGCTTTCCTCAGGCAGCTGCTTCCTGTAGATGTCTTGGAGGGAGGGAAGCTCACCTCCAATTATCCGTTCAGAGCACCGCACTACTCGCTGGAGAGCTTTGCAGTTGTAGGCGGTGCTGTTGCCATACCAGGTGGTGATGCATCCAGTGAGGATGCTCTCAATGGCACAGTGATAGAAGGTCCTGAGGATGCGGGGGCTCATGCCGAATCTTTTCAGTCTCCTGAGAAAGAAGAGATGCTGCTGCGCCTTCTTCACTGTTTTGTTTGTGTGTACTGACCACGTAAGATCCTCAGCCAGATGTACTCCAAGGAACCGGAAGCTGCTCACTCTCTCCACAGCAGCGCCGTTGATGGTGATGGGGGTGTGTACTTCTCTGCACCTCCGGAAGTCCACTATCAACTCCTTTGTCTTTGCGACATTGAGGGTAAGATGGTTGTCTTGACACCAGTGGGACAGGGCGCTGACCTCCTCCCTGTAAGCCGTCTCATCACCGTTGGTGATAAGACCCACCACTGTAGTGTCGTCCGCAAACTTCACAATGATGTTGGAGCTGTTAGTGGCTGTGCAGTCGTAGGTGTAGAGTGAGTACAGGAGAGGGCTCAGTACACACCCCTGTGGAGCACCAGTGTTCAGTGTGACGGGGGATGAGGTGATGCTGCCCAGTCTGACCACCTGGCGTCTGTCAGACAGGAAGCTAAGGATCCAGCTGCAGAGGGAGCTGCTCAGTCCTAGATCCTGCAGTTTCCTGTCCAGAAAATGAAACAGTCTCTCCAAAAGTATGTATCTGCTATGGCTAATCACCATTAATGTAGTTATAGCTATAGTATACCAATATAAACTTTAATTGTCTGCTATTTAATGTTATTTTTATGTTATGTTATTTTTCTATTTTTTGGACTTATGCCAGACGGATGGACAAAGAACGATAAATATTTGTTTAATATTTTACTGGCAGCAGGCAAAAAGAGCCATCACAAAAAACTTGCTTTCTTCTGAGAGCCCAACTATGAACATGTGGATGGACATCACAATGGACATTTACATGATGGAGAAAATGACAGCAGATGTGAACTATGATGAAAGAAATGGATGGACTATATAAAAACATGCAGGCCAGATTTTGATTTTGACTGTGTTAACTATTAGAGGATATATTAGTTATATTAATGGAAACAAAAACTCCCTACATGCCTTTTTTTTTTGTATTTTTATTTTATTTTTTTCTTCTTTCATTCCTTTTGTATGGATATTTTAGTTGTTTAAAAACAGGAAAAAAAGAAAAATACATGTAGTAACAAATTGCTGAAGTTGATGGTATTGTACAGTGATTCACAAAGTACACAAAGACACTAAAGTGTTTTTTTAATCACATGCCATATTCAGTTGCTCGCTTTTCATTTTACACTTTTAATCATGTAATAGTTCATGTCTAGGTTTTACAGGGTGTTCTGTGACTGCTCATTAAAAAACAACTGATTTTAATTTGCCCATTTCCCTTCCAAAATCTTCTCTTTGAATAGCTCTGTATGTCTGCACAGCTGGTACTTTTAGTTTTTAGTTCTGCCCAGTTGTAAATAGATACGCTCTATGTGTTTTCCTCCATTGTTTCCAACTGTTCAACTTTAAATTAATCTTGGGAAAAGGAACTAAATTATGTGATGAGCAAAGATTTTGTTGGTTTGGCCAAAAATCTCCTTTCTTTCTAATACACTGTGTGGTGGTAAATGCTATAGTTTAAGTGTTTTGCACTTGTGGCTGTTTCTGTGCAACTCTACACTGACAATCTGCTCTGTGGTGCATCGGTTAAAAGTGAGAAGGATGCTCCTGGTCATACTCCTGAACTAATGTGTCATCGTCCACTGACATAAGCTGATGACTGCTGTCTGTTTAGTGTTCCCCTTGGTACAAAAACACAAATGTTTATATTCATGTGATCAGAGCAGGACTTTTACAGAGTGATAAAAAATACCCAAGCTTTAAAAAGATGTATTCAATGAATTCATTTTTACTTTTTCACTTTTACGAAGGTTAAAACAGTAAAATTCAAATCTCTGTATTTGATTTGAGAGAAATGAGCCAATGAGTCAGTAAGCCTGACTTTCCAAGCATCTCTGGCAGGAGGGTCCCCTATCCCCCACAAGACATTCAACATCTGCTCTGGGTTCCTGGCTGGCTGAGGCTCTGCCGATCCCTGCACCCGTTCCAGCTCCTCGGGTGGAGACAGCAGTTGCCCAGCATTTGCAGGTGCCTGTTCCGGTGTCCAAGGTCAGAGCAGCTGTGACCCGGCCTTCTCAAACACCTGTACCTACTCCTCGCGTGGGAGTGGCTGGTTTCCGGTCTGCTCTGCCACCCATGCCAGTCCCTGAGGTGAGGTCCACCAAGACACAGCTGACCTCCGCACCTATATCTACTCCTCGGGTGGGAGTGACTAGTGTCCTGCAGGTGCCTGCACCCATTCCTATTCTCGCTGGAGGGTCGGCCGAGCCCATCCAGCATCCTGCTGCATTGCCTGCAGCTTCACCACCTGCTGCGTCCGCTGACGGCTCTTGTGAGTCTATTCAGCCACCTCCTGCTCCACCACCTGTGGCTTCCACGCCGTCGCCTGCTGCACTACCACCTACTTCTTTGCCTACTGTTGCCATGGCGCCATCTGGTCTAGCTCCAGCGCCCGTGTCTGGTCCTGCCTCGTATGGTCCTCCCTCTGCCAAGTCATGTCCAGCGCGCTTGACACGCCAAGCCACCAGAGGATTTCTGTGCACGTTTACACCACCATCGACCGCCTGCCAAGCCGCCTGAGGGTTGTTGTTGTCCATGTCCAGCGCGGACTGCTCATCCACATCCTACTTGTCCATGTCCAGCACACCGTCGCTGGCCACTTCCTGGCTGTCAGCTGCTTCCAGGCAGCCAAGCTCCGGACCTCTTTAGTTATGGACTCTTGTGCTGCTGACCTCCGGGTCGGTCCCCTGAACTGTCTTCTTGGGACTCTGTTTTGTTTCCTGTTTTTCTTTGTTCAATGTGTTTAGTTTTACTCTTCCACTGTGATGTTGTTATGTTCATTTGTGTCAGCTGTTTCCCCATGTGTTTCTGCTTCCCCTGATCACCTCCTGTGTGTTTGTTTTCATACATTCCTTGTCAGGTCATCTGTTGTTTCTTGCCATGTTTCCAGGTTTCATGTCCAGGTTTGTTTAGGTTCATGTCAGGGTTCTTCATGTTGTCTTTTAGTTCTCCCAGTTTAGGTTAATATTTAGTTTTGTATCAGTTTGCCTTGCCTTTTGTCTTGCACCTTTTTTTTTTAAAATCAGCCTTATTAAACGACCTTTTGTTAATATCAAGTTTTGTTCCACGTTCTTTTGTGTCTGCATTTGGGTCTACTATTCTGAATTCATACAGTCCGACTACAGTCCGATACCGACTGTATACAGTCATACAGTCGGTACATTTATTTATTTATTTATTAACCTTTATTTAACCAGGAAGATCCCATTGAGATTAAAAACCTCTTTTTCAAGGGAGACCTGGCCAAGATAGGCAGCAGCAGATGTCTCACAGTTACAGAAATTACTCAAACACAGGCAGCAACAACACACATGCAACAATAAGTGAAAGAATACAAATAAAATAAAAAATAAAATTCAATAAAATTCAAATAAAAATAAAAAAGTCAGTTAAAATTACAATCAATCTAATTGAAACAGTTGCATGTTATGGACTTGGCCTCAAGGATTTGTAGTTTAGATTTAAAAGCACTTAATGAAATGAATTCAGTCATTTTCCTTCTGCAGTTTGTTCCAGGCCGAGGGTGCTAAATGGACAAAAGCTCTTTTACCAAGTTCAGTTCGGGCAAATGGAACAGAAAGCAACAAGTAGCCATGCGGACGAAGAGAATACCGACCAGCATGTTTCATTACAAGCAGGGAACAGAGATAAGAAGGCAGCAACCCAAGTATCGCCTTATATATAAAACTGTATAAATGAGAATTCCTCCGACTTACCAAAGCAGGCCATCCTACCTGAGAGTATAACTCACAGTGGTGAGTCTGAGATTTATGGTTAGTGATGAACCTCAGAGAAGCATCTGAGCTGCCTCTGAAGTCCCACAGGCTACCCACACCTGATAGGACTCCTGGTGGCTCCCTTCACCTCTGGTGTCCACCATTTGGTTTGGGGGCTACCACCACGACAGGCACCAACCACCTTGCAGCCGCAGCTCAGCGCAGTGTCTTTGACAAGGAGGTGCTGAACATGTTCCTAGTCTGAATGCTGTTGAAGCTCTGCTGGAGGTGTGCATTGAAGATCTTGCGGACCGGGGCCTCTGTCAGGCATTCTCAGTGTACCCTCACTGTACGTTTAGGTGCACCAGGTCTGTACAGTATCCTCCCCCGCCACCTGATCCAACTCATCACCAGGTGGTGATCAGCTGACAGCTCAACCACTCTCTTCAATCGTATGTCCAGAGCATATGGTCGCAGATCTGATGATGCAATTACAAAATCACCCTGCGTCCTTATGGACACCCTCATATTCGAACATGGTGTTCTTTATGGACAAACTGTGGTCTTCACCAAACTAGAAGAGGATGTTCTAGCAAAATGCTAAACTAGCCAAATCTCCACAACAGCTACCCATTGTGGACCATAGTAGATCACAACTGTAGCCTCTCTCCAGTGTAGAAATACTTCCTTCCAGCCTTACCATTCAGGAAATGTAGAGGAGCTAGGAATCGACCACCTCCTGAGCCACACCCACCCAATGAAGGGATCATAGGCTCTGTAATGAATCAGTAAACTGTGTCTGGGTCCCATCAATATGGTTCTACACTGCGGAAAATTGCAGTTTTTTATTTAATAAAAACTAGCTAATGTCACAGGTCCATCAGTAATGTGTGTCTTATTTATTCCTTCATATTTTTTTAATATCAGTAGCACTATTGTTTGATGTAAATGTTGCATGACACCACCTGGTCTAGTTGTTGGATAGCTAACACTCAAGTGGCTTTTAGTGGTCTTCTGCTATGTGGATTTCACCTTTGGTTGCAACCTGCACAGTAATACAGACAGATTCCACCTCATAGACGCACCACCATCAGCTATCAATGTACCGTCACTCACCTCTCCATGTCAACTCAGAAAATTACCCGATTGGATAGTGGGATTTTCAGTAGAGAAAAAGAATCCTAGTATTCCCTTCATCAGACCTAATTATTTTTGCATGATATTGAGATTTAGAGCATCCTTATACTGGGACACGTGTTCTGATAAATATTCTTATGAACAACAAGACCAGTCTTTGTCACGGCGAGGTGCGCCGATAAGTTTAGTTTACAGGACCCAGAAGCAGACACTGAAAGGCGGAGTTGCTGGCTGAACAGAAGACGATCCTTTATTTGGATGTTGGCACATGAAAAAGCATGAAGCTATGAAAACTAAGAAAACTGTGAACACTCAGAAAACTAAAGGACTAAGAAACTCAATGAAAATACTATGACAAACTATGAACACTGAGTAAACTATGACGAAACACTCTGGGGAAGCAAACAGACGACCTGACAACGAAACATAGAAAACAGAGGACTTAAATACACACATGAGGTGACAAGGATGAACATAACGATGCACAGGAAATGTAAACTCAAACACAATGACATGAAAACTGGACTTTCAAAATAAACAGGAAAACATGACAAGACACAGGCATGACAGCATCAACCAGAAACATGACACATAAGACACAATAAACAACAATGGGAACATTAACACATGGGAACACCGCTGACACACATGAACCTAATAACAGGGCAGGGGAAGGGAAACTAAATACAATGAACAAAGAACATACTGGACTCTTACAAAATAACACAGGAAACATGATGAGGCAGACAAACAACATGGGCTTGACACATGAGACATGAAACACAAAGGGCAGGTGAGACCAAAGCCCAGGGAAAAGGGGAAATGAGGGGATCAATAACAAAACTGAACCACTTGGGGTTTTACGGGAGCTAGATGAGCTTAACCCAAACGATAAATGACAAAACATGAAGCCTCAAGTTCTAACTAATAATACAAAACAAGAACTTAATATTTCCCCATACTAATAAAAGAAATAAACAATATATCAAAATGCTGGGTCACAGACCCAGCCCATAAAGACCTTCCAGGTAACAACCTTTAGTTTTAAGTTGGGGCAGTTCTGGGGTGCTCCTTTTTGGGGTGAAGCCTTATGTGTAGTAAAACACCATCTCATCAGGATATGGTCTCTTGGGAGACTGTTGAGTACGTGGGAAAAGGCAAATATGTCAATGTGCTTAATGTTGCAATATGACACAGAACGAAAAGAGTTTGACTTAAACAAGATTAAATTGGCATTAAAAATTTGGTCAGATATGGAACATGAAATCCCTCTTAGGAGTTTTAGTGAGGTTGTCTATATGTAAGTCAACCAGCAAAATAACATTGAAAACCAGAAGAAACTCATTGGAGGAACTCAGAAAATGAATTTGAAAAGTCATTATTTAGCTTGGGCAGGTAATACACTGTAACATATATAGGAGTAGTTGGCCCACTGATTTGTAAAACGATGGACTCAAATGAGGCGTACAGAAGAATAGTTTTAGATGATACTTTCCATTTCTTGTTGTAAACTACCACAACACTGTGACCACGGCCAAATGCGCAGGGCTGATAGGTGCAAACTAACCAAGCTACACCATGTCACTGGGTTGCTGTCAAGTCAGTCAAACAAAGAAAATCAAACTTAATGACTGGCCAGGAGATCACACAGTAGAAACCCTTATTGGTGAGCGAATTCACATTAAATAACCCGAAGGAGAGTTTCTTTATCTCAATTGTGGCATCAGCCGACCAGGTCGGGTCAGCCGGGACACTTGTTAACAGTCTAACCAGGTCTACGTGGGGATCAAAGGAAAATAGACCAGAATTGTTGTATTGGATTATGATCATGATAAGTTCCAACGAGATCCTCGGTGAGTGTATTTCTGACTGGGATGACGTAACTAGAATGAAGCTGAAGAAGCTTGGCTGTTGTGTACTGAAATACAAATGTCAGTGGGTGGAAGATGGCAACCAGTGCCAGCAAGCTCCACGGGAACACTCTGCCAGTTCACATCATTAGATTTTAGAGGTTTCCAGTTGCTGAAGGCATGGTGACAGCGACAGAATAAAAATGCAATAAAAACGATCAAAAATCGGATGGCAATTGATGGCTTACAGAAACCATTCTCAAATATATGAAAAGACACTTAAGTGATACAATATTAGAATTAAAATAAGTCCACAGAAAAGTGGCAGGGGGTAGCACCAGGGTTCATTCAATCAAATTATACACCTGTGTCATCACAGTCACCCCTCAGTTAGCTTAACTGCCACTGTTACTGGTACCAACTGAGACACCACCACTCAGTTGGTATTTGGGCTGCCTGCTGAGTGCTAACTGTTTACAGCTTTTCTTGTACAGTGTTTGTGGTTTCGTATGAGTACCAAAATTAAGCAAGAGGCAGAAATCTCATGGCTGTCCCTGTCGCCAGCAGTCCACAGCAAGAGCAGAATGAGGCATGTCACATTTACCTGGGTTTTGTCCACACATTGACTGAGCCTGAAGCCTGTGCAATTTGTTGTCAGCTCCAGCACAAGACCCTAGAAAGATGGGTGACGTTTGTGGAGAAATTACTGGGAAACATGGCTATAGCACGGCATGAAGCTTTCCTTTCTAAGTGTAGGAACTTGGGTTTGTCTGAATCCAAAGGCAAGTTGATGTACCTGCATCTGACTGGGCTGAATGAAGTATGTTGATGGGTTAGAAGAGGGTGAGCTAGAACTAAGCAAGAATGCTAGCTAGCTTCAGCTGAACTTGACAATCACCAGGATGATGATGATGTGCTGGACATCCACGGTTTCTCGGAGGATGAGCTGCAGAGCCTGTCATTGACTCAGTGTGCCGCTGCACCAGCCAGCCAAGACACCATATTCGTTGTTCTGATGTGAAGCAGAGGAGCTGCAGGTGGACTGGTTTTCTTCCGAGTCAGTTCAGAAAAAATCATGGTTGAAAGCCATCTTGGGTCAGCTGTAGCTCAGGAGGTAGAGCAGATCATCTGCTAATGGGAAGCTTGGCGGGTCCATCCCTGGCTGTTCCAGTCTGCATGCCAAATTTCGTTGGGTAAGATACTGTCCCCAAGTTGCTCTGTAATGCATCCATCGGAGTATGGATGCATGTAAATGTTAGTTAGAAGCACTTTCACAGAAAAAGCATAGAAAAAAGTTCAGATGTGAATGTGTGAATGAGGCAAGTTGTGTAAAGTGCTTTGAGTGCTCAGAATGAGTGCATTATATAGTCTGTACCTCCCTATGTTAGCGGAGCCTTTGGAGCAAGTTCACCATCATCACTGTGCCCGGGTACAGACATCGAATCCTGAGGTGTTTCAATGATCTACTGGTGTGTGTGTGTGTGCGTGCGTGCGTGTGCGTGCGTGTGTGTGTGTGTGTGTGTGCGTGTGTGTGTGTGCGTGTGCGTGTGCGTGTGTGCGTGTGCGCGTGTGTGCGTGTGTGTGCGTGTGTGTGTGCGCGTGTGTGCGTGTGTGTGTGTGTGCGTGTGTGTGTGTGTGTGTGCGTGTGCGCGTGTGTGCGTGTGCGTGTGTGTGTGTGTGTGTGTGTGTGTGTGTGAGAGAGAGAGAGAATCACATTCAGTTTAACATCAGTGTGTTTGCGTCCTTGCACACTTTCCACTGTTCCTGTATGGCTGAAAGCACAAAGCCAGCAAACAGCTCAGCCTGGCACTTCCTTGTACATACTGCACCTCCCCCTTCCATCCTCTCCCTTTTATCCTGCCACTCCGCTTTGCTTCAGTTGGTCAAAGCATGGAAGTCTTTGTCAGAGTTTTGTTTAGAGAGTTCAGATTCCCTTCATTTATGTGAAACAGCGAGGGACTGTGTAGACTTTGTTTTCGTTTGTTCTGTAAAGTTTATTACATTGTAATTTATTTATTTCTTCACGGGGAACTTAATGTAGCTTGGTGTCCCCTTATTTTACTGTTATTCTCAAGGCTCTTTAGACCTAAGATTAAGGCTACAGTTAGGGTTCACATGTGCCCCCAGTAGTGAATTGCTACCTGTAAAGCACATAAAGAAAAATATCATAACAGAGTAAATGTAAGGTTGAAATGTATGTAAGGTACTTGTTTTTGATCTGCTAAAATATATACTAACCCTAAGTCTATGTGTAGACCCTGTTTTGTTCTTGTACAGCAAGTAAATAAGTATTCAACATGTCCCCAGTTTTCTTGTAAATATGCTTGTATTTATTGTATTGCCTTGGGATATTGTGTCGCATACTCGATAAGAGCTAAAACAAATTGATATTCCTGTGCACTCCAGTAAAATGGCCCGATAAAGTCCATGCTGATGCGCTCCAACGAGGCCTCCATAAAAGGTAGTGGTCACAAAGACACTTTTGGAATTGCCACCTAGTTCACCAGTTTCACTTTGTCCATGTGGCCCCTTGCGGGCCAGGTGCAGTGTCTGTAGCTACAGCAGAGTAGAAAGTGTTAGTAGAGACAGCGGCCATTGGTCTGCCATCCCTGGCCAGTGACCTGGAGCCTCCTACTTGAGGCCAGGACTGGCTGACTGTCTGCCCACCACCCGAAACGGCGGCCCCAGCAGCTCCCTCAGCTGAGCCACAAGATGGTCCTCTGCTAGCATTACCACCATGCCTAAACTGGTGAGCTGGTGACAGCGGACCCACTGGGTGGTGCCACCTGGAAGACACTGACACAAGTTTTTTTTTCTTACCTGTTACTGAAACATATTCCAATTGTAGTTATATAATGCATAGAAACTGCATTAGACCCTTTGATTGTAACATATATAAAATTATACTAGGTTATCATTATATAAATATCATAATATCTAGATAGTTAATAATCAGAAAAAGAAAAAAAGTGATGTGAAAAAGTGCTTTTCCCCTTCCTGATTTCCTATTTGTTGTGTTTGTCACACTTAAATGTTTCAGATCATCAAAATAAATGTAAATATTAGGCAAAAATAACACAAGTAAACACAAAATGCAATTTGTAAATGAGGGGGTTTACTATTAAGGGACAAAAATCCAAACCTACATGGCCCTGCGTATAAAACAGTGGCCACCCTTAGCAGCAACAACTGCATTCAAGAGTTTACGATAACTGGCAATGAGTCTTTTACAGTGCTGGGGAAGAATTTTGTCTTTGCAAAATCATTGTAATTCAGCCCCATTGGAGCATTTTTGAGCAAGAACTGCTTTTTTCAACTGTTAGCATCTCAATCAAAGTCAGGACTTTGACTAGGCCACTCCAAAGTCTTCATTTTCTTTTTCTTAAGCCATTCAGAGGTGGACTTGCTGGCGTGTTTGGATAATTGTCCTGCTGCAGAACCCAATTACACTTCATCTCGTTTAAGTTTAGGTGGACAGCAGGGTTCCATTTACTGCAGTCATCCAGGTCTTTAGGCAGCAAAACCACCACCATATTTTACTGTTGGTGTGCTGTTTTTTGTCTGAAATGTTGTGTTATTTAATGCCACATGAAAAGGGACACAAACCTTCCAAAAAAACTCAGCTTTTGTCTCGTCAGTCCACAGAATATTTTCACAAGAGTCTTGGTGGGTTTTTTCAGTCAGCAGTGGTTTTCTCCTTGAATTCTCCCATCGATGCCACTTTTGCCCAGTCTCGTTCTTATTGGTTAATTATGAACAGTGTTGGGAAGGTTACTTTTAAAATGTATTCCATTACAGATTACAGAATACATGCCCCAAAATGTATTCTGTAACGTATTCCATTACGTTACTCAATGACAGTAACGTATTCTGAATACTTTGGATTACTTAATATATTATCATGCTGTTTACAACAACGTGAATGTACTATTGCTGTGTGATTTATCACTATTACTGAAGGTCTGCGGCTCCGAACCGTAGTAAAGGGACCTCTGGCTAATACGTCGGGTTCGTGTTGGGCTCGTAGCTGAAAACTAGCTTTACTTTGTTGTCTGGGTCAACTTTGCTAGCGAGAGACAGAGAGAGGCGTTGAAAGGCTGCTGCAACGGAACTTAATGTTTCAGAGGAAAACAGGAACACGGTGTACAGTCGAGTCTTAATAGCTTACTTACAACTGGGCTCGTCAGGCACTCTTCTTGGCTGCAGTGGTTATTATTATATTTACATGCTTCCAGCTCCGGTTTCTGCTTGGAGACAGCTCGTACTTTTCCTTTTCCTCCCTCCCGCGCTCACAGACACATAACGGGTACAGCAGTCCATTCTCCCTGCAGCACGGACTACACTGCCCATGATGCTGCATTCTTTAGAGCTATACCTGTAGCATTCTGCCTATTAGCTTAGCACACCACCAACAACAAAAAGGCGCTCTCTCACCCAGGAAACACGCAGAGAGAGAGTGTCACCCTGTAACCATGGCAACCGTAACGCTGCCGCCTGGAACAACAGAACGTACAGTGGGGCAAAAAAGTATTTAGTCAGCCACCGATTGTGCAAGTTCCTTGTTTGAGGTGACCAAATACTTATTTTCCACCCTGATTTACGAATAAATTCTTTACAAATCCTACCATGTGGATTCATGGATTTTTTTTTCACATTCTGTCTCTCACAGTTGAAGTGTACCTCTGGTGCAAATTACTGACCTCTGTCATCATTTTAGGTGGGGGAACTTGCACAATCGGTGGCTGACTAAATACTTTTTTGCCCCACTGTAGCTGTCAAACAAAACCCAAACAGTCCTGACCTGCCACAATATGAAACAGGAAAGTACCGCAGTGTAATCTATTTATTTCAACAAAGTAACTGTATTCTAAATACCACCTTTTTAAACTGTGACTGTAACTGAATACAGTTACTCATATTTTGTATTTTAAATAAGTAACGGTGGTACATGTATTCCGTTACTCCCCAACACTGATTATGAACTTATGACCTTAGCTGAGACGTGAAGCCTTCTGTTCTTTAAGGTTGTTCTTTCTTTTGTGACCTCCTGGAAATGTCCACTGTTACAAACTACAGGTTTGTGGCTAAGAAGAATATCCAGTCTGCCTCAACCTTGGTAAATGTTCTTTTGCATGTGACAGTGTTGCTTTCTGTACTACAGATTTTCTGAGGGTAACCTAGCAGATTGTTTTTAGGAAAGGAGTTTACATAGACTTTCCACCTTTTCAAAGAACTAGTTGGAGTTTGAAGTAGATTTCAAGTTCATTTTCAGTTGACTGATGGTCCTTGAGTCCAGCTGCTGGTTGATATGGATAATATGATACAGTCTTTAAGATAAGATGTGGCCCCAGTATTCAAGCTCTCATATGTAAGGAAAAGGATTTTAAGTTTGATTCTGAACAGATACACAGTGAAGCAAAGCCAGTATGGGGAAAATATTGGCGTGTCTCTTTGTAGTCACTGTCAGTACGCTCACTGCAGCATTTCAGATCAAATGAAGGGTTACCAAGGAGTAGGACAGCCTCATAATAAAGTAGCCCAACCCAGAAGTAATAAATGCATGAACCAGTTTTTTAGCAACACACTGAGATTTGATCCAAAAAAGCTGATGCTTGTTCATCTGGATGTGGTGTTTTCAGTGTGAGAAAGGTTTCATCACTCATCCAAGTGACTTCTTCAGTCTCGACTGATTGCAGGTTTCCCCAACCTTATAAAGAGTACAAGAGTACATAAACACTGTGTTCAGATGATTAGAATCAACTTTTTGGGATTTGTCTGTGAAGGTTCTCAGTCATCCAGGTCATTGTAGTCTAAGGAGCTTGGAAAGAAAAGCGTCTGGACTTCTTTAAGTTGCTTGAAGACTTTTCACCTCTCCTCCGAGAAGCTTCTTCAGTTCTAGGCTCAAATGATGTGGAGTCCCAGATTTAAGCCCTGTGGGAGTTTCCCCCCAAAGAGAGACAAAAGGACCCCCTGATGATCCTCTACCTAATCACCTGAGCCAAGGTGTGAAAATGGGTGTGGGTCACAATCAGCCAGGGTTTAGGGTGAGCTCATTGTGAAACCTAGCCCCACCCTATCATGTGATTTCCTGAGGTCAGATGGCCCAGGGCGTCTGGGAAAGATCTCAAAACTGGATTATAGATTGCAGACAGTTGGTGTCGTAAACCACCGCCTCTGTTCAAAGATGGTTGCTCACAGTGGACATAGACGGCTTCTTTCACTCCTCTTCCACTTTTTGGGATTTCCTTACCCAGATGACTGAGCATGCATCAAGACTGAGACAGGATGTTTCTAATTTTAGAGATATTGTGCAAATGCAAGGTAGCGGTTATACTTATTTGATTAATGTGCACATTGACCCCCATACACCCACACCCCGAAAAAGCTGAAACGTCTGAAATTAAATGTAAATATATGAATGATGCTGCCTAAGGTAAGCATATATAATGTAAACAGGATTGTAAACAGAATTCATGTCTAAAAGAAAAAGATTTGGTTCCAGCACAGAACCCTGTGGCACTCCATTATTGATTATTGGTAATGGTAGTGTGTGAGGCAGTCTGTTAGACAGTAATAAATGAAACCCCTAAAATCAGTAGCCTTAAAGTTAGGGCATGCACTGATCTCTATAATTAAATTCTATGGTCAGTAGTATTGAACACTGCACTGAGTTCTAGCCAAGGGAGAGTCCACTGTGAGAGATCATAAGAAGATTATTATTAAGATATTTTTACTCATATTTTTAAGACTATATGTGTTCTGTGATGAGCTCTGAAACCTGACTGAACTCTTCAAATTAACAATTTCTCTGAAGATGATCAGTTATCTGTTTCCAAATACTCTTCTTCCCCTTATCATGGTGGACTTTCTCCGGGTACCCAAAGCGAGGGATAAACTCATGGAATATTTTGTCAAATGCGGTTTTCCCATATTTATTCCTTGTTGGATACACCTGAGCAAAGCGTGTGAAGTGGTCTACAAGCACAAGAATGTACTCATACCCGTGACTTTGCTCTAGGTGTAGGTAGTCAATACAAAGCAACTTGAAAGGACTACTGGTACTGATAAGTCCATAGGAGCTCGTTGGGGAAGACTGGGATGCTTCTGTTTGATACAGACACATCGTTTGTTTGCATAGTCCTCTATACTGCATGTTGGGCCAATAAAACTGTTCACAGGTGAGGTGTGTTACACCAACATGACCCATGTCATTATGAAGTGTTCTCAGCACCAGGGGCTTTAGCTTTTCAGGAAGCACAAGCTGTTTATGCTGTTTATGCTGTTTATGCTGCATTTCTACTATTCGCCTGAAAAGCTGCTGCTTGGGGCACCTCATCCTCCTGCCCTGCTTTGCTTCCTTGCCATGCTGCAGACACCACCTCTGATGACATAGTCTCTGTGTGCTCTGTCATTCTGTCTTGGAGGTTTACTGGGTAACTTCACAGAGTGTCTGCATCTATATTCAGCTTCAGATTTAGTCTGGTAGTGCTCAGGATGGATGTTAAGATGTGATTATCAATGCAGACTGTGAATGTGGGGGCATAATACAAGTAGTCTTGAAACTTATCACAGGTGGACGGCTTTAGTGCCAAAAACTCAAGCTTACCAAAATGAAGGTGGTAATTTCTCTCAGCTGATGTTGGAGTTCTTGAGCCATATCTGATGACACATAACTTGTTGTCCTGACGCTGGTGCAGCACTGCACCTAACCCTTCACTGGATGTGTCGGTGTGCAGTATGAATAAAAGGTTGAAGTTTAACAAGTTTAGCTAAAACATCCCGGTGCTCAAGACATGTCCTTCAACGCACATATTGAACAAATATGTAAGACTGCTTTCTTCCATTTGTGCAACATCTCTAAAGGTAGAAATATCCTGTCTCAGAGTGACGCTGAAAAACTAGTTCATGCATTTATTACTTCCAGGCTGGACGACTGCAATTCATTATTATCAGGAAGTCCTAAAAACTCCCCAAAAAGCCTTCAGTTAATCCAAAATGCTGCAGCAAGAGTCCTGACAGGGACTAGAAAGAGAGAGCAGATTTCTCCTGTTTTGGCTTCCTGTTAAATCCAGAATTCAAAATCCTGCTCCTCACATACAAGGTCTTAAATAATCAGGCCCCATCTTATCTTAATGACCTTGTAGTACCATATCACCCTATTAGAGCACTTCGCTCTCACACTGCAGGCCTACTTGTTGTTCCTAGAGTATTTAAAAGTAGAATGGGAGGCAGAGCCTTCAGTTTTCAGGCCCCTCTTCTGTGGAACCAGCTTCCAGTTTGGATTCAGGAGACAGACACTATCTCTACTTTTAAGATCAGGCTTAAAACTTTCCTTTTTGCTAAAGCATATAGTTAGGGCTGGACCAGGTGACCCTGAATCCTCCCTTAGTTATGCTGCAATAGACGTAGGCTGCTGGGGATTCCCATGATGCACTGGGTGTTTCTTCTTCACTCACTATGTGTTAATAGACCTCTCTGCTTGCCCATTAGGGGTCATATGATTGTTGGGTTTTCTCTGTATGTATTATTGTAGGGTCTACCTTACAATATAAAGCGCCTTGAGGTGACTGTTGTGATTTGGCGCTGTATAATTAAAATTGAGTTGAAATTGAATGGTCTTTAACCTTCCTGTACAAAGGCTTAGGGATAGAGTTATAGCACTTTTGAACTGGATTGGCTGCTTCTGGTCAAGATTCTCGAAGTTAACAGGAATGCCACTTTTTGGATACTGTTTGCTCTGGCACTCGTGTGCCTGGCTATCCTGCATGGTACATATTTAGGTATCAACACTTGACTGCCCTGGTTGCTGACAAGGGTGACAAAAGTCTGTTGGCCTGGTGTCTATGATTCCTTTTTTTTTTTTTTTTTTTTTTTTTTTTGACATCAGAAACAGCAGTATGCGACATTACGTGATGGCAGAGCTTCAGTTCATCCTTTGTCATTTTTTTTTTTTTTTTTTAATTTTTTATTTATTTATTTTTTTTAATAAATAGGACAGGGGGAATGAATGAGAGAAAGAGGGGGAGAGAAAGAAAGAAAACCAAAGGGGAGAAGAGACGGTGAGAAGGGGGGGGAAGAGAGAGAGAGAAAAAAAAACAAACAAACTCCTGGGTCACCTGTATGGAGAAAAAAAAAAACAAACAAACAGAGGAGACAGCAAACAACAAAGAGCAACATAATAATAGAGAAAACAAAGCACCATCACAATAAACTAGCTAGTCATAGATATCAATAGTTACTAAATAATAAACGATATTGTGCAGCACGCAAGATAGACAGCGCACAGTGTGCTTTGAGGCAGCAGCCAAGAAAGCTTTAGTCCGCGTCTGTGAATACCCATGTGTACACCTGTGTGCATACCTGTGTGGATCAGCATGCTTGCATTCCAAAGGTTTCTCCATGTAATGATCTGCTAGGGAGTGTGGGGGAGCCACAGCCCCGTCCTCCAGGGTGTGAAGCGGGTATGGAGGAGATCAAAACTCCAGACATCCAGAGGCCCCCAGAACACAAGAGACCATGGAAGACCAACAGAGGGGCAGCCGCGCCACTGTTCCAGTAAGAGCTGAGGAGAGTCCCAGATGATGGCTCGCCCAGCAGCCGCGGAGCAGAAGCCAGGGGGAGTTGCAGTGACGCGCCCGTGAGCTCCGCCGGCCCCCAGCTGTGCCTGAGTGACCGAGCCCCAGGCCGAGAGGCCGGGGGCACCCCATCGCCAAAGGGGCCCGAGCGAGCCCCAGGCCCCAGGCCCCGACAAGCGGCCGCCAAGGAGTGAGCCGGTGTGTACCCGGACGCCCACCCCCAGACACAAAGAACCACCAACACACCGACACCTGAGGGAGTCCGCCACCGGCAGGGGAAGTGGTGGTGGGTGGAGATAGGCCTCCATACCTTGGAGGGCCTGAGGTGTCCCCAGAGAGGTGGCGTCTGATACCCAACCTGACATATAGACACAGACATACAGGCACACACAGACACAAACATCCATTCCCACCCTCATGCTCTCATATGCACTCACTCCACACTCAACCAACGTGGAGACAGACATAAAGAGACGCTGTACACACAATCACACTCCCCAAGCGTACTCTACAAACCGGGTCTAGGTACCCTTGCCCCTGGAGGGGGGAATTGCACCCAGACCCAGGTGGTGTTACCCTTTTCCCTGCGGTGGGGAGAGGCAGACCACCCCGACTCCGCAGCAGCAGGGAGGCCCCACACCCCAGACCGCAGTCGGACGGCCAACTCCTCCTACTAGCCCTCCCGCTCCAGCAGGCCGCAGAGAATGGGGGTGGGAGAAGACTCCAAACCTCCCTCCACCCGCTCATTGTAGTGTTGATGCATATGTGTTCTAAGGTGCAATTAAAACCCAGGAGGGCATGGAGCTACCTGCCAAGGAGCAGCAGGTAAGCGCATAGTCCCTCCTGCTAGCCCTCAATGACTAAGTGTATTTAAAATTGAGAGGTGGGCAACGACGTCAGGGGTGAGGTATACACCCTGATGGTAATTTGGACTCCGTGATTGTGCCCACCCCCAAGATCCTATATGTATGTGTAATGAGAGTGTGAATAATGTGAATGTCTAAGTTGTGGGATAAAATTGAGGCAGAGGCAGCCAGAAGGGGACAGAGGGGGGGGGTAGCCTCCTCTGCACCCTGGTGACATACCCCTACTCCAAGGCCCTGCATGTGTGGGTGGTTGTGGAGGAGCGGGAAGAGGGAGGCAGCTGGAGATGGGGAGGGAAGGAAGGGAGGGGCAGGTAACCCCTCCCTGGGGCCAGCTCCCCCGCTGACCCCAGTAGGCACTCCCACCCTTCGCGACCCGCCAGGGAAAGGGGGCCCAGGCCCATCAGACCGGGGCCCAGTGCAGTAGCGCCCCCCGGCTCCACAGAGCCCTGGACAGTCCACCCAACCCCACCACAGAGAAAACTGCACCCACCCCACCATCCACTCATCTTCCAGACTACATAAGACGGTAAACGCCCAGGCTGAGATCTTCCTCCACCTCTCCTGTATCTCCCCCTCCTGCAGAGAGTTCCTGAAGAGAAGAAAGCTCCTGCAAGATGTGACCATCCCCCCCACCAGTTGAAGAGCCCCCCAGGCGGCTCGACGCACCGGCGGCACCCTGCTCCAGGGCCGGGCCCCCATGCACCCACCCGCCCACAACCCCGGCAACACACCAACCAGGACCCAAGCCCCCGAGGCCCGGCCCGGGCCCCAGCCCAGAGACGGAGCGCCCCCAGAACCTCACGCCCATCCCGGACCCACCCAGGGGCAGCCAGGTTGCCAGGTCAGTAACCCACGTCCGTCAGCACAGACCCTCCCCTAGCCCCGCTGCACGCAGCCGCGAGGAAACAGTCACCTGAGAGCCAACAGAGCCCCCAACCGGACGTGACCGCTACCCCGGGTTGAGCCCCCCAAGGAAGATGCCTCCGGGGAACCCCCCGACGCCCTAAGCCTGTCCCTACCCCCTCACCAATCACAACAGTGAAGGCGGGACCAAACTATGACCCCCCACCCCCACTAGGTGATGGAGCTGATAAAAGGGGCCCAGAGCAATTGATCTAATGTGGTGGCAGAGGCTGTGTCAAGACTAATGTAATCTAATAGATAATTTCTATATTGGTTAGAATTAAGATTATTTTTATTTTTCCAGTTCATGAGGACTGTTTTCTTGGCTATGCATAGGGCAGTGAAGATCATATGGGCTATATTCTTTTCTGAAGTGACATTATCTAAGCTGCCCAGTAGACACACTAAGGGGGAAGTTGGAATGTTACATTTCAGACACTTTGATAAGTCTTCACATATCTCGCGCCAAAACTTTTGCACTGGTGGACAGAACCAAAGAGCGTGGATGTAATTGTCTGGTGTATTGCCTTGACAGTGTGAGCAGTTGTTGGAAGATGTAAAGCCCATCTTGAACATCCGATGACCTGTATAGTGCACTCTATGTAGTATTTTGTATTGTATTAATTGCAGACTGGGATTTTTAATTAATTTAAAGGTTTTTAAGCAAATCTGAGACCAGAAGTTTTGGTCTAGGTTGACTGATAAATCTGCTTCCCACTTTGCAGTAGGAAGGGATATTGATTCATCTAATTTAGAAAGTGTTCTGTATATTTTAGATAATAATTTGGGGGATTTAAGAGTAAGAAAATGTGCCGCACTTAGTGGTGTTTGTAATTCAACTTGACTGAGGTTAAATTTCTTTTTTACTATGGATTTAATTTGTTGATATTCTAAAAACCTTGTCTTGTTGATCCCATATTGTTCAACTAGTCTGTCAAATGGAATAAATTCTGTTCCCTCTAATATATGTTCTAAGTATTTAATTCCTTTACAACTCCATTCTGGGAAATTAATCATATTATTGTTTTGTAATATGTCAGGGTTATTCCAGATAGGTGTACGTTTGCATGGGATTAATGAAGACTCCGTTATTTTTAGAAACTCCCACCATGCTGTTAGAGAAAAGCTGATGTTGATACTTTTAAAGCATTCATGTCTTTTGATGTTTGAGCTAATAAATGGTAGGTCTGAAATCTCTAGATCCTTGCATAGTGCCTGTTCAACATCTAGCCAGGGCTCAACTAAGAAGGTATGTTTTAACCATTCTGAGATGAACTGAAGCCTGTTGGCTAAGAAGTATTGGTGAAAATTAGGCAGATCTAATCCTCCTCTATCCTTGGTTCTTTGTAGCGTTTTTAAGCTAATACGCGGGGGTTTATCTTTCCAAAGGAATTTGGAAATATATGAATCCAGAGATCTGAACCAATCTTGTGATGGTTTGTTAGGGATCATCAAAAATAAGTAATTTATTTTTGGCAAGATCATCATTTTTATAGTGGCGACCCTTCCCATGAGTGATATGGGTAAAGATTTCCATCTAGTCAGATCGCCTTCTACTTTCTTTAGAAGTGGGATGTGGTTTAATTTAGTTAAGTCTGAAAGCTTAGGAGAGACATTAATACCTAAATATTTAATATTTCCGGATTGCAGTGGGGCAGAGGAAGAATTATGGAAGGAGCAGTTAATGGGGAGAACTGTAGATTTTGGCCAGTTAATTGAATAATCTGAAACTCTTGAAAACCAGTTTATTAAAGTAATTACCTCAGAGAGGTTGGTTTGTGTGTTTTGCAGAAAGAGCAACACATCATCCGCATAGAGACTGATTTTATGTTCTATGTTCTTACATTTTATGCCCTTAATTGTTGTAGCCTGTCTAAATGCTGCTGCTAGAGGTTCGATAAAAATTGCAAAAAGTGAAGGGGAGAGTGGGCATCCCTGTCTGGTGCCCCTCAGGAGACAGAAGCTGGAGGATGTCTGGTCATTTGTTCTGATACGAGCCGTTGGGGAATTGTATAATATTCTTATCCAGTTTATGAAAGAGTTTCCAAAACCAAATTTGTGTAAAGTTGCGAATAAAAATTTCCAATTAACTCTGTCAAATGCTTTTTCTGCATCTAGAGATAATATTATGGTTTCGATGTTTTTATCGTATGAGTAGTCTATTAAATTAAGAAATCTACGAGTGTTTGTTGAGGAGTGCCGACCTTTTATGAAACCAGTTTGGTCAGGATGAATTAAGAGGGGGGTCATTTTCTCTAATCTCTTTGAGAGAGCTTTGCAGATTATTTTAAGGTCTACATTTAAAAGAGAAATTGGACGATAGCTTGAGGGAAATAAAGGGTCTTTGCCTGGTTTTAGCAGGAGACTAATGTTGGCAGAATTCATATTTGGTGGTAGTCTGCCCTTTTCCTCGATTTCCTGCAACATGCTGTGGAATACTGGTGCCAAAATTGTCCAGAATTCTTTGTAGAATTCTGCAGGGAAGCCGTCTGGACCTGGAGCCTTATTATTGGGCATACTTATCAGGGCTTCCTGGAGTTCACTTGGCGTCAGTGGCGAATCCAGTTCCATTGCTTGACTGTCTAGTAATTTTGGAAGAGTTACGTTGTCAAGAAACAGATCAATTTCATTTTTAGATGGGTTTATTTGTGGTGAGTATAAAGTTTCATAGAAATCCCTAAAAATGTTGTTTATTCTTCCAGGGTCATATATTGTGTTCCCCGATAAATCTTTAGCAGCACATATAGTTATTTTTTCTTTATTTATTTTTAGCTGGTTAGCTAGAAATCGACCTGATTTGTTACTGTGTTCAAAATTCTGCAAGCGAAGTCTTTGTATAAGGAATTGTGTTTTTTTATTAATAGTTTCATTTAATTCTAGTTTTGTTTTGCATATTTTGTTCAATGTTTCCTGATCTTGGTTGCACGCGTAGGCTTCTTCTAGTGATTTGATGTTTTTTTCTAATTCCTGAATATTTTTGTTTTCTTCTTTCTTTTTGTGTGATGAGAAAGAAATTATTTTACCTCTCATCACAGCTTTCCCTGCTTCCCATAGAACAGAAGCAGATATTCCGGGAGTGTCATTAAAGTCTAAATATGAAGTCCATTCCTTTTTAATGTATTTAATAAAGTCTTCATCTTTAAGTAGTGATATATTAAATCTCCAGTTTTTACTTGGCGTAGTATTATTCTTGTGCATTAGTGTTAAAGATACAGGAGCATGATCGCTGACAGCTATAGGATGAATCTCAGTGTCTGAAATGTCACACAGCAGTGAGCTGCTGACCAAAAAATAATCCAGACGAGAGTAAGAGTGATGAACATGCGAGAAAAAAGTATATTCCTTACTGGTGGGGTGAAGAGAGCGCCATGCATCGCAAAGACCAAAGTCGCTCATATACTGTTTGATTATATTTGTGGACTGCCAATTGCGCTGAGTTCCTGTTGTGTTGAGCCTATCCATTTCTTCATTTAGTCCAAGGTTGAGGTCACCGCCAAGAATGAGTGTGCAATCAAGGTGTTCAGAGAGTGCACTAAAAAAACCGTGGAAGAATGAGGGTTCATCAACATTTGGACCATATATACTAACAATACATAGTTTTTTGTTCAGTATTGATAGTTTAATAATTAGAAATCTACCCTCTGGATCTATAACTGTATCGAGTACTGTAAAATTAACATTTTTATGTATTAAAATTGCTACTCCCCGTTGTCTAGAATTAAAACCGGCTGCAAACACGTTAGGAAACTCAGGTGTTTTAAGTTCGTTTAAACCTGTGACAGGTTTGTGAGTTTCTTGTAATAAAACAACATCTGCCTGTAGTTTTTTAAGCTGGTTAAATATTTTTAACCTCTTTCCTCTGGTGCCAGCTCCATTTACATTCCATGTGACAAACCTCAGCATGCCCTTAATTGTGCGTGTATGTCTAATGATGTATGCTGGGTGTTTCGTTTAGACAGGTGGAGAGAATGTGGAAACATCCCTTGTTTGTAAATAGAAAGAGAAAAAGAAGTGTGGTGAGAGGCTCCATAAGTCTGACTATGTGTGTGAATATTCACTAATATGAACAAGCGTGGTTTGCTTATGTGTCCTGCAAGTCTGTGCGTGCTGTGAGGCTGTTGTGAATGTGCTGCCGTTGAGCTGATGTGTTTGCGTGATCGTGTTGTGAAAATATGGAGAAATAGAGGGTGTTGTTTGTAGGTGAGTGGGGAAGTAGGTGACCACAGCAGTGAAAGACAAGAGAAAGAAAGAAACCACATGAACTGTGAGCGACAACAAAAAAAAAAGAAACGAAACGGAAACATTCCAATTAAAGCAATGACGGAGGGTGACGGTGTTATATCTGCTATGACATCTTATTGATATTACTAGCTTAAACTCATGTTAGAGGAGAGAGTGTGAATGAATAAGAAAAGAGTGTAGCGGGTTCTTATCTGGAGTGCAGTTAATATAACCACGGTGTGGTGCCGAGGTCGCGGTAAAGCTGTCCGTCCACGTAGAGCCGGTCCACAGCGATGACAGCACGGGAGCCTTTCTGGATGAAGCTACGTCGAACTGGGAACAGGACCTTGCGTCGTTCCAGGATCTCTTTGGGGAACTGGTCGTTCACGCTGAAGTCCGTTCCTTTCAGCTCTCTGCCGCGACTCTTCACCTGTTCCTTCTGTTTGAATTGACTGAATTTGGCCACAATAGGCCGTGGTCTCCCGGTCCGCGACCGCGCGCCCCCCAAGCGATGTACTCTATCGAAGTCGATGTTCTTTACGGTGTCCTCCGGCAGCTTCAGGTGGATTTTAATGAAGTTTTTCACCGTTGCCTCTGCGTCCTCTCCGGCAGTTTCTGGAATACCAGAAAACACAAGATTATCTCTCATGCTACGGGCTTGTAGATCGATAACGGACTCTTTTATTTTTTTATTTTCAATGTTTAGCTGGGTCACGTTATCGGTGAGAGATTTAACCGACTCCCGTAGCGTGGCATTTTCAGCGGCAAGCGTTTCCACCTGCTGCTGGCTGAATTCCAGGGATTCTCTCAGAGATTTAAATTCCCGGTGTAAAATCTCCACCAGGGACAGCCTCGCATCGAAACTGGACAATCGCTTGTCGATTGACTCCAGGATTTCTGCGATGTCTTTGCCGGCAGGCGATGTTGTACCGGGGGAGTCTGCCTGGCGACTTCTCTTCGATGACGGCGTCTCAATTTTGGCCGGGGAAGATGCACTCTGGGCCTTATGCATTACTAAATCTTGAAAACAGCGGTCGATGTAATCTTGGAGAGCGTCTAAACTCTCCCCGTTGTCCTCCAGGGTGTTAGAGATGATAAAACAGATGTTGTTAGTTATATGACAATTGATTAGTATATTTGGTAATACTGAAGCTTGAAAAACCTTTGTTAAACTTTTTCTCCGCCAAAATCTCCGGCGTCTGACGTCACCTACAACATGGGTCGCTTACCTTGTCCGTCACTTCCGTCACTTACCGTCCTCTGAAGCAGGTTTTCACTATGTCTATGATTCCTAATATGAAGTTCAAAGCTGTTCTTGGTGGCAAGAAGATATCAAGATATTAGCTTGAAGATTGAAGATATCTTCAAGCGACTTGATTTTGGCATCAGGTAAGTGCTTCTCTATCCAAGACTGTGCCATTATTGTGACCTGAACCTCACTGTCCAGTAGTACCTCAGTTGGTTCACCATTAAGGTAACAGGTAAACATACACCTTTTACTAGACAGTTTCCTTTCTTCACTCTGTGTCTTAACACTTGCTGATTATCAGTTGGAGTTCTTCTCTCATGTTTTTTTTTTTTTTTTACAATGTTTTGGGACTCTGGCTCTTGTCTGGTCACTGGTAGTCCCTCCCCAATGACCTGCTGTTGTTTCCCGGTTCTTGGACAGGAAAACCACAGCCTGGTGTCCCTCCTGACCACACTGGAAACAGGGGTTACTAGCAATCCCTTGGGTTATACATGGCCTGCATTTTCCTTTCACGGTGGACTTTGGTGGTGGAGCAGTACTGAATGAGCTGACCTGTGTGGACTCAGAAGAGTTTCCCACTGGAGTGAGAGCCTTCTCAGTAGTTTTGGCCAATCAGTTGACTGGTGTATTGAATCTCTGAGCTAATCTGCTGAGAAGCAAACATCACACGCCGTTTTAGCCCCGTTAGCTGGTCGGTACTGATGTAGGTTTTCTCTGTCTTGTTGCTTAGCTTTGCTAAGCTCCTGAAATAGCTCTGCACTGCTCTTGTCTCTCAGGCGTGCTCTAAAGAACCATTTGAGCTCAGCTAACGTTAACCCAGGTTTGGCCATTAACGTATCCTTGAATGTACCTGGTTTAATTATCTTTAAGACAGTATGGATTATCTCTAATTCTGTAAAATTCTCAGCTTCATCACTCTGTCTACACAGAGAGCTATAACTAACATCCGAATCTCAGTTACTTGACTGGTTACCATGCAGGGTCTATCTGCCTTTGCACTAACTACTGAGGGTGGTACAATAGAGTGTGTTTCTGCAACAAGCTCACAATCCTCATCTGCAGCCACCGGAGGTCATTGCAGGTCAGTGATGAAGTTGTTGACTACTAAAAGGCGAGACATGCCTTAGTCCTCCTGACTTGCCAGCCAGTCACTGTTCAAAAAGTCCACAATGAAGTCATAGAGTTCCACCTCTGATGCATTTTCTCCTGTTAGGTCATCTTCCACCTCATCCTCAATGGTGTCTGCAAGCTTGTACAATACCTCTGTTTTAGCAGTATTAATAAGCTCATGAAGCTTTCTCTGTATTCTTCATCGTAACTCTTGTAAAGCAGCCATTCTGGTATCCCAGATGGAGCAGGCGTAGCACGTTGGTCCAGGACATTAATCTTAATTTATTGCTTGGTGATTAGCTACTGTCAGGAGGAGGCTCTAATCCCGGACGAGCCCCCACAGTTGTTGTTGGCTGAACTGACAGGTGTCCAGGAGGGGTGCCATCCTAGATCCTGCTGCTCTGTATTAAAAGGGACAGCTATTTTTTTTAAATTTACATGGTTAAAGTCTCTGCTAAGGAACCTTCTCTGCTGTAAACTCATGGTGCTATGCAAATGACCAAGAGCAGAGTTAGCATTACAATCGAACTGTATTTGCACAGTAGTTATTAGGACCACATTAAACTCCCTAAGAAAGTAAACAGGCCCACATTTAACAGTCTAAGTCCCAGGAGTAGTAGTTCATTGTAGTCACTGAGTTAGTACACCAGTTTTTATTGCCAGACGCACAGACAGCCCCGCCTACTCTCACCAGAGTCACTAGTTTTGTCATGACATTATACTGTGTAGCCTTCTAACCTATTTGCAGAGGTAGAGTAACGCTTAATAAAAACCAGTCATTTTACCATTTGCCAGAATAGAAGACTAGAGCCAAGTCTCTGTACTGAGGATACAGGTGTTCCTGACAATTTTACACATGCTGTCCATAGTCTCAGATCATCCACTGAAGGGATGAGGCGTTGGTGAGAAAAGTAGTTTTGATACAGGCCACAGTTCCACTGTTACTGGCTGTTACTGACCCTATACCCAACATTTTGTATAGGGTGTGATGGAGGTAGATGATATGTTGTGATAAAGAAAATATTGTGGTCATTTTATCAGCCAGCACCAGTTTCAGATCTAATGTTTACAGTTATTTTAGGTTTGAGATTTTGTAATAGTAATGATGGATTATTTTCTACTTCCCTTAAAAGGCTGTCATGCCTCCCTATGGCCTCGTTTCAGGCTGTAAGGCCACAGAGAGGGCTGACTGCAGCTACAATGTAGGTCACATGATTATTGAAGGTAGCTGAGGGGGATGTCGTTACAAACTTGCATATTTCCATGCACAGATGTGAAGGTTACCGAGGACACCAAAGCCTGTAATATCCACTAGTGTCTGTACAATTAATCAGTGAATTGCTTATTACATTATTATTACAGTATTACATAGCTTAATTATTTATTATTGCAGCTGTAATTATCTGTAAATATCAGCATCATGACTATTTAACAGGTTAAAAACATATACTTAGACACTATTTCAACAACCATCAAGCTAACCACCAGCTAAAACAGCAAACAATTAAAGAGAAAGTAAAAGATTCTGCAAAAAGATGTAAAAACGAGACGGAGCCCCCGTTCACTCGACGCACATGGACATGCTGCCGGGCGCTGAAAGCAGTCATCTCACAGATTCTGTCACAAATATATGGCACTTTGTTCCAAACAATTCAAGTGATTAATAAGGTCAGTAAACACTGCTGTAGGAGAGAACCACGAAACGTTGGCACTGTGCATAACATTACTGGTGATCCTCGCCATGTATGAGTTCCAAATAAATTACCAATCAAAGTGATATCAAAGTGATCCCTGCTCAAGAAGTCTGCTGCTTAGCATATCATTTTTAATACTCTGGTTCAAGAGTTTTGCATTGTGAAAGAGCAGTGTTGGGTAAGTTACTTTAAAATAGTAACTTAGTTACATTACTAGTTACTTCTATCAAAAGTAACTCAGTTACTTCAAGTTACTCGTTATTTTCAAAGTAACTAGTTACTAGGGACGAGGCTAACCAGAACGCCGTTTACTCGAGTGTGACATTATCTCCAGGTCCGTGTTCCAATTTCCGAGGTAAGTCGAACGCAACACACGAAGTAACGAATAGCGAGCCTATCTAAATCCCAGTAACGATTAACGCGTTCCTGATTTTGGCATAATAACTAGTTACCGTGCTCGTTACCACAATAATAATTCTCATTCTTCATTCTCATTCTTTATTTATTTGTCACATGTAGTTATAGCTAGTACAACATACAGTGAAATGTTTTTCCTGGCTAAAAAATACTCCCCCCGACTGTGAGAAACATACTAGAAAAACTTTTACCTAAACTAAGAGAAAAAAAAGAAAGAAATAAAAACAGGAGTAAGAATCATATATAAAAATGTAAAAGTGTATAATATCCTGTATAATATATATAAAAAAGTGTAACAGGTGTAACAGCCATGTGTTTGTGCTTATAAATATATCCATAATCGTGCAAAGTATTGCACTGTAATGATTTGAAAAACTATAAAAATATACATATTTACATAAGTACAAATGTATATAATATGATAAGATAAGATAAGGTTCAGGAAAGAAGAAAGTAAAGTGCGAATTATGTACTATGTGTGAGATTGTCCAGCATATTATCCGGTTTGCGTTTTTGGTTGAGGAGTCTCACTGTTTGTGGGTAGAAACTCCTCCTGAACCTTTCTGTTCTTGTTTTCAGGCTACAGAGGCGTTTCCCTGACCTCAGCAGCCTGAACAGTTTATGGGCGGGATGGCTGGAGTCCCTAGTGATCCTGATGGCCCGGGATCTGCACCTTTCAGCGTAGATGTCCTGCAGTGCTGGTAGAGGTGTTCCCATAGTGCGTTCAGCTGTGCGCACAACCCTCTGCAGGGCTTTCTGTTGCTGTACTGTGCAGTTCCCGTACCACACCATGATGTTGTTGCACAAAATGCTCTCAATGACACCAGTGTAGAATCTCCTCTGTATATTCTTGGAGATCTTAAACCTCTTTAGACGCCTCAGGTGATAGAGGCGCTGTCTGCCTTTACTAATAAGGAATTCCGTATGTGTGCTCCAAGTGAGGTCCTCGTTGATGTGAACACCGAGGTATTTGAAGTTGGAGACTCTCTCTTACAATGTAGTTACTGTAACGCATTACTTAATAACGCGTTAGTCCCAACACTGTGAAAGAGACACTCCAAATGCAACAACAGCCGATGTTCCAGTAAGGGTCCAACCTGCAGCATTTAGTTACTTACATAGTTATGACAGGTAGGTGAGAACAAACAGTCAATAGTGTTCAACCTGGTCTTAATGAGCAACGATACAAACAGATACATGTTTTATATATTTTCTTTATTGTTTCTTGTTATTGTTCAGTCAAAGCATCACCATCATCATCATCATATGACCCCTCATTGTGAATGTAGGGAATAAACCACGCAGGAACCATCTGAACCCTGACAAACAACAAATAGAAAAACACTTTAATAACACAATTTGTTAAATATGATACACGTGTTAACATTAGTTTTACTACAGTTTACTTGTATTTTAACAAATGTAAACTGTATTCTAGGAATCACTGACAGAAAGTTGTAATAAAAATAATTATCTTTGTGTTTTCCCAAACTTTAGCTTTTCTCATTTTCGTGCTTGTTGTTCAGCTGCCATACTTCATCTGCATGGTGTCACCTCTTAACCATGTAAAATAACACACAAGCAGAGTATGTTACTAAAACTGGACATTGCAAACTTCATGACAGCATAATTTCTAACAGAGTGTAACTTCAGAATATGCAGAAGTCATTTCTACTTCATGGAATAATCTGACAAGCCAGACATGTCTGTTTGATTAGAACAGTTTCTCTGACTGCCCCAAATAAACCAAAGAGTTCATGAAAACTCTGAAATCCAAACATCAGTCTTTTTTTATCCTGGTGTAACTCTGAGAGCATGCGATGCTTTCAACAGAAGCAACAAAAACTAACAACCAAATAGGAAAACCTTAAACTTATGGAATTCAACCCTGTACCAAAATTCCAAGGACAACACTCCAGCTCCCACAAGACTCAGCCCACACAGCTGATAAGTTACACACCCATGCACATCCAGCAAGCTAACGCTGCTCTAAGACACCTTAAATATATCGTAGATTGTTGGATTGAATGATGAACTGTTGACTGGAAATAGTTTTGGTGCAGGGTGCAGTGGGAAACGTCTGAAAGGTCAAACTGAAAGTTTTATGATTTATTTTACATTTTCAAAACATAACTTTTAGTTTTTATATTTCAATGGATGATGAGGTTTGGAACAAAAGAAATGAAGGTGTTTATAGTGGAAACTAGATAAAAAAAGGAGGGGGGGCTCTGTTAGCTAACAGTCAGCTGGCTGACCTCTGGCTGACCTCTGGCTAACCTCTGGTTTTCTGTATATACCCATTTATTGCACACAAGCCATCTGTTCCTCATTTTGATCTATATTTGGGGTAGAGTAATCTGTCTTCTCATTATTCAGTAAAAGTAACTGAAATGTTATTTATAGAGCACCTTTCAATAAATATTACAAACTTTTTAAAAACCAAACTGCTTAAACATAATGCAAGTTTTTAGCTTTTACCGCTGAGTCCACAGTTTTTAAGCTGTGTGGGAGAGAGTGATGGTATCCACAGCAACAATGAGCTCATTAAGTATCACAAATAAATCAATATTGCATAATATTACCACTATACATTTTTAATGCATAGTGGTAATATGACATTGCTCGACTTTGTGTGTTGTAATGCTGAGAGCTGGAAGCACAGTTTGGATCCAAACAGTTTAAAGTGTAAGAAAGTCTTGATGCTATAGCAGTTTTAAAATGGTGATAAAGTGGGTGAGGAGGGAACAATGGGGTAGGTCAGGGGTCAGTGCACAGGTAGGTGACAAAGGTCAACTGGAAAGGCTCCAGTACAAGTAGCAGATCACTGAGACATGCACTAAAAGGTTTATTTACAGAGGAAAAGAAATGAAACAATACTGGGTCAGCTGACTCGAGCATCTATGGAGAGGTGGTGGCTGAGCCAGCGCAGACCAGCAGGGGGGCTAGATCCAGCTAAGACTGGTTTAGGTGGTGAGATGACACATTGGTGAAGAAGATGGTGGTCTGGACTGTGGACCGTCTGAAGAGCCGGTCGGTGAGCTGAAACAGACAAGATGACCTCCAATGAACACTTTTACTACTAAATAGTACAGATAGTAAGAGAGATCGTTTCAATCCAGGTCTGCTGAAGTGAAAGAAGCACTCTGATCTCTTTCTTCTTCTCATTCAATGATAATCTTTGGGGTAAAGAGGTGATCAGACAATCATTTCCTTGGAATCTTTAAATCAATGACCATAAAATATTTAATGGCCATAATGAAAATAAAATAGGAATTCCCAAAATACGGCCACACTATTTTTGGTACAGCAGTTCAGTAGTCTGCCTTTTTCACTATAAGGCTAGCTAGTCACGCTAGCTCAGCTAAACTCACCAAGAAACAGTTCCAGCAGTTATTCCTGACATACACTTTCCCAAATCTCCTCTCTCTCTCTCTATATATATATATATAAAGGCACATGAAAATGCTTTCTTAATCACTTATTTACACTTTATAAATGATCTGTTTTATATATGATCTGCTTTTTAATCCAGAATAAACAATTATTTTCCAGATTTTCACTACGGCCGTCTTCCTCTCCTTGTCCACCACTACTATGTCTGGTTTGTTAGCCATCCCACAGGATCTTAGCTCGGTCATTCATACCCCAGGACGTATCTGAACTTGTGACTTCCAGGCCATGCTCTGCACAAATGTTCCTGTATATTATGCCAGCAACCTGGTTATAGCATTCTATGCACTGCCTGCTAGCATCCTGCATCTACTGTTATGTACAGTAGAGGCATCAGAGGTATCCTTATATGGATAAGTGGCAGAGAATGGATGGATGGTGAGTGTATGACTTTAAAAAAGCCTTTCCTACCAGTTTACTTAGCATTGCAAATGGATATTTTATCCCTCCTTTCTCTCCCTCCATGCTTCTGTTACTCAGACTGCAGGAGCTCTGTGCACATAAACAAAGGCCAGCTAATACCTGGAGCTCTCTTATCTCTCTACTGCATCACCAGTCAGGGTGTCCTACACTGCCCCCATCAGAGCAACACCTGCAACGTCTCTTCTTGATGCTGGCAGTGATAGTGGTGTTGCATTATATAGCGTTACATAATGTGTATGATGCTGGTGTAATCCTAATAGAGAAGTAGCTTGGTGTGCTTTGCCTTGTACCATAGATAAGTGTGTGTCAGTGTCAGTGAGGAACAAAGGTACCAAAGAAAATCGAATTCATTTTAATAACTAAATTCTGTAATGACTTTCCCCCCACTTTGAATGGGGAGTGTGTGTGTGTGTGTGTGTGTGTGTGTGTGTGTGTGTGTGTGTGTGTGTGTTTGGACGGGTGGGGGGGTAGAGGAGGGGAGAGGATCTTTCTTTATGGACATCTCTCTGTCTCCACAGTGACTTGTCACCAAGGAGACAGAGCTGTTGGCAAGGCAACCAAGGGTGACGCCTATGATGAGGTGTGACAGCATAAGTATTTTTAGCCCGTCAGCTAGGTGTTCACAAATGTGAGTTCAGACACTTCAAAGGATGGATGGGAGGTAGGATGATGAGAAAGAAAGCTGGTTTAAATAAGAGCTAAATGCTGTGTGTGTCATGGTCAGTGGTTCTCATGTAGTGCTGATGTCACAGACCAGAATGACCACCAATCGTTATAGCAGGCTGTGGTTAAACATGACTAACTGGACCGATGAAGTATTATACTCACAGTACAGTAGTGAGGCCACAGTGCGTGAGTATCAGCAGGTATATATTCACTCGTTTCATTTCACTTTCTTTAATAATACTTTGAAGATTTAGATGAACAAAATGCAGTTTAAAAAAGTCACGTGATGTTAACACTTGATATTTATTTAAACCCCAGATATAATTAAGACATCAGGAAGGGGGCTAAATACCTTCCCGCAGCACTGCAGATATGGATCAGACGTGTTTTGATTTTATTTTTAAAGCTGATGTGGTACTTTATTTACTTTATTTAGTTTATTTACTTTATTTAGTTTATCTAGTTTATTTAGTTTATTTAGTTTATTTACTTTATTTAGTTTATCTAGTTTAACCCTTTTTCAATTATTCAAACTATCACAAAAAATTACAAAAGCAATCAAATCTGTGCATGAATGTTTAAAATCCCAAATTCTTTAGTTTCCAGTGATAGAGAATGAAAAGAGACTTTTGCTGTTATTAAACTGCTGTTCTTGAAGTGGACATGAAACACTTTACAGGCTTATGTGCATCAGAGTCCTGACACAGATGTAACTCTGTGTGGATTTAAGTTTTTGGAACATCTTAGTGCCGTGCTGTGCCAGTGCAGAACATTCAGTCAGTGGGCTGGTTGGGAGCAGTAAGTAGATTTACATTAGTTTTTAACAGAAGCAGTAACTCAGTGGAACATAAGGACAGTAAAATGAAAAATCGGTTTGAGGGGATCATGTTTGCTGCCCCAGGATGCAACAGTGATGTTTTATGTTAAGGAATCAAGTTTTGAAAAAAGGAACTCTGAGAAAGAGACGGCAGACTTTTTGGAGACCTGATTTTGACTGACTGGTTTCCTTCATATTAAGTGAGGAATAAAGGTGAAGCCCAAATGTAAGTGAAGAAGAGTGTGAGGTTGTCAGGGTTGCCGACTGCATTTCAGTAAGTAATGCAGGTATGTTTGTGCTGTGATGTAGTAACCTGTTACGTTGTGAACTGTTTGGCAAAAGAGAGAATGATTAGCGGATGAAATATCCCTGATTGCATCTTGTGAACAACTCTGCCAGCTGATTGTGCAGCCGGCAGCCGGCGTGTGTTGGACTTACTGAGTATTCTGTCTCGTGCGTGCGTGGCTCTACACGAATTGACAGACAGCTAAACATATGCAGTAGGCAATGAAAGCGTTGAATGATGACTCAGACATGGAAGCAAAGTAAAGGATTGTTTACTGTTTTGTCTTCACTGGTGGACATTCTTCTTTTCCAGAATCTGTGAAAGGACACAGCTTGTCCTTCTCACAGGTGGATGTTGAAGGATTAAACAGAGAGACTAATGGTACACCTCATTGTGCAATTCCTAATACTAAAATGGTTCCTGTATTACCCTGCTCATGTGACCCTAAACATCCAACAGGAAGGAATGCGAGTAAACCCACAGCACATTCACCTGACCGCAGTTTCCATGCAAACCACTAGGAGGTGCTAAAACTCTCACATAACATTACACTGGGCTGCTTAACCTATGAAATGTCTGCCTGTCATCTGTGCATTATTTTATATTTTAGTGTTTAGAAAACTGGCATAAAAATACAAAGATATACTTGATTATAAATCTAATGTAATCAAATTACAAACACATGTGAAGATATCTGTTTCCTTTTCTTTCTTTTCCTGACTCAGCTGCAGTCGCTCCTGATGGCACATTTGAAAAGTCAGCGTTTGGGGATGACCTGAGCAGTGAAGAGGACCTCCTCTATGATGAATTTCGAGGATCTGGACATCGTTATGGACACCCAGGAGGAGGCGGAGGAGAGCAACTTGCCATCAATGAGGTAAGCAACATGGAACTGTAATCTCTAGCACCATCTTGTGACCACCAAGGTCAGAAGAATTATATATCTACTCTCAATTGATCCGTGTGAAAGATAGATGTCCTTGACCAAATGTAGGGTGGGGTTGATACCAAACTAAAAACAAAGAGAGTTCATCCTCGGCAGAGGACCACAGTATGACATAAACCTGACCCTGGAGTAGTAAGAGTCATGTCAGCAGGGGGATCGCCTGCCAAGTCAGAGAGTGTTAGGAAAAAGAAAACACTTAGGTTTCTTTTCATTTGTTGAATGTTAGGGTCCATAAAAGTTATGAACTCGACCAACTTGGAGGGAAAACAGATGTAAAAAGATATTTGACATAAAAGCTTACATGAGTCCTGATTTTGAGTTGTGCATACACATCCACAAATAAAGTTTTTCACTATTTCACTCCAGAAATTCTACATGCGGCTGTGAGTGATTGCTTTGACAACTGTGGTACAAAACCAGGGTGTAAGTGAACTGGATGCTATATTTATCTAATCTGTTGTCTGTTATATTTATCTTATCGCCTCTGTCAGTGCGCCCCAGGGCAGCTGTGGCTACAATGTAGCTGCCATCACCAGTGTGTGAATGTGTGTGTGAATGTGTGTGTGAATGGGTGAATGACTGTATGTAGTTTAAGGCACTTTGGGGTCTATAGGGACTAAGTAAAGCGTTATACAAATACAGGCCATTTAATACAGCTTTTCACTCAGCCAACCAAGCAAAAAGCCAAAATCTACTAATTGATGAAAAATCCACACACGCGTCTTCATATAATTTATGTGTGCAGCACAAAGAAGCAAAATAATACCCCCCCCCCCCAAAAAAAGGCAAACCCCTATGTGCAAGCACTTGGTGACATTGGGAAGGAAAAACTCCCTTTCAACAGGAAGAAGTCTCTGGCAGATTCAGGCTCAGAGAGGGGCGGGGCCATCTGCTGCAACTAGCTATTGATAAGGGGAGGGCAGGAAGTGAGGAGGGGAGGAAGAGAGCCAGAGATAAAAAAAAAAAAAAAAAACTTGAAAAATGCAATTTCGTGTGTGATGACAGAGTGAAGGTGTGTACAGAAGAAACACTGACGCCCCCAGCAGCCTTGGCCTGTTGTAGCCTCACTAAGCTCTCTAAACTCTGTAAACTGTTTCTTCCTGGTTATAGGTTTAATCCCATACATTATACGAGGTCCTTTTGTTGTATATCACAGTCCCTGTTGATTGTTTATTAAACCCTTTTGTGTTCCCATTCTATTCCATGTTTATTTTTCATATTCTGTCTCTCCATCAAGGACACATGTGATCAGTTTGTCATTTTGTTACTTCCTGTTTTATTTTGGTGGTCTTTAGTCTGAGTGTGTATACATCATCTCAATCTTCTCTTGCTCTTTGTTACATTCTTCCTTCTAGCTGTGTCCCTCTTAGTCATTTTGGGTGTTGTTAATTTCGGTTCTTTTTGATTCTTCAGGGCCAAGAAAGACACAAGGCTCAAAGTGGTCAAACTCAAAAAATGATCTTTAATTTACATTCCCAGGAACGGAGACCTGAACACACGAACACACAAGCTCAGGTCTGAAGCACAAACGGAAGCCTAGTTATTTATATACTTGCTCTCACGTCACACCACACTTTAAGTTTTGATCAAGCAGCCTAGTTGGTTTCACTTTCACTTCATTCTAGCTGCAAAAGCACGCTTCTGCAAAAGCATGCAGTTTCCTGACAGCACTTTTTGGCACAAAGTGTACTCAGAGTTAGGCCTTTCTCATATGAAGCAATATAATCAGCATATAAACATTTAAGATTATAAATTTAAACCTCAACACTGTGCTCCTAACTGCTATATTTGTCCTCCTAAACCTGCACATTGGGTCCAGTTTTTGTTGCACAGCAGTCCTACTAATTTGTTTAATATGTGCATTCAAGGACATATCCTGATCCAAGGTTCCTCACAGTGTTACTGGAGGCCAAGGTAATGCCATCTAGAGTAAGAATCTGGTTAGGCATCATGTTTATAAGATTATTAGGGCCGAGTACAATAACCTCAGCTTGATCTGAATTAAGAAGCAGAAAGTTAGCGGCCATCCAGGTCTTTATGTCTTTAAGACATTCCTGCAGTTTAACTCATTGGTGTGTGTTATCTGGCTTCATGGACAGATAGAGCTGGGTGTCATCTGCATAGCAGTGTAAATGTATGCTATGTCTTCTAATGATGCTGCCTAAGGGAAGCATGTACAATGTAAACAGAATTGGTTGTTGAACAGAACCCAGTGGAACCATTTACATGAACACGAGTTCTTCTTTGCCATCATTGCTTGGTTGGGAACGAGTTGCTGCCCAAAGTGGAGGAGTTGAAGTATCGTAGCTTCTTGTTCATAATTGAAGAGATTAGCTCCATCAATTACAGCAAGTGTAGCAGCAGCACAGCAGCAACAGGGCATCCCATGCCCACCACCATGTTCGACTGCTGGTATGATGCTCTTTTTTTTTGTCATCAACAATTTTTATTTATTTCATTTTAAACTTCAATAACAGAACTTAAGGATAACTACATAAATAAATAGTTTTAAAAACAAACAAACAAAACAAAACAACAACAAAAAAACAAAACGCAACAACAAAAAAACCCAAAACAAAAACCAAAACAAAGGGAAGTTATCCTATTCTTTCTTCGCACACCAATCCCCACACCACCACTCTGTCATTACTCCTCTGTTCTTCAAGTTACAGAAAGCCAGCTTGTAAAGGGCCAAATACAATCATATTGATGCAATTTGTCTAATAAACCATAAGTCACTTTTTCGTAAGACGCCAGCTCAGCCAATGTCTTAGCAGGACCTGTTTGGCCGTAGTAAGAGCCAGAATAATAAATCTTTTTGTATAACTGGAAAAACCTCCATCAGAAAGTTCTGTGGTTATACCAAGTATGGACAGTTTTGGTGAGATACCAAATCTCCTTTTCAAAACACTGAAAATTACCTCCATTATATTTTCCCACCAATCCCGAAGTGCCGAACAGCTGCATAAGATATGTAAAATCGAAGCATTTTGACCATCACATCTCCAACATTCGTCTGTAGAGGCCAGGTTCCATTTATACAGTTGTTGCGGTGTTCGATGCCACCTATGGATTATCTTAAGTTGAATAAATCTACTGCCTGGTTCTTTATACATAGTATTAACACTTTGAAAATATGAATCCCATTCAACTGAAGATGTGTCCAATGCCATGTCCTGGGCCCAGTAGGCCTTAACTTTAGGGAGAGGGTCAGCTGACCGGTCTTGCAATAAGCGATAAATCTTAGAGGTAATGCCTTTACCCAAGGGTGATCTTGAGAGCAGGACTTCCACAGGGCTGCCCACAGGACAACTCAAGGGGGTTCCCAGCCACTTCGATAATGAACTATGTATTTGGACATATCTCCAGAATTGATTACGCTTCAACTTATATAACTCCACAATTTTATCAAAGCTTAAAAAACATTTGGTCCCACAGTCAAATAAATCTGACACATAAAGGATGCTTGCCTTACGCCACTGTAACCAGTCAACCGATGTCCCTCCAATTAAAATTCTTTTATTCCCCCATAAAGTTGCCGAAGGTGATTTAATAAAGTCCCAGCGACCTGCCCTATGTAATTTACACCACAATGTCTTCGCTTTTGCAATTATAGGATGGGTAGTTTTATGACTGGTATCAAACAGCTCCCTCCAAGGAGAAATACCGCCGTTAACTTCCGTCTCTATATGGGACCAGATGGGTTTAACTGGTGCAGCAGGTAACCAAGCCCTAAGTTGTTTCACGTTCATCACCCAATAATACCATTGGAAATTAGGCAATGAAAAACCTCCTTGCTTTGCACTCGCTTGAAGTTTCTTAACACTTAAACGATGCGGTGAGCTACCCCAAAGAAACTGGTATGATGTTCTTTTTATGAAATACTATGTTAGTTTTTTGCCAGATGTGACGGGACACAAACCCTCCAAAACAGTTCAAACTTTAGTCTCGTCAGTCGACAGGATATTTTTTTGGGGACCATCAAGGTGTTTTCTGGCAAAAGTGAGCTGAGTCTTCATGTTCTTTTTGGTCAGGAGTGTTTATTTTTCCTTGGAAGTCATATATGGATGCCATTTTTGTCCAGTCTGTTTCTTATTGTTGAAAGACAAGCACTGACAGGTCTACAGTGATGTTGTTCTTTTGTAGCCTCCTGGATGAGTCTTTGATATGCACTTGATAGGCCAGCCACTTGTGTGGTTCACCACTGTTCCATGTTTTCTCCATTTGTGGATAATCACTGTGGTTCTCTGAAGTCCCAGAGCCTTAGGAATACCTTTGTAAACCTTTCCAGAGTAGGGTTGGGTATCGTTTAGGTTTTATCCAATACCAGTGCGACACTGGTACTTTTGAAACGGTGCCGGTGCTCGAACCGGTGCTTAAAGAATGGAGAACACAAACTTTGTCCCAAAACCGCTTATGTTTTTATTTTTAGAAGTCTCCTTTTTTCTGCAAAATGATAACCAAGTTAGCCTTTTCTGTGGATACAACATACCTCCTTTGGTTGGAACCACTGCTTAAACAATGGAAAACACAAACTTTGTCCAAAAACCTCTCATGTTTAGCTGTTTTTTTTGTAAAAAGATAACAATGTCAGCCTACAAAGACTTTTGCAGCTGATCAAACCCTCACACGTGCAATAAGACTGCTATATGTGTAATTCTTCTTCTGACGAAGTTGTACTTTTGTATTTTCTTACTGAGTTGTATATAGCATTTGTATTTCTATTTTATTCTATTGTATATATTATTCTATTAAATTCAATTTTATTCTATTGTATATAGTATTTTATTTTATTTTATTGCATTCCAGTGTTTTCTAATTTCTGCTACATAACTTTGCACTTTTGCTGTAACAAAACAAATTTCCCACCTGTGGGACTAATGAAGGTCATCTTATCTTATCTTATCTTATCTTATCTTATCTTATCTTATCTTATCTTATCTTTTCTGCAGCTATAGGGCATATATGGTATCACTCTATCAAACAAGAAGACAGCAGCATGTAACTACAACGGGTTTTGTTAGTTCGCCTTACATGCATTAATGTAATAACATGGTTAGCCTACTCAACGTAAATTACACACGAACAACATTAAGCTCCTCACACAGAGAAGAACGGCTGCTGCTGCATCATCATCCTCATCATTTCTGCTACACTGGCAGGGCTAGGGGCCAGGACTCTCTTCTTCGGGTTTTTGGGGGGTGTTGCTAACTCCGGGTCCGATAACAGGCACCACACCCGCAGTAGATGTGCTCGGTGTGAGGTCTCGCAGCAAGCTATCAAATACGGTGCATTTCTTGGCTTTTACAAAAACTCTATGTGTCGCCAGATGTTTCATCAGATTTGAGGTGTTACCTCCTTTGACAGTATCACAGTATCAGCTTAAAGCACTTGTTGCAGGCTGCTGAGTTTGCATATTTTGCTGTGAAGTGCAGCCAGACTTTGACCGCTTCGCCTTGGGCATTTTTAATCTGTAGCTCTGCTCTAAAAGAACGTACGTACCTGGACCTGCCTACTATCCTCGGAAAGGTAAAATGATTGGCTAGAATCCAAAGTGTATGACATCTCAAGAAAAAAAAGCACCGAAATAAAGCACCGAAATGTGCGCTGCTTTTCGGTCTGGTTACTACCGTTTTTGTGGATATCGGTACCCATCCCTATTCCAGAGTGATAGATATCAATGACTTTTCTCTACATTGTGGCATGATATGTTGATGTTGCAACCAAATTCACGTTGTCAGACAGGTACTATTGAAGTGGTGTCTTGATTTAACAGATATGACAGTAATTAGCCATGGATGTGGGTAGTAAAATTGAACTCAGTTATCCAAAAACTGTTGTTAATCACAGTTAATACATGATTTATTAAGGGGGCAATTACAGTTTCAGCAGAGTGCCAGATTACAATAGTGTTTTTCTCTTGAGAAATGAAATCATTGTTCAAAAACTGCATTTTGTATTTACTTGCATTGTCTTTCTCTAATATTAAAGTTAGTTTTTTGCATGTTTATCACACTTATGTGTTTCAGATCATTAAACAAAGAATTCAGGAAGTGGGCAAACACTTTTTCACATATATCAGATTTCAAGTTGGTCTCAATGTGCAGCACTTACTTGGCATTTCATACGTTTTTTATACGTGAACTAACAAAAGCCTAAACAGTGCTTAGACACGCCCTCTACCACAGAATGACTGATGTTGATTTGGACATGATATAGAATTCAGTTTCACATGTATGCTGTGTAGTTAGCTAGCGAACTGGCTAACCATCCCTACTCTTTATTATTGCTGCAGGAACCAATTGTCATGACACTGCCTTGTTCTCTTCCATTACATAATATTATTGCCTAAAAGAATGGAGAATGAATACCACGATGCTGCTGATGTTGACCCCAGTTCTCTCATGACTGTTTTTTTCTCCTCTCCGGACCTAGATGAAAGCACTGCATTGGGTTAGGCATTTGAGAGCAAGAAAAAAACATCCCATCATTAAGAATTATGTGGAGAATCCATCCTGCATCCTTCGCATCTGTAAACTGTTTTTAGAAGCAATCAAGACAGTCTGGGAATATTTCATTTTTTGTTACGTTGACTTACTGACAATGAAAATACATGAAGAAATATCCATAGTAGTAATGGATGTGTAAGGTTGATTGATAGTTCAGTGATGCTAATGATACTAAATGTGACAGGTGAGACCTGAGACTGGGAACCTCTCCTGGAAGGCGGAGCTGGGTTTTTCCCTTTTATAAGCACAGGTGAGTGAACCTGGAGCTGTGTGAGTGCCTGTTCCAAGCTGTGCTATTTGCCACTTTTAACTGTTCATGACAGCTTGATGTGGGTCCCATAGCCTTCGGTTGGAGCGGTAGGTCACCCAAGATTGGCCTGCTTGCATTTTGGTGATTTGGCGGAAGGTTAAAGTTATATATGCCGTTGTAGGAGGAAAACATTGTTTTATTCCTGCGGAGAAACATGTAATGGACTCCGCCACCACCTGCCGATACTTATGAGGGTGTGACTCGAACTTGTGAACAGGTAACTGAACAATACATATGAAGCCAGGCGGGAGGGATATTCCTGCTGCGGTCGACTGTTCAGTGTAGGGGATGTCCTGTTTTCATTTATAGATTGCCAAGCTGCTGCTTTGCCTGGATGGATTTCTGGCTGCAGGGCCGAGGTCCTGATGCACCAGTGTTTATTTTTATTTGTTATAGGCTGGTTTAAGTCAACAGTGAAGAGCTGAAGATTTTTGTGACGGCTGCGGCTGTCGGTGTTCTGTAAGTTTGTTTTATTTCACTGTATCAGTAGGCACAAATGCAGGGATTGATTGTATTTTAGAGTGGATTACTTGTTTATATCGTTGCAGACAGTGAAGGCACTGCGTGGAAACTGGGGGTTTTTTCTGGCTGCTTTTGCATGCACTGTGGTGAGCTTGAGTGGAGACGGCACTGAAGATTTTCCTTTTTATATTGTTTTGCCCAGTTAGTGTTCAGTGTGAGTTGCCATCTCTTTTAACATGTGTCAAACGTTGATTATTTTTCACAGGTTCCCCACATCGCTTATCCTGTCTCCCACGTACAATCATACCATTTTATAGTTTTAAACGTATTTAATAAAGTAAAGCTTTTAATTGTTTTTAGGTGCTACCGTTACATGTTTAATCTTATTTTGTATGAACATTAACCCCTTGTGAACTGACTGTATGCCTACTGCTCCATCCTATTGAAATGGCTACCTCCCACGGGTCACATAATTATAATAGGTCGCAGCTCTTATGCCTGATAGATGGGATTAGTAGAGGAGAGTGTGAAAAACTGAGATGTGTGGAGGAGATATGGATTATTGAGTGGAAGCTCTGGTCCCACCTTGTGAAAGCAACTATGTAGTAAAAGATTTGGTTTTCAGTAGGGGTGCCACTGGTGCCCAGTACTACAAACACTGAATCATTGTGAAAGAAATGTTGTTGTTATCTTAATGACATTCTTCTGATCACATTTCATACAGGTCCTTTATAACTGTTGTTGCTTTGCTATTACGTTGAATCCTGCAGTAATAGATACGATGCCCCGTACATGTGCACACACACACGCATCAGTTCTCTCCAGATCAGTCTTCACTGTACCCCCTCCTCCGTCCCTCTCTGCCAAATACCCTGCCCCCCTCTTTGCTGCCCTCCAATGGGTTACAATGTGCTTGCCTCAACTACTGTGGTATCTAGGATATGCTGACACACTCCGCATTCTGATTGGCTGCCAGCTTATGCAAGGGTGGGCACAATATAAAAGGGAAGGGAAGGAAGGGGAGAATAAAGGAAACAAGGTTGATCCTAGTAGTTAGATGGTTGAGGTAGCACAGCTCCAGGCAGAGCACTGAGCACCATTTTAGAAGGAGCTCTTAATGGAGAGAAAAGATGAGCACAGATACAACAAGCCAGCTCCAAATGGCCATTTGGTTTAAGAGGTAGAAAAAAGAGTTTATGTAGGCTACAGAAAAGAACGCTCTGGAAAACAAGCGGACAGACGGAAAAAGGACGAGCCATGATCACGTATCGGAGCGGTGCAGCAACCCACTGGCTGTCTTTCATCCTGATATCCTGACTAAAAGAGAGAAGAGCCAGAAGGAAAAAAGACAGAAGTGGTGGATACAAAGAAGACAGAGAGAGGAGGAGGGGAGGTGCTTTTTCCTCAAAGAAAAGAAAGGGAGTAAAAGAGGAGGAGGAGGGGGGGGGGTCCATACTCAGCACGTAATACACAGATATCTTCCCAAAGCTTTACGCAGACGCTGACACAGGTAGGCACCCAGCCTCCACAGGCAGGCCGGGTCAACGCTGGCAAATTAGCAAAGTGGCAGGAAAAACAGAGGAGGACACCGCTGGAGCTGAGCGGAGGAAGAAAGCAGCCCGAGAGGATACTGACATCGATAGTCGAGAAGGAGGACGAGGTGACGCGGTGTGGTGTGGAGGCTTGGTGTTGAGGGAGAGAAGACGGGGGAGGGGAGGTGGTGCTGAGGAGGAAGAGGAAGAAGCTAGGGAACTGATGGCTCGTGGCGGTGGTTCAGGGAGGTGGAGCAGGCAGAGGATGGGATTCTTAAACACTATGCTGCGCTGCAACCTCCCCCCAGAGACCCAGAAGGTGGTGGTGTTCATCATCATGATGTTGCTGATAATCATCAATGTAGTTCTCATGTTCCTACTGGCCTTCCAGTAGAGCACACACAGACCAACACTCTCTGTCATAGACACAAACTAAGACTCCTAGATGGAGGAGGAGACCAGGTGAAGTACAAACAGAAGAACAGAGGAGCGCTGTGTTGTTTGGACTGATGGGCTTCCAGCATGGCAGCAGCAGAACACAGGTACAATCAGCAGGAGGGCAAAGGGACGGATGATGTGTGTTTAATAGACATATACAAAGCCTGAAAAACACCATGGTTACACTAATGATCTGTAGTGCAGACAGTTTCTGTGACTCCAGCCTCCACTACAATCCAACAGTGGATTTGAGATTGTTTTGCTGGGAGGAAACTTGTGTTATTCTTTTTTTTTTGTTTTTAATTATTATTTATTTATTGCAAAAAAGTTGTTAACGTTGTTAATATTGTGTTAACAATAGAGCAACATTTATGTTGTTATTGTGCTGAATTGATAAAGTAGATTCTGCAGAAGGGCCTCGTGCCATCACTGTGTAAGACTGAGCAGAAAAGTGTCACACCGTTCATTGTTGAATTCATGGTTTTGGTAAGGAGTTTAACATCTTCTTAAGTATTTATTTATCAATGGCTGCTTTATGATTGACAGGTTGCCACAGTAACACAGTGTCCTCAAATTCCAGTTCAGACCTTTCCTTCACTGGTTTCATGAGCCAAGATGGTGACATTAAAATGCACCCCCAGACTCCAAACATACTCACCAATGATCTTCTCAGAAATCACGTTGATGATGAGAGACACAGTTAATTCCCTACATTCATGACTATGAGAATGTTACTCAAAGCCTGGAGGAGACTCCTGAATCAAAGTAAAATGTGGTCTTATAAAGCAAAATCAATCTAATGGTTTCCACCATCATAAATGAAAACAAGTGGATGGACATTAGATCACCAAGGTAATACAAAATGAAATAAGAAGGTTTAAGTCGCTCTTTTTACTTCTTATTTTCAGTGAGCACTTTGAGTGAGTTCTATTCTAAGTGTTTCAAAGCTGGTTAAATGATACAGTTAACGTTCTCAGACAATTTAATAGTTGTAGCTTATGTCTTAATTGTTTTCTTTTAATTTGAAGTTTTTATTTTTTTCTTATACTTTTTAGAACAGAAATTGTTGAACAGAGTCAGGTTCAAAAGAAGAGTATTTATTGGTAAATAAATAAAATCCAAGTTTATATTTCCAGCATTCTGTTTACCAAGTGGAAAGATATCAGCTAAACAGTTTAAATCAGGGATGTGAACAGACCCAGCTCGGCACCCTTGAAAAGCCCAGAACTGGCCCGGCCCTGTAGTATGTGAGGCCAAAGCAGGACAGCCATAGCTCTCCTCAAGCACCAGTAAACCAGCACACTTGCAGTCTTTAATGCCTCTCTGCAGGTTCTCTCCTTCTTTTATTTGGGGCGATCGTGGCTCAAGAGTTGGGAGTTCGCCTTGTAATCGGAAGGTTGCCGAGTCTCGGTCGTTGTGTCCTTGGGCAAGACACTTCACCCGTTGCCTACTGGTGGTGGTCAGAGGGCCCGGTGGGTGGCGCCAGTGTCCGGCAGCCTCGCCTCTGTCAGTGCGCCCCAGGGTGGCTGTGGCTACAATGTAGCTGCCATCACCAATGTGTGGATGACTGCATGTGTAAAGCGCTTTGGGGTCCTTAGGGACATGTATACAAATACAGGCCATTTTTATCAAAACCCTACAATGTGTCTCACCCTTCCCTGAGCCTGGTTCTGCCGGAGGTTTCTTCCTGTTAAAAGGGAGTTCTTCCTTCCCACTGTCGCCAAAGTGCTTGCTCATAGGGGGTTATATGGGGTTTTCTTTGTATTATTGTAGGGTCTTTACCTTACAGTATAAAGCATCCTGAGGACACTGTTGTTGTGATTTGGCGCTGCATAAATAAAATTGAACGGAACCCCATCATCTTAGAGACTGTGTCTACTCCCAGACCACCCAAACCCAGCAACAATGATTTAAACATAAAACAAAGAAAGAGCAGCACAGTATCCACTAATGCAAAATCTAATAAAACTGTGAAATGTGGCTTAGTGCCTATTAGTACATAAATCATTTATTGATCAACACATTGATTTACTCTGCACAGCAGGATGATTATGTTAGTTTAAATGAATCAACACCCCCGAATCTTACTCTGTGTCAATCCTTGAAGCACAGGCTGAGGAGGGAGAGTGGCAGCAATCTTCCACTCCAGCTTATTAATCAACCAAAGACCCACACAGAGTTTTAAAAGATTTGAAAGCTTGGTGCTTAGCCTTTCCTAACTGGAAAACTGAAAAATGGTTTTATTTTTTGTTATTTATCGTCAGCCTGTCCTTACTCAGAGTTTAGTGCTCGACTCATTAATTACTCAGCTCAAATAAAATAATTATTGTGGGTGAGTTGAACAGGACAGCACGGTGGCACGGTGGTTAGCACTGTTGCCGCACAGCAAGAAGGTCCTGAGTTCAATTCCACCATCAGGTCTTTCTGTGTGGAGTTTGCATGTTCTCCCCGTGTTTGCGTGGGTTCCCTCCGGGTACTCCGGCTTCCTCCCGCCGTCCAAAGACATGCACCTTGTGGGGATAGGTTAATTGGTTAATCCAAATTGCCACTAGGTGTGAATGGTTGTCTGTCCCTGTGTGTTGGCCCTGCGACAGACTGGCGACCTGTCCAGGGTGTACCCCGCCTTTTGCCCTATGACAGCTGGGATAGGCTCCAGCGCCCCCCACGACCCTGAAAAGGATAAGCGGAAGCGAATGGATGGATGGAGTTCAACACACCATGAGCCAGTTGACTCTATTATTAGAGTCAACTGGCTCATCTCAAAATGTAAAACAACACACCCACCACTTTAATCAACTCTAGATCTTTTTTCTGACAAATGACATAGAAACTGAACATTGAAATGTAATCACTCTTTTGTCTGATCATTTCTGATCGTTTAAATGTACAGCAATGATTTGCAGAGTACTGGGGAATACACCTCATCACACTTTTGAAAGTGCTGTAACGAAGTTTAAGGATATCATTCCTCAACCTTATCTTCTCCAATGTTCCAACACGGGAGAGCAGCTACCTTAACTCTACTCCCACAGAATCCGATTATCCTGTTAGTAGTTTTACATCTTCACTGCGTACAGCTCTTGATCCTGTGGCTACTCTAAAAAAGAAAGCCACAAATCAGAACTACTAGACTCTCTGGTATAGAACTCTTAAATGTAAAGATAAAGTCATGGCCAGGGTATTTTTCTGTCTGTTTTTAGTTGTGTGGTGGAGCTGTTGTTTCCAGGGTGTCTGACTTGAGGTGGAGTTGTGGATTCTTTGGCTTCTGATCATTAACCCCTTGTTGAGTGGGCGGTATTTAAGATTTGGGGTAAAGTGATAAGGCGTCTAAAGGACAAACTTGCCAATGAGGAAAGACTAGGTCTTTAGATGAGCTAGCTGATTTGGCTGTTTGAATCGACCATTGCACATTTCTCTCCCACTGACTTTTCCCAGTTGCATTAGAGGAATGGTAGCATTGGTTGGAGGGGACAGAACAGCCTCCCTCATTTGGACAGATCACCAAAAATGTATCATCTCTTCAAAAAAACAGAAATATTGCCCCAGGGCCTGAAATGTTAAACCTGACTGCCTCTCATGCCAGGTTGCACCCGAGCAATGAACATCAGCACCCACAACAATTCTGCCTCCATCTTCTGTCGTAGTGGGAATGTTGATTTGACAAATAATGGACCAGGTAAAGTGTAGCTAGATGGCATAATTCTGGCATGGGTCTGACCAATCGCACCTTTGTTCCATCAACTGTTAGCTACTTAGTTGAGTTGAGTATGTGCCCAACATGTTCACCTCCTCTGCCATGGGCTATCACCGTTTGCGGCATCTTTAGGTTATCAGCCGCCTTTTCTTCTTCTTCTTCTCGCAGTCCCATCAATTCATCACATGCGCCACTGCAGTCACATTTTGGCGTCAAACTGCACTGTGGAGGTCTGCCGAACAAAACCTCTGCTTGGCTGATTAGCATAGGACCCTGGCTCTGTCCTATGCAGTCGATTTATCGGCCCGTTTGAAATTGGGCACATTATCAACCTGTCTGCAATCCGCTTAAAGCTTCCAGCAGCTATGAAAATACATCCCTCATTCAATGTCTCCCAGATTAAGACCATTTCTTCCAGCGTACTGTGACTCCTACCAAGTCTCCTCACCTCACCCAGTTGGTGGACAATTGTCCAATTCTTATCCATTCACAACATTCTGGACGTCTGGCAGCGGGGTGGGGGTCTTCAGTTTCTGGTGGACTGAGAGGGCTATAGCCTGGAGGAAAGATTCTGGATTCCCCAGTCTTTCATTATGGATCCTTTTATAGACCTTCATAGGGCTCATCCAGGCAAGCCAGGTAGCCGCCTGGTGGCAACCGTTGGGGTGGGGTGGGGGGGGTACTATCATGGCCAGGGTATTTTTAGGTTGTTTTTTGTTATGTGTTGGAGCTGTAGTTTCCTTCTAAGGAGTGGAGTTGTGGAGTTAAATTCTTCCCCTCATACCTAATCAGCAACCCCTCATTGAGCGGGTGGTATTTATTCATTTCACCCACTCAGTGATAAAGTGGTTTTCCTGTTAGTGAGTTTAGTCTATGCTTCATTCAGTAGTATTCTGTCACCTCTTCATTCCAGCTTTCCAGATGTCAGCTGATTTCTTGTCATCCTGTCCACAATCTCTAGCTCATCTTCAGATTCTTTTTCAGAGACAGTAATTGTGAGCTGCAGCTGCAACCGCCTACCCACTCTCCACCATAACTTTCGTGTTCCCTAAAATTTTAACATTGGACAGTCCCTAGATCTAGAAACCCAGGGCAAAAACACACAGCCCAAACACAAGTTTGCCCAAACACAAGTTTCCTCCACCCTCTCTACTTTTAGACTTAAAACTTTCCATTTTTATAAAGCGTATAGTTAGGGCTCTATCAGATGACCCTGACTCCTCCTTTAGTTATGCTACAATAACTCTAGGTCCATGATGCACTGAGCGGTTCTTCTTCATTCAATTATTGTGGGTGATTTTAACAACCATGTGGATGTATCTGTGAAGGTTCTCAGTCATTCAGGTCATCGTAGTCTAAGGAGCTTGGAAAGAAAAGCGTCTGAAGTTTCTTGAAGACGTTTCACCTCTCATCAGAGAAGCTTCTTTGGTTTTAAGAGCAGCTGGTGGAGAGTCCCAGATTTTAAGCCCTATGGGAGCGTCCCCCAAGTGGGGATGATAAAAATGACAGCCTCAACACAGCATTTAACCTGCTATTAGTTATTAATCTCTCTCAAAATGTAAAAGAACCCACCCACCACTTTAATCACACTCTGGAGAGTCCTCTTCACACACTGAGGTTAATTATGGAGTTCCACAGGGTTCAGTGCTAGGACCAATTCTGTTTACATTATACATGCTTCCCTTAGGCAGCATCATCAGAAGACATAGCATACATTTACACTGCTATGCAGATGACACCCAGCTCTATCTGTCCATGAAGCCAGATAACACACACCAATGAGTTAAACTGCAGGAATGTCTTAAAGACATAAAGACCTGGATGGCCTCTAACTTTCTGCTTCTTAATTCAGATCAAACTGAGGTTTTTGTACTCGGCACTGAAAATCTTAGAAATATGGTATCTAACCAGATTCTTACTCTGGATGGCATTACCTTGGCCTCCAGTAACACTGTGAGGAACCTTGGAGTCATTTTTGACCAGGACATGTCCTTCAACGCACATATTAAACAAATATGTAAGACTGCTTTCTTCCATTTGTGCAACATCTCTAAAGTTAGAAATATCCTGTCTCAGAGTGACACTGAAAAACTAGTTCATGCATTTATTACTTCCAGGCTGGGCGACTGTAATTCATTATTATCAGGATGTCCAAAAAAGTCACTGAAAAGCCTTCAGCTGATCCAAAATGCTGCAGCAAGAGTCCTGACAGGGACTAGAAAGAGAGAGCAGATTTCTCCTGTTTTGGCTTCCTGTTAAATCCAGAATTCAAAATCCTGCTCCTCACATACAAGGTCTTAAATAATCAGGCCCCATCTTATCTTAATGACCTTGTAGTACCATATCACCCTATTATCTGTAAGTTAAGCTGTAATGCTTGTGAAAATTTGATTAAAAGCTCAAAATTCATGTCCTCCTTTGCATTTTCCAGTGTCATCCAATGTGCCCGATTTGGGTATTTGCTCAGGCCAATTCTGTGCCCCGGGCCTTATGTTTGACACCCCTGGTTTGATGTTTTCCAGTGGCAATGGAACTTTGTAACTGCTCCATACAGGCACATTACTGTCAGAGCAGAAGTGTGGGTACGATTTTGTGTGTCTGTGTGTGTATGTGTCTATGCACACACACATACATTTGTGTTAGCAGATGTGTTAGGTCACAAGCAGAATCGGTTTATTACAATTCTGATGTTTAATGAGCCAGTGTTGAAACGACTTAAAATCCCATTGACTGGCTATTGTCAGTCAGCTTCTGTCATCATTTTCCATCAGCACAAACCTCATTAAGAGATGTATTTCTATCTATTATAATTTGTATATTTTATTAACATTCAGATGAGGTCCTGCTGTGTCATTAAAATCTAAATCAAAAGACAAGTGAGCAGAGAGGAGGGATGCTCAGCTGATACATCAGGATTTATGTTGTGTCTGCAGAAATGTGAGGCTGAGCAAAATTATGCATGGTCTTTGTAAGCCTGAAGCCATGATGGCGCAGTGAACCTGGTGGAGCATACAAGGCACCGTGATGATCACCTCAGAGTTTTCCTCAGTAACACTGCTCCCATTTGGGAGGGGTGGCTGTAGCTCAGGAGGTAGATCAGATCAGCTGCTGACCGGAAGGTTGGTGGTTTGATTCCTGGCTCCCCCAGTTTGCATGCCAAATATCCTTGGGCAAGATACTAACCCCGACTTGCTCTCCGATGCATCCATTGGAGTATGAATGCGTATGAATGATAGTTAGAAAGCACTCACTGTATAGATAATAGTGCTTGTGTTAATGGGTGTGTATGGGGTGAATGCGGTGTGTTGGATAGAGCACTAGAGTACTCCAGGAGAGTAGAAAAGCGCTTCCTCTGTTTCTTCTTCTTCCGTAATGTATCTCCTTCTAAGTTTACTTTGATTTTAGCTTCTCAGTGATTTTTTATTCTGTGGACGCTGTCAAAACACAAAATGATAGCACACACAGCCGTTAACGGCAGGCTTTAATCTTGGTGGCTCCTGGGTTGTTCCTGAACATACTACCAAATTGTTCTATCCGTTTAACTTGTGTTTACATACAGTTTGAGCTGTTGATTCTGTCATGGTATTTGGTGCTATATAAATAAAATTGATCTGAAATATAATCCTGGAATCTGCAGCTGTTTAGAAATGGCCCATTAATTCTGGCCGTTCCAAAGCCTTGACTTTAATCCTTTTGAAAGTTTGTAGACTGTGTTTAAAGCCAGGGCCATACCAGGAAACCAATTAATTTAAGTGAACTCTAGCACTTATGCTAAGAAGAGTGGACAAATATACAGCCAGACTTAGCCATCAACAACATTCAGGCATATCTAAAGCGTCTGGTTGAGGTGCACCTTATTAAGAGATATTTTACCAGATATTAGTAGGGCTGTATGTAGACTTTTGACCCTGTGTGAATTAGAAAAAATTCAAAAATATATTAAAACTTGAAATTCTGCTGTGTAGAGTGTGGTGGAAGCGTGCGGACTCAAATGCATGGAGGTGTCCCTAAAGATGAGTGTTAATTACATGAGTGCCTAAAGTAGATCCGATTCCAGAAACAGGAAACTGAAAAAGTACATGGAAAAATACAAACCCTAGGAAAACCAAGAATAAGAGATTTAAAGAAAAGAAAAACTACAATCCAAAAAGCTTAAACTCACCGAGTAAACAGACCCAGGATATAGTAAAGATGTGTACACTCATTTCACCCTAAGAAAAGGAACAGTTAAAAGAAATCAATGCCCAAAATGACCACAACATTCATGCCCATGAAGCGTGTATGCAAGCTTCAGACCACACCTGTACCTGGCTAGAAGGCTGAAAGAGTTCTTACATTAATCCTGTATACCATGACTCTACTGCAGTCCCAACCAGAAGTTGATTGTATGTGACCACAGTCCCTCCTGTTGTTGTTTCTCTGCAGCTCATCAGTGATGGCAGTGTGGTGTATGCAGAGGGGCTCTGGGACCATGTTACCATGGATGACCAGGAGTTAGGTTTCAAGGCCGGTGATGTCATTGAAGTAGTGGATGCAACTAACAAGGAGTGGTGGTGGGGTCGCATCATGGACAGTGAGGGCTGGTTCCCTGCCAGCTTTGTACGGGTGAGAAACTCTGTTCTGACTGTACTCTGGTGCATGTTCAATCATCCAGGTAAGGATATACGGGATATATATCAAAAGACATCAAACTGCTACTAAACTTTGGCATCTGTGAAGAAAAAGATGACATTGAAAGACAGGGTTATTATTTGAGCCACTTAGAGTCATTGCATACTTTTAACACTGCCTGCATTCTCCAGTTGCGTGTGAACCAGGACGAACCCATGGACGAGTATCTGGCCCACCTAGAGGAGGCTCAGGCTGGAGAAGAGGACCGGGCAAGTCTGGGCCTGTTGCTGGGACCTGGTTTACCCTGCAAAGAGCAGATGAGAACAAATGTCATCAATGAGATTATGAGCACAGAGAGAGACTACATCAAGCACCTGAAAGACATCTGTGAGGTTTGCATTGAAATTGATTGGTGTTTTACTTGGGACATATCTGTTCGAGCTTCATCTAGAAATCGATTTCTAGATGAGGAACTTTTTCTGCTTAACTCTCTTGTATGTCTCCAATATATCTGCCAACCCTCTAAATGTCTAAATTCTCCCTTAGTTTCATTGACCATCTCATTTTGCCATTTTTCTCATCCCATTATTTGCTTGACCAGCTCGAACTTTATTGTGAATAACTGTATTACACCTGTTCTGAGTGTCAACACACACATGCAGTCCGCACACTCCCCACAGTATTTAACCTGCAGCCTGATTCAAGTCTAGGGTGCATGATAATGTATACACAGGTTACATCCTTCCATTCATTTTCTTTACCGCTTGTACAAGCTCCAGCACCTGAGTGTCACTGAGCTTAGCCCAACTGTTAATGCATAAGAGGCCTGAGGATTGATCACAGGGCTGACAAATAAGGACAAACTGTCATTTATATTCACATTAATATCTATGAAATGTAGATATTTATGAGTAAATCATGTCTTTGGACTGTGGGCAGAGTACAGACCAGCACAGGGACTTGCTGAATGAATTACAACCCTCTCTTAGCTTTTGTTGTTGCCTCTTTTTTTTAAGAGCAAGACTTTAAAACGTGCAATATTTTGTAATAATAAAAAAAAAAAAGACAAACAATGCTTCTTTATTAAAGTGTACAACAAGCCAGAGTCACATTTTCAACAGACATGTCATCTTCCAGGTCAGAACTTTAATGTAAGAATTCAGTTCAGTTCAGTTTTATTTATACATCAAACTAGATTCGCCTCAAGACCATTTACAATGTGCAACAGAGACCCTACAATAATACAGGAGCCCCAAAGATCAAGCACTTGGCAACAGTGGGAAGGTAAAACTCCCTTTTAAAAGGAAGAAACCTCCCTCATGGAGGGGGCGGCCAGTTTGGTTTGAGGAGAGGGAGACAGGACCAAAGACACCCTGTGGAAGAGAAACAAAGGTTAATACTCCAAGAATGCAAAATTCCACCAAAGCACTCACTCCCTGGGCACTATTTACTTTGGCTTTGTATACATTTATGAGTTTTCTGGCTCTTTCCTTTAACGACAAATATATATATATATATATATATATATATACAGTGGGGCAAAAAAGTATTTAGTCAGCCACCGATTGTGCAAGTCCCCCCACTTAAAATGATGACAGAGGTCAGTAATTTGCACCAGAGGTACACTTCAACTGTGAGAGACAGAATGTGAAAAAAAAATCCATGAATCCACATGGTAGGATTTGTAAAGAATTTATTCGTAAATCAGGGTGGAAAATAAGTATTTGGTCAATAACAAAAATACAACTCAATACTTTGTAACATAACCTTTGTTGGCAATAACAGAGGTCAAATGTTTACTATAGGTCTTTACCAGGTTTGCACACACAGTAGCTGGTATTTTGGCCCATTCCTCCATGCAGATCTTCTCGAGAGCAGTGATGTTTTGGGGCTGTCGCCGAGCAACACGGACTTTCAACTCCCGCCACAGATTTTCTATGGGGTTGAGGTCTGGAGACTGGCTAGGCCACTCCAGGACTTCCAAATGCTTCTTACGGAGCCACTCCTTTGTTGCCCGGGCGGTGTGTTTTGGATCATTGTCATGCTGGAAGACCCAGCCTCGTTTCATCTTCAAAGTTCTCACTGATGGAAGGAGGTTTTGGCTCAAAATCTCACGATACATGGCCCCATTCATTCTGTCCTTAACACGGATCAGTCGTCCTGTCCCCTTGGCAGAAGGCCCCATAGCATGATGTTTCCACCCCCATGCTTCACAGTAGGTATGGTGTTCTTGGGATGCAACTCAGTATTCTTCTTCCTCCAAACACGACGAGTTGAGTTTATACCAAAAAGTTCTACTTTGGTTTCATCTGACCACATGACATTCTCCCAATCCTCTGCTGTATCATCCATGTGCTCTCTGGCAAACTTTAGACGGGCCTGGACATGCACTGGCTTCAGCAGCGGAACACGTCTGGCACTGTGGGATTTGATTCCCTGCCGTTGTAGTGTGTTACTGATGGTGACCTTTGTTACTTTGGTCCCAGCTCTCTGCAGGTCATTCACCAGGTCCCCCCGTGTGGTTCTGGGATCTTTGCTCACCGTTCTCATGATCATTTTGACCCCACGGGATGAGATCTTGCGTGGAGCCCCAGATCGAGGGAGATTATCAGTGGTCTTTTGTATGTCTTCCATTTTCTGATGATTGCTCCCACAGTTGATTTTTTCACACCAAGCTGCTTGCCTATTGTAGATTCACTCTTCCCAGTCTGGTGCAGGTCTACAATACTTTTTCTGGTGTCCTTCGAAAGCTCTTTGGTCTTGGCCATGGCGGAGTTTGGAGTCTGACTGTTTGAGGCTGTGGACAGGTGTCTTTTATACAGATGATGAGTTCAAACAGGTGCCATTCATACAGGTAACGAGTGGGGGACAGAAAAGCTTCTTACAGAAGACGTTACAGGTCTGTGAGAGCCAGAGATTTTCCTTGTTTGAGGTGACCAAATACTTATTTTCCACCCTAATTTACGAATAAATTCTTTACAAATCCTACCATGTGGATTCATGGATTTTTTTTTCACATTCTGTCTCTCACAGTTGAAGTGTACCTCTGGTGCAAATTACTGACCTCTGTCATCATTTTAAGTGGGGGAACTTGCACAATCGGTGGCTGACTAAATACTTTTTTGCCCCACTGTACAAATGACCAAATTCAAACCAAGTGGAAAAATGAGAGAGAACAGTTAGTCTGTGAACACACTGTGCTCTGTGTATGTTTGACATCTAAAATCAGCAGGTTTTCCTCCTGTCTCTGTCCCTCAGGGCTACATCAAACAGTGCCGCAAAAGGACAGACATGTTCACTGAAGAGCAGCTCCGTACCATCTTTGGGAATATCGAAGAGATCTACCGATTCCAAAGGAAGTTCCTCAAAGGTCTCGAGCAGAAGTTCAACAAGGAGCAGCCACATCTGAGTGAGATTGGTTGCTGCTTCCTTGAACATGTAAGCTGAATCAAAAAACAACAAAAAATCTTCAACTGGTTTTCTTAAAACCTTTAGAAAACCAGTTAACCCACACACACACTTCTGCTTTCAGTCCTTCTCAGTTGTCCATTTCACAGTGCTTATATTACACCTACATTTTTTTGCCTGATTAATTGAAAATGCTTTATGATGTTTCATGACAGGTGTGAGAGGTGTTTTCAGTCACATATTAAACACTCTTCCCACACCATTCTCTCACCTCTAGCCCGACTTGTTGTTGTCTGTGTTCAGCAAACAGATTTCCAGATCTATTCAGAGTATTGCAACAACCACCCCAATGCCTGCATCCAACTCTCCAAGTTGATGAAGGTCAACAAGTATGTATTCTTCTTTGAGGCTTGCCGACTGCTTCAGAAGATGATTGACATATCTTTGGATGGTTTTTTGCTGACTCCAGTTCAGAAGATCTGCAAGTACCCGCTGCAGCTGGCAGAACTGCTCAAATATACCAACCCTCAGCACAGGTGACTGTAAGCTCTTTGACAAACTGTCAGAATTTAAGTGCTCCCGAGCTAGCGAGGGTCCAGTTGGCTCCTCTCTATGACATACATTTCATCAGTAGACGAATCCAAAAATCCATGCAGACAGTCACATGCTTTTCTGTGTCAGGCCACCAACAAAGCTTTTCTCCAAATGAAAGCGCTAAAATAGCTTAATGATGACTTTTTCTCGATTTCAACAGTTGCCCGTGTGCACATGTGAGTATAACAGAATAACAGAATCACAAGTGGGAGATATTTCAGAATTTAAGATTTCCTAAAGACTTAACCAGGGCATCACGTGGTCAGATGCAGTTATCTGAAGTTTTAAGTTTACACACTCTTTGGGTTTCATCTTCATTCTTAAGAGTGATGCAGCATTAAATCTTAGTGGGATATTCAGACATACACAGATTGAGGGGAAAAAAAGAGCCTCTGCCTTAAACTGAATTTCAAACAATGATTGCCTACAGCGAGAAGGAAGAACTCCCTTTTAACAGGAAGACCTCTTAAATATTCAGACGTGTGGCTGAACCAGGCTCAGGGAGGAACATATAGAGACAAGGGGTCACGGAAACTTCCATAAAAGGAAAACAAGAATAATATATTAGTATGAGATGGATTCTGTGCGGAGAATTGCATGTCTACCTGCATGTCTACCTGCAGGTGTTCCAGTTTCTTTCTAGTCCAATTTCATGCATGTTAGGTTAATGGTCATTCTAAATTGTCCATAGACAAGGCAGATACACAAAAGTGCCCAATAAACAGAATACAACCTGTTTTGTAAGCCTAAAAAATGTCCATAAAACATAACACAAATCTAATGAGGAAAATGTGAAAGTTAAAAAAGTAAGCTAGCAACTACAGCACAGGAAACTGAGAAGAAGCATTCAGGAACAAGCTAGGGTGAGAGGAACTGAGGCACTGACAAAGAATAAGGGGAATACAGGAATGAGAAATACACAGTAGGGTGATGGGCAGTGAGGAAACACCTGGGAAACACAGCTCAACTAAATCAGAATAATCACAAATCATGGGGGAAGGCAAATTAAACACCAAACAGAAGAGATGACTAACAAAGTAAAACACGAAGTACGAACAACAGACGTCTAACAAACAAACTTGACAACAGGATACAAGGAAAGCAGGAATGGTCACTAAACCAAAACTAAAGAACTTAACTATAACACAAGGAGAATCTAAAACTAAGAATAAGAGCTACAAAGAAAAGAATACTGTGACAAGGACCACAACACTGACCGTGTTTATTTTCTCTTTATTTACGTGGCACACTACTGACAGTTTCTTGTCGTTCGGTTCAGCACCCACGCGTGCAGCTTTCAGCTGCGCTACGACACTCCTCCCCACTCTCAGCTCCGGCTTCACTATATCACGAAGGAAGAGAGAGAGCTCATTAACTAAACTCCACGCACCTGTCCCACCAGCCTCCCCGGCACTGCCCCTTGAGCTCACTGCACCACCCCTGCCCTGCAGCTGAGCCAGGGACCACACCTCCGCCAGAAATACAAAAGCCATACGTATCAGTAGAATCCCAAATACAGAACATCAAACTCGGGCCAACACCCCAGAGTCCATGACAGTGAATCTTCAAGATGGACTTGTCAGGCAGGAGGAAGAAAGATTGATGTAGTGAAGGAAGACATGCAGAGGTTTAGTGTGACAGATGAGGATGTATGAACTGAGATGGAGGTGAACAAACTACTGAGAGGTGGGCAACTCCAGGCCTCGAGGGCCGGTGTCCTGCAGGTTTTAGACGTGTCCTTGATCCAACACAGCTGATTGAAATGGCTAAATCCTCAACATGTTTTGAAGTTCTCCAGAGGCCTGGTGATGAACTAATCATCTGATTCAGGTGTGTTGACCCAGGATGAGATCTAAAACCTGCAGGACACCGGCCCTCGGGGCCTGGAGTTGCCCACCACTGCCCTAGATGGAGGAGTGCCCAAAAGAAAGTCTAAAGCACTGCAGCATCAGTATGACTAGAAGAGCACAATATAAATGCAAGTGCATCACCTTAAATGTCCCAAAAATGTGCAAATACATTATTTCATTATAGCTGGTCACTGTATTTTATCAGCATTTATCTAAATTGATTGATTTATTTTTGCCTTTACTGTTCATTCTTTGCACAGTGCAATGAGTGACGAGTAAAGCAAGGGAAGAAAGAGTGTGTGGGAATGACATGCAGGTAATGGGCTGCAGCAGAACCAATCCAAGGCTCTGCAGTTTAGCGCCAGGCTGTTCTGATGACCTATAGCAACACCCTCCAGTAAACCCCCAAAACTCCATCCCCGTAGAGACTGTGTTTGCTCCCATACAAGCAAAATCCAAACCAAAATCGGCAAACAACCATCCATCCATCCATCCATCCATCCATCCGTCCATCCATCCATCCATCCATCCATCCATCCATCCATCACTGTTAAAGATGAATTAAAACTCTATTTATCCTTGTCCACTCTAACTGGACAAGTCAAAAAACAGTTTTAGTTGTTATCCATCATCTTCAGGTTGTTTATCTGATGTCTCTGACTTTTTTGTCAGGTTTAGTGCCCAGTCAAATAATTGTTGTAAGTCCATCCATTTATATGTTGAAATGACACTGCATTTAACTTAACTTAAACACACAACTCATAGGCTGGAGAGGATATTGTGCCTTTGGAAGACCTTAATTTGACCTGGAATATCTGTTTTTTGCTTTACATAGCAATACTATAGTTTAGGATCCCTGGGTCTGTTTCGTCATATGTTTTGTTTGTTGGACTTTTGAATCAACATTGTATTGTGTTTTGAGAAAAGTATTCTGGATTTATCTGGATTTGTTCGTGCCTTTGATGTTCCCCCCGTGCTTCCTGGGTTATTGTCTATATTTCTAGTTCTTAGTCCTCGTTCATTCTCAGTTCCCTTTTGTGTCGAGGTTGTCTTAGTCTCTCCATGTCCCTCACTCTCTCTGTGTTGTTTTTCCTGTTTTAGTTTGTCAGCCCCTTGTCTCGTGCATGTTATGTTCAGTTTTGCTTCCCCTATCTCGTCTGTTTGCTTCAGCTGTGTTCCCATGTGTCTCCACTTCCCCTGACCACCCTCCTGTGTTTATCTGGCGTCAGTTCCCCTTTGTCCCTTATCAGAGTGTCCTGTTATGTTCTGGTTTCTGTCGTTCCAAGTTTAGTTTTTCAATAGTTCCCATTTACACTTGGACTTTTGCCTTTGTCTTGTACCTGTTCCATCGGTTCAATAAAGGGCTCGCTTCTGTTAAAACCTCCGCCTGCCTCTGTGTCCTCATCACACACAATCCAACACTCTGAAGGAAAAGTCTTCTGTAGAGCTGGGACATCTTACTATTTGTCAATGATAGGTTTCTTTTTAACACTTTTTCCAGGCTGACAAAGAGTCAGAGCTCTGCTGAATGGAGTCTTCCTTTAGACTTTAATAGTAAAGACTAGTAATGATTATTATTTTTCTAACAATTAGAGTAAATTTCACACCCTTCCCAAGGATGTACCAGTAAATACAACAGCTTTAATAGCTGCTTATATTGACTTTCTCTAACATGTAAACATGTCTCTTAGAACTCATTCCTACAAGACTGCTCTAAGTCTGATCATTAAGTGATAGCCCAACTTTAAATATGATTAATTTACTTCTAAACTGAGATTTGTTTTTTTTAATTTGGCCGCAGGAATCTTAAAAACATTTTGTCTAACCAGATACTGGACTTACCTTGGCCTCTAGCAGCCCTTTGAGGAACCTGTGTCATTTTTTAATCAGGCCATGTCCTTGACTGTACACATAACTACTTTTATGTATTTGTGCAATATCACTAGAACATTCTGTCTCAGAATGCTGAAAAGTCAGTTCATGCATTTATTGCTTCTAGTGTTAACTACTGAAAATCCAGTATTATCTCCCTGAAAAGCCTTCAGCTGATACAGAAGGCTGGAGGGACTAAGAAGATAAACCATATTTCTCCCACATTCTCCCCATGGGTTCTCTGTAAATCCCCCAATTTAACAACCTTCTCCTTACATACAAAATGTTGAATAATCATCTTATCTTAAAGACCTCATAATACCATACTATCATAATTCAGAGTTGGGGGGAATGGGATATCAGTAGCTCACAGTCTGGGTTTAGGAGACAGACACTATTTGTACTTTTAGATTAGGCCTAAAACTTTCCTTTTTATAAAGCGTATAGGTAGGGCTGGATCACGTGACACTGAATCATCCCTTAGATATGCTGAAATAGGTTTAGGCTGCTGGGGGGTTCCCATGTTTCACTGACCATTTCTTCTTCATTCACTCTCTGTGGCTTTATACACAGCGGATTCATTCATGAAAGATTCAGTCAATCATTAGTAACTATCACTCTGTGTCTCTCTGCTCACTTCTCTAACCCCTCACTCCCAAGCTGGTCACGGCAGATGGCTGGCCCTCCCCTCAGCCTGGTTCCACCTGAGATTTTTCCCATTCAAAGGGAGCTTCTCCTTCCCACTGTTGAAAAATGCTTGCTAATGGGGGCTCATTTGATTGTTGGGATTTTCTTTCTAACATTGTAGGGTCTCTATCACCCTACAGTATAAAAGGCCTTGAGGTGACTTTTGTTGTGAATTGGCACTTTATAAATTAAATTCAATTGAACGGAAATAAAATGGTGCATTTGTTAAAGATATTTTGTGAAGTGAGGCACAGAAGGTTTACAGTTACTTCACTCTAAGGTGACCTCTGATAAATTAGTTGTTTTTTCTGTCTGAAAAGACTAACAGACACGGCATTTTAGTTTGTGCAGTTTGGGTTTTTTTCTACAGAAAGCCCCATTTTCTGACAGGTTGTCTGAAACCACACTATACTGTAACTGTAACACGACGCCCTGTTCAACAACTCAGTGATTGCTTTAATGGTTGTTTAATAATGGAGTTCTGCGGCATGGCGGATGCATCAGTTGTGCTTCACAGAAAATATAAAGAGTGTGTTATGGAATCACCACAAATACTTACTTTATAATCCAAATGCATGTCACTCTCTAAACTTTAGGGACTACAAAGATGTGGAGGCAGCTTTGAATGCCATGAAGAATGTTGCCAGGCTTATAAATGAGAGAAAACGGCGCCTTGAGAACATCGACAAGATCGCTCAGTGGCAGAGCTCCATTGAGGATTTTGAGGTTTGTAATGAAGCATCTTTTTTCTAACATTTCTCCAACACTTACTATTAGCTGCAGCATGTCTGAGAAGCACCTAATAGCTGCATGTGTGCTTTAAACCTTACAGGGTGAAGATGTCCTCAGCAGAAGCTCTGAGCTCATCTTTTCGGGAGAGCTGACCAAGCTATCCCTGCCTCAGGCGAAGAGTCAACAGAGAATGTTTTTCCTTTTTGACCATCAGATGGTGTACTGTAAAAAGGTGCCCTTTTTTTCTACTATGGATGTCATTTTGTGAGGTACTGATAAAAGCATGTGGCAAGAATCACCCTAAGTGCCAGGAGAAAGGGGTATCAGTGTAAATGTACAAAAGAAAAGGTTATCCATGGTTGTGTATCAGGTGTTATTTATATAGCGCCAAAATACAACAACAGTCCCCTCAAGGTGTCTGTGTAAGGTAATACTAATGTGTCAAGCTAATAGGCTTAATTTGTATTCTAAATACAAATAAATTTCTATAATTTTCTAATAATAATTCACTTTATTCCACAAGAAGAAGACAGTTTGGTCAGTGGAAGAAGAAAAATGGTGGTATTTATGTACTGAGATGGATCATTAACTGAATTGCCAAGGTTTGTTTGGTGCAGGACTCAATCGCAGGACTCCAAAACTCCAAAACTCCAAAACTAGTGAAAAGTGAAAAAATTTATTTAAAGGGGCATATATACATATGCACAATGAATAATGGGAAGAGGGCTCCAGTTCCTTGTTCAGCCTGTCTGTCTGACCATTGGTTTGGGGGTGATAACCTGATGAGAGACTGACCTGGGCACCAATGGTGAAGCAGAATTCCTTCCATACCTTTGACGTGAACTGAGGTCCACGGTTGGAGACGACATCTGAAGGGATTGCATGCAGGTGGAACAAGTGATCCATCAGCAGCTGGTCCATCTTGAGTGCTGTGGGGAGCTGCAAAATGTGCTGCTTTGGAAAAGCAATCAATAATAGACAGAATTACCGTGTTTCCTGGTGAAGGTGGAAGGCCTGTCAAAACGTCCAGGGCGATGTGTGATCAAGAGGGCCTGGGGTTGGTAGCGGTTGGAGAAGGCCCGCCGGAGGAGAGGTCAGTGATTTATTTTGGGGATAGATGGTGCAGGCTTTTACATACTCTCGGGCATCTTGAGCTAAAGTCACCAGAACAGGCTCCCAGGAACGAGATGGTGCGTTGGATTCCAGGATGACACGAGAATCATGCCCATTGGAGCACCTGGGCCTGCACGGATGAAGGGACATAGAGCCGGTCCGGGGGTCCTGTCCCAGGATCAGGTTCGGTATGCTGCCATACCGCTGACTCAATTTCCCAGGGGAGTCCTCCTATTACACAGCCCCTAGGACAGACCAGTGATTCCACTCGAGCCTCCTCAGAAGGTGAAAACTGGTGTGATAAAGCATCTAGCTTGACGTTTTGGGACCCAGGCCAGTAGGTAATTGAGAAACTGAACCTGGCCCACCTGGCTTGGCGCGCGTTAAGCCGTTTTGCTGACTGAAGGTAGGCGAGGTTCTTGTGGTCTATCCACACAGTGAAAGGCTGTGCTGTTCCCTCAAGCCATTGCCGCCACTCCTCCATCACCAACTTGATATCCAGTAGCTCTCTGTCGCCAACGTCGTAATTTTGTTCTGTGAACACATGGATGGAGTTTACCTTCAGTCTGTTGACTAAGTTCCACCTCCACGATGAAGGGTCAGGTGCGATTCAGCTGGGTGAGAATGGGCACCAAAGCGAAAGGTTGCTTCACGTGAGCAAAAACCTCATGGGCTGCCTGCCCCCACTGAAACAGGACCTTTGGAGAGGTGAGGTGAGACAATTTTACTGAAGTCGTGAATGAAGCGACGATAGACATTTGCAAACCCCAGGAATCGTTGAAGCTGTTTGCAGTTTGGTGGTGTGGACCACTCCAAGACCGCTTGGACTTTTACTGGATCCGGTCTCAGATTTTCCTGTTTAATAATGGAAGAGAGGAAGCCCTTCTCAGCTTCAACAAACAGACGGTTCTCCAGCAGCCTCTGCAACACTAGTTTTACATGCCGTTCATGCTCCACCACTGACCTGGAGAAGATGAGGATATCATCTAGGTAGACAAAAACAAAGTGGTTGATGAAGTCTCTGAGAATGTTATTAACGATGGCCTGGAAGACTGCCAGAACGTTTGTTAACCCAAACAGCATGACAAGATACTCAAATTGCCCCAAATGAGTGTTGAAGGCCATCTTCCACTTGTTCCCCTCCCTTATGAGAAACAAATGGTACGCATTGTGGAGGTCCAGTTTACTGAAGATTGTCATTCCTTGGAGAAGCTCAAACGCAGAAGTCAACAAAGGCAACGGGTATTTTTTTTAAACAGTTATTGTGTTCAAACCCCGATAATTAATGCAAGGTCTTACAGACTTGTCTTTCTTTTCCACGAAGAAAAATCCTGCCCCTAAAGGAGAGGAAGATGGCTGAATTATCCAAGCAACAAGTGAATTGGTAATGTATTCCTCCATGGCCTCCCTTTCTGGCTGGGACAGGCTTTAGAGTCGACTGGTTGGCAATGGTACCCAGATAGCAAGTCAATAGCGCAATCATTGGGCCTGTGTGGAGGCACGATCCTTATTAAATACCTCAGCCAGTTCATGATAAACCGAAGGAACAGCAGCTAGGTTTGGAGGTGTTGGCGGAGGTGATGCTGGAAAGAGGAGAGACGGAGGTGGTAGATCTGGGCGACCGTAGCTCAGGGGGTTGGGAAACTCATCTGTAACCGGAAGGTTGCCGGTTCGATCCCCCTGCTCTCTCGGGGTGGCTGTGGCTCAGCTACTGATCAGAAGGTTGGTGGTTCGATCCTAGGCTTCCCCAGTCTGCATGTCAAGTGTCCTTGGGCAAGATACTAACCCCAAATTGCCCTCCGATGCGTTCGTCGGAGTGTGACTGTGTGTGAATGTAGATTAGTTTGCACTTGTGTTTAGAAGTGCTTGCATGAGTGGGTGTGAATGAGGCATGTTGTATACGGCGCTTTGAGTACTCTGGGAGAGAAAAGCGCTATATAAGAATTAGTCCATTTACCATCTGTCCTGGTCGTTGTGTCCTTGGGCAAGACACTTCACCTACCGCCTACTGGTGTTGGTCAGAGGGGCCGATGGCGCGATATGGCAGCCTCGCTGTCCACCAGTGTGTGAATGCGAGTGTGAGTGAATAGTGGAATTGTAAAGCGCTTTGGGTGCCTAGAAAAGCGCTATATAAATGCAATCCATTATTATTATTATCATTATCTTAGGCATGTCATGTGGCATTCCTCCCTCCATCTAGAAATGCAGCCATTTCTCCAGTCAGTGAGTGGGGTTGTGTTGTAACAGCCAGGGATAGCCAAGAACCAGATGGGTTAGTGGAGCCTTAAAAACAAACAAACTGATTAACTCAGAATGATTTCCGGAATGATGTCATCAGTTCAGTAATGTGGGTGACGTCTGGTAAACGCTAACCATTCAGGGAGGAGGTTCGTAGAGCATGAGGCAGTGGCTCAACAGTTAAGCCTAGTTTCTTAGCAAGGGGGAAAGTCAATAAAACTCTGTTCGGCGCCGAAGTCAATTAATGGAGTGAGTGGGTGGAGGCGTGAGCGGTTAGCTCACAAATTCGTTAAACTGTAGGCTGGACGACCTCTAATTATCTCTTTCTAAATTCAGATTATGCCGAAGTTTTTATATTCTGCCCTAAAAATCATAGAAATGTGATGCCATGGTCCTCCAGTCCTCCTGTGTTGGCTCACTTGGCAGCAGAGACCTGCAAATGGATCTCAGAGAGTTACTGAAAGAGAGATTGCTGAGGAAAGAAAATATTGTGGTGGAGCCATGGGCCTCGCTAACTGGAAATCCCTTTGCTTTGCTTCTGACTTTGTCTTGTAAACTTTTCTCCTGAGCCCTGTGAATTGAGTCCAATCGACATCACGTGTCTAACCAGATACTTGTCCTGGTTACTGGAGGCCAAGATAATGCCGTCCAGATTATATCCTGTAATGCACATTATTAAGCAAATAGTAAGGACTGCTTTCTTACATTTGCACAGTACCTCTAAAATTAGGATCATCCTATCTCAGAGTGATGTTAAAAAAACATTTCATGCATTTATGACATCTAGGCCAGACTATTGTAATACTTTATTTTTCAGGTTGTACTGATCAAAAATCCTACAGTGAGATTTCTGACATGGACTAAAGAGACCATATTTTTAGCTATTAAATCAAGAGTCAAAGTTAAATTACTCCTCATATACAAAGTCTTGAATAATCAAGCCCCATCTCATCTTAAACACCAAATTTTACCATATATCACCCCAAATGAGCACTTTGTTTCCTATTCTACTCTAGGAGCCACAAGTCGCCACAAGTCTGAAAGCAGAGCTTTTAGCTGTCAGGTCCCTCTCCTATATTAACCAGCACCCAGTTTGGATTCAGGAGGCAGCCCCTCTTTGTACTTTTCACTTTTCTTTTTTTTAATAAAGTTTTATAACATTTGTTTCGGGTCACTTGATCCAGCCTCTCTCTTAAATATGCAGCAATAGGCTCAGGCTACTGCTAAGGCTCTCCATGATGCTATGAACATTTCCTTTTCACTCCCCTGTTTATACACCACTTTGCATTCAGTCATTACGTCTTGATGCATGCTCAATCATCCAGGTAAGTAAATCTCCAAAAGTTGATTCTGTTCATCTGGACGTAGCGTTTATTGGGAGAAACGTTTCGTCACTCATCCAGGTGACTTCTTCAGTCTAAGCAAACTGAAGGGTTTCCCCAATCTTATAAACAGTACATTTGCATAATGACTGAAACCAGCCCACTGAAGGAACAAGGTGCTGGGAGGTCAGTTCCTTCATCGTGATTATGCAAATTCTCATGACTATTGATCAACAACCACTGATCAATGGCCATGAGTCCCATTCACAGAGAGTTGGGGAATGGCTGCAATCACAGCATTGTAAGATGGTGACAGATGTACCCTTAGGCCCCCTCCTCGATTCAGAGATGGTCTTTCCCTTTTCACGTAAATGGCCTCCTTGACTCCGCCCTCAAACCAGTGTTCCTCCCTGTCCAGGATGTTACATCCTCATCATTGAAAGAGTGTCCACTGGCCTGTAGGTGTAAATAGACTGCAGAGTCCTGGCCTGACGAGGTGGCTCTTCTGTGTTGTGCCATCCTCTTCGGTTGTTTGGTTTCCCCGATGTATAAATCCTGCCAATCCTCCTGCACTTAACAGCGTACACTATGTTACTCTGTTTGTGTCGGGGGACCCGATCCTTGGGGTGGATCAATTTTTGCCGCAACATGTTTTGGGGTTTTACAGCCACAGATACGTGGTGTTTAGAAAAAATGTTTCTCAACTGTTCCGATACTCCTGACACGTACGGGATCACTACATGTTTTCGCTTAGTCATTGGTTGTCCTTGTCCTGGATCGGCTGGAGGTTTCTTTAGGAGCCTTTCCAGCTCTGACAAAAGTCCAGCTGGGATAACCACATTTACTCAGGGCCTTCTTGATGTTCTTCTGCCTCCCTGGCTGCTGTGTCAGTGGGGATGGTGTTCGCTCTGTGTTGTAGCGTCCTGATGACGCCCAGTTTGTGCTCCAGCCGATGATGAGTGTCAAACCTCAGATACTGATCAGTATGTGTAGGTTTACGGTACACGTCAGCTTGTAGATGTCCCCCATTACTGATGGAAATCTCACAGTCTAAGAAGGCTAACCTGCCACTGTTCATATCCTGCCTGGTGAATTTGATGTGTCGGTCCACCGAGTTAATGTGATCTGTGAATTGTGGTACGTCCTGAGATTTGATTTTCACCCAGGTGTCATCCACATATCTGAACCAATGGCTTGGTGGTGTTCCAGGGTAGGACAGCAAAGCCCTCTTTTCCACTTCTTCCATGTACAAATTGGCCATGATGGGTGAAACTGGGGAGCCCATGGCACCCATGATTCTGCCTGTAGTACTGACCCTTGTGTGTGAAATATGTGGAATTCACACACAGTTCAAACACACTTGGTCGATGCTGAGAGTGTTGTTTTGTTGTTTTTATATTGTTGTTTCGAATTGCTGTTTCTGTGGCTGTGATCAGCTCCACTAGCGGGATTTGTCTCACCGTGACAGCAAAATTCAACCCTTTAGCAAGGATGTTTTTCTCTGTTTGGGTGAGCTGTCTGTAAGACAAATTTTTCACCCACTTGTCTACATCTTCGGTGTTGCATCGTTCCCTCTTCTGGCCATTGAGTACACTCTCCGTATTTCGCTGTGGTTTCCGATGTACAACAAGTAAGTCAAACTTCATTTGTTGCCTGGTCTGCTCTCATCTAAAAGCATTGTCAGTCTCTGTCGGATCCGCTCCTCTTGAGATTTTAGCACGTCGATGGTAAAATTTGTCTGCCTCACCCATTCATTAAGCAGCTGGTGCGGTGCCTTCTGGAGGATTTTTGTTGCCTGGAAGCCTTTAACTGAAAAGCTAATTTGCAGACTTTTAGGAGTAATCCTGTTTTGTCTGCATCTGAGGCTGAATCTCAGGTGGTTCCTGTAATCCGCCATCATACGTGCTGTTTGCTCATACTGACGAACAAGCTTTAGGCAGTCCGTGCCAAAGTGGGAAAAAGGCCCTGATTAAATGTGGTTATCCCAGCTGGACATTTGTCAAAGCTGGGAAGACGCCTAAAGAAAGATCCAGCCGATCCAGGAGAGAACTGCTGACTATGGTACTCATTGGCCATTGATCAGTGGGCTTTGATCAGTGGTTGCTGATCAATGGTCATGAGAATTTGCATAATTATGATGAAGGAACTGACCTCCCAGCCCATTGTTCCTTCAGTGGGCTGGTTTCAGTCATTATGCAAATGCACTGTTTATAAGATTGAAACCTGCAGTCAGCTGAGACTGAAGAAGTCACTTGGATTAGTGACGAAACGTTTCTCCCACTGAAAACGCTACGTCCAGATGAACAGAATCAACCTTTGAACATTCAGTCATTTGTTATTATTTACCTCAGGACTAAAGACATGCAGTGGAAGTGAACCAGTCTCCCTCCTCTTACTCCAAACAGGTAACAGCCGTTGGCGGCTCCTCCCTGAGCCTGATTCTGTCAGAGGTTTCTTCCTGCTAAAAGGGAGTTTGTCCTTTCTGCTGTTGCCAAGTGGTTGCTCATGGGGGGTGATGTGATTGTTAGGGTTTTCTCTTGGGCTGTTGAGAACTGTTGAGGTGACACAGTGCTAAACAAAAAAACAAAAAACAAAACAAAACAAACCTGTTGGCTTTCATTTACTTTTCTTTTTACTCTTGTTCAAAACAAATCCTTCTTTAAATCTGCTGTCCATTATTGTTGCAGGACCTCCTGCGCCGAGACATGCTTTACTACAAGGGCCGGATTGACATGGACCACATGGAAGTAATAGATCTGGAGGATGGTAAGGAGAAAGACTTCAACATCAGCGTAAAAAATGCTCTGAAACTGCGTTCGCTAGCTGGTGATGAAGTCCACCTCCTATGTGCTAAGAAGCCTGAGCAGAAAGAGCGCTGGCTCCGGGCCTTTACTGATGAGAGGAGGCAGGTCCAGCAAGACCGCGAGACAGGTCAGACATGTGCTCAGTTTGTCTTCATATGAATGGATGCTAAAACATTTCGATGATAATAATGGTGGCAATCCAAGTTTGTTGTAGCACTGTCGTGGCACATGCATTAAACAGATACAGACTCAGTAAACTTTCACAGAATTCTGATTTTTAAATTCATTTTGTCAAGGACATTTTCAGTCAGCTGATTTGAATGCTGTCGGTCTGATGTCCTTACGAATAAACCTGTTGTTTTTCTTTTCTTTTTGTCAGGGTTCACTCTCACAGAGGTCCAGAAGAAACAGGCCATGTTGAATGCCTGCAAAAGCCATCCAGCTGGGAAACCCAAAGGTATGCACCAATCAATTTATCGTAGAGTAACTTGGGGTTCAATATCTTGCCCAAGGATACTGTGCAGACTGGAGATGGGAGCAGCCAGGGATTAAACCTTCCAATTAGTAAATGACCTGCTCTACCTACACGACTGCAGTGGACACCAGTGGAACTGAGCAAAGGGGTAAAAAAGTGGCCCATAGATGATAACGAATCGAAACGCCTGGCAGTACACACTTTGTGATCTGCTGCCATGTGCGTATGTCAACAGATAATGTATATATCTAATATTTTTCTTGTTTCACCTGTTTGGCTCTTTGTAGAAGTCTCCCTGTCATTCATAGCCGCTCACTTTAGTTTATACTGAACTTTTACCGAGTTAGATTTAAACAACAAATGCAATCTCAGACCCTCATAATGAAACCCTTCCTTGTTTCCTAATGCATATCCTGTTTTCATGTCCGTAATATTAACCGCCTTCGTCCCTCACTCACTCCAAACAGTACTGCCATACTTGTCAATGCTCTTGTCACATCCCGTTTAGATTACTGTAATTCTCTTCTCTACGGTGTACCTCGTAAATCCACCTGCTCGCCTGACTACCATGGGACTCGAGCCTTTAGCTGTTCTGCTCCAAGACTTTGGATGCACTTCCACCAGATCACAAACTCTCTCACCACTTTTAAATCACGTCACAAAACCCATCTATTCAAAACTGCATACAATTGATTCGGTCTTAGTCCACTTTTACGTTGCTCAGCTTTTATACTTGCTTTTATACTTTCATGCTTTTTTTTCTCTTATGTCTATATTTTATTTTGCCATGTTTTATTATATTGTATTGTTGCTATTGTTCTTGTGCTATTGTAAGGTGACCTTGAGGGTCTTAAGGGCACCTATAAATAAAATGTATTATTATTGTATTATAAGTAATGATCTGTTGTTCGTCTTCTCCTCAGCGGTGTCCAGACCTTATTATGACTTCCTCCTGAGGCAGAAACACCCCTCTCTCCCCTCTGCTTTGCCCCAGCAGCAGGTCTTTATGCTGGCTGAGCCCAAGCGCAAGACCTCCACCTTCTGGCACAACATTGGCAGACTGACGCCCTTCAAGAAGTAAAAAAACTGTAAGGAAAAAAAAGCCTTGGAGAAAAGGAACAGAGAAGGAGAAAGAGTCTCTGTTCGTGCCTGAATAGACCGTTTTTAACCCTTCCTCTCTTTAATTCCTACACATAATATCCTCTAATTATTGATTTATTGTATAGATATGAATTGAATATGTTATCTTTTGAAAGCACTTTATATGTTGGTTAACAATCAGACATGGGAATGGTCCTCTAGAGACAATGAGTCAGATAGGTAGAGTAAACTCTTGGTTCACTTATAAATAGACCTTGAATCAAGCACTGATTGGAACTAAAACGACTACTGTACTGCTACTGTACTAGTATTGTACTACTACTGTACTGCTACTGTACTAGTACTGTACTGCTGCAGGTGAGCGTGGGACTCCTGACTGTGCTGTCTCTGTGAAGACGTTGCCTGTCAACAAAACCTTGTTTATTTTCACTCTTCTGTTGCTTCATGATTTGACAGATGCCAAGTGTTTGTAGTGCCAGATGATCTGTTTTTATATTTGTTCCTTGTCTGCTTATGAAGAGACAACATTTCTTGTTTCCATGTACAGAAATATGATTTCAGCTATGTTTTGTTTCGTGATTATGATCCACCGGGATTTGGTTTTGTACTTCTCTGGTGTAATGTGCAAACTCCTGACGAATATCAAACGCAGCCCAAAGAAAAATCGGCTCAGCACATGTTCTCGGCTGTTCTGGCTCCACGGTCTGAACCTCGACGACTCCTGATACCTGCTGTGTCAACGAAAGTACGCAACTCGCTCGATTTTCTTTTTCTTTCTGTTCTTTGTTGAAGTGCCATTTGAAGTGTGTCATGGATGCTTTACAATGACATGCATGGATGTGCTTAAAAGAAATACTGTGAGGAATATTTTTTTATCTCTGAAGAGCCCTGCTATATTTAACCTGATTGCTGGTTAAAGCTGGTTTCATTGTGCAGCCATGCTGACAGCATCTCTCTGTCTCACACACACACATTCTTTTATCTACCTGTATTCACTATTCCTGCTCTGTGTATCTGATTTCCAGTATAATCTCATGTCAGATCAGTGCAGCCCGGCGATATTGCTCTGTAAGTGCATTTAGTGAAATGTACTCCTTACTCCTTTCTGTTCAAAAATTAAACGTTCCTAAAATGACTCATGTCGCTTCAACTTGGGGTGATTTTTACTTTGTTTCACGCCACTCTTTTTGGAGTTTCACTTCTTTAACGACAAACCATGTGTACGCTAACATGGAGTACAAGCTAACATTTTCACTTTATATATTAAAAAACCTGCTGAAAGTATCAAGTCTGTATTACTTTGCTTTTCATACCGTTCAAAGGGAGATTGCTTTGAAAATTGATACAGTTCACACTTAATGTAGTTACACTGCACAACTTATAATTAAAGGTTGTGGGAAGCACAGACTATATAAATGAGAAAAAAGCTACACACACACAATTTCACTGACTCCACACTATTTACATTCATAATGTGATGGTGCATCATGGGCAGCGATGGGAATAACGGCGTTACAAGTAATGGCGTTACTAACGGCGTTACTTTTTTCAGTAACAAGTAATCTAACTAATTACTATTCCTATCGTTACAATGCCGTTACAGTTACTAACAAGAAAATGCGGCCCGTTACTATTTTTCAACAAACAGATGGTTGAAGCTGTGTTCAGCTTACTGCATCTTATATCAGCTGCAGAAAGTAGCTGTAAGAAATCTGGGCGCTACAGCTTTAAGCAGCTGCACGCTCCTGTGGACGGTAATCACGATCACTGTCTAGCACAACACCTGGAGCTCAGGGGGCAAAACAATCGCACATACTTTCTATCTCTCAGTGAGCCTGAGTTATGACCTTGGCTCCCTGTTTTTCTGCTTCTCCCCCACCACAAAGGTGGGGGAGAAGCTCTCGTGCAGTATACTCGGTTCTCTCTACAATCAGAAAAGCAAGGCCCTGATCCCGTGCACACATTATTCTCTTTATAACTCAGCAGTATGAAATGTCATAAAACCGTGTAACTCATTCACAGTAAATCAGCAGTATAATGTAATACAAATCAATCTAATAAATCTAATGATTTTCACATTCTTCTAAGTCAGAAGTATAATGCAAACTAAAACTACATAATGATTACACAATCTATAATAAGAAGTATAATGTGGCCTACAGCAGCATCATGATTAGGGATGGGTATCGTTTAGGTTTTATCTGATACCAGTACCAAACCGGTACTTTTGAAACGGTGCCGGTGCTTAAACAGTGATTAAAGAATGGAGAACACAAAATTGGTCCAAAAACTTCTCATGTTCAGCTGTTTTCCACTTTTTCTTTGGTCATTTTAGCCTTTTTGGCCAGGGTGAAGGGAGTATCTGCCATCAAACAAGAAGACAGCCGCATGTAGCTATGATGATGTTTGCTAGTTCACCTTACATGCATTAATATAATAACATGGTTAGCCTACTCAACGTAAATTACACACGAACAACATTAAGCTACTCACGCAGAGAAGGACGGCTGCTGCTGCATCATCATCCTCATCATTTCTGCTACACTGGCAGGGCTAGGGGCCAGGACTCTCCTCTTCGGGTTTTTGGGGGATGTTGCTAAATCCGGGTCCGATAACAGGCACCACACCCGCAGTAGATGTGCACGGTGTGAGGTCTCGCAGCAAGCTATCAAATACGGCGCATTTCTCGGCTTTTAAAAAAAGCGCTATGCGTCGCCAGATGTTTCATTGGATTTGAGGTGTTACCTCCTTTGACAGTATCAGCTTAAAGCACTTGTTGCAGGCTGCTGAGTTTGCATCTTTTGCTGTGAAGTACAGCCAGAATTTGACCGCTTCGCCTTGGGCGTTTTTAATCTGTAGCTCTGCTCTGAAAGAACGTTCATACCTGGGCCCACCTACTATCCTTGGAAAGGTAAAATGATTGGCTAGAATCTAAAGTGTATCACAGCTCAGGGAAATAAAGCACCGAAATGTGCGCTGCTTTTCGGTCTGGTTACTACCGTTTATGTCAGAACCGGCGCCATAATGGCACCGGATACCGGTACCCATCCCTAATCATGATTCAATCGTTTTGATTACAGGTAACATATGGCAGTATAATAATCTCACACGTACCTAAAGGTATATAGGTTTTTTAAAAAGTTGTATTTCACAGGAGAGAACCTGTGCTAAAAGATTGAAGAAAACTATTCAAATTCTCTTTGAATTTAAGTGTTTAACATTCTTTGTGTTTATTCTGCATTTACTTCATTATATAGCATGAATGTCAGTTACAAGCTTAAATATACAGATAATTTACAGACAATTGTGCGATTAATTAGTTAATTTTTTTTAATCTATTGACAGCACTAATAAAAAAATTTTTTTTAACATTAACACCAAGTACAGAATTATCACCACGGGTATCGTGGGAACAACAAAAGAACTAACAAAAAAAAAAAATTCAGTGTTCTTCCTCTGCAATTATAAGGTCCTAAATATCATCCATTATAATGAACTATATGATGAATGTTAACATTAAAACAAAGATTCATCAATGTGTAGCATTAGTAATCGAAGGCTGTGAAGCCCCTTCTTCAAAGGGTATCGCTCCACATATTGTGATAATATTTGATGCAAACATGAAATGTAGGCAGTCTTTAGAAATACATCTTGTATCATTGCCATGCTGTCAACTAAACAAGGCAGTAGTAGCAAGCTTTGCTTTTGTCAAGTCAGTCAAAGAATTCAACCATATTCGACTGTTTTATATCATTCACAAATACATCCTGACAGACTAAGAAGGCTGGGTACTCTGAACTGCCACTCGGCGCATAAGCGCAGATGAGAGTCAGGACCTGTTCCCTGACCCTAAGGCGCAGGGAACAAACCCTCTCATCCACCGGGAAGAACCCCAACGTACCGGCAGCAAGCCGAGGGGATATTAGAATACCCTCCCCAGCCTGCCGCCTCTCACCAGGGGCAACTCCAGACAGAGACAGAGTCCAGCCCCTCTCCAGGAGACTGGTTCCAGAGCCCAAGCCATGCGTAGAGGTGAGCCCAACTATATCTAGCCGGTAGCTCTCAACCTCACGCACTAACTCAGGCTCCTTCCCCACCAGAGAGGTGACATTCCATGTCCCTATTGCCAGTCTTGGCAGCCGGGGATCAGTCCGCCAGGGCCTCCACCTGACCCCCACGGCGCCTCCTGCGGGTGGTGGGCCTGCGGGAGGATGGGCCCATGTCCCCTTATCGGGCTGGGCCGGGTCCATGGGGCCATTTTCTCATAAGGGTCTTCTGAATCGCTCTTTGTCTGGTCCCTCACCCAGGACCAATTTGCCATGGGAGACCCTACCAGGGGGCAAAAGCCCCCAGACAACATAGCCCCTGGGATCCGTGGGACAGACAAACCCCTCCACCACGATAAGGTAGCGATTCACGGAGAGGCCCTGTTAAATCCAGAATTCAAAATCCTGGTCCTCACATACAAAATAATCAGGCCCCATCTTATCTTAATGACCTTGTAGTACCATATCACCCTATTAGAGCACTTCGTTCTCACACTGCAGGCCTACTTGTTGTTCCTAGAGTATTTAAAAGTAGAATGGGAGGCAGAGCCTTCAGTTTTCAGGCCCCTCTTCTGTGGAACCAGCTTCCAGTTTGGATTCAGGAGACAGACACTATCTCTACTTTCAAGATTAGGCTTCAAACTTTCCTTTTTGCTAAAGCATATAGTTAGGGCTGGACCAGGTGACCCTGAATCCTCCCTTAGTTATGCTGCAATAGACGTAGGCTGCTGGGGATTCCCATGATGCATTGAGTTTTTCCTTTCCAGTCACCTTTCTCACTCAATATGTATTAACAGACCTCTCTGCATTGAATCATATCTGTTATTAACCTCTGTCTCTCTTCCACAGCATGTCTTTTATCCTGTCTTCCTTCTCTCACCCCAACCGGTCGCAGCAGATGGCCCCGCCCCTCCCTGAGCCTGGTTCTGCCGGAGGTTTCTTCCTGTTAAAAGGGAGTTTTTCCTTCCCACTGTTGCCAAAGTGCTTGCTCATAGGGGGTCATATGATTGTTGGGTTTTTCTCTGTATCTACTGTACAATTAAAATGTCTTGAGGTGACTGTTGTTGTGATTTGGCGCTATATAAATAAAATTGAATTGGTTTGAATTGAATTGAATTGAGTTGAATGTCTGTTCTGCTACTACTCAAGTTAAAATAGCATATATTCAAATAGTGGCTGGTGCTTAAAAGCTTTTACATTTTCTGGTCTGAGTCTGAATACCTTGGCTGGCGTACTGGACTTACTTTAGTATTAATGCTTAACCAGACAGTTGAGCTAAAGACAAATATAACAGACGTGACACAAACATGCAGCACATGTGACATCCAACATATTCTTGAGTGATATGTGTCGTTATAAAATAGAGCATATAACATACTTTATCAGCTACGTTTGACCTTTCCAGGTTTATTTAGGCATCCCATTTCTCTGACAGAGATATACAGGTGACCCCGATAAAGATTTCTTTTTTTTTCTTTGGCCCGTCCCGTAACAATCAGAATTATTGTCTGAAGGCCAAGACAAATGTCCGCCAGATTTATGTTCCCAACTGGATCATTACAACTTTGCCATACTGGTCCACTTGATTGCCATAGTTTGTTTGATCTTTATTATTTTCTTATTTTATTTCCGATGCATGCATCGGAGTGTGAAAGTGTATGAATGTCAGACAATAAGCACTAAACTGTTTCGGAAAAGCGCTTGTGTGAATGGGCATGACTGAGTGAGTGAATTAGTTGTATAAAGAGCTTTGAGTGCTCAGATAGAGTAGAAAAGGACTATATAAGAACCAGTCCATTTACCATTTACCACGGTACCATTTACCAAGTCACTTAGATAACCTAAAATGTTATTGTTTGGCTTTTTTCAGTGTTTTATTTGTTCGTGAGTAAATCTGTTTGGCTGAGATTAAAGTTATTAGATTAGATGAAATAAAACTTTATTAATCCCCCGGGTGGGTTCCTCCTTGGTTTTCACACAGCTGGATAAACGTCAAACAGAAAACTGATTAAACAGAAGTGTGAGATGGTCGAGAGTTTACGCCAGTGTCCTGTTATATTTTAGACAGCAAGGAGCAGATGGTCGAGTTTATTAAACTCCACCGAGACAGCGGCGACGCTAATCAGAAGGCTAGACCGTCCAATTTCACAGCCGCTAACTTCCGGTCTATCCGACATTCTGAGGACCCGGCCCACGTAGACCGCAAAGGCCGGGTCCTCAGGAGGATGCACCTATGAATTTGGACACCCCTAACATATACACAGAAGGGTGACAAGGGAAGTGGAAACACAGGGAACATAGCAGGAACAAATCAGACATGACGAGATAGGGAGGAAGCAAAACTGAACACACCAAACACAGGACGCAAGACTGTCAAAATAAAACAGGAAACACACTGACACACAAAGACATGTGGCTTGACCCTGGGGTTGGGAATAAAACGGACACAGATGCAAATGACAGACAGGAGAGACAAGAAACGAAACACAAGGAGGGGAGCGTGGGAACATAAGGACACAACTAGGACCCAGAGTGCGAGGAAGTGAAAGACACACAACCACACACACAGAAATGTAGACGAGGGCACAAAGGGAACGTATAAAACAGCATAAACCAGAAATTACAAATAAACTCAGCAACATAAAAAGGAGTAAACTCAATACTAAACTGTATAAAACTAAATCATTACAACACAAGGAATGAATCAAATACAAACTAAACTCAAAAAGCTGGGTCAAGGACCCAGAACCATGACATAATCTCTCTCTCCTGTCATATGAGACAGTGCTGCCATAAAGCTCATCACCTTTTTGCATCCATCCTTTCCATTACTGCCATCGTGTAGCCACAGTTGGCTATTGTAACTGAAAGCTGCCCTTCTATTGCGCTCTTAGGATACTTGAGCTGTCTCTTTATAACCGATGTCTCTGTCAACAGTGACTGCTCTGAAAACAGTTGGCATTAGAAAGTGAACGAGCTTCAGTGATTTATCATCTTAACAAATGAGCCATGTCCCGCTAACTGTAACTGAATTTCATTCATATTTTAATCCTCCCTATAGATTTTGCTCAAGCCTTTAAGTTCAGCTGACTTTTTTCTTCAGTCATGAATATATTTGGTCCTCAGGACCAGAGATGGGCAGTAACACGTTACTTGTAACGCATTACTGTAATCTGTCACCTCTGTAATCTTACTTTTTTTAAGTAACGAGTAAAGTAAGGGATTATTATCGCAAAAACGGTAATTAGATTACCGCTACTTTCCTGTAGGAACGCTGCGTTACTGCGTTACTAAAACCGTGATTTTTTGCGAGAATGTCTGATGACAGTGACGTAAGCGAGTGTGACGTTAGTGACAACAGCTGTGTGCAGATCAACAGTGGATCATATATCGAGTGCGGAGAGGGTTTGATTTGATTTTGATTTTATTGATTAGCGTTCAAATTCAAATCTCAGTGAAAACAGTGAAAAAAAACAAACAGTGAAAACAACAAAAATCTACCATAAAGAAAGAAAGCATGAGACAAGGCTAATCAAAAGGTATTGGCTGAAGCATTTGCTTATTACGCCAACCCTTTTCACAAAATATCTTTTTGTATGCAGCTCCTGTACACAGGGCTTGAAGAAAATAATAAAACAAAGCAAAAACCAAACAAACAAACAAACAAACAAACAAAAAAACAAAGAAAAAAAAAACTTTCCACCTTAGATAAGTAACTACATCAAAGCAAAAGAATCAAGAGGTTGTTTTTTTCTCCTTTTTGCTCTTTTCATTCTTGATTTATATATTTTTCTATTACTCTATTTTTAAACATGTTTTTAAACAAGGAAAATGAACTACACCTTTTTAAATCACTGTCATAACTATTCCACAGGTTAACTCCTCTAACAGAAACACATCTCTGCTTTATATTTGTCCTTATCTTGTTTTTTTTTAAAGAAATCTGTTCCCCTTAAGTCATATTGACTCTCTCTGACTTTGAACAGCTTCTGAGTACTGGGGCAAAGCAAGTTATTTTGTGCTTTATACATTATCTGTGCCATTTTATATTCAACTAAATCATAAAATTTCAGGGTATTCAGAGTAATAAACAAAATGTTAGTTGGTTCTATATAGTTTGATTGGTTTATAATTCTTATAGCTCTTTTTTGTAACTTGAAAATATGAAGAGTGTTCATTTTATATGCATTACCCCATATCTCCAGACAGTAAGTCATATATGGAAGCAACAGAGTACAATAAAGTGTGTATAATGTTTTTTTGTTCAGGACATGCTTTGTTTTATAGAGAATAGCAATGGTTTTTGACATTTTTGTTTTCACGTGGTTTATATGAGACTTCCAACTCAGCTTATCATCAATTATCACTCCAAGAAATTTATTTTCGTACACTCTTTCAATTTCAATTCCATTAACCCTGATTTTAGATACATTTTTCATTTGTCTAGTGCCAAAAATAATCAGTTTTGTTTTCTTTATATTTAATGATAACTTATTTACATCAAACCAGTTTTTTAATATATTTAACTCCTTTTCCGCTGTAGTCAGAAGCTGTTCTAAGTTTTTACCTGAGCAGTACAGAGTGGTGTCATCAGCAAACAATACACATTTTAACAGTTTGGAAACACTACATATGTCATTTATATATAATATAAATAATTTAGGGCCCAGCACAGAGCCCTGAGGAACACCACAAGTTACCTTCAACTGCTTAGATTTTACATTATTGAATTCGACATATTGATATCTGTCATCCAGGTAACTTTTCATCCACTTGTATGCTATCCCTCTTATGCCATATCTCTCTAGTTTATTCATTAATATAGAATGATCAATTGTATCAAACGCCTTTTTTAAGTCTATAAAAACACCAACAGTATATTCCTTATTATCTATTGCATTAGATATCCCTTCAACAAGTTCCATCACTGCCATTGAAGTGGACCTTTTCGCTCTAAAACCATATTGGTTATCACTTAGGAGATTATGCTTCTCAATATATTTATCAAGTCTATTAACAAATAACTTCTCTAACATTTTCGAGAACTGTGGGAGCAGTGATATTGGCCTATAATTGGTAAACTGACATCTCTCTCTGTTTTTATGGATTGGAATAACTTTTGCTATTTTCATTTGTGAGGGAAACACACCAGTTTGAAAGGACAGATTACAAATGTATGCGAAAGGTTGCACTATATATTCTATAATACTTTTAACTAATATCATGTCAATACCAAAACAGTCAGTGGACTTTTTATTTTTAAATGTCTTCACAATGTTAATTATTTCTCTATGAGTTGCAGCACCAATAAACATGGAGGACACATTCTGAGTAATATGTTTATTTAGGTTGTTATTATTTCTTGACTCTGGAATTTCTTTTGCTAAATTAAAGCCAACATTTACAAAGAAATCATTAAATTCATTTGCAATGTCTTTAGTTTTATCAAGCACAATATCTTTATCTTTTTTGAAATAATCTGGGTAATTCTTATTTTTTGAGCCCTTTTTGATTATACTGTTTAATATCCTCCATGTTTCTTGTGTGTTACTTCTACTTTGCTCCAATAATTTGTGGTAATATTCTTTCTTACTTGTTCTTATAATATTTACTAATCTATTTTTATATAACTTGTACTTTATTTCAGCATCTTTTGTCCTCTGTTTTATGAATCTCTTATATAGATTATTTTTCTTTTTACATGCATCTTCTATCCCCTTTGTGATCCATGGCTTATTTGATCTGTGATGCTTTCTAGTGATTTTCATTAAAGGACAATGTTTTTCATATAGTGAAATTACAGTTGATAAGAATGCATCATATGCACTATTTGAATCTTCATTTGCAAAAACCTCATTCCAATTGTGTTCCTTTAAGTCCACCTGGAGGGCAGCAACGGCTCTTGTTGTTCTATGTCGTATCATATCAAATATTTGATTCTTTTGTTTAGTTTTAATCCCAAAATAATTTTGAAAAATTGCAAAAACAGGAAGATGATCGCTTATATCAGTTACAAGAAGTCCACCTACTATTTCATGGTCAATTTTATTTGTGAATATATTATCTATCAATGTAGCTGTATCAATTGTTATTCTACTTGGTTTTATAATTACAGGGAAAAGGGAGTTACTATACATTGTATTTATGAAATCTGTTGTTTTCTGATGTCCATTTGGGTTTAGCAAATCTATATTAAAATCACCACAAATTATTTGCACTTTTTTATCATTTAGGTTGCTAAACATAGCAGCAAGTTTTTCATTGAATATCTCAAGGCATGAACCTGGTGTCCTATAGATGCAACTTATAATTATATTGTTAGCTTTTTCAACATGAATTTCAATAGTGACACATTCCAATATGTTATCTATGGTGCTTGACATACATTCAATCAGACTACATTTCAAAACTTTATCTACATATAAAGCAACACCGCCTCCTTTTTTATTCACCCTGTTCATTGTAAATAATTCGTATCCTTCCAGTCCCATTTCACTAACTTTCTCATTATCGAGCCATGTTTCTGATATTGCAATTATATTAAACTTTTTTAACTTACTTAAACATTCTGTAATTTTAGAAAAAATTTTATACAGGCTTCTACTATTGAAATGTATGACCGACAATGCATTTGCCATTTTAATATTCACATTGAATTGGTCATCTGTATAGTACACACAAGTATTATTGGTGTTATTGTAGAAGTGGGTATCTGGGTCAATGTTACTTTCAGGGTCATGCATGTTGTGCTCTGCATAGTTAAACGTTTTGAAGTTCGTTTTCTCAGCGTGTGTGGCAAAATAACCACCTTGACAGTCCTTTTCATAATCAAAGTCTTCCTCTTCAATATCTCCGAATGGAAACCTATAATCTGTGTCCAAACTTGTCATTTATGTGTTTTTGTTTTTGTTGTTTCCATTGTTTTTGAGCCGTAAGGCCAGAAACACTTTCCATACCCATTGTTCATTATCCAATCGTCACTTTTCCAATAGATTCCATAGCAGATTCCTGATTATTTATATTGCTCTAAGTCTTTGAGTTCTCTTATCATCACAACTTTCGCTTCTTCGGGATTGCCATTTAGTCTTATCATTACTTTGCAGTTCCTCGTCCATGTCGCTTGTATCTTATTTTGTTTTCTCAGGCTGCGTGCCTGTCTTGCAATTTCAGCAGTCTTTTTCGTTAAATGTTCATTTAAATACACACCAGTCCCTTTTAGCTTCTTACCCTGTTTCAGTAACTCAATCTTTGTTTTGCGACTCACAAACCGAAGAATGATTGCTGGCTTTGTTTTACTGTCTTTTCTGGGGAGCGTGTGGCATGCTGCAATATGATGGCTCTGAATACTTACATTCTTCGTTTGAAGGAATTTTATCACTTGCTGTTCAAGCGTTTGCAGCTCCTCTACCGGGGTATGAGCGTTCAGCGTTTAAAGCGTGGAAGTACTGACCTTACTTTGAGTTTGATTCCATAAAAAGTGACAAAAACATTAGCGTCCGCTGTGCGCGGGAAAAAAACTTCTTTTTACAGCGAAAAAAAACCCTAAACTTCCAAGCAAGCACCGAGTAGCTACGACGTAATGGGAAACTCACAGAGAAACTCGCGGATTCTTCCACTGACCGCTGCGGCACACCTGCACCAGGGTAAACCTCCGCCTACCCCACTCCTGCTTTACAGGTGAAAATAGAGCAACAGGATCGCTGAGTCTTTGACTTTATTTATTTTCTGCTGTGTTTTACTTGCATCTATTTGAAAGACTGAGTGTAAACACAAAAAATATTTTATTTTATGTGCTGGAATGTGTAGAAAATAGGTTTAAATGTTAAACTAATTTATTCAAGTCAGAGAATGTTGCATATAATTTCATTTTTGCTTGATGCATAAAGTTAAAAGATTAAAACTAATAAAACAAGTTAAAAAAAGAGACTTTTCCATTTGATTACATTTTGTATGATGGATTATGTAGAAAAAGTAGAATTGGGCTGAAAGATCTATCGCTTTATCACCTTTTCAGCTTGTAAATCGTGTTTTTAAAAAGTAACTGAGTAACTAAGTAATTAATTACTTTTGAAAATAAGTAATCAGTAAAGTAACGGGATTACTTTTTTGGGGAAGTAATCAGTAATTAGTTACTGATTACTTTTTTCAAGTAACTTGACCAACACTGCTCAGGACACCTACTACAAACATGATTTTGAGAATATGATGCTGAATGTTAAACAGAATAAAAAACATTTCAAATAAGCTCAACATTCACACACACAAAAAACTATTTAAATGGACATAAAAAAATCATGGAAAGAATTTTCGCATTATTTTATTTTAACATTATGCAAATATTATCCCAACATAATCTTCTTGGATCAAACCAACTTAATTGATGGTGAGATTTAGCTTATTTACTCCTGCTTAGGCCAGTTTAATTTAGTTTTGTTGGTCTAACTTAAGATGTTTTGGTCCAACTCAGTTCAGTAGGTTATTTCACACTTATGTGCTATGCTTGTTGTTTATTAATAGAGTTGATCCAGCCAGTACAACCATGGTATTATAAAACTCAGTTTATCAAAATGAAGTTAGTCCAAAAAAAAGTAAAAAGGCTTAATTCTGATAGACAGTAATGTAGTCATGTGGAAATCCTTTCTATGATCATTTCAAGTTCATTCCAGGTTATTTTCTGGAGTCTTGACAAGTTCAATTCAATTCAGTTTTATTGATATAGTGCCAAATCACAACAACAGTTGCCACAAGGCGCTTTATATTGTACAGTAAATTCAACAATAACAAGTCTACAATATAAAGATATACTACATGACATGAAACTATAAAAAAATGTTATGAGAGACCAAATTTCACACTCGTGGTATATTGCAAAAAAGTAGGAAAACTATGGTTACAAAGCAGTTTTCATAGCTTATAATTACCTTGTATATTTTGTGTGCATGGTTTCAGACTCACTGTCCAGATTCAAGGTGCAGCTTTTGCGATGGTTTCACCTCTCAGTGCAAAAGCAATGTTTTGAGAACATATACCATTCAAAGTAAGGGAAAATGAGTTGCATGCATTTTCTGAGTAAGAGAAAGAAAGAGGTTGTAAAAGCCTTATTTTTCCTACTTTTGAAGCTATTAGAATGCAAAGTAAACCCCATTAACTGAAACTTTGTGCATCTCCTTAGTGAACATATAGGCAAATTCACATATCAGGTATTTCTTCACCAGACCTTCGAGGATGCATTCTCTTCTGGCTTCAGTGGCATCATATTAGCTCATTTTGAGGTTGATGAATTATCCTGTCTGTGGGCCAGACCTTTCACCAGTTGATAACATCTGGCTCATTATAAAATGAAAAATACAACAATGACAAAGGAGCAGGACATTTGAGAATCCTGCATCAGAAAATATTCATTTTCAGTTTGCATGTCCTCTCGTTCTCTTCGGATACTCCGACATCCTCCCAAAGTCAAAATACATACAGGAAGAGCGTGGATGCATGGAGATCTGCTTGCCATTACATTCTATGTGTATTTACTTTTTTTGTAACAACCACATAGTGGAGAGATAATCGCTCACTCAGAGAACCAAGGTTACAGAGTAACCGTATGATTTCAATAAGTCAGGGTGTCCCAATGGTTTCACTTCAAACCTCTGCTGATAATGACTGGCTTAAAATCTGGGATTCTACACCATCTTGGTCTTAGAAATAAAGATGACAAAATAAAACATTCTTTACAAAATGGCAGGTACAAGGATACAAGAACTGGACTAAAAGTGAGTGAAAAGCAGACAGTGTTCAAAGAAAAACTCTGAAAAACCTTCTGGCTCTACAATACCCTACAGCAGAGGGCCAGGGTACAGACTAGAGATGGACCGATCCGATATTACGTATCGGTATCGGTCCGATACTGACCTAAATTACTGGATTGGATATCGGAGAAAAATAAAAAATGTAATCCGATCCATTAAATATCACGAAAGCACCTCACAAAACTTGCAACACGCCGTAACTCACCTCAGAACGTTAGCACGTCGGAGCAGTATGCATCACGTGATAGAGCGGCTGTGGCATGCGGGACCTGTCGGTGGTCTGGATAGCATTTGGAGCTTCGCTAGCAACCCTGGCATTTCATCTCCGACAAAGTTATCCCGAGAGAAGTAAAGCAAGTGTGTAAGTCCATCTCTGAATGTTTGTAAAGCATTCCTGCGTTAAGCTTAACAAGCGACTGCCTCTTCCTGCTGCTACTTCAATCATGAAACTGCTTAACGATCAGCTGATCGGCTTTTCTCTCTTGTTTGCTTTTGGCCCACTTTGCACCAGAAAGAGGAAACCAGCGGATAAACAACAGCAGCACGTTTAAGCTTGATAAGCTGTTGTTAGAATTTATTTAATATTACTTTCTACTCGAGGATCTTTTTCTACGTAGCTGACGGCTGGTAACTGTGCAGGGGCGGATCTAGCAAAGTTTAGCCAGGGGGGCCGATAGGGCATTAACAGGGAAAAGGGGGCACAAAGACATACTTTTCTTTCTTATTCTCATTTAAAATGTCGAGCTTTTAATAAATAATTATCTGACACCCAAAGTTTTAATTTGATGTAAAAGGAATAGAAGTCAATTACTGTATATAGTAACTATTAAGTCTAATATATATACCCTAGTAAGCTATAGTACTTTTTCCTTTGGGAAGGTACCATCTGTGCAGTCTGCAATTTTGTTGAAGAAAGATGTTGAATCTATTTAATATTTCTTGAAAAATAATTGATTTCTGTGCATTTTTTTTCACACTGCATCAAATTAAGGTTGATTACGTCGATTAAGCATCATGAGGTGGAGCGTGAGGGGTGGTTCCCCATTTTTTATTTATTTATTTTTGTTGTTGCTGGGAGTTGGAACCCTATTAGTTAGGTTGCTTAATATTTACACTAAGTACTCTTTAAAATACCAGAATAGGGAGGATGGTGTAGGTTTAAGTTTATTAGATTGATCAGTATTGCTGAACTATGAAATATTTTTTTTTGCATACAGGTATAACAGAATAGCTTTAGTGTAGTTGTTGTTTTAAACTTGAGTATGAACTTATACAAAATGCAGCAAGATATTTAAAAAACTGTTTTGTTGATTAAAAAACACTATCGGATTCATATCGGTATCGGCAGATATCCAAATTTATGATATCGGTATCGGTATCGGACATAAAAAAGTGGTATCGTGCCATCTCTAGTACAGACTGGTTTTTAAGTCAATTTAAAAGAAAAAAAGTTTGTTGAAACGTGTTTGATGTTTATTGTATTTTGTGTTTTTAGTAGTGATTAAGAGGACACTAGTCACGTTGTGCAGCAAACATAGCAGCAGAGGCACGGTAATTTAATATATTTGACATAAAGAATGTATTAATGCACTGAAATGTAATTTATTTTGTACTGTCTGTAGGATGGGCGGCACATGTGATTGTGTCACAGTGTTTCCCTTTCTCTTTTTCTTGCACTTTCTCCCTAGTTTGTTTTAGAGTAAGGGTCGCGTTTTAAAAGGGATTTTTTTGGCATTTGGGTCTGCTTTTATGTTAACTGGGCCAGGTGGAATATTGGTCGGGCAATGGGCAGTCCCTGAGCTGGGGCTCACACCTTATAGAAATTAGGCCTTGCATAATGGTGATTGCAGTGGTACCAATCATTTCCTTAGGGAAACACTTGGCTTCCCCATGGAAAAGGAAGCTGGCTGATGCTGGCTGATATTGAGAGTTCAAATGAACAATTGAGAGACCAGTTACAGGAATGCTCACTGGTGACTGGTCCAGTGCCAGGCTCGTCCACTGCACCATCAAATATGAACCCAAAAAATGAAGCTCCAAATGTGTGTTATGCTTATGTGCCCCAAGAGCATAAATGTCTGAAGTTTAATGGGAAATTGTCAGTGGGCTTGTTAACTGTTGATCAGTGCGTTGAAGAAGTGCGTAGATGTCTGGAGATTCGCCCTTTGTCATGAGCAGAACAAGTGATGTTTATGATGGACCAACCTGATGGCAGTGTCCGTTTTCACCGGAGAGATGCTCCAGTAAAGATTTTTGCTATTTTAAATGAGAATTATAGCTGTACTCAGTCTTAGGTAGCTGCTCAGTTACAGTTTTTCCAGCGTATCCAGAGAGAGGGGGAATCTCTGCAAGACTACTTTTATGCCCTTAAATCATTAATGGATGTTGGAATATCCAAGACACCAGCTTGTATCCCCAAATGTGATACAGTGTTAAGAGAGCAGTTTAACATGTTCATGATGATACGCTGCGTAGAGAGTTGAGACAGTGGGTTCTTCAAACACCAGACATTTCCTTTGTTACTCTACGCAGTATTACCCTTAGGTTGGCTGAGGCGAGCTGACAGGGAGGGAAAACTAGGTCTCGAGTGAATTCCCTTGATACCAACCGTCAGGGGGAGAGGGAGGTAATGCAACTATGCACTCAGTTACCGCTAAGCCTAGTGATGACATTTTAGAGATAAAGGAGTGTCTTTGTAAACATCAGGTTCAGTTGCATACCCTTATGAAGCAAATGTCTGTCCATTTTTCTTCTCAGACTGGACTAACCCCCACCTCTCCCTCAACTAGGCATTTTCGTTTTCAGGCTGATGGCAAGTCAATATAGGTTACATGGAGCTTGATATGACTGTTTTTGGTGGCACCCTGACAAAAATGGGCATAGTGGTAGAGGACCCTCCAGATGGACATATTCAGCAGCTAAGGAGTGTGCCTGGCCTCTTTTGTAATGAATATCATTAGCCGTTGTTACCGCCTACTGTTTGAGTGGTTCAGCTCTGGTCTGTTTGAATCTCCTGCCCTTGAAAATACCACTGAGACATGGAAGGAGACTCTTCATAAGTGTCAGTGCATTGAGGCTTTGAATACATTGGGGTACTTGGGTAAAGCCAAGGTCCACAGTCAAGCTGTTTGTGTCCCTGCTGGTTCTTTGAAATGGATTTTTGATATGAGTAAAATTCCCTGAACTTTTGGAACCAACATCATAGCATGTGTGTGCATGTGTGCATTTGTGTGTGTGTGTGTGTGTGTGTGTGTGTGTGTGTGTGTGTGTGTGTGTGTGTGTGTGTACACCACCTCCCTCCAAGTGTGTGTCCATCTGTTCCTCCATTTGTCACACTGCTTCATCTCTAAATCTTTTGCTTAGTGTTCTTCTGTCGGTCCTATAGATGTGGTTTTAACAAGATCTGATATTTAGTGGTCATGTTGATGTTATTCCTTTGTTAGTGGACCTCAAAATCAGACTGTTTGTGTGCATGTGCATAACAATAGATATGATAAAACATGAGATTACACTATGGAGTAATAAAGTAGTAAAAGTAGCTGACTTCCTGTCCTTACAAAACCTCTTGATTTGACTTGATTTCATCAGACTGCTAAACACTGACCACTATATATGTATATGCGTATATATATATATAGTCATCATATATAAATATATGCATATTTTGTAATGTGCATTCATTCTTATATTTGTACTTGTATTTATTCCTATATATTTTTTTGTTTTTTATGTTTCTTGTATTGTGCACACCTCCGTTGCTTGTAATGCTTGCACACAAGAATTTCACTCACATGTGCTGGACCAGTGTAAAGGTAATGTGATGTAACAATAAAAGTGATTTGATGTGATGTTTCTGATGAATTTCCTGTCTTTTCCTGAGGACTGTTTCTCCAGCTAAATGTCACAGAGAACATCTTATTAGCCAATTATTCTAATATAAACTTTGTAAATGTCTATAACAGTTGTAAGGGCCATAAAGCTCCACAATACATATTCTGAAGTACCACCAACACATAGAAAACTGCATTTGTACTACTCCACTCTTGGTTGTCTTTATACAGAGATTGAAAAGGCAAAGTGGTTTGTAAGTTTTCCCTGTAATGCTCTAAAACTTAAAACTAGAATTTTAAAATGGAACCTAAATCTGATTGGTAGCCAGTGCAGCGACTTTAAAACAAGAGTCATACAAGCTCCCTTGTTCGAGCGGGTCAGTAGCCTCACTGCAGAGTTTTGAACAACCTGTAGACAAGCTAGCCCTTTCTTGTTTAGACAAGTAAACGGGCTGTTACAGTAGTCAAGTCTTGTAGAGACAAAAGCATGTATTATCATCTCGAGTTCACTTGTTGATTCGATGGAAGTTTTGAAATGTTCCTCAAGTGAAAAAGCAGGTTCTTACTATCTGATTTAAATGTCCCTCCAAAGAAAAAACTTCATCAAAAATAACACCTAGATTTCTAAGGTTATGCCTCTGTGAGGAACCTAAGTCACCCAGTGGCAGTTTAATATCAGGTATTGCACTGTCGGGTGCAATAATCAAAGTTTCTGTTTTGTCTGGGTTAAGCTGTAAACAGTTATTGTTCAATCATTGTTTAATGTTGGTTAAACAGTCAATCAGACCGGAGAGCTTGTGAACTTCAGAAGGCTTAAATGAATAAGGCAAGGCAAGGCAAGGCGCTATAGTATAGTATAGCTGAATATCGTCAGCAAAAGATGATAAGATACTTCAGGAAACTGCCGTATTATCTGGCCTAAAGGGAGAAAGTATATTAAAAACAGAATAGGTCCCAGCACGGAGCCCTGAGGAACTCCACACAGCAGCTCTGTAGATTCCGACATGATCTGATTTGCAGCCACACTAAAACTCCTTTCCAGATATGTAGGATAAAAACCAGTCTAGAACAGAGCAGACATCCCAACAAGGTCTCTCAGTCTGTTTATCAGGATGGTATGGTTGACTGTATCAAAGGCTGAGGTGAGGTCTAACAAGACTAGGACTGTGTATTCTCCGGAGTCTGCTGACATCATAATATCATTAGTGACTTTTAGTAGTGCTGTCTCAGTGGAATGCCATTTACGAAAACCAGATTGAAAACAGTCATAGATGTCCCATATAGCAGACAGGTCTGGCCCGGCTCTGGTGTCAAGCTGGCACTGCTGGTTGACTTCTGGCATGGTAAGTGTTATGTCATCCAGATATGGGCCAGGCCAGGTGCAGATGGCACTGTTTATGTGATGACATGCTACATCTGGCCTGATTGTGGTTTGGCTTATGCGGCCCAGGCTCATAAAACAAACAAACAAACAAAAAAAAAAACAGGTCTGGCCCAGATTCGGCATCAAGCTGGCACTTCTGACTGACTGGTATCATGGCAGAGTGTATGTCAACCATATGTGGGCCAGGTCTGGCAATGATGGCACTATTTATGTTCATATTTTCCTATTTTAGTTAGAAGACCTAAATGCCATGTTGCAATACTATACTGCTATGGTAGCCAACATTTCAAATGCAGGTTCGACAGGTTTGTGAGTGTACACTTTATCCAAAACCTAGTGAGGGGTTACTCATGTTTACCACCGGGTGGCTGTAGCTCAGGAGGTAGAGCAGGTCACCTACTGATTGGAAGGTTAGTGGTTCAATCCCTGGCTCCTCCAGTCTGAATGTCAAGAATGAATGTGTATGAATGTAGTTAGGAAGCACTCAGCGAAATAGTGGGTGAATGTGGCATGTTATATAGAGCACTTTGAGTAATCGGGGAGAGTAGAAAAGCACTATATAATTATCAGCCCATTCACTGTGTGAAAAGGGTTTCCTCAAGTTAATTTTGCACTGTTATGTTCCGGCACATGTTGTTATTACATGGCTTGATTAAGGTACACATTAGGCTGACATCTGGGGCCAGAGCTGAAACTGTTCTGGGCCAGCACAGGGCCAACAGTGTGTCTACAACTGGCCTTACGTTGGCCCATGTGTGGGCCACCAAAGGGCCGTCATTCTTTGCGGTATGTGGGCCATGTGTAAGCACAATGTGTGGCCAGATCCGGGCCATACCAATTTTGCTATGTGGGTCCATGTATGCTGTACGGTGGACAGCAACTGTCTTCTCAAAGAGTTTTGACATAATGGGATGGGAGTTTGGAGAGAGGTCTAAAATGTTGAAGTAGTGTTGGATCCAGGTTGGGGTTTTTTAAGCCTTGGTTCCACAATAAAAAAGCTGGGGAACACCCCAGTCTGAAGAGAAACATTAAAAAGGTTCACAACCCAAGGACCAATGGTGTCAAAGGCATTGATGAAAAGCTTAGTGGGAATAATATCTGATGGGTTTGAGGATGGCTTCATTTTGTCCACCAGATCTGCTATTTCATCATATGTCACCGTTGTAAAAGTTGACCCGGAGTGTAAAGGGAGTGCCTCACTTGGAGAACAAGAAAGCTTTGGGGAGATTTTAGCATTGATTTCTTTAATCTTATCAACAAATAATTGGAGGAGTTTGTTACTGTCTGCTTTAGAGTGTACATCTAAAGGTACCACATCTGGGGATAATATAGCACTCTTTTGTCAAAAAGAAACTTGGGATTTCTCTTGTTTTTTGATATGCGTCTAGAAAAATATTCTGATCTAACAGTTTTCACCGTATCATTTAAGGAGAGCATGAGATTTCGAAGATGGAGCCTGTGTACTTCAAGTTTGGTTTTCTTCCATAGTCGTTCCCTTTTGCGGCATATTCTCCTTAAATTTAAGATAGACTCATTTATCCAAGGGCATGTCTTCTTTTGTAAGGCCGATTTTGTTTTAATAGGTGCCACTTGATCCAAAATGGATGTGCATTTTCTATTAAGGATAATGGAATGATGAATAAGGATGAAGGATGAATAAGAGTATTTACATTATGTTTGACAGTAAAGAACTGTCAAACATAATGTAAATAATTTATCGCGAGGACACAGTGATAGTGAGGTAATCAACAGAATCCAGAGCATCAGATGAGAAGGATCCAGTCTGTACTGGTCTGTACACGTTTCCAAACAAATCCGGAAGGCTAACTGGCAGCAAAAACCGGGGACGTCTCCAGGCCAGTCGGGGAATCTCTGATCTGCAGGCTCGTCTAATGTGTACCTGGATGCCGGCCCTACAGCCTCTTTTCCTCAATTTCTTCATGGAATTGCCTAATGCACATTTCATAAGTAGCAAGAAGTAATCTGGCGAGGAAGAAGAGCACACAAATGGTGGGGGGAAAGTTTACTTATTACTGTCCCAATCATCATAAAGGCGTTCCATAGACTCTTTGATGTGGAGCAGGGAAGAACGGTCATAAATCACAGCAACATAGCTATGATATAATAGCATAAAATACAATACAACGCAGACAGGTAGAAGTCAAGCTGAGCAAAGGGGCCATCTTCCTGTCACAGTCAGCTGATCTCCAAACTGATGTCATGATTTGGTTTTGTTTTATTTATATAGTAGTAATTTTTTGTTTTCTATCATTTATTAGTGAATGAGTCCTGGATTTGCTCTCTTTAGTAATATTTCTGTTTTCCTGTCGCTGTCTCATCCCAGTGTCTCCTGTCAGTCTGTACTCTATGTTTCCTCGGTCTCCCCCGTGTGTCATGTGCATTCATGTGTGTTCTCCCGTCATGTCCTCTGTATTTGTTCCTCACTTATGTGCGTGTCTTGTCTCCCGTTCCTACTTTCCTGTCCCATGTCAAGTCTTAGTCTGCGTGTTTCCTGTTTTATTTTGACAGTCTCGCATCTCATGTTCAGTGTGTTCAGTTTTGTTTCCTTCCTTCATTTGTCATTATGTTTATTCACCCCAGCTGTGTTCCCTGAGTGTTTCCTTTTCCCTCCTCACGCTCATGCGTATTTATGTAGTAAATCCCATCCCATTTATCCCAGTTAGGTTATTGTTGGTTCGCCTTTACTGTTGTTTTTCCACCAGCCTCATTAGATGGCTTGCTTTTCTGTTTAAATCAAGTTTTGTTCCACATGTCTGCTTTTGGGTCCACTTTCTAACTTCCACTCAGTCTGCATCCACAGACCGTGACATGGGTATAATCTGCAGAGCTGTGAAAATGTGCGCTATGCCTTCTAATGATACTGCTGAGAGAAAGCATGTATAATGTAAACTGATGTAGTCCAAGAGCAGAATCCCATTGAACTCCATAATCAACCTTAGTGTGTGAAGACTCTAATTTGTTCATGTCTAGAGCAATGTTCCCTCTAATGTTTCATGTGTCTGAGCGAGCACACAAACTCCCTGAGCGTCCCTTGGACCACTGTGAGCAACAGCAGACGTGTGCACTGTGGTCACGCCAGCATCCAATCATCCAAGTTACATGTTTATTAAAGTAATCACATTACAGCATTTACATTTATGTTAGACTACTTTTAATTAACTGCTTTAGCTCACTTACAATGAAAATTAAAAACAATCTTGTTCATGACCTGTGTAGCATGTTAACACTATTGGAAGGAAAAATAACTTGAACTCCAATTTAGAAAAGAAAACTCTCTCTCTCTCTCTCTCGCTCTCTTTTCTTTTAAAATAAAGCTCTGACTTGTATTATGAGTCTGTGGTCTGGGAGAGAGTCTGTAACTCTGTCTGCAAAATACAGTAAATAATGACCAACGTTGGGTAATTAATTATATAGTTACTTCTTCAAAAAAGTAACTCAGTTTTGCAAACAACAAAGTTTTTTGCAGCTGTTTTTTGCAGTGTGGACCACATGGATCACAGATCATGTCATCTGCCCTAAAGTGTCTCACCAACTCCAGACCTAATGTGTCCTGAGTCTTATCCTACAGCACATAAAGGCCTGCCTCCCATGGAACCTGGACTCTCATCAGTACAGGACAAACTGGACAAACATATTAATAAAATATTAAAGCAACCTTAAAAAGTCTGTGATAATTACCTAGAAACACCTGTGGTGGGTTCTGTGTAATAAGTATAAATAGAAACAGCCTGCAAAGAGCTGCCTGCCAGCAGGTGGCAGACTGCTGCCTACTGGGAGTCTGCACTTCCTATTTGAACCCTGGATAAAGACAAAGACGAGGGGTGCCAACTGCTAGCTTTAGCCACTCTGTACTCAGAATATAGCTATCTACCCCCAGTGCATTTTGCAGTGGTTTATTTTTAATGACAGACATGAAATATTCTAATATGTGGTTTTGCTTAGAAAAGGAAAAAGATGAATTAATTATTTTACTTCATACAAAATTATAATGGTGCACTTTTTCAATAGGACAGGCTGTATCTTTCAAATTGTTGCTCACAGAACTGCCAGCTACATCATGCCTGGTTTAACATTGTTTTTCTTTAAAACTTCTCATTTTTCAGTATGCAGTGGGCGGCTTTGTGCTCCTCACTGGAGGAAAGGCTGGATGTTTGGATGGTTAAGAGTCGGTTTAAAAATGTGCTCCACCTTCTCTCCTCCCTGAGATACAATGCTATGTGTTGTCATCCATGATAAACTAAGCTGTGAAAGAGGATCCTCTTTCAGTGTTTCCAGTTCATTGCAGACTTCCTGATGCTTGTTTTATTCAGCTATCATGACCAAAGTATTAAATTGCTGCTTATTACACAGAAACTGCCACAGGTGTTTCCTGGTAGTCATTACTATTCTTTAAGTTTGTTTTAGACGGTTATTTATTACCTGGTTATTAATATGTTATTAAATAGAAACAGTCAGTTTTGCAGCTCCGTTTCCTGCTTATTACACAGAAACTACCACAGGTAACTGAGTGGTAATAAAGTGTTACATAAATTTCATGGTAAAATTACTCAACTGTAACCGCTGTTGCTACCATGATATTACTTGGATATTCATTGTTATTACTCTGGTCATTGCATGGTAATAACTTTGAAATGATTACACTCTTGTTTCCCCCCTCGTTACCCTATTATTACCCCTTTATTACCGAGCTGTAACAGGAAGTGCAACCTGTCCAACCTGCTTAAATTATCCAAACAAAATGTGATCTTTGAGGTTGTCTTAAAAATAAATCACATGACTTAGGAAGCAGTAAAAACATCAGTAAACACTATTGTCATTGAGATTCCAGGTTTGCTTTGTATTTTTGTTGTTTCTTATTTTTGCACTAGTTAGTAGATTTAGTTGCCAGTTGCCTCAGCTTTAATCCTTCCTTTGTGTTCCTGTTTTCCTCACATCAGCTCCTTTTCTATTTTGTCCTGTCACATGTATTTTTCCCCATCTAGTTATTTTCCTTCCCATTTCCTTTGCCTCTGCCCCGTGTTTTGTCCTTTTGTGTGGTTAGAATGAGCCAGCACAGCGGGGGAGATGCGCGCTGTAGCTGCAAACAGTTTTTTGACCGTGACATCGTGCTGTGGTAGCTTTGTTTTGTGTGTACGAGTCAGAAATAAACCTGGACAGCTCACATTAAGAAGTGGAAGAATTATTTTTTCGACACTTGGGACAGAAATGTGCAACTATAGTTGCTTTATTAATTATCCGCAAATAAAGCTGCAACTCTGAGTGTTTCCCTGAGTCTGGGGTCCTTCATTTTGGATCCTTATGAACAAGTTATGAAAACTTTCAGTCACCATTCTTGGGAATTTTTTTTACATAAGAGCAAAAACTTGAAACATGACATATTTTTTTTTAAAAACCCCACAAACATTTCTAGCAACAACAACAACAACAAAAATCTATTTTCTGGTGTAAATGAGGCAGTTATTTAAATTAAATAGTCTTTTTAGTGAATCTCAAAAAAGATGAGGACATTATTCATGGACTTACAGAATCACAATGATTTTATGGCATTTTATACTCACCAGATGATAAAGAAGATAAGCTGTTTTTGTTTTTTGTCATTCATAAACCTTTGAGTGTGACTTTCAGGATTACTGTGTCCTTTGCACAACCATATTTTCACAACAGGCATCACAGGCTGATGAACAGCAAACAAAGCTAGACAAAGTTCTTCATATATCATATATAGCTTTATTTATTTTTGCATGAGGAATACACGGTGAAAATCCCCTGCAAATAGAGCCCCAGTCAGCCCCTGAAAGCGACAGAGGAGGCTATACACAAAATGTTTAAACATCAGCAAGCAATCCTTACGTTTTGTAAGCTATACTTCAGCAATTAAGCATACAAACCTGAAATGAAAAATAAACTGTTTAGGATCAATAGACTCTTAGGTGAAAGCACTGAATTTGTATAAATTGTTTTTCAGAGAGGCTGAAACATTTATTAAAAAACCATCAGTGTGTTTGTTCATGTAAAGGAACCCACTGTAACAATAAATAAATAAGTTGTTAATTATTAGAGTAACCTTCAATTACCCTGTGTAATTTAGAGCTAGGCCATGGCTTCATTGACCCCACAAGGAGGGTTGAAAAGGAATTATAAATTTATATGTAGTCTCATAAAAATCTTGACATTTATAATATGATTGTCTGAGTGATGTCTATGTTGTTTCAGTTGGATGCATGGATATTCCTCCTGTGTTCATCCAGCTTAAAATATCAGTTGCAACTAACAGCATAATATGAAAATACAGTTAATATACACCGACCAATGTCACATTTTCATTATCAAGACATACAATAACATCAAAAATCTGACTGACATGTATAATGTCTCAAAGGTTAGCAAATAGTGGACAGTATTATACATTTGTCAGGGGCAGAAAGAACAAACGCTTTCACTGAAGGACTGGTTCAGATTGTGTCATCGTTCTCACAGAGCCCTTGTTGTGCTTCCAGGTTTTATGATTCTGTTTCTCGTTTCATCCTTTGACACTAACAGTTTTTTTGTGTCTAATTTCATATGTTTTTAAAGGCAGACGAGTCTATTCATCATATAAAACTGAGGCAAAGCTGTCTGTGTATGTACACCTTCTGGTTTTTCCACACAACGTTGCTGTTCTGATGATTTCAGCAGCGAGAAAGAAAATGGCATTAAAGGGACTGAGCTGGTTTTAACTAGTCTCTTGTTTTTCATGCATGTTCCTTTGTCTAACAGCAGAAACAGAAACATATTGGAGCCTTTTTGGAGAATTCAGTTGTGTTAAAGCAGAAAAGCACATCAACTGCAACGACAGAACAATAGAAAAGCAAACAGATGGTAACTATAGCCATATGAATCATTCACCATACCGTGAGTTCCTCTTGTTGTGAGTAATCCACAGGGCCTTAAGATGCTGAGAGCCTGGGACTATATGAAGCCTGCTATGCTCATTCTTGCCACCAACAACAGAACAATTGATGCACTTTTCTCCCAGCAGAGACATTTCAGGGTCACATTCTTGGTTAATAAAGGTACAGAGCTCTATAAATGCAGTCCATTTACAGTTTTACACTCACATTATTGGAGGTTTAATACTGACTAACTCCAATCAGTCATCTGACATGGCACAAACAATGAAATGATCCTTTATCCAATCTATTCCCACAGAAGGAAATCTTCAGCAAAAGACCAGGATCCACTAAACACTGTAGTGCATTAACAGGACATGCACTCAATGCCATATCAAACTGCTGAGGTCTGTTCTTATTTTACTGCACTGTTTGTCAGTTTTAGGACCTTCTGTGCTTCTTCACAAGCCAAAACATAAGAAGAAAAATAGTTGTTTAGGGTTTAAATACAAAGTATGTTGGCACTGCTTTTAGTTGTCTAAGAAACATCACTTTACTAAAACAATTACAGATTTTGTAGCTTATTAAGACTTTAAAACAGCAGCAAATATGAGTATTTATTCACAAGTAATGAACAAATGTCAAATGCGTCTGGGTATTCACAAACATAATAGGCACCTCTTGGCCAGAACTGAGCGTTATCAGATCCGCCATCAGTGCTCAATAAACTTTGTTCAGACAAACGTAAGGATAAACACTCTTTGCCCAAGCATCACACGAAGCAGAATTTAGGTTATGTCACAACATGAAACAAACCATTTTAACAGTGCATCTGACTTGAATGAGAATAACACAGCAGTGAACCTTTGACTTGTTGCATTTCATTCATTCTTTGTAAACTCTCCCGCCTCCCAGCGCAAAGCCATGGCACTCTTGCGTCTTCCTCCAGTGTGGATCTCTGGAAACTGGCAAAAGACACTTTATTGGTTTACTGCATTCACACCACTCCCTCCACCTCTTCCACCAGCTTTCTCAGCTTATTAGAATAAAGATGGGATAAGCAAGTTTTGCAATGACCTTTTCTTTCTGTTATTCTATTGTGACTCAAACTATTGTCAGTTAAGACAGGATGTGACTTCTTTCTTTCCGAGGTACAACCCTGTCACGCCAGTTGCTGCTATATTTGACGCACATACTTTTTTCAGATGTACAAATCATCATCGAAACTATAATGCAAGATGACTTCAGAGTGAGACTGATTCAACATGGCTTCCATTACTTAAATATAAATATTTGTCTTAAAGAGACATGTCTTTACTGTGCATGGCATACTAACTTTGACTAAATTCATGGTGAAAATTGGACATCAAATATGATACAGCCGGGTGCATGAAGTAGAGTTTATTTTATAAAGCTTGTAGTTTTGGCTGCTACAATAAATTGTGTGGAGGGCGAAATGTCCTAGTAAAAGTATTTCACCACAAAGAAAAAGGATGTAAAAGGTTTCCTGGATAAGCAAGTCTGTTTTTTCTGCCTAAAATAAAGACTATTGTAACAAACAAAGCCATAAAATATACACCTGTGATCAGGAGTTACATACACTCAGTGTGCATATGAATGTCAGAGTAATATTTTCTTTGGATTTGTTCACCAGCACTCACTAGAATAACCAACATTCAGAATAAAATTCATCTCAGTGAAAATCTGGGAAGGAGAATTGTAGATTTCAACAGAAGATCTTTTGGAGCCATTTCTGAACACTCACAGATTCCAGTATTAATCCCAATAATATTTGAATGGAAGCAAGTATAATGTAAATAGAAATGACTCTAACACTGAACCCTGTGGAACTCCATAGTTAATGTTTATTGCATGAGGACTCTCCATTTACACGAACAAATAATCTACACAGAACCTTTAGTATCTGTTTATAATAAAATAAAATAATAATATAATAATAAAATTGTTTCTGGTGGGTGTCAGACTCTGACAAGGCTGCTCTTGGTCACAAATTCTGATTATAGTTTTTATGGAAGGAATATCAGAGCAGTCCGGACTGAGAGTCAAACTCCGAACTCTGTCGCCATGGCCATTGAGCTCTGCGGCTTTCCTGAAAGAGGGATATTTCCAGACAACAGCATTGTTGTGGGCATATCCATGAGCAGAGACCAGCCACTTGTAGTTGGGTGCAAACACCAGGGATGAGATCTGTGTCATGTGAACTGATACAGGAGCCACTTGGTGAGGTGTCTCCTCTTTAGTGGCCTCATGATTAAATTCTGCCTCCAGCCTCGCACTGAAGTAGCTGCACAGCTCAGTGTAAGGTGGCATGAATGAGAAGCTGCCAGCTGGAAAAGGGTGGAGCGCCCACTCCAGCTCCAGAACGAGTTGCTGCCCCGAGTGGAGGAGTCTGTTGGGTTTGTGTTCACAAACGAGGGTGTGAGAGCAGAGTGTGTGACTAACAGACACTCTGCTGAGCATAAAAGTGAAGCTGCCAGTTTACCTATCAAATCTACGTTGCTCCCCTCAGCTATGATCACGAGCTGAGGGGAGTGACATGAGATCATGGACATGATCACTGAAAACAAATACTTCAAGTTATCGCTGCTAAAAGTGGCTCCACATGCTTTTAAATCACAACATAGTTGTTGCAGTTGTGTTTTTCACAGGACTGCACAGTAGACTACAGTCCTCTGAAAAAAAGATTAGACTTTGAAGTTTAATAATGTCCCTCCTCAGTGAGCGCTTAATTCCTCATTTATAAAGTCGCCAGAAGCGTATTAACCTCTCCTGGTTAATCAGCTCATATACAGTAGAACATGTGCATGGTATCATTTAACAAGTCCAAATAAGTGATTTGTCATTTCTTACTGTAGTTCATGGCTAATTCAAGCAGTAAATAGTTGTTGGTTAAGCATTCTGTGTGCTTAACTAACTTCATTAAATGAATTAATAAAAGAAAATTAATGAATTAATTAAATATCCTAAATTTAAAGTGATGACTATTTTTTTGCCTTATAAAGCATTTATAAATGAAAATTAAAGTACCTCAAGTACAACAAGTCTCAGCTCTATTCACAACAGAAACAACACACAAATGATGCACATAGAGATACAGAACAAAGACAAATGTATTGGCAGGTACAAACATTCCCATTCGAGGTTTCCAGAATACTGACATGTAAGAGGAACAGAGCCTTCAGTTCTTTATCTGATAAAATTAGGACAGAGAAGAAAAAAATACTAGAAATATAAGAGAGAATGAAAATATAAACCAAAACATCTGGTGTCAATTTTGTGGAAAATAAAGCAAAAACAAACTGTGTTGTGGGCTTCATAGGTGCCGTTGTCACTGAGGAGTGTAGAATTCTTAGTGTAATAATCTGTTGAGTTTACAATAACAGTGCACCTCCCTTTTTGGCTACAAACATGGTGTTTTTTTTATATTGTGAGGTTAGACGGAGGAATTCTTGCACCTTGGCTCAGGTGATGAGGCACATGATGTCCGTGTGAACGGCCAGTGTTTTTCCGTCTCCTCTTGTGTTTTCCCGGATCCTGGGCAGGACCTTGGACACTCTCACTCACCTGTTTCATTCAGTGACGATCAGCGTGGCTGCATTTAAGCCCGGTGAGGTCATCTCTTCTTCTCCAGTCCATCAGCGACTCATGGTGACAACATGGCTCTATTTCCTTGTGATTTTGCTGTTGATTGTTGAATACTTACCTTGTCTCCTTGTGCCTACAGCTTTCTTTGCAACCCTTCTCAAGAAGCGTCATGGAATTTGTGATCAATTTGCACACCACGCCAGCTGAGGCAGGCTGACCCGATCGTGCCCTTCAGGGTATTTTCCTTCAAGGCCTGAATGATCAGATGTGGGACAACTTAGCCTCCCAAGATGCCTGAGTCCTTCGAGGATCTGCTCTCTCTCTCTCTCTTAGGATTGAAAATGGCCTGAGGGAGAGAGGGCTGAAAGGAGTCTCAAGTCTCAGCCCACCTATTTTCATTAGTCTCCGATCCCGGTCCCCGCGCCACCTCCTTTGGTCCTAGCTTCCATTCTGTTCTATATTCTGGATTCACTGGCAGCCATCCCATCATCTTTTTGAACCCATCCATGGTGCCACCATCTTCACAAAACTGGACCTGAAAAACACCTACCATTTAGTCCACATCAGATATGGGAATGAATGGAAGAGAGCCTTTAATTCCCCACTGGGTCACTTTGAATACCAAGTCATGCCTTTCAGTCTTACAAATGCATCAGCACTCTTTCAGGCACTAGTGAATAACATTCTCAGAGATTTCCTAAACCTTTTCGTGTTTGTCCACCTCAATGACATTTTTTCCAAGGATCTCCCAGATAATTGAATCCACTTTCACACGGTGTTTCAGTGGCTGCTGTATGTAAAGCAGAGAAGTGCGAGTTGCATTCACCATCCGTCATTTTTCTGGACTAATTTCTGGCAGAGGGGCAGGTGAAGACGGACCCTGCCAAAATCTGAGCAGTCGCTGAATGGCCCACTCCTTCCACTCGCAGGCACCTTCAACAGTTCCTTGGGTTTGCAAACTTGTACAGACGTTTCCCATTTTATCCACAACAACAGTCAGGTAGCAGCACCTGTAACTTATCTCCAAAAGGTTGATTCTGTTCATCTGGACGTAGCGTTTTGTGGGAGAAACGTTTCTCACTCATCCAAGTGACGTCTTCAGTCTCAGCTGACTGCAGGTTTCCCCAATGGTATAAACAGTACATTTACATAATGACTGAAACCAGCCCACTGAAGGAACAATGGGCTGGGAGGTCAGTTCCTTCATCATAATTATGCAAATTCTCATGACTCAACAACCACTGGCACATCTGTCACCATCTTACAATGCTGTGATTGCAGCTAATCCCCAACTCTCTGTGAGTGGTACTCATGGCCATTGATCAGTGGTCTTTGATCAGTGGTTGTTGATCAATGGTCATGAGAATTTGCATAATTATGATGAAGGAACTGACCTCCCAGCCCATTGTTCCCTCAGTGGGCTGGTTTCAGTCATTATGCACATGTCCTGTTTATAAGATTGGGGAAACCTGCAGTCAGCTGAGACTGAAGAAGTCACTTACTCACCAGGTTAGTTGAGCATGCATCAAGACACCTGTAACTTACCTCATGTCCGCAAAGGTTTTGTTCACTTGGCCACCTGAAGCTGAATCAGATCACAAGAACTTAACCTATTTGAGAACAGCCAAGAGACTGAACGCCCGTCAAGGCTCACTGGTCACTATTTTTTGCACGTTTTAACTTTAACTCCTATCGCTCAAGGTCCAGAAATGTTAAACGCTCTCTCCTGCCAGTTCGCCACCAACACTAGTACTGCTGAGCCTGGCTACATCCTCCCTGGTTCCTGCAGGGTGGGTGCAGTAACCTGGAGAATCAAGGACACGATCCAGCAGGCCCTTCAGGAGAAGCCTAACCCAGGCACTGGCCCGCCTGGTTGCCAGTTTGTACCCACCTCTACATGTGCCACAGTACTCCACTGGATCCATACCTTCCATTTTTCCATTCATCCTGGGATGAGAAGGACCATATGTTTGCTTCGCTGTCACTTTTGGTGGGATGCGGTACAAAAGGATGTGAGAGAGTACGTAGTAGCTTGCCTGCAATAAACACCATAACCAGTGCTTTTTCGGGTTGCTCCAACCACTAGCCATTCCACAGAGACTCTGTTCCACATAGATTTTGTTACTGGTCTTCCCGCTTCCTCGGGAAAAACTGTAATACTCACCAGTGTTGATAGGATTTCTAATTCAGCCCACCTTTAGCATTGGACAAACTGCCATCAGCTGTTGAGACAGCTAAACTATTGACAGATCATGTTTTCCGACTCCACGGAATTCCAGATCCTGTCTGATCGAGGTCCTCAGTTTACTTCACAGGTGTGGAAGTCCTTCTGTTCTGCATTGGGAGCTGCTAGGGTTTAAAATGATTAATTAAAGCTGTTTTTATTATTTTTATATACACAACGCAATGTGCTCAAAAACAAGTTGGCGCTCCATGTTTTGAGGATCTAAAACGTTGTTCAGCGGCATGACGGGACTGGACTGGGGTGGCTGTGGCTCAGGAGGTAGAGCAGGTCACTTACTGATCGGAAGGTTGGTGGTTTGATCCCAGGCTCCTCCAGTCTGCATGCCAAGTATCCTTGGGCAAGATGCTAACCCCAAGTTTCTCTCCGATGCATCCACCGGAGTGTGACTGTGTAGTTAGACAGCACTAAGTACAGAGAGAGTGCTTGTCAGTCCAAATATTGAGAACTGACGGGAAGCAGAGGGTTTTGCTACATGCTTACACATCACACTAGATAATGGTTAGAAGGATATTTGCTAGGCCGAAGAGAGTCAAATAGAAACAGTAGTAGGATATTATTAAAATGATCAAGGCTAGGCAGGGAGGTGTTTTCTTTTCTGTCTTGTCATTCCAGGAAAAGAAGCAGATAATGAGGGTCGTGAGTGAGGAGAAGGCCAAATGGAGACATCAGGATGGTTCGGGGAAGAAGACAGTTATAATAATAGTGTGTTATTGTTGGGTTATAAAAACAATACGGCCTGATCCAGGGCCGTCCTTTGTGTGAAGGCAGGTGGCTGTGTTCACATGGAGGTCCAGCGCTGTAACTTGTAATTCCAACTGCCGAAGCAAATTAAATCTTTTTAAATTACATATATTTCTCCTGTAATTCCTTCTGAAGAAACTGAACATGACAGAGCCCGGGTCAGTCTCAGTTCCAGATATCATCCCCAGACCAACAGCCAAACAGAATGGTTGGATCAGGAGCTGGAGGCTACGCTTCACTGCTTCACTTGCAACAATCCATCAACTCGGTCATCATATCTTGTCTGGGTGGAGTATGTACACATGTCTCACACCTCATCTGCACAGTTTTGTCTTCTGTTGAGATCTCCCTAGGATACCAACCCCCTTTATTCCCAGAGACACAGATTGAACTTGCTGCTCCTTCTGTGCAACATCACTTGCAGCGGTGTCAACATGTCTGGACACAGGCCAGAGACATTACATTTATTTACAAATGTTTATAAGGCAAAAATAGTCCTCACGTTAGATGAGGTCACACAAATTACTAGTAAATGCCAGAATTAACCATGAAAAAAACTGTATTTATGAAAACACACAAACAATCACCTCATATCTTATTTACACTATAAATGAGACAATGAGCACATTATGTTTGAGCTTATTTATCAAGTCTCAGGTTTCATAATGACAGTGCAAATATGAAATGCAAAGCATGAAATTGCATGTTTTGGTTGATGACAAAGAAATTCAAAGATGTTTTATCAAGAACTCACTCTGTGATCACACGATAGAGCAGCACGATCCATCCTGTGGGTGGTTTTCATTGGTGAAGATGGAGACGACTTGCATTTCACAGGAACATCAACTAATAAGAAACACCACAATTGATAATTAGCATTAACATAGGCAAATGGAGGGAAAAACATGCATGGTGAATATCATGCTAGCATACCTGAGTTATTAAAGGTCAACGTTTCCATGCGATTTGACAATACTCTTTCTGCACTGAACCCGTCTTTGGCATACAGATTTTCCCTCTCCTTCTTCAGCTCATCCTCCCTCTGCTTTACCATCTTGATCTCTTCATCCACCAAGGATATTGTGCTCCTCGAACGTAGTTTGAAAAATGGGTTGTTCAGGAACATTTTTTCCTGGGGCTGCTCACATGCTTTACTGAGAGAGAACTCAGAGGCACTGCGAATAATCAAATTGGACGTCTCCAGGATGATGACACTGGAGCTGGTCTCTTTGGAGTGCCACTCACTAGACTGAGCTTTCATGTTGTCTTTAACATGCCTGGGACTAGAGGTAAAATCATTGCTAGGGTCCAGAATAATTACATTGTTCGCTGACATTTCATGTTTGAATGGTTCCTTGGTAGGTGAGGAGGTGATGATGAATGACGGCGTCAGTGGAGTGCTTATTGATCTAGGGATACTTCTTGATGGTGCACAATCAGTTGATTTACCCATCCTGGAAAGGCCCCTCTCCCTTTTGAAATTTTCTTCCCTCTCCAGTGATATGCGAATATCCCTTTCAACTGCTTCTGGATCATCATAAGGGGACCTGTAACTGGAATCATCCAAACCAGAATCCTCTGAGCAGGGGCTAAATTGGGTGTGAGGATACTCCCCAACCAGATCTAAGTTTTCCAGATCCTGTGCTTTCTTGTGAGGTCGGTCAATGTTGCGTACTGGAGTGTACATGAAGCTGTGGCTGCCGTGGAAGCTCAGCTGCTTGGTTGTAGGTAAGACTACCTTGTTTTTGGTTTGTTCCTCCATTTCCCGCCACTGTTTACGAGCCAGCTGGAAGTCCACGTGCTCTGTACTAACATTCTCACTCTTGGTTTCCTGTATCACACAGAAGTCTTTAGGCAGCTTCTTGACTGCATCTACACTGATGTGCGGTTGGTGAGTGATGTGGTTATAATTGGCATCTTTACCATTCTCACTCTCATCTTCAGATATTTTAGACAAGCCTTGAAGGCCTAACGGGTTATATTTAACCTCTTGTGAAGGGCTGGGAAAAGGAACGTTAACCTCGGGCTGTTCCAGAACGTCTTCCACTTGCGGGACCTCAAAACACACTTCATGAAAAGCGTTGCTGTCTTGGTCTTCAGCACCTGTCATCTCAGCTTTTTGTACAAAGAGCTCCTGGGCACTCAACTGAAGACTATCCAAGTATGAATCATCATCTTCTTTATTAATAGAAGAGGAGAATATTGTTCTCCATTTTTCATCCGTCTCACTATCTGAAAATGCTGCTGCAATCTCAACTCTCAGGCATTCTTCCATTTCGTCAGGACCAGGTTCATGGCAGGATTCGGTGGAGACGTCTGACATAGCTTCTTCTCTAATGCACTGTGCTAACATAGACTCCTCTGTGACGGATGGTTCAAATATGAGTTCTTGGGCCTCTGGGTCTTTATATATTTCCAGATTTAGATAGCCATCTTGTTCAGAATGCAGATAATTGTCAACAGCCCCAGGCTCTGGCTCAGGATACTGATCTAGCTCAGGGTCTAGCACTGGTTCAGGGTATTGCGTTGATTCTGGGAATGGCTCTGGCTCAGGGTCTAGCACTGGTTCAGGGTATTCCTCCGGTTCAGGGAATTGCGTTGATTCTGGGAATGGCTCTAGCTCAGGGTCTAGCGCTGGTTCAGGGAATTGCGTTGATTCTGGGAACGGCTCTGGCTCAGGGTATTCCTCCGGTTCAGGGTATTGCTCTAGTTCAGGGTATTGCTCTAGTTCAAGACTTAGTTCCTCAGGATCTTCACAAGGCTCTGGGCTTTGCACTGGTACAGCATCTTGTTCTAGCTCAGGGGTCTGTTCTTGCGCAGGATCTAGTTCTGGTGTTTTCCTCCTCTTATGTTGGGGGTCATTCTCACACACACTGTCTACACTGGAGAGTGGGTCGGACACAGATGAGGTGACTGATTCATTCCTGCTGAGCTCTTCACAGGCCGGCTCCAAAACCAAAGCTTCTTTTTGATTCTGACAAGCCGTTTCAGTGCAGACGTTGGGGTCAGAGCAGTCAAGCTTGTCATTTGCGTCTCTGCTGCTTGGCATGTCAGTTAATAAAGTGTCGAGCGTTACCTTTTCCAACGGAGACTCTGGGACTAATGGCGGTGTCGCTGAACAAACAAGCTCATCATCTGCAATAAAATCCTGTTGCTTAGGTGAATCAGCCATGCCAACATCCACTTCACAATCCATCTCCAACGCTGATTGTTCTGCTGTTTCCATGGTGATGGACATGGAGTTGTGATCCTCAGCTGTGCTGCAACCTTTCTTCAGTTCCTTTCCATCTGCCTCTCTATCCACTGAGGTAGCCTTCTGAGAGAAAAGAGAATGAGAGAAGAAAAGATTTGTTTTTTAGAACGGAGAATTGCTGTTTGTTTGTTTTAAACACACACACGCACACATATATAGGTGTGTGTGTGTGTTTTGGAGTTCATTCCTCTGTTTCCTCTGTCATTCAATGCAGACAGACAGGCAGCATATAAAAAACAGCTAAATTAGAGAGTATTTTTTGTCTATTGTGTCTACCCTTATGTAAGGACTGGGTCTGGGTACCACCACACACTTTAAGTAAGCTTTGTAGGGGCTGATTGCTGCTACATCAGGAAATGTGTCTGAAATCTTGTGTTGCAGCTTTATCTGTCAAAAAAAAATCAAGTTTTGTTTGCAGTGTTTTTGCTAAATAATGTCATAGGAAAATGTAGCCTGTTCAGACCATAAGCCCTATATATGCTGTTTAGTTACACAAGTAACCAAATAATAAAGACAAGAAGTATAAACAGTGTGACAGAAATGTACACAATACAAAAGACTCTCCCTGTGTGTTTGTGTGTCTGTGTGCACACGTCTGTCTGTAAATATGTTTGTTAAACAAATAGAAAAAGTGAGTACTGCCATTACAAATGCCAGGATGCTACTTCCTACATACATTAACATTCAAACTATCAGCCACAACAGTGGCTTCTTAGCTTTGCCACTGAAGGATAGCATAAACTGTGCATGTATTCAAGCTGCGAACTTTCCTGTTATTAAAACTAAATTAGAAATAACACACAGAAAAGATATATGCTTACTAAAATGTATTTAATCTTTTGCACAAAAGCCTTTGTTGATGATGGCAGCTTCAAGCTGCCTGCTGTATGGAGAAACTAGTCGCATGCAGTGCTTTGGTGTCATTTTGGCCCATTCTGCCACACAGATTTTAAAATTCTTCTCATGGAAAAGAAGGTGTTGAGTAATCAGGCCTCATCCTATTTCAATGACATTACAGTACCAGATCATCCTGTGGGTGATACGGTACAGTGAGCAATTTCTATATATTAGTGCTATTTTTTAAATATGTAAACTCTGTAACATGTTGTACTACTTAATTAGTTTAGTCTGTTACTGTCTGGAGCAACTGTAACCCACATCATTTCCTTAGAGCAGCGGCTCCCAGCCTTTTTTGCGCCACGGACCGGTTTGTGCCCGACAATATTTTCACGGACCGGCCTTTAAGGTGTCGCGGATAAATTCAACAAAATAAAATGATACGATTAAGAAAAAAACTGTGGTATTTTGTAAATAAACACGAATTCACTGTGTAACTGTGTAACTTTATTAGCAGCGGCCTCCTGAAATGCGCCAACAATAACATCCTCCTCTTTCCCCCTTAATGCTCTCTGGTCATTATGGTAACGCGTAAACATTTCTTTCAATATAAGACACAACTACAACACGGGAAAAGACCCAGGGAAACCGAGTTAACCATAAAAACCCTGAAAACCATCAATTTCACACCCGAGCCTCAACTCTCACGGCCCATGGCCCGGGTGTTGGGGACTGCTGGCTTAGAGGACTGAGGCCTGTGCAGATCAACAGTGGGGAACAGTGCATCACATTGGTATATTCCACATGTGATGGTAACTTGTGTGATTGCCTCAGAGTTCGTCTTAAGTGCTGTCGTCCATAGTACCATTAAGTTCCTGATGTTATTACAGTTCTCACAGCAGGGATTTCATCGTCACTGCTCTTCATGCACTTCTTATCAAGTCATAGCATTTTCATAACACAGACTTGCTTGTGCAAAAGCCATGAAAACAATTAAACCTTATTTGACATTTGTCTAAACATGAATAGGAATTCAAACACTTTCAGCACAGTATGAAGACTTTGTTATCAAAATGTTTCGTTTTATTATCGAAGCCTTGCTGACATTGGAAATAGTTCTGTGTAGACATAAGCTAGAGAAAAAGTGTTCAGACAGAAAAATGAAACGTGAAGGATTTGTTTCAAAACTGATAGCACTGACAGAAGCAAATCATACATGTGGAACTATATGCATGAGACAACAGACGAAGAAATATATACAGTCTTAAAACAGCAGCAAGTCAAAGTGTGTAGGCACATAGCTACAGTTGAGACAGCTCACTGAAGTTCAAACCAAGCCTCAACATAAAGAAAGATGATTGTTGATGCAGATGAGCTGCTGTGAGTAATTCAGACACTATTGATGTACAACCATGGGAATGGTCTGAAATGAGAAAATACTCAGTGAGCAGCAGTTCCCCCTGTTGATGTCAGGAGTCAGAGGAGGATGTCCAGACTGCTTTGAGCTGAGAAGAAGGCAAGAATAACTCAGTCAGCTACTTGTTACAAACGAGGTAGGCAGCATCTGTATATAGACATAGAAAATAATGAATCAAGCAGAAAAAACAAATTGAGTTCCTTTCCATCTTGCAGGAGACAAAAATGGCTTTTCAAAGAGCAAAAAGTGCAAAAAATATCATCAGCTGCATCTTCCTGGAAGATACTGCCAACCCCGGCCATAACTTTCTAGAGTGAAGCAATATTTTAACGGATGTTTCACATGGTGGCCAACACCTGTTTGCTCACTGGGGAATCCTACAGGTCCTTAGAAACTTCAACAATAAAACTCATGGACTTTATGGCCTGTCTTTTCCTTCTTTAACTGTATAAATTTACCGTGTAGTCTTAGTGTGTTGTAAGACAGCGGTCCCCAACCCCCGGGCCTCGGACCGGTACCGGGCCGCGAGAGTTGAGGCTCAGGTGTGAAATGTCTGGTTTTCAGGGTTTTTATCGGTTTTCAGTGTTATTTTGTTATCGTTAACTCGGTTTTCCTGGGTCTTTTCACGTGTGTTATGAATAAATCTTCTTTTTTTTGGTACCGGTACTAGTTTTATTTTGTTGTATTTATCCGTGACACCTTAAAGGCCGGTCCATGAAAATATTGTCGGCCATAAACCGGTCCGTGGTGCAAAAAAGGTTGGGGACCGCTGTTGTAAGGTTTAACCTTTCGAGGTGGGGTATGGTTTGGGACCACAGCCCTTTATAGGTTTTAGGTTCTGTTAGCGGTGCTTGTTTACATGTGGCTAAAATTCCTCCCAATCCTACTTTTAATTAGGACCAACAAGGTGTAATATTTAACTGTACTTTGGTCACTTTGTTATATTCAGGTCCTCAAAGCTGAGCTCAGTGTTTGTAGAAGACCCCGTCTTTGTGTTTCAGTCTCATCCTACCTTCCTGGACCATGAAACAAATTGTTTTCTATCTGGTTTCATCTGCAGTTGGATAGTGACAGTGGCAAAGACTGCCAGTGGAAGGTTTCACACACACACGCACACACACACGCGCGCACACACACACACACACACTCTCTCTCTCCTGTAACGACACAAGAATGCGACAGACTTGGTGCCATGGTAACCACTGAAAGGCCTGGCACTTATACTGCAATGCTCAGCTGTCACCTCCTCCACTTCCACCTCCCCCGCAACAACTCATCAGCAGCCTGTTAAATGTGACTGGAAGCAGTGCTGTACTCAAAGTGGACATGAAACACGACATGTATTAAGTCTAATTTACATCATGGGGCCCTACACTAAAACCTGTCATAGATTTAACACAAGCCGAATCTAAGACAATGCACAATGTCTGTGGATGGTTACTGCTAACGTTAGGTAACTAGTGACAGAACCTAGACTGTGGTGGAAAACAGGGAAGCTAAAACTAAAAAGCAGTTGAAGGGCATCACTTTTATTCCATACCTGGCTGTAGCAATGAGCTTTGTGTTTAAAGAAAAGGCAAGGATATACTGTCCAGTCTGACTGTCACTTTCAACACCTCTTTAAGCAGTAATTAGTTCTTCATTAGTAGCTGTAACACTCTACATGTGTTGGAAGCACTCAGAGAATACAAGACAAATAACTATCTGATTATCTGACCACTGGATGCACAGCTTTGTGTATTGTTTTTATTCAGTTGATACAGATGGGTTTGTTTTCTGAAAGCATTCTTCATGTTAGTATAAACAATACATTCAACAATAGTCACAGATTAGTGTTGGATAGATTTTGTGAAATCTCCAAATTTCCTTTTCCTTTTTTAAAAGGAAGAACAAAAATGTTTGGAATCCAGCTGTGTTGTTCTTTTTCGCGTTCTCTCAGATGAATTTCATCAGCACCATATATGTGTTGCATCTATAGAAAGATTTTAATCGTTGGGAATAACCAACACAGCTACCATACACCACCTTGGCGACAGTGGGAAAGAAAAACCCCTTTTAACAGGAAGTATGATGTTAGGCCAGAACAGAGTTCACTGCCGCTGGTGGTTGGATGATTCTGGAAAAGACATTCCTTCATTCATTGTTTTGCTGATTTAAATTTTATCAAACATTCAGCAAACTGCCCTCCTCTGTATACAGAACACTGTCTATATATGGGACCTCTATAAAGCAGTGGCTTTGTCCTCCTCTCATCCCCATCGGTCATGGCTCCGGAGGTTTCTTCCTGATAAAATGGTGGTTTTTCTTTCTCACTGTCGCCAAAGTGCTTGCTCATAGGGAGTCATTTAATTGTTGGGGTTTTCTGTTTTTTTGTGTATTATTTATAATATAAATTCAAATTCAATTCAATTCAATTTTATTTATACAGCACCAAATCACAGCAACAGTCACCTCAAGGCGCTTATATTGTAAGGTAGACCCTACAAGAATACATACAGAGCAAAACCCAACAATCATATGACCCCCTATGAGCAAGCACTTTGGCGACAGTGGGAAGGAAAAACTCCCTTTTAACAGGAAGAAACCTCCGACAGAACCAGGCTCAGGGAGGGGCGGGGCCATCTGCTGCCACCGGCTGGGGTGAGAGAAGGAAGACCAATGAATTCTGTTTAATTTATATAGCGCCAAATCAGTTACATTAAGGTGCTTTAGCGTGGATTCAATTGCAGGATCAACTACTGGATTTAGATTCAATACAATGAAATGCTAAAATGTCTAAAACCAAACAAAGACAAAAGAGCTTTTTGAATTATCATCTTAAATGATTGTCTGCTTATCAGAAAACCATTTATTTCCACACTTCTTGAGCAACGTCTCAAACATTTTGTTCTTCTTTAAATGTCACATTTATAATTGTGGGGTTTGACACATGCACGTTCACGTTCCCACAAAGGGCTCACCTGTGATTGGTTTAAATCTGGAAGAAAAGAAAGCCTTGAAGTCTTTCAGCAGTGGTGTTCAGCTTAAACAGATTTCTTTCAGGCTTTTAATATTTGGTCATTTTATTTTTTTTATAAATCACAATAGGATTCACATCAGATGAACCTTTAGAAAAAAACACTGGTGGGTAAACAGCAGAATCAGGAAAGGCTGGTCAGCTGTGGACTGATGATCCACACTTTTACGTGTGACAACAAGAAGCAGGCAGGTGTCTGCGTGTGCTGCTGAAGTTTAATCTTCATGTTCAATGTGTGGAGGCCGAGCTCAAAGGAATGAGGAACTGGTCACTTTGATGGACAGTTACTGCATTAAATCAAAGGACAGCTTGGCAAGTCAGTTGCAAGAAAACAGATTCTTAGTTTCTTAGTTAACTAAGTAAACTGAACTTTTGAAAATGTGATCAGATACAGGCCGTGCTCATGTTGCCGGTGAGTACTAAACATCTGGCTCCAGAGCTCAGCTGTCTGTGGGTTCAGGCTCCAGTGTTTCATCTGGAAACAGGAGAGGACGGTGTGACCGGCTCTCTTTGATGAGGAGCTCATTTGTCTGATTAAACAGGTTTCTGCTGTCATCATGTGTAAATCTGAAGGATATTAGAACAAGTTACATGCAATGCTTGTAGCCACTGCATGCTACTTGTGTTAGGTTTTTATGTGTTGTGGTTATCTGTGTGCAACTACACGGCAGATTAACTTCAGCGTGTCTGTGGATCCGTCACTCTGGTGTCCTGCCTTTGACCCACAGTCCACAGGGAAACCATCAATCTGCTGTCTGTTGTCACTGCTCAAATATTTCTTACAGTTATTTTAATTTGAGTTTGATAAGTTTGTGTATTTGTTCATTTAAAATCTTAACAGTGTTCATAAAGAGACTAACAGGACCATCATTAAAGAGCTGTTTGTGTTAGTGCTTTGATCTGTGCTTATTAGTAATTATTGTTTCCATAAAGAGCCAGAAAACACTTTGATCAAATACTGATGATCAACTATCCCGAATCCTATATAAAAGTTGTAATAGTATATGTACATTCTGTAAAAAGACACTTTTACTGAAGTAGAAGTACAGATGTTATGTGTTAAAATATACTTGTTGAGGCATTAAACTGTAAACCACAGCTGGAGCTATTTCACTGTGGGTAAATCACACCACAGTTTATTAGTTAGACTGTGTTATATTAATGCTACATAACATTAGAGTTCTCTGTAAAATATCTGCCATTGTGAAAGATTGATCTGTGCTACTTATCAGTAACTTTGTGTCTTTTTGATGATTTGTTGATGTTTTGAAGGTAAAGTTTGACGACTTTGTTATTTGTGTTGTGCACGTGTGGATGTCCTGATCTATCACCGGCTTCACTTTAATACCGAAAAACATCTTAAAAACCGTTGAACTCGGGGGCAGGTTTCTCATGCTCAGTCTACTGTGTTTGCTGCAGACGACATGTCTGTATTTTGACCAGAGTTTACAATAGCTAGATGTACCTGATCCTCGTTTTGTTTTTAAAATCATGAAGGCTGTGTAATACTGTACAGATGAATGGGACATCTGTGCAGTCAAACCTGACTCCTCTCTAAGTGCACAGAGCAGACACGCTGCATATGACTTGTATGCGTGGGTTTTTGAAGTTACAAGCAGTTGCACTCATGAAATGAAAATATTTGCTCCGATTATGTTTTTTTCTTCTTCACGTGTGACTTATGATAACAAATCTCTCCACAGCCATCTGCCATGACAACATGGGGTAAGGGCAGGCAGAGATGCGACGAACACGCGTGATGTTAATAATAAGCATTCAGCACGTTGGTGGCAGCCACAACAGACATGATTACATACATGCTGTGAAAACACATTTGCCCTTTTCATGACTTCTTAGTTATTTGCAAATTTCTCACACTTACATATTTCAGTTTTAAATAATGATTTCCTTCATCATGCCTGGCAGGATCTACACCCAGACATGATTATTAGCAGACCTGTGGACTCACTTACATAGAACCTTTCTGACAAAGTGAAGTGGAACAAAAGATCAAAAAGCATCGCGATCTAAAGAAAATCATGGACATGTGAGAAACCTGTGAGTCTCATTCCAACAGTTCATGTCCTGAAGGTTAAGCACACTTGTGTTATGGAGCAGGACGATGGTCTGAAACACCCAGCAGCTCCACCTCTGAAGGGCTCAAATGAACAAAATGACTTCAGTTTGATTCAGATGTCATCTCATGAAACAGGCTGTTCTTTGCCCACTGAACCATTTATTAAGGCTGAATTCATTTTCCCTTTTTTAAGCCTTTTTCTCTGTTAACTGAAAAACTGCATTTCGTATCTAAGATATTAAAATTAGTTTGATGATCAGAAAGTGCGTTAAGTGTGACAAATCAGCAAAATGCTTTTTCACAGCACTGTGTATCGTGTTTATGCATACGAAGTTCATTCCTATATCCATCTTAAGGAAAACACAAATGAGCTGCATGATTTCTATTCAGAGTTCTTTCACCATTATAAAAATGAGGCAACACAACGTGTTCCCAATCATTGATGTTACTGTGTTACATCACTTTCTGCAGAATAAGAAAAAATCTTTGAATTTGAATTCATACAAATGAACTTAAAACACAGCCACTCATCCAACCTCACACACACACTGGGCTCCTTCCTATACCTAGACCACAATACACTCCATAGGAACAACTGTGAGTGAGCATATGTCCAAGCACACTCACTTACAAGGCTAAATACAATCTGTAGAATTGTACAGTTAATGTCAGCACTGAAGTCAAAACTGAGAATAAGATTTCTATCAACAACATAAAGAACAAAAGCATCTCTCCTCAAGGACAGTTTAACCTCACCCCCCCGCAGCATCACTACGTCCACATCAACAAACAGCGTCATTTCCATGTTAGAAGATGCAGTCGATACTGTGGTGTGACCCTGCACTCTAACAAAGGTAAACTTTGTGTGTGTGTGTGAATGGACCTACCTGAGAGAGGGTAGCAGGCTAATGCAGAGGGCTCTGCTCTGTTTCTGAGTGCAGCTTTATACTGGCAGCTCTGCATGGCTGCGTTTGCCTCTGATTGGACAGATGGTGAAGGAGGGCTACACTGGAGGCAGCCAATGCTTGAGCTTTCTCTGATGAACACAGTCAAGCTGAGAGGAGATCATCTTGTCCTTTTGGACTCGTTCTATCCTACACTGGGACTGATTTGAAACACGTGCTTATTTTCTCTCTCTGGGAGGAACGGACATGTATTGAAATGAATTTAAATTTCACTACTTATCTTTTGAAATTAAACCTACATTAAATTCAGTTCAGGTCACTTCAACTGTATGACAACAGTTGGCTCAAGACACTTTATAAAACAAGCTATAGACCCCACACTAATACAGAGAAAACCCCAACCATCAGAAGACCTGCTGTGAGCACGCACAGGACAGTGATCGACACATGACGAGTGCGAATAGAAAGGAGCGTGAATGAAGTGTATCATGCTATCATCCTATTGTAGCATAACTAAGGGAGGATTCAGGGTCACCTGGTCCAGCCCTAACTATATGGTTTAGCAAAAATGAAAGTTTGAAGCTTCATCTTTAAGGCAGAGGAAGGCTCTGAAAACTGAAGGCTCTGCCTCCCATTCTACTTTTAAATACTCTAGGAACAACAAGTAGGCCTGCAGAGCGAGAGCGAAGTGCTCTAATAGGGTGATATGGTACTACAAGGTCATTAAGATAAGATGGGGCCTGATTATTTAAGACCTTGTATGTGAGGAGCAGGATTTTGAATTCTGGATTTATCAGGAAGCCAATGAAGGGAAGCCAGTAAAGGAGAAACCTGCTCTCTTTCAGTACTCTCTGCGGCATTTTGGATCAGCTAAAGAGTTTTCAGGGAGCGATCGTGGCTCAAGAGTTGGGCGTTCGCCTTGTAATCAGAAGGTTGCCGGTTCGAGCCCTGGCTTGGACAGTCTCGATCGTTGTGTCCTTGGGCAAGACACTTCACCCGTTGCCTACTGGTGGTGGTCAGAGGGCCCGGTGGCGCCAGTGTCCGGCAGCCTCGCCTCTGTCAGTGCGCCCCAGGGTGGCTGTGGCTACAATGTAGCTGCCATCACCAGTGTGTGAATGTGTGCGTGAATGGGTGGATGACTGGATATGTAAAGCGCTTTGGGGTCCTTAGAGACTAGTAAAGCGCTATATAAATAAAGGCCATTTACCATTTAAGATAATGTGATTAGTAATAAATACATGAACTAGGTTTTCAGCATAATTCTGAGACAGGACGTTTCTAATTTTAGAGATGATGCACAAATACAAGAAAGCAGTTCTGCATGTTTGTTTAATATTTGCATTAAAGGACATCCTGGCCACATCTCACTGAGGCCAAGGTGAGGACACACAGACTGATAGGACACCATTTCTAAGATTTTCATGGCCAAATGCAACAGTATCATACAGTGAACTGAGGTCTAGCAGGACGAGCAGTCCACTTTCAGAGAAGATCATGTGTAACCTTCACTAAAGCTGTTTCTGTGCTGTGATCAATTTTGGTGGACAGAAGGATGGGCCTCTGCGGACATAGCCAATAAAGGACGATGGAAGAGCCGTGGCGTCCAGGTCCAGGTCCAGACTGAGCAAACGCAGCCTTAGCCATTTAGTTATTCCGGCATGTGTGTGAAGTGCGGAGTGAGTAGGAGTGAGCTCCCCAATATTTTTGGGAAGCCTTGTTTTCTCCTGTGTTGTTAGACCAGGGAGGTCAGACTCAGAATCAGAATCGCGTTTATTGGCCATGTATATGCACAGACACATACAAGGAACTTGGTTCCGGTAGATGGTGACTCTCAAGCACAGCAATGTATAATGTAATAATAATGTAATGTCCACAATGTAAGCAACACAACCCCCCCACACACACGTGGATATATACAGCTACACATGCATACACAAGCTGTGTAAACCAACCATAAATAACCTAAACTTATATACATAAAATACAGAAATGAATGAGGTGGAATGAATACTACAAAATGTACATAAGGTGCAGTTGCAGTCTGGCAGTGGGAGCAGTGTGACAGGTCAACTGTTTAGGAGGGAGATGGCGAGGGGAAAGAAACTGTTCCTGTGTCGGGTGGTCCTGGTCTGCAGGCTTCTGTACCGTCTGCCAGAGGGCAGTAGGTCAAAGAGTCTGTGTCCAGGGTGTGAGGGGTCTGCGATGATTTTCCCTGCCCGTTTCCTGGTTCTTGAGAGGTACAGATCCTGGATGGAGGGCAGGGGGGCGCTGATGATCCTTTCTGCTGCCCATACAGTCCGCTGCAGTCTGCTCCTGTCCTGTTTAGTGGCTGCTCCATACCAGACTGTGATGGAGGAGCACAGGACAGACTCAATGACCGCAGTGTAGAACTGGATCAGCAGCTCCTGTGGAAGACTGTACTTCCCCAGTTGTCTCAGGAAGTACATCCTCTGCTGGGTCTTTGTGAGGATGGAGTGTTGGTCTCCCACTTCAGGTCCTGGGAGATGGTGGTACCCAGGAACTTGAAGGTCTTCACAGTTGACACAGGGCTGTCTGATATGGTGAGGGGGAGCAGAGTTGAGGGATGTCTCCTGAAGTCCACTGTCATCTCTACAGTCTTAAGAGTGTTCAGCTCCAGATTGTGCTGACTGCACCAGAGTACCAGCCGCTCAACTTCCTGCCGGTATGCAGACTCATCACCATCCTGAATGAGGCCAATGATGGTGGTGTCATCTGCAAACAGTCACTGGTGTAGAGGGAGAACAGTAGTGGTGAGAGGACACATCCTTGAGGGGCACCAATGAGGGACCGAGTTTCAGAAGTGATCTCCCCCAGCCTCACTTGCTGCTTCCTGTCTGTCAGGAAGCTGGTGACACGGGAGAGTTTGGAGGAGAGAAGTTCAGGCACGATGGTGTTAAAAGACGAACTAAAGATTCATTAGAGAGAAATAGTCTAAATAAATAATAATTGTACTGAAAGTAGCTGTACGCTATACAACCAAGATAGCAGCATGTACTGACAGTGACTTTAGACCTAAAGTCCTCACGTCTGTAGTCATGCTGTGCTTCGAGCAGATAGTGTCTCAGCAGAGACTAACCCCCTCCCTCCACCCTCACCAGTGTGCTCACAGAGGATCACCATCAGCGTTCACAGAGAGCTGAACCATCTGAACAACAGGAAGAGCCATGTGAGGATGCTCTTCATGGACTATGGCACAGCGTTCAACACCATAATACCAGACATAGTGCAGCATTTACCAGGGCAGAGGTAGAGAATTTGTCCGGCTGGTACTCAGAAAGTAACCTCAAGCTGAACATCCTTAAAACCAAAGAACTCATAATGGACTTCAGGAGGCTCAGACAGATCAGAACGAATCTGTCTGCACCTTCAAGTTTATGGGGACCCACTTCTCCGCCAATCTCACCTGGACCCACAACACCATCGCCGGGGTAAAGAAGGCCCAGTAGCGTCTGCACTTCCTCTCTGTCCTGAGGATGAATAACCTGGACCAGCTGGCCTTCTACCGCTCCTCGGGCCTCCTGCCTGGTGTTTGGTACTCAGGGGCCACGACTGAGAGCAGGTAGGCTGCATAGAGGGTCAGTAACACCAAAAAAATCATTGTCTGCCTTCTGACAGGCCATCACCAGATCCTCCTGTCTCAGGAAAAGCAAAGCCAGCACAGGTGAGCCCTCACACCCTGCTCAACACCTGTTTGACCCGCTCCCCTCCAGCCAGCACCTCAGGTCAATCAGGTCCCACATCTCCAGACTTACTAAAAGCTTCTTTCCCTGGGTCATTCAGACAAAAAAACACTATCCCCCACACCCCACCCCTGCCCACTCACCTCACCAATCTGAGCCATGGTCTGAGTAAATGCCGTCACTGAAGCCACTCACATATGGACTCAATACTCAGACCAAGTCCTTTTGCACTGCTTCCAAGCACTTTGTTCTCCAAAGTGTTCCTTTGCCTTGTTTTTATCTATTCCTCATGTCTGACTGTTTATATTTTATTCCTGTACAGTTGGTGTGGAGCACCCATCATTTCTTTGTCCATGTACAATGACAGTGAGGGGCTATTCTTTTCTATTCTGGGTATTCCTAATAATAAGAAGTTATGTGAGTTGGTAAGGATTTGTTTTTTCTTTTATGGTTAAAATGTTATTTCTGAAGAAATTCATGAAGTTCTTAAGTTTAAACAAATCCTCTGCCAACAGACTGACTCTTTGTCAACCTGGCCACAGTGCTGAAAAGAAACAAGAGTTTTTCTTATTTGTTCTTATTTATTATTCTTTACTAATTAAAGTTTGGCTTACCAGATCAATTTGCACGAGCTTAAGCCTCATTTTTGTGCTTCTGTACAGCATCTAAAGATTCTTTTTCTTTCATATTAAAAACGGTAACTGTTACTTTATTGTTGTGTGGCTTAACATTAGAACTTTAACATTAGTTACTACTGTCTCTTATAATGACTATCATTTACAAATTGATTGCATATTGTTTTAATATGACTTGAAACTAGCACGTGAGACCATAATATCTTTAGGAAAGTGTTAGCTCTTCCTAGATTTACCCACAGACTTTCAGAGAACTGGAAGTGTTTCCAAGGCCACTGGTTTATGTTAAACTGATTTAAGACACTGTCATGTTTCTGAGATCCCAGAAGCTTCAACATTTTCATTAAGAGATTCTTTTCATAACCAACACCAATCCTGACATCCATACCCAATAGCAGGACTGCAGTAAGCTTCCTGGTGTTTGTGTCTAACCAGATACTTACTCATCTCCTTGGTCTCCAGTAACATTGTGACAAATCAACCAGGATGGACAGTGGTGTGAAAAAGTGTTTGCCCCCTTCCTAAGTTCCTATTTTTTTTGTGTGTTTGCTCACACTTAAATGCTTCAGATCATCAAACAAATGTAAATATTAGACAAAGATACCAGAAGTAAACACAAAATGCACTTTCTAAAAGAAGGCATTTATGATTAAGGGGAAAAAAAATCCAAACCCACGTGGCCCTGTGGGAAAAAGTGATTCCCCATAAACCTAATAACTGGTTGGGCCAGGCTTAGCAGCAATCTGCTGCAAATTGCAATCAAGCATTTACAAAACTGACAGTGAGTCTTTTACAGCACGGCGAAGAAGTTTTGTCAAGAAATCGTTCAGTCTCTTAACCCAAGCAGCTGTTTCCTGATCTGCTGCTGTGAAGATGTTAGGATATGAAAAAGGTCTCTGTGGTATAGCTGTAGTTCAGGGCCATTTTTAATTGGCCAGCAAGTAATTTTATAAATTAAATAGAATATGGCCGCACTTCAACTTTTGCTTGGGTGTATTGCACTTCTTAGTTTTAACACCAGGGGGAGCTGCTGTTGATCAAGGCAGTTGCTCCACCAAAAAGGACAATCACAGAAGTAATGTACCCCAAGTTACTAAACATGGCAGAACCAAAGAAGCGAAAAGTAGAAAGTGAGTGCAGAAAATTTCAGACATGGTGGGAGAGTGAATATTTCTTCAAAGAGTTCAAGACAAAGTGTGTCTGTTTGATCTGCACTGAAACTGTGGCAGTTATGAAAGAGTATAATGTACCATGTCATTATGAAACCAAACATCGGGCCTATGCATCCGACACTGGTGCTGAGTGAGAGCAGAAATTAAAGCAAAGGGTAGCTCTCCTGCAGGGTCAGCAGCAGTATTTATCTCGTGCTCGAAAGGTCCAGGAAAAGGCTCCAATAGCCAACTCATCACAAGACATGGCGAGCCTTTTTCAGATGGAGACCTCATAAAACACGGCCTCGTTAAAGTCACCGAAATAATGTGCCCGGAAAAAGTGCAGAACTTCAACAACATCAGCATGTCCAGAAATCCAGTCGTGCGATGCATTGAAAACTCGTCAGCCAACATTAAACTGCAACTGTCTGATAAAGCTGCGCTTTTGATTTTTACTCCATCGCATGTGATGAGAGCACCGACGCCACAGACGCCACACAGCTGCTATTTTTTTTGCGGGGAGTGGACGAGAGCACGAGCGCTTTAAAAATCTATTCCACGGTACCCGTGTGTTAGTAAGCATGCACGTGCACACATGCTTCAAATATCAATAATGTGCATCGATTCTGTCACTACCCTGGTTTTGCGCAACACTTTCTTTATACGCACAGCGCACGCACACGTAGTCAGCTGATCTCATCTGATGCAGATCTGCTCCTCGATCAAGTGACATTTGTCTGGATTTTTGGCACGAGTGGCGATCAGCACCACAGCTGGATGGCCCAATTTACATACCCAGCACAGCTGATACTCACCAGAATAATTTACTAAAATTATGCACTCCTGTTATTAAGTCCAGTTCAGTCTGTTAATGTTGATAACCGTTTCAAACGAACGTTAACAGGTGTGTTGCTGAGCCTAATAACTTAAATAACAGGCTTGAAATGTACCCGTCCCATCTTCATTGTTTTTCTCTGTGCTGTAAATCTTCTGTCTAAGAAGAAATCTGAGGCTGTTCTGAGAATGAGCTACCAAAGCTTTTTCTGAATAAATCAATAAAGACCCATTTATGGAAAGCTGTGATAAAGGCAGCTTTAATTATATTCAACAATATAACACATTTGACCACTTTTAAGTGATTTTTCTAACTTTAATACACTAAAGTTAAGGTTATATACCTAATTTCTAGTAAGCGGCCCAGCCCCTCCTATATTTTTATGTATGTGGCCCTCAGTGAAAAAAGTTTGGACACCCGTGCTGTAGTTGGTCGGCAGCACCTGTAGGGGGAGCATTTTTAGCCTTCTTAGGAAAAGTGACCTTATCCAACAGAGCTGTGATGTTAGCTTTCCTTGATAGATCCTAGGAGATCCCGTGGAATCTAAACCATGGTACACACTCCACCCTGTTACTGTTGATGAAGACTGGAGCATTACCCTCACGAAAGTCAGTGGTAACAAGTTTTATGGAGTGATGAACCCAAATTTGACATCTTGATTCAGTTAATTGTGGATGTGTATGTTGGAGGTCAGGAGACAGTTAAAAAGGCTGTGTCATGGTTTGGGGCTGCATTTGAGCCAGTGGTTATTGGGGAAGTATAAACACAGAAAAATACAGTAAGATTTGCTTTCCATCGTGCTACGGCTGAATTTTTCAGTTTGACAATGTCGCCAAACTGCTAGTGCAGTAAAACCGTACCTAGCACTTTCTGTCAGCTCAGAGATTCGACCTCAACATTAGTGGAGCAGTACATGATCATCTTAACAGAGAATGGAACATCTGAAGTTAATGAGTATTCACCAGTTGCCCTCACAGTGTATTTCTTGACCCAGCTAAAACCACAGGTGAAAACATCTATAGAGTTTCTGCAGTTAGCATACAAACCAAATCTGGGACTGGATGCAGCAAAGAGGTTAGTCTTTGGGGGGGTCTCGCTTTCTTTGATTTTTTTAAACACCATTCAGCCACTGATACTGAGCTACAGGACATCTCACTAAATTCATCCACCATTTCATGGATCACTGAGCGCCTGACAGACAGGCACAGTATCTGAGGAGGAGCTGTGTCAGTGTAGTACCATAAAACTGTGTGTGTGATTTGGTGATGTGAAATTCAGAGCTCCACAGGGTACTGTGTTGTCTCCATTCCATTTCACCTCAGACTGTCAGTACAGCTCAGTCTGTGCTCATTCTGCAGAGGCTGCATGTGCTATTGACAGGCAGGAGCAGTGCTTAGAGAAATCATCTGCATCTGAATGTGAACAAGAACAGAGGGCTAATGATCAACTTTAGAAGGAAGAGGCAAATGGTTTGTGCTGGGACAGAATGGTAAATGGACTGATTGCTATATAGCACTTTTCTACTCTCTGTACTCAAATACATACAACATGCCACATTCACCCAATCACACCCATTCTCACAAGCACTGTCTCTAAACTGGGTGCTTTTCGAACTACATTCACACACACGCATGGATTCATCGGAGAGCAACGTGGGGTTAGTATCTTGCCCAAGGACACTTGACATGCAGACTGGAGGAGCTAGGGATTGAACCAGCAACCTTCCGGTCAGTAGGTGACCTGCTCCACCACCTGAGCTCTACAGCACAGAATGTTAATGTTAATGTTAAAAAAAAAAAAAAAAAAATGTTGCAGAAAAGTACAGCTACCCAAGTCCCTGATATATATATATATATATATATATATATCTCACACCCACTGGATTATTAGGTGCATTAAGCAAAACAAAACAGTCAGATAAGTCAAACTTTACTCAACTCATTCTTCTTGCTTCCTCCACTTCTGTACCATTGATTCATCAATGTTGAATTCTCTGCAGCTGCTCTATTCCCATGTTGTTGCAGTATATTAATGACTAACCTCGTATTGTGGATGGATTATCTCAGTTGTTCCCTGACTGAAGTTTGGTCCGTTTACAGCATCCTGCCATGCGATTGCATTTGTCTCTAACCATCAGGAACCTTCACGTTAACTTTTATCGAGAGGAAAAAAGTTAGCATTCATCCTCCAGCTTCACTGTGTTTATGCTAACATAGCTGTGTCGCTAGCGATCACATAGCACATGATATACAAGCTAGCCCAACTTCAGTAACCCTACAAACGTCACTGCTGTTTAGTTTTCTGTCTTCATTTATGTTGGAAGTGATAACAGAGCTGTACGTTTGAATGTTTCAGAAATATCTCAGTCAGAACATGCTATATCATGCTTAGGTGGAAACTAGCGAGCTAACTTCCTGCTAACTAAACTAAAGCAGCAACGCTGATCATTTTATTAAAGGTGAAAGAATTTAGACAGTTTGTAACTCTCATTGGCGCCACAGTGTTCGTTTGACTTTGGGACCTGAAGCTGACGGAGTTTTGGACCCAGATTACTCCGCGAGGCTCCTGACTACGGTAATCGTAATGCTCAGACAATCCATCAAGTGGTGCGGCTTAGTAGCTTAGCAAAGTCATACTACAACATTTTTGATAGATTTTTGAGCGCCGTGTACCACATAAAATCGGTTCGAGGTCAGTAAGCCTAACCAGAATTCATACATGAGGCGCACCAATTATAAGGTGCACTGTCGATTTTTGAGAAAATTAAAGGATTTTTGGTGCGCCTTATAGTGCAGAAAACATGGTATATGAAGTCCAACACAAAGGCTATTTACAAAAAAGGAGTGAGCAGGTGCAGTCCCAAAGGAAGGATACAGTGGGGCAAAAAAGTATTTAGTCAGCCACCGATTGTGCAAGTTCCCCCACCTAAAATGATGACAGAGGTCAGTAATTTGCACCAGAGGTACACTTCAACTGTGAGAGACAGAATGTGAAAAAAAAAAATCCATGAATCCACATGGTAGGATTTGTAAAGAATTTATTCGTAAATCAGGGTGGAAAATAAGTATTTGGTCAATAACAAAAATACAACTCAATACTTTGTAACATAACCTTTGTTGGCAATAACAGAGGTCAAACGTTTACTATAGGTCTTTACCAGGTTTGCACACACAGTAGCTGGTATTTTGGCCCATTCCTCCATGCAGATCTTCTCGAGAGCAGTGATGTTTTGGGGCTGTCGCCGAGCAACACGGACTTTCAACTCCCGCCACAGATTTTCTATGGGGTTGAGGTCTGGAGACTGGCTAGGCCACTCCAGGACTTTCAAATGCTTCTTACGGAGCCACTCCTTTGTTGCCCGGGCGGTGTGTTTTGGATCATTGTCATGTTGGAAGACCCAGCCTCATTTCATCTTCAAAGTTCTCACTGATGGAAGGAGGTTTTGGCTCAAAATCTCACGACACATGGCCCCATTCATTCTGTCCTTAACACGGATCAGTCGTCCTGTCCCCTTGGCAGAAAAACAGCCCCATAGCATGATGTTTCCACCCCCATGCTTCACAGTAGGTATGGTGTTCTTGGGATGCAACTCAGTATTCTTCTTCCTCCAAACACGACGAGTTGAGTTTATACCAAAAAGTTCTACTTTGGTTTCATCTGACCACATGACATTCTCCCAATCCTCTGCTGTATCATCCATGTGCTCTCTGGCAAACTTCAGACGGGCCTGGACATGCACTGGCTTCAGCAGCGGAACACGTCTGGCACTGTGGGATTTGATTCCCTGCCGTTGTAGTGTGTTACTGATGGTGACCTTTGTTACTTTGGTCCCAGCTCTCTGCAGGTCATTCACCAGGTCCCCCCGTGTGGTTCTGGGATCTTTGCTCACCGTTCTCATGATCATTTTGACCCCACGGGATGAGATCTTGCGTGGAGCCCCAGATCGTGGGAGATTATCAGCGGTCTTGTATGTCTTCCATTTTCTGATGATTGCTCCCACAGTTGATTTCTTCACACCAAGCTGCTTGCCTATTGTAGATTCAGTCTTCCCAGTCTGGTGCAGGTCTACAATACTTTTCCTGGTGTCCTTCGAAAGCTCTTTGGTCTTGGCCATGGCGCAGTTTGGAGTCTGACTGTTTGGGGCTGTGGACAGGTGTCTTTTATACAGATGATGAGTTCAAACAGGTGCCATTCATACAGGTAACGAGTGGGGGACAGAAAAGCTTCTTACAGAAGACGTTACAGGTCTGTGAGAGCCAGAGATTTTCCTTGTTTGAGGTGACCAAATACTTATTTTCCACCCTGATTTACGAATAAATTCTTTACAAATCCTATCATGTGAATTCATGGATTTTTTTTTCACATTCTGTCTCTCACAGTTGAAGTGTACCTCTGGTGCAAATTACTGACCTCTGTCATCATTTTAAGTGGGGGAACTTGCACAATCGGTGGCTGACTAAATACTTTTTTGCCCCACTGTAAATGAAAGGTAAAATTAGAAATCATCTAATCAAAGTTCAAGCTGACTAAATTATGAGCACGGACATCATAATAAAATGATATATTTAATATTTTTACAACAAAGGTTTTAATATTTTGACATGTTTATGCCCCGCCAATACCAGACTCTCCCATTCCAACTCCTAAAGTGCACTAGAAACAAGGAAATTTGGTAGATAACTGCCATCAGAAATTTAAGACATAGACTTGACCAAACAAATGAACTTAGATCAAAGGTATGAGCACAGGTTGATTCACAGCACAGTACCATTTAATGCAACTCAGTTACAAAGCAACAAACTAACTGAATGATAAAATTTAAATTCCAGTGGCACAGTTACTAATAAACAAAAAGTCTATCAGGTGTTTCTATCACTCAAGAGAAGTTAAGGTTTCATAATGGCACGAATCACAATTTATTATTATTAAAGATTGGCAGGCTGAGAAGTACTACATTGGCTTGGCAGCAGAAAATGCATGCATGAACACATTCACCAGAAAAAAAAGACAAAGAAAGAATCAAAGAAATGATGGGGAAGAAAAATCACCTAACAAATTCTATTCCCAGTTCTTTTCCTAACAATTCAGTTTCTCATTTTCCTGTTTGATTGAGCTTCATCTTCTCCATTTTGACCGCTCCTGTAAATAAGGACTGTGCTTTCCATACTTGTGGATGAATGTTGGCTTGTGGAGTCCTAAATCCTCCTGGTCTCTTTAGGTATCTGTAATGTCTCTGAGCTCTATGACCTTAGCTATATGCACCTTGGGTTGAAATACTTTGCTTCTGTACCCCTGTGGGTGGTATAAAAGATACTCTTCCCTGTTGATTTCATTTTCATCCTCATCGTTGTCGTTATTATCAGAACTGTTGTCAATAATCACCAACTCAGCTTGAATGTCTTCCTCCTCCTCAGCATTCTCGTAGCCCATGAAGATCATTGATATGGGTTCTAGCTCCCCCGGCAGAGTGCTGACAAGGTTCAGAGAGACATTATTTTCTGCACAAGAGGGTAAATCTTTGTTAGAGTCACCTGAGGTGCCTAGCAAGGGATCAGGATCAAATGTATGGTGGACGAGTGAAGAACTAGATCTATCTAATGTTCTGTAGACTGGCTCTTTGGGTCCAGGCATTCCTTCAGGCCTGAATTTAACTGAAACAAGAGCTGCTGTGTTTGGACTGCTTGTATCTGTTGTGCTGTTGGCGAATGCTCTTGGACACTTGGTGCTAAAGTGTGACTGTGGTATTAGAAAGGTCTCACACTTGGCCTGCTCTCGAGAGTGCAGTTTGGCCCCTTCTCCAACTCTTCGTACTTTTAAAGTCGAGTCTTGACAGATCGATAGAGGAGTTTTGTTTGGGGGGTTTTGTTCCTGCAGGCCTTGGCTGCAGTGGTTTTTCTCATTTAGGATTAGAGATCCAGTTTTGAATGAGTTTACACTCCGTAAGGGGCTGGGTTTTGAGTTTTTTGTTAGTGATTTAGTTGATTTCCTTGGTGTTGATGGCCTATTCGTCCCTATATAGGGCACAGAATAGACAGGTAGATGGTACTGCACCTCAGTAGGTACATTCCTATCAGCGGCCTGATGCAGAAGCTCTTCTACCTCGGTAGGGGTCATCTCTCCAACTGTTTCACTATGGATTTTAGTTGTCCCTGGGTGCAGTGCATATACAGACTTACGTCCATCATCATACACCTTTATCCCATTCTTTTGGATGGTTTCTGGGATGATGGTTGAAGCTGACACCACATGACTTTTGCCTGTTTTCTTATCATTTTCCACACTGATCTTCATCGCAAATGTAGCTGGAATGAAAGACATAGATGAACTCTTAGGACATGTACTGGACAATAAATATTGTTCAAATAAAGTTTATATTGCTGAATTTTCTTCTAATGCTAGATTTGGAAGAGTTTTCTTTGTATTTAATGACAGAAAAACTCCCTCAGCACCTCATGAAAGCTCCTGCAGTCGTCATAGTGGCTAAGATGAACAGGCACATGGCTTAATACATGAGCCCTGAAAGGAACTAGCAGAAACCAGCAGGAGAAAAACACCAGCTGCTAGTAGACAGAGCAGGTACTCGAGATTGCAAGATCAGACTGAACAACCTGTGCAACATCTCCATCGACTACAAGAAAACCTGTGACTCAATGCCTGGGATGCTTAGAACTGTACAAGATGAACAAGTGCCTAAGAGCCATCATCAAGAGCTCAGTGGGAATGTGGTGAACAACACTACAGGCCAATATGTCTGTGTAGGTTCTCAGTCATTAAGGCCTCAGTAGGCTAAGGAGCTTAGAAACAAAGCCAGTGGACTTTTGTGAAATTTTGTGATTTTCACCTCTCATCCAAAAGACTTGTTTACTTCTAAAACCAAATGGTGGAAAGTCCCAGGTATTCAAACACTAGTGGGGGTTGACCCTGAAGAGGGTCACTGACCCACTATCAATCATGTGCGTCATCACAAGAGCCAGGGTATGAAAAAAGGCATGAGTTATTAACACCAGGGGTTTCACGGGAAACCACTGTGAGACATGTGACATACTAAGGTCAACTGATGGGTTGAGGCACCTGGGAAGGGATCTGAGGACTGCATGGTCTATATTACTTCTCTTTCAAATCATCTGTCTTCTTCATCCAAAGTGTAAACATTGGCATGCTCAAATGAGTGACCTGTATCCTTACAGTACAGCTATCTCTTGTCCTGTTGAGGTGGCTCTTCTATGTTGTGCAATTTGTTTATGGACTGGCTGTTTAGTTTCTCCAATGCAGAAGTTTTAAGCACTTCTCCCTGCACCCCACAGCATACACTATGCTGCTTAGCTTGTTTGTTTGTGAGTTTTGTCCTTGGGATTACCTGTCATGGTTCTGGTCTTTCTGGTCGGGCTCTTTCTGTGTTTAGAGTTGGGTTTTGAGAAATGGTTTATGTTCCTAAGTTCTATTGATATACTTTGGTTTCTTTTTGTATTTTATGCTTAGTCTTTTGTTCGTGGGTCATCATCATGGTTTGCCTTTATTAAGATGATTCTGTCTCCGAGCGTTTGGATTTGGGTCCTACACATCACACTCAGTCTGTTAATTCCACAGACCTCGACAGACTTAGTTTCCATCTAAGGGTGTGCCCGTGTCGGAAGTGCATTGGGATGTTGTGCTTGGAGTTTCTCTGACAGACCTGCTAATAAGGGATGACAGTGTCGTTCCATTTGTCATTCTGTTTCTCCCCAGTTCTGACCTTCTTTCTTGTGCGTCTTGAAGACCCAGTTGGAATAACCACATGTGATAACACTTTTCTTTATGTGTGTGTTCCCTAATGCTGTCCACAAATGTACACTGAATCAGATAAAATCATATTGTCCTTTGATTTGGTTTCACTCTTCAATTGTATCCCTACAACTAAGGCATCAAAAATGGTCAGGAAACAACTACAGTAACAAAAGCTTTTACGTACAATATACATTTTTTGCTGGGGGAATGCATTTGATACGTGCTGCTTCAGTCTATCTTACTACAACCATTGAAATGCAAACTGTGCATGCATGTATTAACTTGGTGATATCAAAAATGTATAAATACTGTAATTGATTCTAATCTGCTGCTGAGTCTATGTTACACTGTTGAAACTGAAGCTACTAGAACACAGGACACACACCAAGAATTCCTATGGAATCACGCATGTTAATTTCACTTTGATCTGTGACAAAGTCACAAACCTTCTTTATCAGGTTGTGGGACAATAAACAGTTGCAGTGCTCTAAAGTACAGCCATCACCTTAGAAATACAAACTGATAATTTTCTGGAATTACAATATTTATTTTATGCTCTATCACTAAAATACTAAATTAAGATTTGCGTCAAGCATTAATTCCCTGTGCTTTTTACAACAGATTTATAGACTTTTAATCACCACGTCATAAAATAGGTAGCAGTCATAGGGATCATTTTCTGTGGAAAAATAATGATATAATCTGGGAAATGGAATAAGGGAAGCATCCCCTGGTATGTTGCCTGAGCTTTGTGGTAGGTCCCAGGCCTCTGGAAGAAGCCCCAGGAAGTATCTTCAACAAACTCAATAACATATTCAACAACAGTTTAACCATGAAGTCTAAGTTGAGTAACACTATGTAAGCAAGTCCAAGAGTCTCAACTCTGAGTAAGCTCACGCTCAGTTAAGCATGTGTGTGACAAAAGAATGAAAACCATTGAAAACCAGTTTTTATACTTTCTGTGGTCACGAATTACCCAACATTTTACTGAAAAATACAGGACAGCATGTTTTATTAGGAAAGGCAAACAAAAAAGTCTACGATTTCATTGATTTTAAATATTTCAGCACAGTTTTCATTTTAAATAAAGAATACAGATCATTTTGGGAAAGAATAAGCTGGATCCAAAGTGGATACACATCCAGTCTGAATCTGCAATCCTTATGTCTTTTGGATTTGTCCTGCAGTGCAAAAGGACTGAGAGCAGACACGAGTCAGGGTAATCAAACTCAGTGTTGCTGTATTGAGACTTTAGATGATTTTCAGTGGTTCTCGCTCTGACTTTCAGACACTGTGCCTTTTAAAATGTTTTTTTTTACAACATGTAGTCCTGAACTAATTCTCAATTTGTAAACAAATGTAACATAAAATATTGAGAACTCAGACAGGATGCAGCTAAAAGTCCACTTTAAAACACATTTTTTGAGTCTTAAACTCATTTCAACCTCATCGTCTCTCAAATATTCACATCATCGTTACCCAACTGTAACAGACCTTTTTTCATTAGTTTGGCTAATTACAAGATAACAAATGACTAATTATTGATCAGTGTGTTATGTGTCTAAAGTTTTATATAGATAAGTTGTGTAATGTACCCGAAAGGTTGGTTCTGTTCATCTGGACGCAGCGTTATCAGTGGGAGAAACGTTTCATCAGTCATCCACGTGACTTCTTCAGTCTCAGCTGACTGCAGCAACAGGACCACTCTCAGCACCGACCAAGTGTGTTTGAACTGTGTCTTCTTTCCACATATTTCACATACAAGGGTCAGTTCTACAGGCAGAATCATGGGTGCCATGGGCTCCCCTGTTTCACCCATCGTGGCCAATTTGTACATGGAAAAAGAGGAAAAGAGGGCTTTGCTATCCTACCCTGGAACACCACCAAGCCATTGGTTCAGATATGTGGATGACACCTGGGTGAAAATCAAATCTCAGGACGTACCACATTTCACGGATCACATTAACTCGGTGGACCGACACATCAAATTCACCAGGGAGGATATGAACAGTGGCAGGTTAGCCTTCTTAGACTGTGAGATTTCCATCAGTAATGGGGGACATCTACAAGCTGACGTGTACCGTAAACCTACACATACGGATCAGTATCTGAGGTTTGACTCTCATCATCGACTGGAGCACAAACTGGGAGTCATCAGGACGCTACAACACAGAGCGAACACCATCCCCACTGACACAGCAGCCAGGGAGGCAGAAGAACATCAAGAAGGCCCTGAGTAAATGTGGTTATCCCAGCAGGACTTTTGTCAAAGCTGGAAAGGCTCCTAAAGAAACCTCCAGCCGATCCAGGACAGAAGGACAACCAATGACTAAGCAAAAACATGTAGTGATCCCGTACGTGTCAGGAGTATCGGAGCAGCTGAGACGCATTTTCTCTAAACATCGTGTTTCTGTGGCTGTAAAACCCCAAAACATGTTGCGGCAAAAACTGGTCCACCCCAAGGATCGGGTCCCCCGACACAAACAGAGTAACATAGTGTACGCTGTTAAGTGCAGGAGGATTGGCAGGATTTATACATCGGGGAAACCAAACAACCGAAGAGGATGGCACAACACAGAAGAGCCACCTCGTCAGGCCAGGACTCTGCAGTATATTTACACCTACAGGCCAGTGGACACTCTTTCAATGATGAGGATGTAACATCCTGGACAGGGAGGAACACTGGTTTGAGGGCGGAGTCAAGGAGGCCATTTACGTGAAAAGGGAAAGACCATCTCTGAATCGAGGAGGGGGCCTAAGGGTACATCTGTCACCATCTTACAATGCTGTGATTGCAGCCATTCCCCAACTCTCTGTGAATGGGACTCATGGCCATTGATCAGTGGTTGTTGATCAATGGTCATGAGAATTTGCATAATCACGATGAAGGAACTGACCTCCCAGCACCTTGTTCCTTCAGTGGGCTGGTTTCAGTCATTATGCAAATGTACTGTTTATAAGATTGAAACCTGCAGTCAGCTGAGACTGAAGAAGTCACCTGGATGATGACGAAACATTTCTCCCAGTGAAAACGTCCAGATGAACAGAATCAACTTTTTGGAGATTTACCTGGATGACTGAGCATGCATCAAGACTGATGTAATGTACATTACATTTTTCCAGTGCAAGGAAACTGACAGCTGGCATCAGATGTAGGATACGAACAGCATGTACCAGTCACATAACCACTGAAACATGGTAACATTGTTATAGACTAGCATCAATATTATAGGTTTCAATATTGTGGCTGATCAGTGTATTCTTAGCATCATGCTGAAGGATGATCATTGTAATCCATCTGCACCAATGTAATATTTTACAGCCTGTCACAGAAGTATACCTTTCTTTGGTTCATGGCTACCGAGTTCACATACAGGATGGGTTTCTGCTGCTGCCAGTGGAATGAGTGATAGCATATCTGGTAGTGGTGAAGGGACATGATGGGTCACATCTAAGAAGAATATAAGACCAGTGAAATGAAAGCAAGCACAACATAAGCCAAGATTAGCTATATTTGGGCAAATATATACATATGTCACCATTTTTAAGATTTCATTATATTAGTAATATGACACATTATTCCAGTATGTGACAACAAAGACACTTATACAAGAAATTACAGATCAAAATGAAAACTGATATCCATCTTCTGAATGAATTCTCACAACTGATGCTCAGTTTTATCATGCCATAAGCATTTTATTATGTTTCTAGTAATCTGAGCACACTCGGGATAACCAAGTATCCCATGATGCAAAAGCTGCTATTATGCTTTAATGAAGCTCTAATAAGTTTTGTAACCATTTACCAGGAGAAATTACTCACAGCACATCAAAGAGCTAAAAAAAGTGCACACCTGGTTGGGACTCTGCGTGTACCTCCTATATGTGGAGACAAAGTAGTTGAGGTTCAAAGTAGTGAAAGAAGCATGAAGTAAACATCACAGCAGTGCTACAGTTCAGCTTGTTTAGTAACGGCAGTCCACAGCTGTCACATTAGTAATTTCACTAGGTTAAATGAAGACAGAAAGCAAAGCAAATCAGGCATATTAGTCCTTGCACTGCATCCTCACAATGTGAGTAATCCATTTATCTGCCACCTAATTCACTCGAAGCAGTCGCTTGTGCAACAAAGCCCACCCACACAGTCTTCAGTGAGAACATCTTATTAGAAACAAGCAGAGCTTACAGATAGCATAACAGTTAGCAGGAAGTCAGGAGAAAACATCATTCCTTTAAAAAGGTGCTAGAATCTGTTCACAACAATGAAAATTCAAATCATCATCGTCCTCGGTAAAACTGGCATGGATTGCATGAAACCACACCAGCAAAGCACATTTAGCTACTCTGCACACTTAAAAAATGCAGTAATTGAGTACTTAGTGTTTTTAAAGGTGACCCCAATGGACAATGAACAAGCCTTAGTCTAAGACCTTAACTGATCTAACTGCAGATTAACACTACAGTACACATCTACAGTACACTATGCACAGTGCTTTGTGTGTATATCAGTTTATCATTTTAAAGTCTAACACTATAATTCTATTTGTGTGATTATTTTCTTCTTGTAGGCATATATTTCTGCTGGTAGTTGTGTGGCAATGAAAACTATACACTCAAGGCTGATGCTGTTGCCTTCATCATCAAAATATAGTTTTCTCAACTGATTGTAATGAAACAGCTAACACGTAACATTAACTAAAATATTACTAATTACCAACTTCATCCCTAGTTCGAGTCAAATGTGTTCAAGTCAAATGTGGTTGTAACATTATAAGATTAAGTTACCCTGCTCCTCGTATGAAGATAATATGACATTAAGGCAACATGACATCACTAACAGCAGACCAAATAAAAGACTTAACATGGCAGTGGGGTCAGGTGCAGAATTAAAAACTCTAAAACAGGGATTGGCAACCCTGGGCACGCATGCCACAGCTGGCACGCGAAGGGTTAACTGATGGCACGACCATAGCGGGACTGGCCATCTGGGCCGACTGTGATTTTTCGTTTCTATGGGCTGATGATTTTTTTTGTAATGGTATAAACAATGAGAGGTGGTGGATTGGCCAGATGTGTAAAAATAACTCTGGTGGTGGCTATGGCAGAGCTTCCACTGAGGCCAGCAGGTGGATGAGGGAAGGGGAGGCAGGAGGAGGAGAGACCCGAGGCGGCCGCCGGTCCGAGTATCAGGTGAACTGAGCTTCAGGTAAGAAGTTATGACCTGCAGTCTATCTGGGTCAGATATAAGCCAAGTTTAGGTGGAGTTTATTTTCATTGTGCTGACTTTTTACAGTCAGTTACAATAACTCGTACTGCGTACTAGCTAGCATGATGGAGTTTCTATACAGCTGGGTGGGTGCTATGATGTTACTGATTGTGAACTTTATTTTATTCATAAGGTTAATTATTAGAGTTGCCAACCGTCCCATAGAAACGGAATCATCCCGCATTCAGAGAAAATATTACGCATTTCGTATTGAGCTGAAAAGGAAGACAGTTTCTCCCGGACTTCAGCTAGAATAGAAAAAGACACAAAGCTGGATTTATTCTGTGTCTTTGCTGCACAGCTGCCTCTTCTTTTGTCATTCTCTGCCCCTCCCTCTCCTGTTGCTACTTCAATCATGAAACTGATCAATGATCAGCTGATCGGCTGTTTGCTGGAGCCATAGCTGTAAAGCTGCTGGTCATGATGTCGGTTTGGATATGTGGTGAGAGGGAAACATGAAGATGAAACCAGGAGATGTCCTTACTGAATCATCAGAGCTGAACAGGTGATGGAGAAACAGGTTTACCTTTTAGGTGACATGAATGAGTTGAAGGGAAGTTATGAACTGTTTCTGAGAGACAAATAACACCAGGATCCTTTTCTAAGTAGCTGACAGCTGGTAACTGTGCAGGGGCGGCTCTAGCAAAGTTATGCCAGGGGGGCAGGTAGGACATTAACAGGGAAAGGGGGGCACAAAGAAATACTTTTCTTTCTTATTCTCATTTAAAATGTCTCGCTTTTATTAAATAATGATCTGAATCTTACAACCAAAGTTTTTATCTGACATAATATGCATAGAAATCATACATATACCAACAAGACTGTACATCACTGTCACAACAGCGTTTGTTTTCATTCAAAGGCTTTATGGCTTTAATACCTGGTGGGCCGGTCTCTAGTCAAAATGCCCAGGCTGATTTTTTTGTCCCAGTCCAGCCCTGGGCACGACACGCAGTGAGTTAATCTGAGCAGGTGCATTAAAAAAATAAATGGCCGGGCCAGTGGTGCACATCGCAAATTAGCTCGCATACACACATTAGTTGTGCCGCTTCTTAATGACGGTATCTTAGCTAACAACCCCAACTACCAGATGAAACTTGTAATTGGCTAAAAATAACTTAGCCTACCGGTGAGAGGGACGTTGCTAGCTGGCAGTTTTTTCAAGCGATGTTGAAATTTCCACATTCAGACACTTCAAAAGCTTCAGCAGCTGTTCGCTCAGCACAGCACCGCGGAAATACACGGATACATCCGTAGACTCGAGACAGAATTCACAATGTGTTTTCGGGACTTTCAGGTGTATGGACCAATGTCTTCTTTTCTGATCAAACCAGAAAGCTTTAATGAGCAGCTGGGTTTGTCTCGCATTAACTGGCTCGACAAAGAGGACATCGAAATGCAGCTGATTGAACTGAAAAGCTCGACTCTGTGGGGTCAAAGTTTGCAGAACTACGGACGCAGCTGGAATCCACAGCTGTGCGTGTTCATGGAGCTGCATGTTCACCTGCTGGACATCACTACCTGACAACTTTAACTGTCTTCAGAACATTGCAGAGGCCTTATTGACAGTGTTTGGCTCTACATGTCTGTGTGAGCAGATTTTCTCTCACATGAGTCCTCAGGTAGCCTCTGAATGCTGGACACTGGGAGACCTGTGTCTGAGTGGGAGACCAGAGATCACATTAACATGTGTGTCTCTGTATTAACAAATATGCCATATTGGCCCAGTTTATTTTTCTTATCATTGTTGTGAGGAGACCATAGATAGCATTTGTATTTTCTGTATTTGCTGTTATGGACAAAAAGTCTTTTTTTTTTTTTTTGTTTCAAAATAGCTGATAACTATTCGCTGATAGCTGCCAACATCTGCCAACAAATATAATTCTATAAAGTGGTTCTATATAGTGTGTAACTGTTAATATAGAGCGTTATTAAATTTATTGCTATTTATTTATTGCAGAAGTCAATAAATTGCTACTGCAATTTATTGACTTCTGAGGAAAATTTTAGATGCACTCATCATCAGAAAGGTTGCCGACCCTTGGCCTAGGCCATGTGCCCGAGGACTGCCACCAAAACTTCTTGGGGTACTGAATAGGGCCGCACAAAGCCCGGCCACACAAAGGTGGAGGCTCAGCTGCTGGATCTGATGATTCTCGAGCAGTTTGTCAAGGGACTCCCGACAGGAACGGTGGAGTGGTCCTTTGTCATCACTTTGCCCTCTGACACCTTCCCTCAGTCCACGAGGGACGCATAGTGGTAAGGTGGTAAGGGGTATACACCAGGCTATTGTAGACTCAGGGTGCACACAGACCTTGGTCCACCAAACTCTGGTTTGGCCCGGGGCATTGCTGAAGGTAGAGTGGGTGGAGGTTAAGTACATGCATGGGGACATAAACAAATATCCTACTGTGCTTCCAGAAATTAAGTACAAGGACAAAAAGCGTAGTGGGAAGGCTGTGGTTAGGTCATGCCTGACACATCCTTTAATTCTGGGGACGGATTGGCCATGATTTAAAAACCTGTTGGGGCAGTGTGCGGGGATGCATTCATGACCTGTAGCAGCATGTAGTGTATATGCTGTGTACAGCGGTGATCCGAGGCCATCCAACGCTGACTCTGGGGAGGAGACGGCACTGATTCACTCCATGGAAGATTTCCCACTACAGCAGTCTCATGACAAAACTCTATACTCAGCCTTTGACCAAGTGATAAAAATTACTGGTCACATGGTGCGCCCTGACACAGCACTGGCCTACCTGAATTTTGTATTAATCAGACATAGACTGTATTGGGTGAGTTGTAACAGTCGCAAAGAAGAGGAACACACCCAGTTGTTGGTGCTTTAAAGCTCTTGGGAAATTCTCTGGTTAGCCTGGCGAAGGAGAGAGATGATAGTGCCAAATTCCACTATTCCCACCTCCACCCATTGTAATGACCATCTCACACAAGCCCAGAGAATGGGTGTTGCTGCATTGCAACAGTGTTTTGCAGATGTGTTCTCCCCCCTGCCTGGCCATACCACACTCAGAGCACAATTTTGAAATGTGTCCTGGTGAGATGGTGCATTCACAGCCCTACAGGTTACCTCAACATAAAGAAAAAATGTTCAGAAAGAAGTGCTTGGTTTAGCCCCATAGTTCTTATCTATACGGTTCTGTGGCGACTACCACAAGGTGAATTGTTACAGTTTGATGCCATGTCCCGGGTCGACAAGCTCCTGGATCAGATAGGCATTGCACCTTTTTCATGACACTGGAGTTAACCAGTGGCTACTGGCACATCCCCTTATCTCCAGAGTCTAAAGAAAGTCATCCTTCTCCACTCTGTACGATTTGTACCAATTTGTCACACTTTCGTTCAGCTTGTTCAGTAACTTTCCAGTGTCTCATGAACCTAGTGTATGACATCATCATCCATAGTGACACCTGTGCAGAGCATGTGCAGCAGGTGGCCATAGTCCTAGAGTCTCTGAGGCAGATGGGGCTCACAGCCAACCTGAAGAAGTGTGTGAGCAGACAAAGGGAAGGTACAGTATCTGGGGAGGTGAGCAAGTGGGCCTGCAGGAGGTGAAAACAACACCCATCGTATACTGCCCATGTCCCAAGACTAAAAAAAGAGGTGAGGCAGTTCTTGTGGCTGGCTGGTTATTGCCGCCGGTTCATGCCGAACTTCGCAGAGCTGGCCAGCCTCTTGACTGCTCTAACCCAAAAGGGTGACCCAGATCTGATCCAGTGGACAGAGCAGTGCCAGACAGCGTTCATACAGGTGAAGAAGGCTCTCTGTGGGAAGCCTTGTTCCACATGAAAATCTCCACTGAGTGATCTTGGAAAAAAGCTGCAAATAAAACATAACTAGTACTCCAATAGTGTGTATGTATGGGTCCTTTGTGTCACACAGCCTTTAATGTGCATCATCTGTTATTGGGAGCTGTGTTGACACATCAACACATCAAAATACAGGTGTGTGTCTTTGATTTCTTTTATTGTTTTCCTTTTTCATTGTCCATTATTCTTAATCGTACTAAGGTGAAAAGCAAATACTAGCGTACTAGTAGCACTAATCCGCCCAGATGTATTTAATAAGTGACATGCATTAGTGTCACAGCCAAAAAGGCAAGCTGAGTGTTAAAAGGCACTTGATTTTTGCTTACCTTGATAATGTCTTCAGCTGTTCTCTCCACCTCTTTTAGCCGCTTCACCACAATTTCTTCATTGGCAGAGATATTGAGTTCTTGTGTTTCCAAGGCCTCAATCTCCTTCTCCATTCTGTACAGTTGAATATAATGAACAGTGTTAGCAAATACAAAAGGAAATCACTTGTGCATCCAAAACACTTGGATGTTAGGGTGTCTCTGAATAGCTTCAACAAGGTAAGTACAAGACTTTTAATATATGGCATTATGGGTTGTACTGGGTAGCTGTGTATTTTGCATTTTCAAAAGATTTTCAGTAAAATCATAATTCACATTGGCAGTAATGACACTCAGTTACGCCAATCGGAGGTCACTAAAATCAATGTTGAATTGGTGTGTAACTTTGTCAAAACAATGTTGGACTCTGTAGTTTTCTCTGGTCCCCTCCCCAATCAGACCAGGAGTGACATGTTTAGCCGCATGTTCTCCTTAAATTGCTGGCTGTCTGAGTGGTGTCCCAGAAACGATGTGGGCTTCATAGATAATTGGCAAACCTTCTGGAGGAAACCTGGTCTTGTTAGGAGAGACGGCATCCATCCCACTTTGGATGGAGCAGCTCTCATTTCTAGAAATATGGACAAATTTATTAAACCCCCCAAAATATGACTATCCAGAGTTGGGAGCAGGAAGCAGAGTTGCAGTCTTACATGCCTCTCTGCAGCTTCTCTCCTCCTGCTACCCCCCAAACCCATCTCCATAGAGACTGTGTCAGCTTCCAAAAAGACAAAAAACAAACTAAAAGCCAGCAAATTAAACATAAACAATCACAAAGAAAGAACAATACAGTATCCACCTCTGAACCAAAGAGTAAAACAGTGAAATGTGGATTATTAAATATTAGGTCTCTCTCCTCCAAGTCTCTGTTAGTACATGACTTAATAATGGATCAACAAATCGATTTACTCTGCCTTACAGAAACCTGGTTGCAGCGGGATGATTATGTTAGTTTAAATGAATCAACACCCCCGAGTCATTCTAACTACCAGAAACCTCGAAGCACAGGCTGAGGGGGAGGTGTGGCAGCAATTTTTCACACCAGCCTATCAATCAACCAAAGACCCAGACAGACTTTTAATTCATTTGAAAGCCTGATGCTTAGCCTTGTCCACCCCAGCTGTAAAACTCAGAAACCAGTCTTACTTGTTATCATCTATCGTCCACCTGGGCCTTACACAGAGTTTCTGTCTGATTTCTCAGACTTTTTATCTGATTTAGTTCTCAGCTCAGATAAAATAATTAATGTGGGTGATTTTAACGTCCATGTAGATCGGGGTGGAAGAACTCTAGGCCTCGAGGGCCGGTGTCCTGCAGGTTTTAGGTGTGTCCTTGATCCAACCCAGTTGATTTAAATGGCTAATTTACCTCCTCAACATGTCTTGAAGTTCTCCAGAGGCCTGGTAATGAACTAATCATGTGATTCAGGTGTGTTGACCCAGGGTGAGATCTAAAACCTGCAGGACACCGGCCCTCGAGGCCTGGAGTTCCCCAGTGCCAACATAACATTTCCCTTGGGATGAATAAAGTATTATCAATCAATCAATATACAGTGCAAACAAGGCTTGTCCCAAGATAGAGCCTTGAAGTACACCATAATTTAGAGAGAGTCATTTTTTTTAGAACTAGGGGCCCATGTTCACATAAAAAAAATAAAGATAAGTAGAAAGGAAACCACTGAAGAGTAGACCCTTTTAGGCCAGCATATGATTCCAGCCATGATAGGAGGATATAATGGCTGACTGTGTCAAAGGCAGCTGTCAAGTCCAACAACAAGAGGGCAGCAGGGCTGCCAGAATCCAGAGTTAATACCATTAAAAACCCTTAAAAGTGCTGTCTCAGTGCTGTGTACTGATTTAAAACCAGACTGAAACTTTTCAGACATCCCATTAAGATCAAGGTGCAGCTGTAAATAGACCACTTTCACAGACCTTTTGAAAGAAAGGGGAGCTTTGAGATTGGCCTGTAATTAGCCAGAATGGTTGTGTCCAGATTGTGTTTTTTAAGAAGAGGCTGAACTATAGCTTGAGTAAAACATGATGGGACACAGCCTGTAGAAAGGGAAGTGTCAATTAATCTCTGGATAAAAGGCCCAACAGTATTAAGTATTTTTAATCAGACTTGGGGGAAGATAATCTGATGGGCAGTGTGATGATTTTAGGTGATGAACTACCACAGACAATTCACTCAGAGAGACAGACTCACTGCTCTAAGACAGCTGAAAACAAAGGAGGAACACTGGGGTCTGAGGCAGTGGGCGATGAGACATAAGCCCTAACAGATGAAACTTCAAACCCTGGGATAGCACCAAGTCCAGTATGTGTCCTTTTTAATGAGTGGGGCCAGTGACCCGCTGTGTCAGGTTAAAAGAGTCAATAACATTTTTAAACCAGAAGTTCAGACTTACAGCAGATATGAATATTAAAATCACAGAGGATTAAAAAACCGTCAAATTTAAGAACAATTCCAGCCATAAAATCTGAAAACTCTCAGATGAACTCCTTATTAAACGTAGGAGGAGGATATATGAGGACACACAGCAAAGGCACAGTACTGTTCAGGTGTAGCTCAATCAGCTGGAGTTCAAAGCTAGAGAATGAATAATGCTGCAGTGTTTGATGGCAATGAAAACAGGTGTGAATGAGCAATCTGGAATTAGCTAAGAAAAGGGTGAGTCCCATGAGAAGTGCGGACGTAAGCCCTGACTCTGACCAGCTCGCTTTCCCCGTTTCCTTGGGCGCTTGTTCCAGGGTGTGGCATGAGGATGGCTGCACAGGTAACCCAGAACAGATGACTCAAAGGTGGTGGAGGAAGTCCGTAACCTTGTCCTGTCTCAGTTTGTTTGAGAACTAGATCGGAAGATGCTTTGATTTCTAATAGCAACTGGTGATTAAACACATGTAGTCCTAGGACATTTTGAGACATTATAAAAAGGAAGAAAACTAACAGCAACCAAGACAAAATGGTCAAAGCTGACAGACGCGTCACCGTGCATACTCCATCGTCTGTGAATGTTGTGTGTAGTATATTTAACAATTTGTTTCATTAAAGTGTTTATTTGTTCATCGTCAGGATTCAGACAGTTCCTACAGTTTCCTGGTTTATTCCCTACATTCAGGCTGAGGGCTCAATGATGATGATGAAGCTTTGATTGCACAATCCCTGGAAAAATTATAGAAATGTATAAAAATGTCAGCTGCTAATAATTTTCCAATAACATAGTGTGACAAAGTGGAGGAGCAGTTGCAATTCTCTCCATTTGTCCCATTTGTGTTTACCTTTTTTTTGCACATTGTACACATTATTCTGTTTCTATGTATTTGCTATGATTTGCTATTTGTCAAGTAACATTGCTTCACTCACTATCCCGGGTTTGTTTGTGTAAGCGTTTTGTTGCCGGCAAATCAAACATTCTGCAAATTAAGACAAATACTAAGTTATGTTTCTTTATACTTTATTATGTTACAGATTAAGTCATTTGTTCATACTTACTGTTTGTCTTTTCAGTCATCATGAGTGTCAGGTGTGGGGAAACGCCCGCCTGGCATTTCCTCATTTTAAAGTCCTGATCATGTCACACATGACATCATCAGGTCAAACCATGTGGAGGGGTTTCTTTTTCCAGAGAGATGCTTCCTTTTGTTTGTGTTAATGTTTAAAGGGATTTGTTGAATGTTTTTCCTTTTGTTAATACTGCCATTTAGTTGTGTAAATGTGCATATTAGAAGTGTGTAGAGGTTTTGTGTTTTTAGATAACCTGAGTAGAGTTTTAGATCCCTCAGTTGAGTGAGTGGTACTGGCTGGGCAATTGGAGGGAAATTGATGGCCCTATTTAAAGCCAGTCTCTACCAGATGCAGCAGAGAGGAGAGGTGAGCTGTGTCACCAGAGCCATGTTATGCTGAGTTTTGTTAAATGAATTGATTTGGGGGAAGTTTTGTTAAGTTACACATTAAATTAAGTTCACTGTAAATAAATTGCTCACCTTGGAAACCTAAAATGTCTGCATAGTCTGCTTCCCTATCACCTTCCTTGACGTTCGAGTCTGACTACTTCACACATAGTTTAAAAAAAATGTACAGACCAGGTTGAACCCTAATAACTTAATTCTCTCCGACCTGTCAGCACATGGAGTTTTTCCATCTATAGCTAAATAAAATAAATACTGCACATTGGACACTTACATGTGGAACACATCCCTTGTGTCCCTTTCACATAAAAACCACAAAGGTGATAGACTGAGATTAGCGGCAGACAACTGGAGTAAGCAGGTGTGACTGTGATCATTACCACTATGACTGTTAAATTAGTTGGAAAACCTAAATCTTGAGAATTACTAATAGTTTTAGGCACAGTGCCAGAGCTTTGTGGTTCACCTTATTAATCATCAGAAATATATAGTGCAAGTCCAAATACATGTTTCTGGCAGAAATACACACAGACTAAACTTTGAATATTAGCAGTTCAGTGAAATAATCGTTTAATGCTTTCATGTTCAACTTAGTAATAATCATAGAATGCAAGCATCACTTCCTGTTTGGCTTGTTCAGTGTGCACAGCCTGTATTTTATTTGCTGAAAACCTGTATCAATATTTTATAGAAAGGCTTATTCTGTCATAATTATATATTCTCTGAACAAATTTACAAGGTATAAGTATATATAGTATCAAGGGCTTAAATCATGGTTTCCAACTCCAGGCCTCGAGGGCCAGTGTCCTGCAGGTTTTAGATGCGTCTTTGATCCATCACAGCTGATTAAAATGGCTAAATGACCTCCTTAACATGTCCTGAAGTTCTCCAGAGGCCTGGTAAAGAACTAATCATGTGATTCAGGTGTGTTGACCCAGAGTGAGATCTAAAACCTGCAGGACACCGGCCCTCGAGGCCTGGAGTTGGACACCCCTGGTGTAAATGAATGCGCCTCCACACTGCCCCCCCGGTGAATACACAAGACATTTCCACTAGTTTTCCTAATTCTCATTTAGGGGTGTTATTACTCATGGTTGCATCATCCACATCACAGGTGAGGTGTACCATTATGTCCACCCATCAGCGGGCTATCATGATCTGTATCTGTATGTGAGCTTGTTAATCAAGAATAAACATTAATATCTGTAATTATAAATTACATACGAAGGAGTAGTGCTTTATAAATGATGAATTAAACACTTAATAATACCTTACTAATGCCTAATATTGTGGCATTATTAGGCAGACAGTGACTATAAAGTGTTACCTTCACCTACTTGATTTGCTCATACTGAGCTGTGCCCCATGTGTCCACTTTGGGATGTAGTGTGAGCTTCAGTGCAGGTTTGGATTACCTGATGATGTTGCTCTGCAGGTGGTCACTCTGCTGCTGTTCGTCTTGAGCTTGAAGCCTCATGGCCTCCTGCTCCTCCTCCGACTGCTGACTCAGACCGTCCATCAGCCACTGCTCCCTCAAAGCCTTCTTCTGTCAGTCAACCAACACACAGGCCTCTGCTTTAGCCTCAAACCGAGCTCAGTGTTCTTCTCATATTTAAAATGTTCAAATCTACGGTGACACCTGCTCTGTTTTCCATTTGACACTCTCTGCTTTCAAAAACTCTTTTCCTATCCTGTTAAGCAAAGAAAAATGTGTAGCTGATTTCTCTATCAGATATTTTAAGGAACATTACGTTTGCACACACTCCTCAGTTTCACAAACAGCATACTAGATCCAACACTATGAAGCAGCAGCTGCAGTGGAGCCAGTCCCTCGCTTCCCATTCAGCTGTTAGTCTCAGTCTGACATATTTAGATTTGCCAGAATGGGAACCAAAGAGCTTCTCAGTATAGTTGGCATGGACTGTGGGAGACAAATCTTTAGTGAAATTGTAAAAACTAATGTTGTCCAAATAATAATGAGATGGATCTTAGTTTTTAGCATGTACAGTTTGGAAACTCAGACACAGGAGCTTTTGTAAGCACAAGTTGTAATCATGACTGGAAGAGTAGGGATGTTCTCAAAGCTCTGCTATAAATATGTAGATGTGTATTAAACGAACCCGTGTCCAACAAAAACCTTCACTATGTTAAAAAGAGACAATGTAACCAATATCAGTGGACAGTTCCACGGTGTGGCAACAGGAAATGGAAATGAGTGGGGAGTTGACCCAGGCATCCTAACAGAAGCATGTTTTTTAAAACCTTTTCCACTCACGTGAAAAACACTGGGGGGTGCAGAATGAGTATAAAAGAGCTTCTGGGAAGGCTGAGGGTTCGTATTCATCCATGGATTAATGGAGAGCAACATCAGAAGAGAGGACTCTGGAGTTTTGGGGGGTAAATATTTTTACCAAATCAACCACTGCCCAACTACTGAAGACTTACGAACTGCAATTATCATTTTTGGCTTTATCGCTACTCATTGTTGCTCCATTGGATTATGGTCTCAGAGCAGTCGAAGTATTTTGTACTGAATCACTGCTTCCCCACCTGGACTTTACTGGGCATGGGTCAGGCCTGTGTGTTGCCCTTCTCCTTACCCTCATTGCATTCAAAAGTTTAAATTATGTACATTCCCAGTAGCTGGGTGGCCTTAGCTGAGGAGGCAAAGCAGGTCATCTGGTAATCAGAAGGTTAGTGGTTCCCAGTCTGTATTCCAAATATCCTTGGGCAGGATGCGAACCCCACCTCTGATGTATCAGTCAGAGTATGAATATGTGGGGATGATAACTAGAAAGGCCTCCAAAGACAACTCTGTAGTATCATTTACTAAAAATAAAGTTTGATTGTATTTACTTTGCTTTTTTGTAAAATAACCAAAACATTTTCTAACATCCAGTTTGGTGATACCTTGTTTTATAATATTTAATGGACATTGTATTAAAATGCAACAAAAACTCTTAAATATGTTGTTTATTGTTAGATTTATTCATTTTTCCAGCATGCTTCCATAGGGAATTTAGATATTTTTTGGTAGTCACTGATATAAGAAGGTGATATCATTACACACCACTACAAACACCAGCAGTGACCAGTTTGCCAAAGATGCAGGAAACAGCTCAGTGGCGTGACACAGTTTTAGACAGCCCCCTTGTGGTTAACTGTAACTGGGGTTAACTTGTGCGTAACTGCTTCTTAAGAAAACTTCAGATGCGTGCCCAATTTATCTTAACATGAAAAAAAATATAACTTGGAACGATGGAATGAAAAAAGAAGATTTGACTTTTACAATAATGTATGAAATACCCTCAGTTGTGTTGAAGAGGAATAGCTGTAGCTATAATATGAACAATGCTACTGCAGTGAGTATATATCTGTGAAATAAAGCTCTGAGACTGCATCAAGGAAAATGTGGAGAAATATAACAGTAAATGAAATCATTAAACCTTCATGCGAGAGTTCCTCACATTCCCTGTATACACTGTTACACACTGACACATTTTCTCCTGGATGTTTTTGCTTTTTGGCTGTAAAATAGAGACATACCTTTATGTACTGGAGTTTTAACTTCTCTTCTTCTATCTGTCTCCTCTTCTTGGCAATTTCTTCCTGGATTCTTCTTTTGTCCTGTGAAGGCAGGTCAAACATACATTTGTATCATATGCACAATTACAGCATGGAAACTATTCCACCTGTTGTCTCCTCGTGCTGACACTTCAACCTTGAGTTGACAGACGGACAGCAACAGCTATAAATAGACAAAAAGCAGCACGGGCTTCATGACGTGACCTACCTGTTGCTTGAGTGTGTGTGTACGTGTCTGTCTGTCTGTTTGCTATAATTTCAACAACACTCTTTGCTAATTAGTACACTATGTAGCAAAGACATCTAGAAATTTGATCAGATACATTGGACAGAATAAATTGTGCAGTTGTTATCCTGGATATCAGGCAAACACACTGCTTAGTTCCTTTATTTTTAACTAAGCCTCACTGCTCACTAATATTAGCTCCTAGATCCAGGATCAGTGTGGAATTAAGCCGGAGTAAAAGGGGATCTCCCTGTTGATGTCTGCTAGTATTTATGACTCTGTCTCAGTCCAGACAGCATTCTAAGCAGAGAAGCCCAGAATTCTCTTCATACCGTTTCTAACTCATCCGGGAGGACACAGAGTCATTATCAAGTCAGCTGAGAGACATAATCTCTCCACCAAGTACTGGGTCTGCCCCAGTGCCTCCTCCCACTAGATCATTCCTGAAACACATCACCCAGGAGGCGTCTAGGAGCTCAGGTGCCTGAATAACTTCAGCTGCCTCCTCTCGATGTGGAAGAGCGAGGACTCTCCAAGTCCCTCTGGAAGGACCAGTGAAACCCATTCCTGCTACTTGTATCGTGACTTCATTGTAACTACTCAGAGCTTATGATTAAAATATATTTTCAACTCACTTTAAATTATTCATTTTTATTTTTACAGTGCCAAATCATAACAACAGTTGCCTCAAAGTAACTTGTATTTTAAGTTAACGATGCTACAGTATGAAGTGCCTTGAGACTGTTGCTGGTGAGGGTTCATCGTCTCCACGGACACCGCCCAACCCATCTGTAAATCTCACGGGCCACTCTCTTCTCACTAATGAACTAGACTCTGAGATACTGAAACTGCTGGTCAGAACTCACAAGCATGCTTTGGACACTCTACCCTTTTTCCAACTGAGAACCATATTAAAAGACTTGGAGGTGCTGATTCTCATTCCTGCCACTTCACGCTGGGGCACAAGGTCACCACCTGATGAAGCTAACAGAACCACATCGACTGCAAAAAGCCAAGATGAAATTCTGAGGGTACCAAAGTGAAGACCACTCCCTCAGGATGTCCAGAGCTGTACGGAACAGAGTGACTCTTCTTACATGGTTTTATTAAGCATCACAACATATCATCATAGCTTTCAAAGCCTCAACATAAACACTTTTCTAAGAGCCTGGTGGGAATTCTTTACAATTCTTAAAAAGTCTGCACTTATCCCATGTAAACTAAAAAGTTTTTAGAATAAAACTATAAAGAAAAATCATCACTGAATACTAACTACTAGAAAAATACTAACATTCTCATCGTGGCATGAGAATAAGACAAAAAAATAAATTAAAAAAAAAAATCATACAAAACCCAAAGTTTATTTCATTTGAAGAAATTTGATCAAAATATAAAATATACAGGAAAATCTGAATCCCTGTCAACTGAATCCCACTTGGGGAGCTGTCATGTGAAGGCTGTGCGCAGGCAGGAAAAGCACCCAAAGTGCAGACAGTCGGAGACAAAAGGTGAACTTAAATACAGCGTTAATGCTGAACTCCAAAAAGTAAGAAAACTGAGACTCCACGGTAAACTTATGCAGCCAGAACACACAGCAAGATAAGGGTAGATCACGACACGGACACAGAGAAACACAGGGCTTAAATACACAGAGGGAGCAATCAGGGGCAACAGGAGGGAAACACAGCTGGGGCAAATCAGGCCTAACGAGACAAAGGAAGCAAAACCAGATGCACTTACATGAGACACGGACTTTCAAAGTAAAACAGGAAAACATAACACAGAGACGCGAACTTGACGAGGGGATACAGCTGACAGGGGAGACAGAGCAACTAGAGAACACAGAGACATAAACCATAAGACAGAACTCTAACAAAGAAACCAAAGACTAGAAATGATAAATAATATAATAAACTCAAAACCCTGGGTCAACGACCCAGGCATCCTAACAGAAGCATGTTTTTTAAAAGAACTATACCCCCAAATTGTCATCAATAATTTATAATCTATTGTTTAAAATTGACTAATCAATTTCCCTCCCAAAGGCTAAGTGGCAGCAAGATCTTTCCACCAGTCCAGATAAAAACATCTGGACACAAATATGCTTAAGCACCCTCAAAATGACTAAAAGCCCAACTTACAACTTAAACAATACAAAGTTCTCTACAGCACGTACTACACAGGACAAAGTTTTTCCAAATGGACCTTACACACTCAAAAAAAATCAGAATCCATATCAGAATATTTTATTAATCCATAAGGAAATTATGTGGTTATAGTAAGAACAGACTGAACTAAATCAATAATACAATAATATATACAATTAACCCAATTTTAAATATTCAGAATATTACAGAGATTAAATATATTTGATTGACATTTTACTCTAAAGTGTAAAACTTTATTTGTTATTTTCACTATGGAAGATGGGCAAAGGGTGTAACTGTTGCAGTGTGTTCTGTGCATTAGATGGAGGAGTTGTACAAAGAGATAATAGAGAGATAATACAGATACAGAGGGAATGATTTCCTGAGTCGCTTAATGATGCTTTTGGGTAATCTCAGCCTCTCACTGAGCGTGCTCCTGTGACCGGTCAGCACGTCATGGAGTGGGTGGGAGGGAGGTATGGTTCAGCATTGTCCTTATCTTGGACAACATCCGCCTCTCAGACACCACCTTAAGGGAGTCCAGCTCCATCCCCACAACATTACTGGCCTTGTCGGTCAGTTTATTGAGTCTGTTGGCATCTGTGACCCTCAACCTGCTGCCCCAGCCTGAAACAGCATAGAGGATGGCACTGACCACAACAGACTCCTAGAAAATCCTGAGCATTGTCCTACAGTCAATGTTTTCTCTTTATGACATCAGAGGGTGAAGAGGAAAGTGAAGAGGACAGTCCCTTGTGGTGCCCCTGTGTTGCTGATCACCTTGTCAGACACACAATGTTGAAGACACACATATTGTGGTCTTCCTGTTAGCTAATCAACAATCCAGGACACCAAAGAAGCATCCACCTGCATCGCTGTCAACTTATCACCCAGGAGGGTCGGCCTGATGGTGTTGAATGCACTGGAAAAGTAAAAAAACATGACCCTCACAGTGCTCGCCGGCTGGTCCAGATGGGTGAAGACTCGATTGAGCAGGTAGATGATGGCCTGCTCTGCTCAAAGGCAGGGCTGGTAAAGAAACTGAAGGTGAGCCTGATGTCGCCTGATTATAGTTGGCAGATGGTCATGAAGACCATTCCAGGTTCTTCATGACGTGGAAAGTCAGTGGCACAGGCCTGTAATCCTGGGGGGAACTGGGATGTGGTGTCTTCGTACAGGGACGAGGCATGGCGTCTTCACAGCACTGGGACCCTCTGCAGACTCAGACTCAGCAAGAACAGTTTATGAAAGACTCCAGAAAGCTGGGAGGCACAAGCCTTGAGGATGCCGGGACTCACCGAATGTCTGTCTCTTTAAAAAACAACAATGGATGAATTTGTCTCTCTCTGGTCCTCACTGATGAACTCCATTACTTAGGGGGGGTGGTCGGCTCTAGTATCGTTTCCCTGTATGCCCTTCAGGTGGATAAGGATGCTCTCTGGGACTCCCCGTGTCTGCCAGCCTCGTGGGAGCTGGACAGCTGCGGTTGCTGTTGGATGGGTCTTGGTATACGAGTGCTTGTGGTGGCAGGTGCTGCCCCCCAGTCTTCTGGGCAAGGGTAGATGTGGGACCTGGGGCCCAGGTGCCCCGGGTCACCTGGTCTCTGGCTCCCTCCTTGTGCAGGGGTGGTCTAAACCCCAAGTCTTGGGACTCCTCTAAACACTCCAGTCTACTTTTTCTGGTGGGGGTGGTGGCTGCTGCCCTGGACTCGGTGGTGCTCTGGGGCATTGTCCTTGCAGGCCATAGGCCAACTTGTTCCTGCTCTGTGGTGGGATGTTGGGAATGGGGTGCCTACTGAGTCAGTCGTTTACTGGCTCTCTCCTTGCAAGGATAGTCCTTTACCTCCCGTTCATACATTATCACCGCTTCCCCCCTGGATGCTTCTGCCCCTCCCTGGGATGTGGGTGATTGTTGGTTCCGGGGTGCGTGGCTTGATGTTCAGGTGTGCTTGTTGGCCCATTCCCTTGGTGGCTAGGGGTGGCTTTGATCTTCTCAATGTTGAGGAAGGGGCAGCCAGATGCCAGGTGGTTCTTTGGCACCTGTTCTTGATTTGTACCAGGGTGGCAGTTTCTGGAAGGGTTGACTGCCTGTTGTCTCTGGTCTTCTGAGACACTCACCCTTTGACCGTGGGCACTGCATCTGTGGCCTCCCTTCTCCTGCTTGGATGGACACGCGTCACCAAGATGTGTGGCCTCAGGTCATCAGTACTCTTGGGAGCTGAGGATGGCTGTGATTGTTGTCCTAATTCAGTCTCCATCTGCCTCTAGGACCTGGGAGGACATTATTGCACCTTTCCACCCTCATTATCAAGTGCATTTGTTTTAAAGACACACACACCGAGACACTCACTCTCTGTCTCTCTCTTTTTGTCACATTCATACTCACACTACTAGAAGACTGTTGATTTATGTATCTGTGTATTTTCTCATTTTTGTATGTTGATGCTTTAAAGGTGCAGCAGTTGGCGATACATTTTTAATTTCTATCAGTACTCTTTCTTGTTATTATAATTCCAGCATTAATCCTGTTGGAATTTAAATAATGGAAAAAATAATATGTTTATTATTAATCAATATTACCTTATTATTATGACTTTGGTACCTAAGTCAGAATATAAAAATCCTAATGCACAGATAATATAAACATTGGTAACAATTTGTAACCCACTATCAGTGAAATTAACGACACTATTACTAATTGACTTCACCTCATGGGCATAGGTTACATTATTGTGCTCGGTTTCTGGGCTTAAATTTCAGTGTAACATTACTCAGTTAATTGTTTATTGCTAATTTAATTAATTGGTAATTGTTAATTAACAGTGCTAATATAAGATAATTACTTGGCTTTAAATAATCCTGAAATGGTTTCCACAGCATTCCCTTCTTGTTTCCAACTTATGGCCCAACTTTAAATATTGAGCTGTAAAAGGCTCCCAAAGATTCATTGATTAAAAAGAGAGTACTTCAGATGTTTGATTGACTGATTTGGTATCCATCAGAGGGACTATCGCGATCTAGACAGTGAACCTGTGGGTTTTTGTCTGTTACAGAAGAAGGACCATGCTATTTGAAACCGTGGCCCCAACATGACTAGCTATAGTCACATTAACCTCCTAAGACCCGAACTCTTCCACTGCATGCATTTTTAATTTCTCTTTGATATTTGGGCATATTGGGGCCCGATGAATGTAAAAACAAAGAATTACCAGATTTTTTTTTTTTTACCTTATTTTTGTTTTTAAGAAAAATAAGAGCCACACATCAGGATATTCGTTTAACATTTTGATAGAATAGTAGCAGTATAATGTCCTCATAAGTGGATATCAGGCCCTTGTAGAGCAAAATTTAGTATTTTGGTTTAAATAACCCAAAATGTGATGTTCACATATGTGGACGCCAGGTCCTAGGAGGTTAAAGTTCATTAAAGTTCCATGAAACATGTTAAGCTGAAACTGATAACATAATAACAAATATAGTAAAACTCCAAGTTAGATATTGTAAAAAGTGGAAGCCCCTGTGGATGAACAATAAAGCCAACACTGAAGTGCCAGAACTACTCCAGTTATACTAGCTGCCAATTAAAGCTGGCTCCAAAAGTCCCCTCGATTGTTTCACTTCAGCCAAGAAATTAACATGTTCACAGCCTGGCACTACAAAAGTTTTGGCCTGGGCCCTGTTTCAGGAAGCCGGTTTAGTGGAAAAACTGAGTAAGTATACCCTGAGTTAACGAAAACTCTGGTTTTTCGGTTTCACAAAGCGAGTTCAGCTGAAGCCTGAGTGAGTCACTATGACGACACACGCCGTGAAGCTAACCTGCCCCCTAGTAGGTTTACTACAACTAACCCTAACTGTCTCCGCCCCGTTGTCGGAAACCTGACAGTAGGAAGTGTCGGACATGGCGTGCTCCTTCCTTGAAGAGCCAGTAGATCGTGAAGCCCAAATTCTCCGCAGAGCTCTCCGCCGGGAGAGAGTGATCAGAGCGCGTTTGGACATTTTATCATTTCCTGATGATTTTCTGTGCGAACGTTACCGTTTCTCAGCACAATCTATAAGTTATTTGAATAACATCCTCAGGCCATATATTACGCATGTGACACATCGCGGACATGCTCTCAGTTCATTACATATTATTTGTATTGCACTTCGGTTTTTTGCAAACGGGAGCGTTCTGTATAATATTGGTGACGCTGAGCACGTTTCCAAGGCTACCGTCTGTCGGGCAGTCAGGAATGTTACAGTTGCACTGAAACGTGTCCTGTACTCGTTTGTGGTGTTCCCCGGTCATAGACCCACAAGATTTATCAAAGAGGGATTCCACAAAACTGCAGGTATCAGGATGACCAAAACTTAATTTATGATGTGGTGATACTTGGACTACTACTTAAATTTCACATTTATTTTCAGGGTTCCCAGGCGTGTATAGATGGCACTCACATTCCAATCATTGCTCCTTCAGTAAATGAAGGAGACTATGTGAACAGGAAGTCTTTCCACAGCATCAATGTACAGGTACATAGTTCCCTGTAGCATTTCAAACTAACAAATTATTTCATTATAGTAATGGATGCTAATTTGTGTTCTCTGCACTGTGAAGATCATATATGATGCTGCCAACATTATCACAAATGTGGAAGCCAAGTGGCCAGGCTCTGTCCATGACTCACAAATATTCCGTGAATGTACACTGAGCACAGAATTTGGACATGGTGAGGTGAGAATACTTTAAAATATATAAAGACCAATTGCTTCAGGGACATTTGAACTGAAGTGTATCCTTCTGTCTTAGGAGAGTTCACTGGCTACTTGCTTGGTGATAGGGGGTATCCATGTTTACCCTATTTGCTTACCCCTTACCCTGACCCTGAACCGGGCCCACAGCAGCGATATAATCTGGCTAATTGCAGGACAAGAGCCAGAATTGAAATGACTATCGGAATGCTTAAGGCCCGGTTCCAGTGCCTGCAAAGACTCAGGGTCACCCCAGAAAGGGCATGTGACATTATTGTGGCATGTGTGATTCTTCACAACATTGCCACAATTAGAGGAGAACACTGTCCTTCTGAACCAAACATCAGCAGTGATCCAAACCATGAACATCCTGACCCTCCCACGGACATACAAGATGGAAGCGCAGTCAGAGACACCATATGTCACAATCATTTCTTTTGACCCATCACCTCAACATGTTGAAAGAAGAATAAACAGATTTTGTGTTCAACTGGCTTTATTGGTCGCCTGTATTTCCTGTACACAAAGTATTAAAAGATGTAAACCTCATAAAGTGTCTCTGTTGCTTCCTCCTCTGTAACAGCTGTCAATGTTTCTTCATTATTTTCCTGTGGTAAAGAAATAAACAACATTGCTGTTCTACTGTAAACTCATATAATCTGTGGAGTATTACTCACAACTGCATGTCGCTCTGGCTCAACAGGAGGCTGCACCAGATGCAGTACACCACCACCATCAACTGATAGAATATGAGGTTTATACAGGTCACTTATAACTTACAAGGGACCAAATGGCAATTAACAAACATACCAATCACCTTACACTTCATTGTCATATTGCTCTCAAAGACAACCAAGACTGAGGGAAGGCAAACTCAGTAGGAAAATAACTTCACTACAAAATAATCCATTATGGTAAAGAGTTTATCAAATGAATGAGCAGCACTGCAAAGGTGACTGTGAAGAAAGGATGTATGCACATCATGTATTATTTTGAATTTACCCCCTATGTAGGCACTTGTGTCTTGCGGGGTTATTGACTCAGAGGATGTCCCCGCAGAGATGCCTTCGGCCACAGGGCGCCCACTGTTTTGGCTGAGGGCCAACTGCTCAGCCTCTGTGAGTGGTGGTGGTGGAGGACCCCCACCTGTTTTTCGGGCCTCCGCTTTTTTTCTGTTGGCTATAACGGGCCACATTTGAGCATACAGAGTAAGCAAATATGTACTTGTAATGTGCTCAGATAATTTCAATAAGTGCTTACAGAAAGGAAATTAATGTAGCCTCTAACTGCAAATGATTTACATCGGACAAACAGACCAAGCACTATGGCTCATAATACAATTACACCTTACCTGTTTGGACTATATTTTTATATTTCATTTTTACTTGCTGCCAGGCACGTTTGGGGCCTGTTGGGTTGCACCTGCGCTCACATCACATCACAAAATAAAATGTATAAAATAACAAATAAAATAACATATGATAAAATAACGTGTTAAATTGGTGGAAATCCCTAGATCAATGTTTAAATTAACACTCACGCATTGACTCTGTCGGCTATGTTTTGCCATGCATGCTCCCTTTCTTTCGCAGCTGTGGCTGTGTTACTTTTTTCCGCGGAATTTGCATGTTTTCGGCATATGGCTGCCATCAGAATTTCGCCGTCAAGCGCTGTAAAATACATTGACCGTGCCTTCTTTCCCTCCGTCTCCATGGTGACTCGCTGAATCTGTGCTCCGCTTATCAGGGCTTTATGTATCCTCGTGTGTGCGCTTAACTTGGGGTTAAAGCAACTCCGCGTTGATTGAACTACTTGTTATCAGCCTTTCTGAAACCGAATATTCCGAGTTGGACAGTTCGGGGTTACTCAACCGTGGGTGTCGTTTTTCACTCTGAGTTTTCTAAACCGGCTTCCTGAAACAGGGCCCTGGACTCCATCTTCTCCTTCATTACAACTGTTTTTATAACTCACCTGAATGTTGGAAGAGCTACAAGTTACCAGGGACACCATCGCTTTTACTGACAGGTGTGCCAACAGAGGCAGCCTCTCACCTGTGCTTGTGCTACTGATGCCATATTTAATAGAATTAACTAAGAAACAATATCAGAATCAGAATCAGAATACTTTATTAATCCCGAAGGAAATTAGGGTTACAGCAGGCAGCACGCTAATGGCGCATGCGCACTTACAAAGGAACCTTCTGACCAACTTTACACAAACATCACATTGGGGAGACATGTCAGAAAGGTAGGCTGATAGGAAAAAAACAACAAAAATACATAACATGAGGTAAGAGGAGGAGAAAAAAAACTCCACTCAGACTGAGCTCCTAGTGGGAGAACAGTTTGATAACAGAAAAAACACCTCAGCACAAAAAGCACAAGACTGTCAATACACCATAGAAACACATGACAAGCAACAGGGGCGGGTAAAGGGTGAGAGAGAGCCGGTGTAGACAGCGCATCCGGCCCTGCAGCATGTCTGCGCTGGTCCAGTTGACTGCCATCTTCCCCGGTAGGGCACAAGCATCGAAGGCGTTTGGAAAGGGAGGGGGGATCAGTGTGTGCACATCAGTGTATGTGTGTGCGTGTCCAGAGTTCAGCTGAGAGAGTGTCCTTCGCCCCGACAGGCTAAGTAAACAGTCTTCCAGCCAACCCAGGTGGCCTTGCATGGGATGGGAAGAACAGCCATAACACAGTCGTTATCAGGGAGTGATTGTTCGGCTCCAGCCTTGGGCCTGCAGCTGGCGCCGTGATGGGGGTCCACAATTTTGATATTGATTTTGTAAATTTCCATGCGAGCAGCCCAGGAGAATTTTCAGGCTGCTCTTTAACACTCTGACGCTGGTCTCTCAATCTCCCGTTGGAGAGCCGCGAGCCTCCCCATGATGGTATCAAACTTCTGTTCCATGGTGTTGTCATTCTTTTGATTCTGAGACCTCACAACTGCAGTGATCCGTTCCGCGATGTGATCCAACTTTCGCTCAAGGGTCTCATTTTGAGCAGGCCTCTCTTTGATGTATCCCATCATACGCTCAATGGTGTTATTTTGAGCCTTCACAGCAGCTGTAAGCGTCTCCAAGGTGTTAACAATATTACGTTCGTTGTGAGAGGTCGCGCCTCGTCCCATCGCGGGCAGCCTTGGGGGGGTTTGAACAGCCGGTTCCGCTCTCTTATTTCTCCGATAAACCAGGGCTAAGCCAGCTCCGATCAGCAAGAACCCTGTTATCACGGTTCCGAATAGATAGATATCTTCAGCGTCCTCGATCGACAGTCCCGCCAGGCACATGACCCTCCAGTTCTGCCACCCGTCCATCGTGTATCCGGCAGGGAAAGTCCCTCCAGGGCGCTCAGGCTCTCCCGAGCCCAGACTTCTCATTGAGAAAAGGGTGTCAATAGCATTCAGAGACCAGTTGATCAAATCCATAATTCTCTTTAGGTTTTAGAGAACGACAGTGAGAGAGTGTTCGAGGGAAAGTAATGCACACGAGACAAGACAAGGACACAAGAGGCTAAGCAGGGAAGATAAGGGGAAGGAGGAGAGGAGAAAAGTGCGACCGCCTTCGCTGAGAGCCAAAGAGATGGGCTGCTGTTTCGTACATTAAGTCTGTGCTCTAGTTTTAGTGAGTGCTGATAAGTATTCACTGAACCTTATGTCATCATCAGTTAGTGCTTTATGTTAATATCTTTCTGCCTCAGATGAAAGCGATGCAGCCTCTCTGCACATTGACAGGCGAGTTGACTTGCACAGCTACAACTCTTTTCTGGCTGGATTTTCTCTCTACGCCACCTTGCAAATACACACCCACATGTTTTATTTTCAGGCTGTGCTTTGGTAACAACTCTTAGTTCTGCATCCTGACATCCTGCTAAAGCAAAGTATCACAGCTCTGAATTACAAGAATGCAAAGATTTACACAATGAGAAACATCTACTGATATACAGGTATTTTGCTGACATATATATGATGGCATCAAAGAGTGTGACTATGAGCTCTTTACCATGATGGCCTGGAGCCTCTACTTGACGTCGGGGTCGCCAGTATTCAACTGACATTTTTAAAACATGCACCTATGGAATGAATGTGAAGTGCCAGGCGACTTCCTTCTTTAATCATCGCATTCACAAGATGTTCAGAAACCCTGGAACCTTGACCTTGGACATAGACATGAAGGTAACCAGGATTCAAACTCATCTGAATCTTTTAGTAGATGCACCTATGGCATGAATTTCAAAATCCTACATCGCCTATTTCTCAAGTTGTTCATTTGTGTTTGGTAAAAACTAAAGACAAATTCCACTACAGTCATTCATTGTAAAATATAATTTTCACATTTCAGAAACTAATATGAACTTTCAGCAGGACAAAAACAAGACAAAACAGTTACTCAGACTCTAAAACTAAGTGTGATTATAAGCTGTCCATTTTATTACAGTTCCATAAGCGTCTGTTGTATTAAAATGTGAACTTTTGTTATGAAGATGGACCTACTGTTCACACTGTTTCTAGCCTAAAGCTACCAGTGGAATTACTTCCTTGTTTGTTTTACTAAATCATAAAGACGCACTCACCTGACGTCACTAACTAACTCATGTGGACACAAATCAGATCATTCCGATGACAGACTTCCAGCTCTGCCCCTCTAGATATGATGGTGAAAAACATTCATATTAAACTTTAGTGCTATCTTTGCTATCTACACAAATGGATTAGAACCCATCACCACCAATTTTTTTTAAAATGAAGTTTACTTCAAGTCAGTATGTAACACAGATTATTTGGAAACTGGCTTTTTACTAAAACTACAGAGACTGTAGGACTGCTGTTTACCATGATGGCCTGGAGCCTCTCCTTCAGCAGGTCGGCCTCCTCCATGTCCTACGTGAGAGACAAAGTATGTGACAGTTAATCAGCTGCAACCGTGGAGCCACACAGGAACACAGCAAATTAAAGAAGTTAGAAGCCATCACGAATCACTGTGATTACCCACTGTACAACATCTTTATGGAACATCCTCTCTCTCCATCATACAACAGAGACACAGAAAATCAATCACACCCATAGACTTTTTAATTCTTATACAAACAGCAGATCAACCATGTCAGAGACAGGAAGTTCCCTTTGGGATGTTCTTCTGATATGTAACTGCTTATTGTTGAAGGGCTCATAATTCTGTGTTTTATGTTCCCAGATTTTACTCTTTGATGCTCATTTGTGTAAATAATTACAAGAATACATAATCTGTATGACACTTTGGTCAGCAAAACCTGTGCTTTAAAAATACATTTTACTGACTTGTATTAGTAGATCTAAATCATTCATCCATCACATAGCATTGTCAAACAGAGTATTCTACCTCTTTATATTGATAATGATTTCTTTTTAGCTTTTATTTGATCATCAATCATCATCATAAACATCAACAATATATTTTGCTAACGTGGGTTTAGCTTTAAAACATGAAGTGAATAATAGCACATCATACATCATTTCACCAGTGTTGGGAAGGTTACTTTTAAAATGTATTCCACTACAGATTACAGATTACATGCCCCAAAATATAATTTGTACTGTATTCCATTACATTACTCAATCAGAGTAATGTATTCTGAATACTTTGGATTACTTAATATATTATCATGCTTTTTACAACTACATGAATGTCCTATTGCTGTGTGATTTGTTACTATTACTGAAGGTTACTCTCCATACCAACACCAACTAGATGTTTAAATCTTAATATAAATGAGTAACAGTAGGTGGACATTAGGTAAGGCTGCACTTTTTGCAGCGATCTCGTATAGAAAACTATTCCGCGCGTATATAAAAGAGGTCCGCCGCCCCAAACCGTAGTAAAGGGACCTCTGGCTAATACGTCGGGTTCGTGTCCATTCTCCCTGCAACACGGATTACACTACCCATCAGGCTACATTCTTTAAAGCTATGCCTGTAACACTCTGCCTGTTGCCTTCATATTAAATAATTTTTTTAATAATTTTTAAAGATATTTCATCATGTCATTATGCGGGCCGCAAGTAGAGGTGACATGGGCCGCGAGATTGAGACACAGGCATTAGAGCCTCTTAACATCCTAGGACCTGGCGTCCACATATTTGGACATCATATTTTCGGTTGTCCAGACCACAATACTAAATTTTGCTCAATAAGTGCCTGATATCTCTTACAAGGACATTATGCTGCCACTGTTCTTTCAAAATTTAAAACAAATGTCCTCATATGTGTATATCCAGGCCCTTGTAGAGCAAAATCAGGTAAAAAGATCATTCTTTGTTTTTGCATTCATCAGGTCCCAGTCAGTCCAAAGAGAAATTAAAAATGCATTCCATGAAAGAGTTCGGGTCTCAGGAGGTTAATGCGTGTTTTGTTTGGGTTTCCACCGGTGTGGAATTACCAAATTACCAAAAACAGAGAGGGGACAGCCTAACATATGAAATAGGAAAAGACCGCCGTGTAATCCATTTATTTCAACAAAGTAACTGTATTTTGAATACCACCTTTTTAAACAGTAACTGTAACGGAATACATCCATCCATCCATCCATTTTCATCCGCTTTATCCGAGGCCGGGTCACGGGGGCAGCAGCCTAAGCAAAGAGGCCCAGACCTCCCTCTCCCCAGCCACCTCCTCCAGCTTATCCGGGGGAACACCAAGGCGTTCCCAGGCCAGCCGAGAGATATAATCTCTCCAGCGTGTCCTGGGTCTGCCCCGGGGCCTCCTCCCGGTGGGACATGCCTGGAACACCTAAACCAAGAGGCGCCCAGGAGGCATCCTTGTCAGATGCCCGAACCACCTCAGCTGGCTCCTTTCGATGTGGAGCAGCAGCGGCTCTACTCTGAGCCCCTCCCGGATGGCCGAACCCGAACTTCTCACCCTATCTCTAAGGGAGAGGCCAGCCACCCTTCGGAGGAAGCTCATTTCTGCCGCTTGTATCCGCAATCTCGTTCTTTTGGTCACTACCCACAGCTCGTGGCCATAGGTGAGGGAAGGGACGTAGATCGACCGGTAAATTGAGAGCTTCGCTTTTACACTCAGCTCCCTCTTCACCACGACGGACTGGTGCAGCGTCCGCATTACTGCAGCTGCAGCCCCAATCCGTCTGTTGATCTCCGGCTCCCTTCTCCCATCACTCGCGAACAAGACCCCGAGATACTTGAACTCCTCCACTTGGGGCAGGAACTCATCCCCGACCCGGAGTGGGCACTCCACCCTTTTCTGGCTGAGAACCATGGCCTCAGATTTGGAGGTGCTGATCCTCATTCCCGCTGCTTCACACTCGGCTGCGAACTGTTCCAGTGCGAGCTGGAGGCCCTCACCCGATGAAGCCAACAGAACCACATCATCTGCAAAAAGCAGAGATGAGATTCTGAGGCCACCAAAGCGAAAGCCCTCCGCCACTTGGCTGCACCTAGAAATCCTGTCCATAAAAATTATGAACAGAACCGGTGACAAAGGGCAGCCCTGGCGGAGCCCATCACCCACCGGGAACGAGTCCGACTTATTGCCGGCAATGCGAACCAAGCTCTTGCAACGGTTGTATAGGGATCGAATGGCCCGTAGCAATGGGCCAGACACCCCATACTCCCGCAACACCTCCCACAGGACACCCCGAGGGACACGGTCGAATGCCTTCTCCAAGTCCACAAAACACATGTAGACTGGTTGGGCAAACTCCCATGCACCCTCAAGTATCCACGAGAGGATAAAGAGCTGGTCCAGTGTTCCACGACCAGGATGAAAACCGCATTGTTCCTCCTGTATCCGAGGTTCGACTAGCGGACAAACTCTCCTTTCCAGCACCCTGGCATAGACTTTCCCAGGGAGGCTGTAACGGAATACAGTTACTCATATTTTGTATTTTAAATACATAACAGCAGTACATGTATTCCGTTACTCCCCAACACTGCATTTCACTAGGTACATCTGAGCTTGTAGTTAAATACATGCAAACGTTTCATATTAAACATGACTGCATATTGTTATTCTTATTTGCACTGACAGCGTTACACTGCGCTCTGCAATCCACTGACATGGGACAAAAGAAAACAATACTACAATTCACATTTAAAACTTCTATTCATTTTATTCATGTAGAAATATTCTGCACTGACCGCACAACCCGAAACAGCAGCAAATGTAACACAATCTAAAGGTTAGCTGGAAAAGTAGAGCTCTCCATGCTAACACCACACACACAACAAAGCTACAAGGCTAATTAGCCATGCTAGCTCAACTCAGCAGTATGTAATTAGTCGGAAGAAAAAGTAAATTTTATTTTGTCATGTTAGGAAATCTGTTGGAGAGGTAAGTGACGGAAGTGACGAATGGTAGCTTAGAATTAAACAAATTCCTTTAAGCTTCAATTTTACCAAATACACTTATCAATTGTCTTATAACTAACAACATTTGTCTAAATCATCTCCAACACCCTGGAGAACAACGGGGAGAGTTAAGAGGCTCTCCAAGATTACATTGATCGGTGCTTCCAGGATTTCGTGATGAAGAAGGCCCAGAGTGCAGCTTCCCCGGCCAAATCTGAGACGCTGTCATTGAAAAGATGTCGCCCGGCAGATTCCCCCAGCACAACATCGCCAGCCGGCAAAGATATTGCAGACATCCTAGAGTCAATCGACAAACGATTGTCCAGTTTCGATGCAAGGCTGTCCTTGGTGGAGATTCTACACCGGGAATTTAAATTCTTGCGAGAATCCCTCGAGTTCAGCCAGCAGCAGGTGGAAACGCTCGCTGCTGAAAATGCCACGCTAAGGGAGTCGGTGAAATGTCTCACAGAAAATGTTACCCAGTGTGAGTACAAGAAAATAATTATTATAATATAAATATCTCTATATTTAGACTATAATGACACTCCCAGAACTTCAGCATCTGTTCTATGGGAAGCAGGGAAAGCTGTGATGAGAGGTAAAATAATTTCTTTCTCATCACATAAAAAGAAAGAAGAAAATAAAAATATTCAGGAATTAGAAAAAACCATCAAATCCCTAGAAGAAGCCTACGCGTCCCACCAAGATCAGGAAACATTGAACAAAATACGCAAAACAAAACTAGAATTAAATGAGATAATTGATAAAAAAAAAAAAAAAAAAATTCTTAGTACAAAGACTACGCTTACAAAATTATGAACATGGTAATAAATCCGGTCAATTTCTAGCGAACCAGCTAAAAAAATAAAAATAAAAAACAACTAAATGTGTTGTTCAAGATTCATCTGGGAACACAATATATGACCCGTAAACAAATGAACAACATTTTCAGGGATTTCTATAAAACGTTGTATTCACCACAAATAAGCCCGTCTAAAAAGGAAATTGATCAGTTTTTGGACAACATAACTCTTCCAAAATTATTAGACACTCAAGCAATGGCACTGGATTCGCCACTGACGGCAGGTGAACTCCAGGAAGCCCTGATAAGTATGCCCAATAATAAGGCTCCAGGTCCAGACGGCTTCCCTGCAGAATTCTACAAAGAATTCTGGACAATTCTGGCACCAGTATTCCACAGAATGTTGCAGGAAATCAAGGAAAATGGCACACTACCACCAAATATGAATTCTGCAAACATTAATCTCCTGCTAAAACCAGGCAAAGACCCTGTATATCCCTCAAGCTATCGTCCAATATCCCTTATAAATGTAGACCTTAAAATAATCTGCAAAGCTCTCTCAAAGAGACTGGAGAAAATAACCCCCCTCTTAATTCATCCTGACCAAACTGGTTTCATAAAAGGAAGGCACTCATCAACAAATACATGTAGATTACTTAATTTGATAGACTACTCATACAGTAAAAACCTAGAAACTACAATATTCTCTTTAGACGCAGAAAAAGCATTTGACAGAGTTAACTGGAAATTTCTATTTGCAACTTTACACAAATTTGGTTTTGGATCCTCTTTCATAAACTGGTTAAAAATATTATATAATTCCCCAACAGCTTGTGTTAGAACAAATGACCAGACATCCTCCAGCTTCTGTCTCCTGAGGGGCACCAGGCAGGGATGCCCACTCTCCCCTTCACTGTTTGCAATTTTTATTGAACCACTAGCAGCAGCAATTAGACAGAATTCAGTAATTAAGGGCATAAAATGCAAGAACGTGGAACATAAAATCAGCCTTTATGCAGATGATGTGTTACTCTTTCTCCAAAACTCACAAACCAATATCTCTGGGGTGATTGAATTGATAAACTCTTTTGCAAGAATATCAGACTACTCAATTAACTGGTCAAAATCTACAGTCGTTGCGATTAATTGCTCCCTCCATAATTCTTCTTCTACACCACTGCAATCGGGAAATATAAAATATTTAGGTATTAATGTTTCTCCCAAGCTTGCAGATCTAACTAAATTAAACCATATCCCACTTTTAAAGAAGGTAGAAGGTGATCTGGCTAGGTGGAAATGTCTACCAATATCACTCATGGGAAGGGTTGCCGCTATAAAAATGATGGTCTTACCAAAAATAAATTATTTATTCTCAATGATCCCAACTAAACCGCCACAAGATTGGTTCAGATCTCTAGATTCATGTATGTCCAAATTCCTTTGGAAAAATAAACCCCCACGTATAAGCTTAAAAACACTACAAAAGACCAAGGATAGAGGAGGATTAGATCTGCCTAACTTTCAGCACTACTTCTTAGCCAACAGGCTTCAGTTTATCTCAGGATGGCTAAAACATACCCTCTTAGATGAACCTTGGCTAGATGTAGAACAAGCACTTTGCAATAATCTAGAGATCTCAGACCTACCATTTATCAGCTCAAACATCCAACGACATGAATGCTTTAAAAGCATCAACATCAGCTCTTCTCTGACAGCATGGTGGGAGTTTCTAAAATTGACGGAGTCTTCATTAATCCCATGCAAACGTACACCTATCTGGAACAACCCTGACATATTACAAAACAATAATATGATAAACTTTTCAGATTGGAGTGGTAAAGGAATCAAATAATTAGAACATATACTAGAAGGAACAGAATTTATTTCATTTGACAGGACTAGTTACACAATATGGGATCAACAAGAAAAGATTTTTAGAATATCAACAAATTAAATCCATAGTAAAAAAGAAATTTAAACCAGGTCAAGTTGAACTACAAACACCACCAAGTGTGGTTCAATTTCTTGCTCTTAAAACCCCCAAATTACTATCCAAAATATACAGAACACTTTCTAAAACAGATGAATCAATATCACTTCCTATTGCAAAATGGGAAGCGGATTTATCAGTTAACTTAGACCTAAACTTCTGGTCTCAGATTTGCTTAAAAACCTTTCATCTAATCAGAAATCCCAGTCTTCAATTAATTCAATACAAAATACTACATAGAGTGCACTATACAGGTCATCGGATGTTCAAGATGGGTTATACGTCTACCAACAACTGCTCACACTGTCAAACCAATTCACCGGACAATTATATCCATGCTCTTTGGTTCTGTCCACCAGTTCAGAAGTTTTGGCGTGAGATATGTGAAGACTTATCAAAGTGTCTGAAATGTAACATTCCAACTTCCCCCTTAGTGTGTTTGTTGGGCAGCTTAGATAATGTCACTTCAGAAAAGAATGTCGCCCATATGGTTTTCACTGCCCTATGCATAGCCAAGAAAACAGTCCTCATGAACTGGAAAAATAAAAATAATCTTAATTCTAACCAATATAGAAATTATCTATTAGATTACATTAGTCTCGATACAGCCTCTGCCACCACATCAGATCAATTGCTCTGGGCTCCTTTGATCAGCTCCATCACCTAGTGAGGGTGGGGGGGTCATAGTTTGGTCCCGCCTTCACTGTTGTGATTGGTGTGGGGATAGGGACAGGCTTAGGGCGTCGGGGGGTTCCCCAGGAGCATCTTCCTTGGGGGGCTCAACCCGGGGTTGCGGTCATGGTCTGTTAAGGGCTCTGTTGCTCTTAGGTGACGGTTTCCTCGTGGCTGCGTGCAGCGGGGCTAGGGGAGGGTCTGTGCTGATGGACATGGGTTACTGACCTGGTAGCCTGGCTGCCCCTGGGTGGGTCTGGGGCGGGGGTGGGGTTCTGGGGGTGCTCCGTCTCCGGGCTGGGGCCCTGGCTGGGCCTTGGGGACTTGGGTCCTGGTTGGTGTATCGTCGAGGTTGTGGGTGGGTGGGTGTATGGGGGCTCAGCCCTGGTGCGGGGTGCCGCCAGTGCATTGAGCCACCTGGGGGGCTCTTCAACTGGTGGGGAGGCTGTTACATCTTGCAGGAGCTTTCTGCTCTTCAGGAACTCTCTCTGCAGGAGGGGGAGATACAGGAGAGGTGGAGGAAGATCTCAGCCTGGGCGTCTATTGTCATGTGTAGTCTGGAAGATGAGTGGATGAAGGGGTGGGTGCAGTTTTCTCTGTGGTGGGGTCGGGTGGGCTGTCCCGGGCTCTGTGGGGTCGGGCGGCGCTGCTGTACTGGGCCCCCTTTCCCTGGTGGGTTGCAGAGTGTGGGGGTGCCTACTGGGGTCAGCGGGGGAGCTGGCCCCAGGGAGGGGTCACCTGCCCCTCCCTTCCTTCCCTCCCCATCTCCAGCTGCCTCCCTCTTCCCGCTCCACCACAACCACCCACACATGCAGGGCCTTGGAGTAGGGGTATGTCACCAGGGTGCAGAGGAGGCTACCCCCCCCCCTCTCCCCTTCTGGCTGCCTGTGCCTCAATTTTATCCCACAACTTAGACATTCACATTACTCACACTCTCATAACACATGCATATAGGATCTTGGGGGTGGGCACGATACACGGAATCCAAAAGACCATCAGGGTGTACACCTCACCCCTGGCGTCGTTGCCCACCTCTCAATTTTAAATACACGTAGACATTGAGGGCTAGCAGGAGGGGCTATGCGCTTACCTGCTGCTCTCTGGCAGGTAGCTCCATGCCCTCCTGGGTTTTAAATGCACCTTAGAACACACATGCATCAACACTACATATGAGAGGGCAGAAGGAGGTTTGGAGTCTTCTCTCACCCCCGTTTTCTGTTGCCTGTTGGGGCGGGGGGGGCTGGGAGGAGGAGTTGGCTGTCCGACTGCGGTCTGGAATTGAGGCCTCCCTGCTGCTGCGGAAAAGGGTAACACTACCTGGGTCTGGGTGCAGTTTCCCCCTCCAGGGGCAAGGGTACCTAGGCCTGGGGCTTAGAGTACGCTTGGGGAGTGTGATCGTGTGTACAGCGTCTCTTTATGTCTGTCTCCACGTTGGTTGAGTGTGGAGTAAGTGCATATGAGAGCATGAGGGTGGGAATGGATGTTTGTATCTGTGTGTGCCTGTATGTCTGTGTCTATATGTCAGGTTGGGTGTCAGGCGCCACCTCTCTGGGGACATCTCAGGCCCTCCAAGGTTTGGAGACCTATCTCCCCCCACCACCACTTCCCCTGCCAGTGGCGGACGCCCTCAGACATCGGTGCATTGGTGGTTCTTTGTGTCTGGGGATGGGCGTCCAGGTACACACCGGCTCACTCCTTGGTGGCTGCTTGTCGGGGCCTGCAGCCTGGGGCTCACTCGGGCCCCTGTGGGGGGGTGGGGTGCCCTCACCCTCTCGGCCTGGGGCTCGGTCACTCAGGCACAGCTGGCTGCCGGTGGAGCTCACGGGCGTGTCACTGCAACCCCCCCTGGCTTCTGCTCCGCGGCTGCTGAGTGAGCCCTCATCTGGGACTCTCCTCAGCTCTTTCTGGGACAGTGGCGCGGCTGCCCCTCTGTGGGTCTCCCTTGGTCTCTTGTGTTCTGGGGGCCTCTGGATGTCTGGAGTCTTGATCTCCTCCATACCTGCTTCATGCCCTGGAGGACGGGGCTGTGGCCCCCCCACACCCTCTAGCAGATCATTACATGAAGGAACCTTTTAAAAACAAGCGCGTCCATGCTCACAGGTGTACACACGGGTGATCACACACACAAACTACACCCTTTTTGGCTCCTACCTCAAAGCACACTGTGCGCTGTCGATATTACGTGCTGCACAATAATATTTAATATTTAGTATTTACTGTCATATTCACATATATCATCACGATGATGTTGTTTATTCTATTGCTCTCTTTTTTCTGCTTGTTTTCTCTTTTTTCTTTCTCAACAGGTGATCCAGGTGATTGATATTTGTATTTTTTGTCTGTTTGTTTTGTTTGTTTTTGTTTTTTGCCCTTTAGCACCGTTCCTCTTCCCCGCTGTTTTTCTTTCCCTCTTTCTTTCTCCCTTTTCTTTCCCCCAGTCATGTCTGTCCTGTGTGTAGCAAGTGAAAATAAAATAAAGTAAACAATAAAAGCAAAAGTGAATCAGATAGACCAATACGGCAAACCTACATAAACCTACAAGCTACAGTCTCTATGCTAATGAGGACAGAAATATCATCTTTCCACAACAACACAGATGTAAACCAAACCAAAAAGGCTTTAAATTGATTTCCACAGTGGTTCTACTTTAGAAATATGAGCAGGTAGAAAGGTTGCTCCAAGCCTGACTGCACTTGTTACCTGTTGAAGATCAGACTTTGGTTCCTGGTCAGTGGTGGGCATGCACTGGGTGTGTTTGGTGATAACCTCTCATCTTTTATTTTAACTGATGAAGCTATAGTATATGAAAGTACCATGTGGCTTCACTGTGTCGCTTTACACTATGAAATTAGATCTGGGGCTACACACTTTTTGATGAAAGTGATGATCTTCGTCTTCACCATGTTCTGTATCACTTCATGCTTGTTTCCTGATGAGAGCAGCTAAGATGTTTTTGTTTTTCTTTGTTGGGCTTTTTTTTGCTACCTTTCCACTGCATTCTTGAACACACTGTAACATATAGATAGGCCTTAGTTTAGATGAGCTCACACAAAATACTTACAAACAGGGAGCCTCTTGAATTAATGATGAATTTCAAAACAAAATAAGTATTTGAAACCCAGATAACACACAAGCTGTCTCATACCTTTACCATTATATGTACTGATGTGTGTAAAATTCTATATAAATGATTTTCTAATGATTAACATCAGACTTAAACTTGGAAGAATTTATTTATGTCTGTGGGGTAGATATGAGGACAGTCATACAACAGTTAATTTGATATGTCCTGTGATGATAAAGTGCTAAACATTGTCCATCTGCAGGGCCAACGACCCCTACACAGGAAGTCTGATAAAAAGGTCCTAATCTCCGATCCTATCAGTCTCACCCAGTGGGTAATGCAGAATTCAGCTGGAGCTGATGTGGGTGAGGGGACTGAGCTGGACTTGATGTCCTGGTGTCTTCCCTGCTTGAGCTGATATAGAGAAACCTGAGCAGCCTTGCAGGTCAGATTGTATCAGTCCCACCTGTTATGTCAGCTCCCCTCTCAGTCATGGCACTTGTTAATCTGGGTTGGTTTTAGAAGCCTGGACCCAATTTACTGTTACTTTAAAAGGCTGGAGAAACCTGTGAGGGCCATTTACACTAAAATAATTAAAAACTCACACTTTTTACCCCTTTGTGAAACCTTTGTCCTCGATTTAGACTTTAATTGTGGGAGATTTTATTAAAGTAAATTTGCAGGAGCAAAGCAAAAGCAGAAATAAAAATAATATGTATCACAAAATAATAGCCATATCCCATCAGTCATCCTTATCTTTTTAACCTACTGTGGAGTAGGGAGAAGTTGGAAGGGACACAGGTACATCTAGCAATGAAGATGTGGTCCGTCTCATTGCTTTGAGCTACTGGAAACACTCCAACATGGCAGTGATGAGCGAAGATAGAGCCACGTCCACTTTACAAGTCTACAGTTTCGATCGTGGTCTGCTCCCTCTCAGCATCTCTGCTGGAATTTCCAAAGGTGGACTTCTGAGATCTGTACTGATCTCACAGGAACAGGCCCGGAACATCTCCAGACATTCCAGTTTATACTTTGCTCACTTGTCCCACCTCCCTCTCTCTGGGATCTAGTGTTTACATACAGATCCAGCACTCTTCAGCCACAACTTTTCGTTCTCTATTTCTTTCTTTTAATATGGAAAATTCTGTTATATTTAAACATTCGGTTACGTAATAATAAGCTTGTCAGTCACAGTATACTCAATACAATCTGCTTTCTTACTAAATCAAACACTTTAAAAGTCAGACATTCACAGATCTATGTCCTGTGTGTGCGCTCTCACACACACACACTCATATCTCTCAAGGTCATTTCTACACCAGTTTTCAGTGAGGTCTTTCAAATCATTATTGCCTTACACTAAACTTAAACATATTTATATTTAACTGATCATGTTCTGACCGGCATTTAATGTAATTAACTATCAGCAAAATCAAATAATAATAATCTGTGTTTACTCGTTATTGTTCACAATCATGGAAAGACGATGACAGATCACCGACACAGATCTTATTTTCTCAAACCCAGACATGGCTATAAAAGGCTGATGGTGGATCATGTCCACACACAAAATCTAGACTTTAGAATAGACATTTCCAATACTCAGACTACATTTCTCTGTTAACATACTAAAAAGAATTATATTTTTAATTGATCTTTTATTATGATCCTTGGGGGTTTCCTCCAAATCTGGACTTGGTCATGCCTGAGCTTCTGGACAGTGTGAGGTTCAGCCTGGTGTAACGTCTGTTGTGGACGTTTTCCATTAAATAAAGCCCGCAGACAAGCGGTGAGCAGTAGCTAACATTCTTTAATCAAGACACAAAGAACCCTTCTCTCATCCCAACCGGTCACAGCAGATGGCCCCGCCCCTCCCTGAGCCTGGTTCTGCTGGAGGTTTCTTCCCGTTAAAAGGGAGTTTTTCCTTCCCACTGTTGCCAAAGTGCTTGTTCATAGGGGGTCATGTGATTGTTGGGTTTTTCTCTGTATCTATGAAGCGCCTTGAGGCGACTTTTGTTGTGATTTGGCGCTATATAAATAAAATTGAATTGAAATTGAATTGAAAGAACAGAAAAACCAAGCTTGGTGGAGAGCCTGCATGATCGTGGGGCAGACAGTCAGCAGAGTCTCCCTGAGCCTAGCATGGCTCTCAGTTAAAAACCTTCTCCAGGAACAAAAGGCAGTACACAGCTGTTTCACACCTTAAGGTTCACACTCCCTTGCTACCTCCCAGAGTCCTCGAAGAGACAAAAGATTCTTCCTGTGGAGTCGTCTGCTTCCCCCAACTTCCTTACCAGACCCCCACGTCTGTCTAACTGTATGAGTGTGAGACATGTGAAAATCCAGTGGCACCAAGGCATCATACAATAAAATAATGCGAATAATACATAAATAAAATAAATTCCTATACACTTCCCAGAGGTGTTCTACTGAATTTAGGTCAGCCAGGCATGACAGTTAATGGTATCAATTGTTTCATCCTCCAGGAGCTGCCTGCATACAGGCACGTGAGGCTGGGCATTGTCATGCGTGGGGAGGAATTCAGGACCCACTGAACCATCATCGGGTCTTGATATGCCTCCCCAGACCATCATCGTTCTGCCACCAGACCCTTTCATGTCTATCACGTGTTCTCCAGGTTCTCCTGCGCTTATCACATATTCTATCACAAATGTAAATGGACTGATTCTTATAGAGCGCTTTCCTACTCTCCCAGAGTACTCAAAGCGCTCTATAAAGCATTCACCCAGTGTCACAAGCACTTTCTCTATACTTAGTGCTGTCTAACTACATTCACAACCAAACACATCAGAGAGCAACTTGGGGTTAGTATCTTGCCCAAGGATACTTGACATGCTGGAGGAGCCAGAGATTGAACCACCAACCTTCCAATCAGTAGGTGACCTGCTCTACCCCCGAGCTACAGCCACCCCTACAAGCAGCTGAGCATGTCAGGTCCTCAGGCCATCCTCATAAAACGTTTTTTTACCTGGAACCCCAGCCAAGTAGGTCATAAAAAAAGAACCTGGTTCCAGGTACTACCACCTAATGAAAAACCCTAAAACCCAAGATGAGGTAAGCCAAGTAGGTACTAGTGGAAAAGACAACAACCAAAACTTCTTACACCAGAGATGAGCTCCTGAACATCAGGGCTTCAAGTCCTGAGGACTTGAGGAGGTTTCTGTTTTTACATAAACAGTGGCTGGTGTAATGATGGTGTTATTTAAATAACTATTCAAACTATGCTCCTCATCTGGAATCTTTAGTCATTTACTGCAAACCTTTTTACTCCCTACATGAGTTTACTTCATTCCGTGTGGTAGGTGTGTATATTCCACCACAGGCCAACATACAGGAGGCCTGGGAGACAAAGCCAGACACCTTAGTCATTGTCCTTGGTGATTTTAACCAAAGAAACCTCAGTCAGAAGCTCCCTAAATGCATACACGTTATTCAATGCCCAACCAGACAACTCTACTGTTACACCACAGTAAGCAATGCCTACCATGCAGTCCTTCATGCTGCATTAGGAATCTCATGGTTTACTTGATCCCTTCATACTGGTAGAAACTAAAACTTTCTAAACGTGTATTGAAGACACGTAGGTAGCGCACTAATGATGCAGGCATGTCCGGCTTGCACTGACATGGAGGTTTTCAGGACTGCTACCAACAGTTTGGAAGAGTATACAGATGTTGTGACATCATACATCAGCTTCTGTGAGGAAAGCTGCGTATAATGATGCACCAGGGTGAGCTATATTAATGACAAGACCTTGTTCACACCTAAGCTATGGAGGCTTAGCTGTGAGGAGGCTGGAAAAGGAAGAAGTGTTTTGGCATGGGCACAGAGATTGTTTCACCCCTTCAGAAGTTTCTTGATCTCTCAGGATACTTTTCTCCATACTTGAAAGAGATGGAAACAAGAGACAGAACACCTGCAAAGCACCAGGACAATGTCAGTCTCCATCCTAAAGTGTTGTGCTGTTCAGTTGTTTCCAGTGTTCACCGACATCTTCAACATCTCACTGCAGACATGTCATGTGCCAGCCTGCTTCAAGGCCTCCGCCATCATTGCTGTTCCAAAAAAACAAAACAAGACAAGCGTTGATGACCACAGACCTGTCGCTCCAACCTCTGTAGTCATGAAGACATGTGAGTGTCTGTCTGGTAATACACCATCTAAAATCTCAGACCTCATGCAATTTTCCTACAGAGCCAACAGGTCAGTAGGCGATGCTCTTCACATGGCACTGCAGAAGTAATAAATGCATGAACTAGTTTTTCAGCATCACTCAGGGGCAGGTTGTTTCCCATTTTAGAGATATTGAGGAAATGCAAGAAAGCAGTCCTACATTTTCGTTAATATGCACACTATGGCATATCCTGGTCAACAACAACTCCAAGATTCCTCATGGTGTTACTGAAGGCCAAGGTAATGCAAGCCAGAGCAGATATCTAAGCACTTTGAGTGCTCCAGGAGAGTAGAAAAGCACTATACAGGGAGTGCAGAATTATTAGGCAAGTTGTATTTTTGAGGAATAATTTTATTATTGAACAACAACCATGTTCTCAATGAACCCAAAAAACTCATTAATATCAAAGCTGAATGTTTTTGGAAGTAGTTTTTAGTTTGTTTTTAGTTTGAGCTATTTTAGGGGGATATCTGTGTGTGCAGGTGACTATTACTGTGCATAATTATTAGGCAACTTAACAAAAAACAAATATATACCCATTTCAATTATTTATTTTTACCAGTGAAACCAATATAACATCTCCACATTCACAAATATACATTTCTGACATTCAAAAACAAAACAAAAACAAATCAGCGACCAATATAGCCACCTTTCTTTGCAAGGACACTCAAAAGCCTGCCATCCATGGATTCTGTCAGTGTTTTGATCTGTTCACCATCAACATTGCGTGCAGCAGCAACCACAGCCTCCCAGACACTGTTCAGAGAGGTGTACTGTTTTCCCTCCTTGTAAATCTCACATTTGATGATGGACCACAGGTTCTCAATGGGGTCCAGATCAGGTGAACAAGGAGGCCATGTCATTAGTTTTTCTTCTTTTATACCCTTTCTTGCCAGCCACGCTGTGGAGTACTTGGACGCGTGTGATGGAGCATTGTCCTGCATGAAAATCATGTTTTTCTTGAAGGATGCAGACTTCTTCCTGTACCACTGCTTGAAGAAGGTGTCTTCCAGAAACTGGCAGTAGGACTGGGAGTTGAGCTTGACTCCATCCTCAACCCGAAAAGGCCCCACAAGCTCATCTTTGATGATACCAGCCCAAACCAGTACTCCACCTCCACCTTGCTGGCGTCTGAGTCGGACTGGAGCTCTCTGCCCTTTACCAATCCAGCCACGGGCCCATCCATCTGGCCCATCAAGACTCACTCTCATTTCATCAGTCCATAAAACCTTAGAAAAACCAGTCTTGACGTTTCAGCTTGTGTGTCTTGTTCAGTGGTGGTCGTCTTTCAGCCTTTCTTACCTTGGCCATGTCTCTGAGTATTGCACACCTTGTGCTTTTGGGCACTCCAGTGATGTTGCAGCTCTGAAATATGGCCAAACTGGTGGCAAGTGGCATCTTGGCAGCTGCACGCTTGACTTTTCTCAGTTCATGGGCAGTTATTTTGCACCTTGGTTTTTCCACACGCTTCTTGCGACCCTGTTGACTATTTTGAATGAAACGCTTGATTGTTCGATGATCACGCTTCAGAAGCTTTGCAATTTTGAGACTGCTGCATCCCTCTGCAAGATATCTCACTATTTTTGACTTTTCTGAGCCTGTCAAGTCCTTCTTTTGACCCATTTTGCCAAAGAAAAGGACGTTGCCTAATAATTATGCACACCTGATATAGGGTGTTGATGTCATTAGACCACACCCCTTCTCATTACAGAGATGCACATCACCTAATATGCTTAATTGGTAGTAGGCTTTCGAGCCTATACAGCTTGGAGTAAGACAACATGCATGAAGAGGATGATGTGGACAAAATACTCATTTGCCTAATAATTCTGCACTCCCTGTATAAAAATCAGTCCATTTACCACTTATCTGGTTAGGGCCAAGCACAATAACCTGAGTTTTATCTGATTTTAGAAGCAGTAAATTAGGTAATTAGAGGGGTGTTATCTGGCTTCATAGTTGGGTGTCATCTGCACAGCAGTGAAAATGTATGCTATGCCTTTTGATGATGCTGCCTAAGGGAAGCATGTATAATGTACACAGAATTGGTCCTAGCACTGAACCCTGTGGAACTCCATAATGAACCTCAGCGTGTGAAGAAGACTCTCCATTTACATCTCATGTGTCAAACCCAAGGCCCGCGGGCCACATCCGGCCCAGCGTACATTTCTATCCGGCCCGCAAAATCATTTTATAGAGATTTATTATTATTGTTATGCATGGCCTGGCGATATGAGGTGCTAATAACACACAAACTACAGATCCAATAATGAAGCGCTGCAGCCTCCTTGCCAAACGCTAGGCTACCTGGGAACATTCCTGCCTCAATCAAGTCAAACTTCTGTGTTTGCCAAGCTAACCCCTCACAATGGCGAAGAGAAAAGTTGATTCCTAAAGCAGAGCCTTTCAGCGCCCGGTGGGAGGATGAATATATGTTTACGTCTACGCGACTTCATGTCTCCAGACAAAACGCAGATTTTGGCAAATGTGAGCCTGAGCAGAAATACGACTGCTGATCGGGTTTGTGAGGATGCCACTGATTTAAGAACACAGTTGTGTGAAAGAAGCAAAGACTTTATTGCATACTCTCTTGTTGTGGATGAAAGTACAGTTGAGGCCAAAATTATTAGCCCCCGTTATGAAATCAGAGAATACACCTGATTTAAGTGTGAAAATGACCATTAACAACAAGTCTGTGTTTTGTGTAGTGTATCTGTTCCCAAAATAACAATGTCCACTAAGTTTAATTAGGATATTTTATTGATACACCAAGCTGAAACAAGAAAGGGCAAAAATGAGACATCCAAAATTATTAGCCCAATGGCCATTAATAGTCAATACTGTACACTTCCTGAGCCACAACTGACAACAATCTCTTAGAGTAGCTCTTTACTAGGTTGGCACAGGTCTCCTGAGGGATTCTGGCCCATTCCTCCATTGCAAATTGTTCTAGCTTGTCCAAATTGAATGTTTTCCAAGCATGGACATTCACTTTGAGCACTCGCCACAGATTCTCAATAGGATTGAGGTCTGGGCTCTGTGCAGTCCACTCTGGGATCATGCTTTTGGTATCCTTGAAGAACTGTTGGACTAATTTTGATGTATGCTTTGGGTCATTGTCTTGTTGGAAGACCCAGCGACGACCTAAGCCTAGACTATTTCTGCATATTCTCCTTCAAAATGTCAACATAATTTCTTTTTTCATGATGTCATGCAATGAAACAAGGCTCCCTGTGCCTGAGGCTCCAAAACAGCCTCACAGCATGATGTTCCCAACTGTGTTCCTGGGCTTGAAGGCCTGTGCCTTTCTTCACCAAACATAAACAACAACTATGTGCTGAAACTGTTCCAGTTTATTCTCATCGGATCAAAGCACAGACTTCCAAAATTCATGTTTACCTTTCCAATGTTCATGGGCAAACCTCATTTGGGCTGTGATGTGCTGCTCTTTGAGTAGAGGGGTTCTCCTGGGACGATACCCCTGAAGTCCACCACGATGAAGAGCAGTCACAGCTGTGGTCCTTGAAACATCAACTCCAGATGTCCGCGGTTCCTTGCAGACATCTGTGACTATTTTCCTCTCCAGAGTTCTTGAAATCTTGTGCTTATGGCCATGGCCAGGTGTGCTTCTTACAGAATTTGTCTCCTTGTACTTGGCAATGATGCAACATACAGCATTTCTAGACACTGTGAATTACTTGGAAATGGCAATGTAGCCTTGCCACTTATCATGAGCCTCTACTATCTTTTTTCTGAACTCCAGAATTATTTATTTTGTTTTTGGCAATGGTCAGTAACACTAGTTCCTCTCATGTGTTCATGTGTCCTGTTCCTTGCACCCTTTTTATGCAATTGAATCTTGTTAGGAAGTCAATTGACTGCACAGATGTGGTTTCAAAGCTGATTGGTTAATTACTCTCAGTGTTTTGAAAGCAAATAGGGCTAATATTTTTGACCACCCCATTTTTTATTATATTTGATATAAAGCAAGCCTAAAAATGTATTTTATATTACAAATTTTCCAAAAGCTACTAATAGCACTGGTGAATGTTTGATTATATCAAGTTTCATCAATGCTGTAAACATTGGGCAGAAGTTTAGGAAAATGTTCCAAAATTCCTGGGAGGGATAACATTTTTGAAAACGTATGTCAAAGTGTAACTACCAGTGAAATAAGTGCACTAGTCAGCAGGATGTGATTAAAGATGCAGGAGGAGGACTGTACTGGCGAGTTAACAGCATATCACTGCATCACACACCAGGAAACGCTGTGTGGTAAAGTCATAAAATGGAGCATGTAATGATCACCGTAACACAAACTGTAAACTAAAGGTTTAAATCACCATCAATTTCAGTCTTTTATGTGGAAAATAGATTCAGAGTTTGCCGACACTCCTCATCATGCAGAGCTCCGTTGGCTGAGTTGGGGAAAAGTTCTCAACAGAGTTTTTGAGCTCAGCAAGGAAACCTGTCAGTTCATGGACATGTATGATGCGGTGAAGGCGTTTCAAGTGAAGCTGCTCTTATGGGAGTCACAAATGCACCAGTGCAACTTGCCTCACTTTCCCTGTTGCCAAGTAATGTTGAACCAAGTCGGCGCAACAGTGTTCCCAAATGCGCACTTTGCAGGTAAACTGAGCGCACTGCACACCAAACCTAAACGAACTTGTTGACAAACAAAAATGCCAAGCATCCAGCTCTGACAAAATGGCATAAGAGCAAAGAAAACTGAATGTTATGATTTGTTGTTATTTTAACCTTTGCTGAAAAGCATCAATTTTATTTATATTTCTTGTTGGGGGTTTTTTCGCATCATGTTCATATTTTGAATTTTGTATAATTTTCACAGGAGATATTTTTATGAAGAGCAAAATATGTTAAGTTTATTTTATTTTTTATAAAATGGCATAATAGCAACAAAATCTCATTGTTTTGATTTGTTTGTATTTTAGCATTTACTTAAAAGTACAATTTTCATTTATTTTTTCTGGGGTTATAGCAGGATGTTCATATTTCTAACTTGCATAATTTTGACAGGATATATTTTTATGGAGAGCAAAATATTTAAAGTTAAAGTTTATTTTCTCTAAGTTTATTTATTCTGGAATAATATTCCTGTCTGTTTTTATTCATATTTATGTTTAAAAAACATTGTTTTAGTGTGTTCAATAAATGTTTATCTTGTTTGGCCCGTGACCTAAAGTCTGCCTTGAGTTTTGGCCCCCTGTGCAATTGAGTTTGACACCCCTGATTTACATGCACAAACTGGAGTCTATTAGATAGATATGATACAAACCACTGCAGTGCAGTACCTGTAATACCTACAGCATGTTCTAATCGCTCTAATAGGATATTATGGTCGACAGTATCGAACGCTGCACTGAGGTCTAGCAGGACAAGCACAGAGATGAGTCCACTGTCAGAGGCCATAAGAAGATCATTTGTAACCTTCACTAAAGCTGTTTCTGTGCTGTGATGAGCTCTGAAACCTGACTGAAACTCTTCAAATAAACCTCTGCAGATGATCTGTTAGCTGTTTGACAACTACTCTTTCAAGGATGTTTGATATGAAAGGAAGGTTGGAGATTGGCCTATAATTAGCTAAGACTGCTGGGTCTAGAGATGGCTTTTTGAGTAAAGGTTTAACTACAGCCAGCTTGAAGGCCTGTGGTACATAGCCGATCATTAGAGATAGGTTGATCATATTTAAGATCGAAGAATTAATTAATGGCAGGACTTAATTAAAGATCAAAAATAAAATATTGTACCACGTAGAGGCTATGCCTACACTTGAAGCCACTGAGGCGTTCGGTGTGACGGGGGTGACATGATGTCACTGGTATGCATGAATTTATTAAACAGTCCAATAACTCCAGTTGTACTCATCTTGTCCTTTAGATGTTTATCCCAACACAATTTTACACAACAGCGCAGCGGTCACAAACTGTTTGCCTTCTTCCGATTAACAACACACCTGATGCTGATTAAGTGCGTCTACCTTAAATACCTTCACCATACCAAAAACTCAAAAAATGACCTCTAGTGGCATACATAAGGTATCAACCGAAAAATGGCTCCTACACCCCTTATAATCAAAAATCTAGAATCCACTGACAGATTTTACAGTGTAGTCTCAGTGTAGTCAACCTTTTCCTCACCAAAAGCCTGTTCACAGGCTACTGTGTTTCCTGTCACAAGGATAACATCATCCCAACGTTCACCACTGCTGGTGATAAAGCAGCCTACAGGATGGAGGTGAGGAGACAGGCACCAGGCACTGTTCATTCAGGAGACTGAAGAGCATCAGTGATATTTAACAGCATACAGCTAGTTGGGAGGACTCAACAGCAGCTATACTTTCTGAGGAGGCTGAGGAAGTTTGGTATCTTGCCTATGATCCTCAGCAACTCTTTCAGCTGTGTGGTTGAGAGCATGTTGATCTGCTTCATAACAGTGTTGTATGGCAACACTTATGCTATGGACTCCAAAGACCTGCAGAAAGTGGTGAAGACTGCTGTAAAGATTATCAGGACTCCACTGCCCTCTCTGCTGAGCGTCTATCATCACAGAATCCACAGGATAGCTACTTCCCTCCTCAAAGACCCCATCAGCCTCTAAAACAGGGTGTTCATACGTCTACCCTCAGGTAGAGATACAGAAGTGTGAAATCTAGGACCTGTAGGCTAAATAAGTCTTTCTTCCCCGCTGCCATTAGACTCCTAAACACCTGACATGCTTTTAATACACTTTTACATACTCACTGCTTTCTGCACATACATCTGATGTAGCATTCAATTTGTCCGTCCATTCCCTTCCACTTATCCTTATCAGGGTCGCAGAGAGGTGGAGCCTATGTCAGCTACCATAGGGCAAAGGGCAGTGTACCCCCTGGACAGGCTGCCAGCCTGATGCTGGGCTAGCACAGAGAGACAGATGACCATTTACACCTATGGGCAAGTTAAAATCAGCATATAACCCCACTAACTGCATGTCTCTGCACTGTAGGAAGACGGAGAACTCACACAACCACAGGGATTTATTTATAGTACATATATTTATATATTTATTTTATGCTTGCAAACATAAACACAATCCAATAAGTGATCCCCTTTCTTTTATGAATTTTTTACATTTTTAATCCTTATCAAATCTTTGTCAAATATGTTTATTTTACCTTTTTTGTAAATTAAAATTAAAATCAAACAATTCTTTTTAACCAGTTACATTGTCTTAGGTTTCTATTCCAGTGCTTTGATCAGTGTCAGACTCCAGGCCCAGTGACATGATTCCAAAACCTCCCTCTCTGTCTGGCCACTCAGTCAACATCCTCTTGCTTTTTAATCCCTGCTCCTCCTTCCTTAATCTTATCTGTGATGGATTAGCAGTGCACAGGCCAACACCATGTGCCTTTACTATCATCACCTTGATAAACAGCACTTTATCAAGGTGAAATACATTGTTAACATCAATTAATATTTCCCTCTCTCCCTCTTCCATTAGTATCTGGATGGGTTGCAGCGGTCTCTCTGGTCCACTGACCAATTCCAACTAGTCGCAGTGGTCGGCTGTACTCTCGTTTCCCTGTTTGACTTGCACATGGATGAAAGCGGTCTCTGGGACTCCAGGGGTCTGGCAGCTCCCAGTGGACTGGATAGCTGGGTTTGCTGCTTTGGAGTGTCTAGGGTACTACCTAGTGTTCTTGGGATGTGGGACCTGGGGTGCTTGTGGTGGGGGCTCCTGGCCCCCAGCTGAGTGGCTGGCCTCTTCTGGGTGAGTCTGGGTGCGGGGCCTGGGGACCTGGTGCTCAGGGTTGCCTGGTCTCTGGCTGGGTCCCTCCTAGCACAGGGTTGGCTGCCTCGCCCTGTAGGGTGGGTTGGCCCATGTTGGGATGTTTGGTCTGGGCCTTGGGGGCTCATGGATGCCCGCAGGCCCGTTGGATGTGGTGGGATGTCTGGGTGAGGGAGCAACAGTTGGGTGCAGCTTTTCCCAGACCCAGACCAGTGTGTCTTGTCCCTTTGCTGTGTGTCTCTGTTGTAATTGAGTGGACAACTGGTTCTGCACAGTCCATGCTACTCTGTGGTGGGGGCAATGGGTGCTACCCTTCACTCAACGGTGCACTGGGACATTGTTGATGACTGTGTTGCTGCTATTGATGCTATGGTCTGTGCTAAAGATCTTGCTGTCGCTGCCCTCCTGCTTTCCATGTATGCAGGTCCCAGAGCAGAGTTACTGTAAATGGAAATATCAACACTGGTCTAGAAAACCATCCTATTGGTTTCCTACAGCCCCTGTGGCAGGGTGTAGGAAATGGGGGTGCATACCGTATTCCATATATAATGTAATAACTGAAATAACATGAATAGAAATGAAGAAATAAGCAGAAAACCCCTGAACAAGAGGAGCCTATAGAGAATAAATAGAACTGATCTCGGAAAGGCAGTGCATTCAGATCATAATTCTGTTTGCAAAAGCTGCCAGAGACAGAATTAAGAAAAAGGAAATAGCACAACTGAACAGTTTAAACATGTTAAAACGGTATTTCTCAAAACCAACGTGTAAAATGAAAATGTTTATTTTAAACAAAAATCTGTACTCTCTACTCCTTATTTTTTCAAAACAGGCTTGTTTCTTTTTGTTTAATGCAGAGCTATTTTTTCACTGCATGCCTTCAGACATCAAACGCATTTAAGCCCAAACAGATGAAGGGCAGTTTGTGTAGTAATCACCAGGGTATGTCACATAAGAAGATACGAAATAGGTAAAACCGTGTGCTATAGTCAGGGGTTAAAGTCGACGGGTGGTTTTGTTTGTTTGTTTGTTTATTTGTTTTGGAGTATTTTTCTTTTTTTGCAACACCAGACGAGCATCTATAAGTTGCAGTTGCTGTACTTTAGCATCCAGCTAGTGCTACAAAAGAGGCATGACAGGAAGATAAAGGGAGTTATGTTTTTTAAGTGGCAAGTAATTACAAATACAGCGTTATCAGTTCAGCAAACATCAACCAACACAAACTCTCTGTGACCATCTGAGCATGCAAAGATTGCATCAAGCACTTCAGTTGCTCAAATAGAGCAGAAAAGACCTACATAAGAACCAGTCCATTCACAGTTTGTCACACAAAGTGTCTGCTAACTAAAGGTACAGCCGCTGTATTTCACAGGTAGAGAAAAAAAGAGCTAACTTCACTCAGAGATGGAGAAAGATAAGAAAGACAGGACAGGAGAGAGAGCTTAAATTTAAGGGTAAGGACTGCTCGGTGGTGTTTGATAAACTGGACATTTTGTGCTGCAAAACAAGCTGGGGAAGACTAACTGTGCTATTTAAAGGTTGCATGAAAATACTCTGCAGCTTACTGCAGCATAAATCGGTTAGCTTGCAATAATGTGATGGATTTGAAATAAAACAGTGTGTGACTGGTGCACAGTGGTTCTGGTGTTCATGGTCAGAGTTACATCAAGTATAGCAAAGATTTATTTGAAGTTAAGATGATGATGTCTGGATGCATACGTCCAGATGAAGAGAATCACCCTTTAAGGATTAAGGTGATGATGCTTAGATTCATTCACTGACAGACAGCATAAACAGTGTACTGTCAGTGTAGAGGATGGAACATGTCTGTACTCTTACCCTCTCTAATTATTTGGTAAATGGACTGGTGCTCATTTATGCTCTCACAGCACCCACTGAGACTCACTTTCATGCACTTTAGTGTAACTGTCACATACTCAGTTGCCTCAGGACAATTTAGCATCAGTCACTTGGCCAAAGACATATTAACATGTAGATGAGAGGAGCAGGGGATCAAACCACTGACCTTCTGATCAGTGGATGACCCTGAGCCATGCTCCCGAGCTCCACTTTGAAAGCCAGGGACAAGTCAAGCAGATTGTACTGGTGAGTCCTGGCAATCATGTGCATCTTACTTAGGCACATACCACCCATCTAAATACTGTCACAGAGGACGCGTATCCTGCCATAGCAACAACACTCCCAAGAGCAGCCGGCCCCTTCACTGCAAAAACTGCGCAGAAAACTATCTGCCAAAACAACCGAGCAGCCGCACCATTCACCAGAACAAACTGAACCCTCATTTCAAATTGTGAGAAATTAGTAAAAATGAGCTCTAGTTCATTATTATTTCCTCTCTGCAGCCTTAAACCGGCTGAATTATAGCTCAACCTGAAATGAGTGGGAAGGAAAAGACACTGGATGACTGCTGTACTGCAGGCAGCCCAAAACAACAGCATGTATGTGGGAGTGCATATATGTGTGTCTTTGTATATACATTCATCACACCCACACACACACTTTCAAATGTCTTTCTTTCTGTTTCTGACAGTGGAATAATGTTCAGAGATGTAACGTAGTGATTCTTTAGCTGCTCTCTGTATGTGCCAGTGCATCAGTACACACACTGGTTATTTAAAACCCGACCCCCGCTGAGATGTTGCACACAGCTGACAGCTTAAAGGAATTAAAAGCTTACAGAATCAAGAGACCCTTTTGAGACATTTCAGTTCCACACATACATTACATCAAAGTAACTGATGGTACAAAGTAGTTTGTAACACACTGGGGGCTCTACATGCAGCACTCTGTCTGACAGAAGAGTATCTACCTGTGAAAGCCACATTCCACGCAAAGCTTGAAATACATCACATATATTAACGTAGAGACAAACACAAACAGTACAAGGACACAAAGATCTACTCACCAGATTTGTGCTTTGTGTGTCCTCGAGCAGCAGAAAGGGTACGGATGGTACGGCTCACTATTGCAGTGTACCGAGCATTACTGAGCCTGAGGTTTTGTCGGGAGATTGTGTAAGCTGAGAGAGATTCAGATTTACTGAGAAGATTCCCTCCCCTTCCTCCCCCCTCCCTCCCGCTCTCTCTCTCTCTTTCCCTCTCTGCTCTCTATGAGTCTGTCACAAGGCCCAGCCATGCGCCACAAATACCACTTGCCAAATAATTGCTCCACACATGTGAACACCCCCCCCCCACCCCGGCCACTTGATCCCACCCCAACACACCCACACACACCCACCGACCGACACACTCCCACCGACCCACACACACCCACTGACCCACACACACACCCACACACACACACACCCACCGACCCACACACACCCACCGATCCACACACCCACCCACCCACACACACACCCACCGACCCACACACACACCCACCGACCCACACACACACCCACCGACCCACACACACCCACCGACCCACACACACCCACACACACACACAGTGCAATGGAAACCTACTTCTTTTGTTTTCAGCTCATGTCAGTGTTACGTTGTCTGAACTCCAGCACACTGTTGAACAATTTGCCACGCATTTTGTAGAGAATCCTCAATTTAAAAAAAAATTCTGGCTTTTATTTTTTGATATTGGAGACAGCGATTAAACATTCAGGAGTGAGTGAAGGTGAATGACATACAGCAAAAATTTGTCTTAGGGCTTGTAGGCAAACCCTCGGCTACTGTGTACAAGGCAAAGTGGACCTTTTCTTCTTTAGCAGTCATCACTGTCACACTGAGTATAAAGATCAGTGTGTACAAAGCAAAGACTCTATTGATCTGTTCAGATGGCTTTTATGTGTTATTAATAGTTTTTGATTGACAACAGGCTGTTATGGATAGGCTAGTAAACGACAGTCATATGAAATCAATACACAGGGCATCAGAGGTTTTCACAGTTTTACTTTGGTCCAGGTTACACTATCATATGAATGTGGAAAATTCTAGTGAATATGAGTTTAGATTTTATAGCCTAAATACAGTGACTCTGTTACATATGGCTGAAAGGCCTGTTTCATATTTTAGATAAGTAAACCGATAACCAGGTAGAAACTACAGGTACGTAATCATACAATACATCATGTAATCCATGATTGTCACTGTTCAGTGGGGGAATCTACCTTGAATGTGTGTCATCTACCATATATCGCAGAGTGAAAATTATTTCTTTTTCTACTTTTTTGCCACTTTATACGGCCCCATTCATTCTCTGCAGTAACCAGTCAGTTTAGGTTTTTGCTGAATGCCACCATCCAACTGCTGTTTTTCAAAGGCTCTATCTTTAGAGCAGCTACAACACTCCACTTCAGATGTTGCTATAGGAACAGGAGTGCCAACCACCATTGCCAGCATTACAGTAGTAACTGTGTGTTGATGAGCTGGGATAATAACGTGATGAGAATGGGTCTGCTAAAAATGACAGTGAAACTGGACTACCTGGCTCTATGTGGTGACCATATTTACAAGGAACTCAAAGCTTTCAATTTGATGTAGCACCAAATCACAACAGTCGCCTCAAGATGCTTTATATTGTAAGGTAGACCCTACAATAATACAAAGAAAACAAAGAAAACTCCAACATCATATCTTTGTGAGATGTGTGTTCCCTAGTATTCCTCTGATTCTGCATTTCTTTCCTTTTCCTTCTTTTTCCCTGTCCTTTATTATTTATCTACTTTTAAGTTATTACAATCAGAACGGAGAGGAATGGGAGATGGGAAAGAAAAAGATGAAGAAAAGAGAAGTTGGGAAGAGACAGAAGGAGAGGGAAAGAAGCAGCAGCAGGGAAGCCCAACAGCCCAAACCCCGACCAGACAGCCTCCTCCTCCTTGCTGATGGTGAACAGAGAACGGGGGTGTGAAGACCCCCTTCATTATGCTCTCTCATTGTGGTGTTGCCGTGTGACATTCTAAAGTGGATTTAAAAACAGGGGCCAACAACTCTCTGCCAGACAGCAGCTGGTGTCAACACCACCCCTACCGAGAACCTTCAGTGTCTACATGTATTTCAAATTGAGAGGTGGGCACCGGTGCCAGAGCTGAGGTTGAATAAACAGATCCTCCTCTGGGCGTGCCCACCCCCAAGGCCCTATATGTGTTATGAGAGTGTTAGTAATGTGTCCAAGTCGTGGAATAAAATTGAGGCACAGGTGGCCAGGAGGGGCCACCTCAGTGACGCACCTGTACCTCAAGGAGCTGCATGTGTGGTGGTGTAATGGAGTGGGAATTTGAGCCAACTGGGGATGGGGAGGAAAGGATTGGCAGGGTAGGGGGTGGTGGGGTGGCCCCGATAGGCACCCCCGTTCCCAGAAATCCATCAAGGGCAGGAGACCAAGCCGGGAGACCCGGGCATGGTCCTGTCACTAATGACAAATGACAAAGAGCAAATTCAGTCTAATGTGGTGGGAGGGAAAAGGTGATTATTATGAATAGGGCTCCAATGGAGAAGATTTTTAAACCCAAAGTTCTTTCAAAATTGAACCCATATTTTGAGGGTCTTAATAACTATAAGACTGGTGGTGTGATGCCATGAGGAAACTGGAAGGCTGGAGGTGACCAAGGCTCTAAGGGAGGTGGAAATGCAAGATGCCGCTGCAATTTGGCATCAATCTTCATCTGGGGTGTGGAACCAATAAATTATTTTTTGAACATTTGAGGCCCAGTATTAATGGTCGAAATTTGGAAGGGATAAGCCACCTAGGTTTTTAGGCCTCTGTAACAAATCCAGCCGTATTCTAGGATTTTTCCCATCCCATATAAATGAGATCAGAGCTTTATCAATAGATTTAAAAAATGATTTTGGAAGGTAAAGTGGGATACACTGAAATAGATAAAGAAACTTGGGGAGTATGTTCATTTTTATACAATTTACCTTCCCTGCCAACGATAGATGAAGTGGCTTCCATTTCTTTAAGTCTGATTTGACCTTTTCAAGTAGTGGGCAGAAATTTTCTTCATAGAGATTGTGCAAATCTCATGTTATATTCATGCCTAGATACTTAAAGCCGTTTTGGGCTGTTTTGAAAGGTATAGACTGTTCTGTATTTGAAGAGCCAGGTCATTAACAGGATAGCATTTGCTTTCACTGAAGTTCAGTTTGTACCCTATTAACCCCGATTCTTGGATCCCCATGATAGAACAGAGAAAACCCGACTCAGGAGTGGTCAAAACATTTATAATTCTTTATTCAATCATCTTCTGGAAGAGAGAGCCCTGCACAGCCCAAAGCCTGTTGCAGAATCTCTGACATTAGAAGCTAAAAATGTGTCTCATATAGGTGTTATTTTGGTACTTTACACATCACACACAGCCTCGATACAAACACTCCTTATATGTTACTAGTTCCTGTTTTTTCAGTCTGGTTTCCTGTTTTATTGATATGCTTGTACAGCTCTACACCAACTTCCTGTTTTTCAGTCTGGCTGAGCACTTAGTTTGTGAGTCAAAAGTGGCCTTGCTTTACAAGCCTTCAATATTAAAATACATAAAACAATATACTCAGAAAATAAGCACTAAGAATATGTTTATTCCTTACCACTTTCCCCCTTTTGACCTTTCCCCAGAAAGTTCACCATATTTCTATTAGTTAACCTAATTAACTGACTCCCTCAATAACTACTGTGAACTAAGAACAGATATAATTAGCTTTTTCTGGTAAAAGGTCCTACATTACTTTTATCACTCTTTGGAAACAGCCTCTATAGAGTCAACCCGTTTCCTCTTTAAAAATTTACTCCTGGTTTTCCACCCCCTTTAGGGGTAGCACATATCCAGCCTTAACACTATTTTGGGCAACTTACCTAACATAGAAATCCTTCAAACTATTACTAAAGTCCCTCTCATTACTCTTCATTACTTTTATGCTCACATTTAACCTTAACAAGCTTTTAATTTCCTAAACAACAAATTTTCTGAAACTGCGATTCTCTGTGCTTCTTTTGGGTGCCCCTTTCTGGTGGTTCCGTTCGGTCTGGTGCTTCCTTCTCGCCAACCCCTTCATGATTTTCGCTGTGGTCCTGAAATCTCCTGTAAAGGATAAACAAAACACCTCTCCCTGCTATGCCTTAATACTCTACTGTGCTTTTGTTCATTCAGTTATTCAAAGTTAGTTCAGACTACCACGTTTGGGACTCTCTAATCAAAAGGATTAGCTTAATTATGTGTGTAAGTGTGTTTGCATTTTATCCCTCCATACTCTAAGTCATCCCTTCAATATATCAGTTCAGTCGGTCACGCTGAACGAAGCTTTTGACCTCCACATGACTGAGTAGCAACTCCTATGAGCACAATTGCAATGTGTGTATGAAAAACCATTATATACGCTTATTTTAGAAATCAAAAAGAAATCAAACATTTTCAACCCAGAGAAGGAGCCAAAGCTGCTTAGGGTGTGGATGATATGGGGGACACTTGAAACGGGATCAGATACATACATTAACAGCTCGTCTGCATAGAGGGACACTCTATGCTCTTTATCCATCCTATGAATACTTGCAATTGATGGCAAGGTTTTGAGTGTAATAGAGAGGGGCTCTATGGCCAGGGCAAATAACTATGGGCTGATTGGACAGCCCTAACCGGTACCCCTTGTCAACTTAAAATATCGTGAACGTTTACCATTAATGATTATAGAGGCTTTGGGTGATGCATATAAAAGTCTTATCCATGAGATAAAATTAGGACCATAGCCAATTTTTTTAAACAAGCGAATAAATAACCCCATTCCACCCTATCAAATGCTTTCTCTGCATCTAGCGCGATAACCACCTCAGGCACCTCGCTGGACACAGGAGAGTGGATAACATTTAGGAGCCGACGGACATTCGTAAATGAGTGACAGCCTGGGATAAAGCCAGTTTGGTCAGCAGATATTACGTCGTGGGTTGTGCTTTCTGGGCGAAGGGCAAGAGCCTTAGCCAAGATTTTTACATCACAGTTTAGGAGTGAGATAGGATGGTATGAACCAGGCTCTGTGCTGTCTTTACCTGATTTCAGCAGGAGGAAAATAGATGCTTCAGTCATTGTCTGTGGAAGTACCCATCAGGGCCCGGTGCCTTGCCATTTTGCATCGCCTTTAGTGCAGTAGTCACTTCTGCATGATTGAGTGGAAGTTCAGCTTCAGTCCTATGGGCCGCTGTTACAAGAGGAGCCTGAAGATTGTCAAAGAAATGCTCCATATCAGAGCAGTCACTTGTAATCTCAGATGTATAAAGATTTGAATAAAACGCAGTGAAGGTTTCTTTAATTTCTTCGGGGTCAATTGTTAACTCACCATCATCTTTTCGTATTTGTGGAATTTGCTGTGCGGTTCGCCATGCTCGTATACATAACCTCGTGACTTTAACAGAAGACGTTCAGTTTTTTCGGTTGATAACAAATTATATTGTATTTGGAGGTCTAGCTTCCTTTTATAAAGGACAGGGAGAGACAGTACTGAGCATCTACCATAGAGATGGTTTTAATTAGTTCCTCTTGCCTAATTCGATTCATTTTGTTTTTTCTAAATGAATATGAGATGATTTCTCCCCTGATTAGAGCCTTTAGTGTCTCCCGCAAGAGAGAAGGTGAAACATTGTCTTTCTGGTTAAAAATTAGAAAGTCATCTATTTCTTTTGGCATGATCTGACTCTACAGTGGTTAAATATTCAGTTTTCCTGACTAAGGGGAGAAGATTCTGATCAATGAAGAAATAGTCTATTCGACTATATGAATGATGTACAGTAGAGGAAAAAAGAAAATGACTTACTTTGTGGAAATAAAAACCGCCAGAGGTCGACACATCCTATTTGGGCCATAAAAACAGATAATATCTTGGCCTTTTTGGAGAGATTTGTAGGTTTAGAGCTGGAACGGTCAAGTGCTACGTTCATCACACAGTTCAAGTCTCCACCAAAAATCAGCTGTTTTGAGTTCATATCTGGAATTAATGATATTATTTTGCCAATAAACTTATCATCATCCCAGTTCGGGGCATAAATATTTATCAGGACCATAGGCTTATGGTACAGGAGTCCTGAGACCACCACAAAACGCCCCTGCGGGTCTGAGATAACAGTAGAAGCATTAAATTGAGTTCTTTTATGGATTAATATGGCTGTTCCACATGTTTTTGAGTTAAGGCTCGAGTGGAACATTTTTCCTACCCATCCTTTCTTAAGTCTGATGTGATCTTTTACCAACAGGTGGGTTTCCTGGAGAAATACAATGTCACATTTCAGATACTTAAGATGATTAAAAATCCTAGCTCTTTTGACAGGCCCATTCAAACCCTTCACATTCCAGCTAATGAATCGCACAGCAACCACCCCCACATCAATACCATTCGCCATGCTTAACTAAGGCGATTACGACATAAGTCTGTTAGGTCTGTTGACCCAGCGTTTTGAGTTTTCGTTTATTTGGATGTTATATTTAAGTTCTTCAGGGTAAGTTCATTTGTTTATTAGGTTCTTTGTGTTTTCTACCCCTGTATTTGAGTTTCCCTCTCCCTGTTTCATGCTGCGTGTCTTATGTTGTCAAGTTTATATTGTCGCGTCTGCGTCTCATGTTTCCTGTTTTATTTTGAAGGTCTGTCCTATGTCAGTGTAGTCAGCTTTGCTTCCTTTGTCTCGTTATGTCAGACTAGTGTCAGCTGTTGCCCCATGTGCTTCCACTTCCCCTAATCACCCTTGTGTGTATTTAGTCTGTGGCTGTATCCCAATTCAGGGTCTGCAGCCTTAAAGGCCGCATTTCAAGGCCGATTATATCACAGCGGTGCGCCGAAGGCTGTCCCAATTCAAAGGCTGCTCGAAATGCGGCCCTGAAATGTGTCCTTCATTTCCCTGAATTTTAAGGCTGTGGCAGTGTAGACTTCGTGGTCCCATATATCCCACAATTCATAGCGCGGCAGTCGGTGTAGAGAATTCTGCCGCAGACGGCAGAAGCAGAGCGGCCGAAGAGTAAACTGTGAAAAGTAAGTACTGAATATTATGTCACTTATTTATGTGCAAATGTTTAATAACGAAGAACATTAAAACATTACTGTTGGCCACATGTCGGCAAAGTTATGTGACATTAGTGACGTTTGTACTAACTTGGTTTTAAAGCCTTTACTTTAAAATATACGCCGTTCAATAGCTGAGCTTAATCTTACAGAGAATGATCAAAGCTCATGTAGAAACAAACAAATGAACAAAAGATTTTCTCCATTTCTGTCAAACAAAGCTGTAAGACACGTTTCCAGCTGTTAGTATCATGGTTGCTAGGCAACCTGGGCAGCGCAACGGAGGCTAGACCGTCCCATTTCACAAGCCTCGCACTTCCAGCCTTAGCGGTCTTTAAGTACGCGGCCCTTGAGGATTGTTGAGGCTGCGTACTTTAAGGCTGCAGACCCTGAATTGGGATACAGCCTGTGTGTTTCTGTTCATTCTTTGTGAGGTTGTCTGTTGTTCACGCCATGTTTCATGTCTAGGGTTTTCATGTTGTTTGTTTAGTTCTCCCAGTTTAGGTTCATGTTAGTCTTATTTCAGTTTGCCTTGCCCTTTTCTTGCTCCTCCCCTTTATGAGTGTGGACGCTTCATCTCTTTGCTCTTGAATACTTTGCTTCTTATATTGATTTTTATTGATTTTTATGCTGGTTTTTTCCCTTTTTTTCCGTGTGAGCTTACCTGCGATAACTTCTGGACACTTGTAGATCATTAGGACTAGAGTGTTCTTAACAGAAACAGCAACATTTTATGGTTACCTTGTCCTCAGCGCTCCATGTGTCTGTGGCCTAGACACAGCTGAAGCCTGATTACAGCGTCTGGGCACCGAGCAGCCTCAATAGCCTGGAAAGGTGCTAACCGCTAGGCTAACTAGCAACAAGATGCCTTCCCTCTCCACAGATGACTACCACAGCCTCCTGCAGAAGATTGCAGTACTGGAGACAAAAATTCATCGCTTAGAAGTAAACGTGGAGGTAAATGGACTGTGTGGAAATGAAACAACCTTGCCTTTGATTCAAAACAATGGCGATGAGCAAGCTAGTACACAGCTAAGGAGCACAGATAACATGACCAAGAAAGTAGACTCTGTGCATTATTATAAATCCTCAAGTGATAATCCCCCCTTAGACTGTCTTGGTGCAAAACCAAGACATAAATCATGTCTCGTGGAAGGGGGAGGACGTATCACAGGCAGGGCACAGCGAGCTGAAATCTCTGAAACCGACTGGCCTTCACTTCCTACGAGACAGAGAAGCTCTTCTACCCCTGTATACGGGAGGAAACAGGACTGGACAACCGTGAATAGGAAGGTTAACAACTGAATGTGAAACTGCAGAACAGATTTGCTCCACTATCAAAGGACCCTGGATCTATATCGGACAACCATCCATCTAAAAGCAGCGAAATAAGGTCTGAAAATCTGTTGAAAAGTGAAAGGCCACAGGGAAAGCTAAAGGCTAGGCCTGAAACTCTGATTGTGGGTGACTCTGCCGTAAAGGATGTACAAAGGATGTGCGGTAAGAACACTAAAGTCCTCTGCTTTCCTAACGATATGGTCAACAACCTGAAGGAGAGAATTCTTCAAATTGCAGATGAATATCCAACTGTGACAAACATTGTTCTGCATACAGGGTCAAACGATGTGTCCAAACAACAGTCGGAGGTTCTGAAACGGGACTTTACTGGATTATTAAATACTGTAAACTCTCTGAATGCAGCTGTATTCATCAGTGGACCTGTACCGCCGGTCAGAGGAGGAGACGAGAGATTCAGCAGGTTGTTTACACTGAATAAATGGCTTATATCAGCATGTGCTGACCACTCAGTGCACTTTATCGACAACTTTAATATTTTTTGGGAACGCAGGCATCTGTTCAAAGCAAATGGATTTAATTTTAACAAGTCAGGGGTGAAACTGTTCACCTCCAACTTGTTTTATTCCATACGTCATCCATCCGTGCTTGGTGCCAAGGCTGAGATAAACGAGGAGTTATCTCATAAAGAGGAACAAACAGTACTCCAAGAACAGACAAAGCCCAGCAGAAACCTTGAGGAGGAGCTCCATTTGCCCCCACCCAGGAAGAGCCTCAGAAAGGAGAGACACCCATGGTATCTGAGGAAGAGCCTCAGAAAGGAGAGACATCTAAGGCAAGAAGAGGGGTCCCTATTTGCCTCCAACTCTCTCAACAACACCAACGACCAGGACAAGGGACCACGACCTTCCCCAGTCCCCCAAACCCCTGACAGGCCATCACCCTCCTCCCCCTCCCTTTCTCCCTCCTCCCCACACCTGAAATTCACTGAGGAGATGATGGAGCGGGTCAATGCTGGGCTCAGATCTACCCCCCGTCCCAATCCCTTTTTGTCCCCCATAAACCCCCCACCAGAGCGGCCAAAGGCTCGCCATCGAGCCCCACCCTCAACAGAGCAATCGAAGTCTCATTGCCCAGCCTCGCCCCCCTTAGTTCCTCTTCATGCCCTGTCTCCGCAGTCTGATGCGTGATGTGTGAAGGGTCCGGGCTGTGAGGATTATGGCAGTGATGACTTTTCCCAGGAGAAGCTGGGACCCTGTTTACTAGAAGGTTTTAAAATTTCTGTACTTTTAGGTGACAGGAGACATGTGGCCTGGTCAAAACACAGAGAGCTGCACTCTAAAAGATCTTTAAACATAGTAAACATACCTTGTGTGCCACAGACTGCTCCCAAACACGAGGGGACAAGTGATACCTCTAAAACACTTAAGTTGGCTTTATTAAACATTAGATCTCTAGCTGGGAAAACATTTTTAATTAATGATTTAATCACTGAGCACAGCCTTGATTTTATGTTTTTAACTGAAACTTGGTTGGACCAAAGTAACAGTGGAGCTGTTCTCATCGAGACGACCCCTCCTAACTACAGTTTTATCAGTGAGGTCAGGGCGAGCAGGAGAGGAGGAGGGGTTGCTGTCTTATTTAATGAATCATTTCAATGTAAGCAGCTATCTCCTGGAAGTTTTCAGTCTTTTGAATATGTGGCTTTACAGCTGAAGGCCCCATCCAAAGTTGTGTTTCTTAATGTTTACAGGCCTCCCAAATACTGCACAGACTTTTTTAATGACCTCAGTGAACTGCTGTCTGTGATCTGTGTTGATTTTGACTGTGTAATTATTGCTGGGGATTTTAACATTCATGTGGACAACCCTCAGGACAAAGGGACTAAAGACCTGAGTAACACTCTGGGCAACTTTGGGCTGACTCAGCATGTAACAGAGGCCACACATAATAGAGGACACACTCTTGACCTACTGATCTCCAAAGGCCTGAGCATTTCAAAGGTTACTGTGTCTGATGTGGGCCTGTCTGATCATTACTGTGTTTTCTTTGAAAGTAAAATCTCAGCCCACACAAATATATCAACAACAGTGATCACAAAACGGTGTATAACTGAACACAGTAGTGCAATTTTTAACCAGGTCTTCCCATTAACACCTGACCTGCCCAGAGGGTCAGTCAATGAGCTCGTCAATAGCTTCAATGCTAACATGTTAAATGTAATGGACACTATTGCTCCCATTAAGGTGAAGGTTATCTCTGGAAGGAAAAAGTCTCCATGTAGAAACTCCACACTGGTGAAAAATGAAAAAAGAGAGTGTAGGAAAGCTGAGCGCAGATGGAGAAAAACAAACCTCCAGGTTCATTATGGCATTTATAAAGAGAAACTTCACAATTATAATTTACAACTGAGGAATGCAAGGAGGTCCTACTTCTCTGACATCATCACTAAAAACAGCCATAATGCTCGGGTCTTATTTTCTACAGTTGACAGGCTAACAAACCCTCCTGTGTCAGTGGCAGCTGAACTTCATTCGACCATGGCCTGCAATGACTTTGCCAAATTCTTCACTGAAAAAATCCAAAAAATTAGACAAGCAATTGGTACATCAACAGCAGATCCAGGATATGTACTGTGTCCACCAAAAAACTGTTTAAACACCATGAAACAGTTTCACCCGATTAACAGCAAAGACCTGGAGGACATCTTAGGTCAACTGAACTCCTCCTCCTGCTGTTTAGATGTCCTGCCAACAAGTTTTTTCAAAAAGGTCTCAAAGACTTTAGAGTCAGACCTGTTACAGATAGTCAACTTTTCTTTATTATCAGGTGTGTTTCCAGAATCACTAAAAACTGCTGTAATCAAACCTATACTGAAAAAGGACAATCTTGACAAGACACAAATGAACAACTACAGGCCGATCTCAAATCTCCCGTTTTTAAGTAAGATCATTGAAAAAGCAGTTTCTCAACAGCTCAATTACTTCTTAAAACAGAATAATTGCTACGATGCCTTCCAGTCAGGTTTTAGACAGAACCACAGCACTGAAACCGCTCTGACCAAAGTGTTTAATGATATATGTCTGAATACAGACAGTGGAAAAATGTCAGTCCTAGTTTTACTGGATCTCAGTGCAGCATTTGATACAGTTGACCACAACATATTACTCAAACGACTGGAGAACTGGACAGGTCTTTCAGGAACTGTACTAAACTGGTTCAAAACATACTTAGAAAACAGGAAATACTTTGTATCAATAGGTAACTTCACATCTGAGCAGACAAGTATCACATGTGGAGTTCCCCAAGGTTCCATCTTGGGACCCCTTCTGTTTAACATCTACATGCTCCCACTGGCACAGATTATAAACAACAACAAAATAAACTATCACAGCTATGCAGATGACACACAAATATATATCACAATGTCACCAGGAGACCGAGGCCCTGTACAGGCTCTTGGTAAATGCATTGAGGAAATCAATGACTGGTTGTGCCACAATTTTCTCCAGCTAAACAAAAACAAAACTGAGGTAATAGTCTTTGGCGCCAAAGAAAAACGATTACAGGTCACCAGAGAACTTCAATCTATACATCTAAAAACCACAAACCAGGCGAGAAATTTGGGTGTAGTGATGGATGCAGACCTAAACTTAGAAAAACACATTAAGACAATAACAAAGTCAGCTTACTATCACCTCAAGAATATATCAAGGATAAAAGATCTGATGTCTCAACAGGACCTGGAAAAACTAGTCCATGCATTCATCTTTAGTAGGCTTGATTACTGTAACAGCATCTTTACAGGTCTACCTAAAAAATCAGTCAGACAACTACAGCTCATTCAGAACTCTGCTGCTCGAGTCCTCACTAAGACCAAAAAAGTGGACCACATCAGTCCAGCTCTGAGGTCCTTACACTGGCTGCCTGTCCGTCAGAGGATAGACTTTAAAGTTCTGATGCTGGCCTATAAAGCTCTGAATGGTTTAGGACCAAAATACATCAATGACCTCCTGACCCAGTATGAACCATCCAGATCCCTCAGGTCATCTGGATCCGGTCTTTTATCAGTCCCCTGAGTCAGAACCAGACACGGAGAAGCTGCATTCAGCTTTTATGCTCCTTATATCTGGAACAAACTCCCAGAAAGCCTCAGATCAGCTGAAACACTCAGTTTATTTAAATCCAGGTTGAAGACTCACCTGTTCTCAGCTGCATTTGAATAAAGCACCAAATCCACACTTTAAGCTTAAATTTCAAAATTTACATTTAACTACTGATTTTATCTACTGTTCTGATTTTATCTGTTTTGATTTTATATACTGTTGTTTGTTTGTTTGTTTGTTTGTTAATTAGTTAGTTAGTTTATTTGCTTGTTTTAATCAATTTTAAATCATGCTTTTTATTTGTTCTTGTTTCTAATGTCTCTGTAAAGCACTTTGAATCACCTTGTTGTTGAATTGTGCTATACAAATAAACTTGCCTTGCCTTGTCTTGCCTTTGTTTGTACCTTTTTTTTTTTTTTACCAGCCTCATTAAACGGCTCGCTTTTTGTTAATTCAAGTTTTGTTCCACGTTCTATTTTGTCTGCATTTTGGGTCCTCTACGTCAACTTCCTACAGTCTACTTCCGCAGTCTGAGCAATAAGAGTAAATAGTAAGAAAGGTAAGCAGTAGTGATGGCCAAATGAAGCTTTCCGAAGCACTGAAGCTTGTATTGAAAAACGGTTCATTACTCGAAGCTTTTCAACACAATCCTCTCCGGTGACATCTGGTGGTGAAAATTATGAAGAGCAGCTTGAATCTGCAAAATAAAACAGACTGCTTAATTATCACTGCTCACTCCAGAGAGTGGAGTTCTCTCTGATATTGGGCCACCGTTGCGTTGCTTTGAACATGCAATTGTTTTTTTCGAGATTGGGGGGGGGGGCTTGTAATGCTTATTTGCTTAATACATTTTGATCAATAAACTTACCCTATTTAAACATGCACTATGGTGTGGCCTTTCTTTGCTCATGACTCCTTGATGTTGGTAAATACAATAAGTGAGCAATATATATAATATACATATGATAATGCACAGCACATTATGGAGTATGCTCCTGCTGTGAAGTCCTGCCTCCATCTACTTGTGGATTTAATCACTGGACAGCTGGACAGGTTCATACAAAATATTAGATTAGGCCAATTGTCCTATGCATATTTTTGACCTAGGGGTAGGATTGATTGTGAACTGGAAAGGGAAAATGCTTAGGGAGCTGAGTACGGCTGCATCGTCACTGATTTGTAGAATCATTTTGATTCGATACAGGATCCGATTCAATTTGATTGGAATCAGAATCAGAATCAGAATCAGAAAGGGGTTTTATTGCCAAATGTTGAGCAGGTTTACAACATTAGGAAATTGCTGCGGTGCTTCAGTGCAAACATAGTGTCATAAAGATATAAAAATAAGAATAAGAATTAAAAGTGCTACGCAGAAAGATATGTGCATGAGATATACATGAGATATATACATGAGAATAAGAATTAAGAGTGTTACGTAGAAAGATATATACATTAGTGCAGGTGGTGATCAGTGCCAAACATGGAATGATGCAGTGACACAGCGTAGGGTCATGTGATAGTGGCGGGGACAGTCATATGGTTATTGTTCATGTGTCCAACAGCAGAGGGGAAGAAACTGTTCTTATGGCGAGAGGTTCTGGTGCGAATGGACCGGAGCCTCCTGCCTGAGGGGAGCGGGTCAAACAGACTGTGTCCAGGGTGAGAAGGGTCAGCTGAGATCCGAGCTGCACACCGCAATGTCCTGGAGGTGTACAGGTCCTGCAGGGATGGGAGTCTGCAGCCAATCACCTTCTCAGCAGAGCGCACAACACGCTGTAGTCTCTGTTTGTCCCTGATAGTGGCTCCAGCGTACCACACGGTGATGGAGGAGGTGAGGATGGACTCGATGATAGCAGTGTAGAACTGCATCATCGTCCGTGTTGGCAGGTTGAATTTCTTCAGCTGCCTCAGGAAGTACATCCTCTGCTGGGCTTTCTTGATGACGGAGGTGATGGTGGGCTCCTACTTCAGGTCCTGGGTGATGGTGGTACCCAGGAAGCGGAATGAGTCCACAGAGGTGATGGGGGTGTCAGTCAGGATGAGGGGGGGAGTGGGGCTGTGTGCTTCCTGAAGTCCACAATGATCTCCACTGTCTTCTGGGCATTCAGCACCAGGTTGTTGTGGCTGCACCAAGACACCAGACGTTCAACCTCCCTCCTGTAGGCAGACTCATCCCCGTCCGAGATGAGCCCAATAACGGTGGTGTCATCTGCAAACTTGATTAGCTTGACAGACTGGTGGGTGGAGGTGCAGCAGTTGGTGTACAGGGAGAAGAGCAGAGGAGAAAGAACACAGCCCTGAGGGGAGCCGGTGCTGATGGTCCGGGAGTCCGAGACATTCTTTCCCAGCCTCACATGCTGCTTCCTGTCCGTCAGGAAGTCAGTGATCCACCGGCAGATGGGATCAGGCACATTCATCTGGGAAAGCTTGCCTCGGAGATGGTCTGGAAGGATGGTGTTGAAGGCAGAGCTGAAGTCCACAAACAGGATCCTGGCGTAGGTTCCTGGGGAGTCCAGATGCTGAAGGATGAAGTGTAGGGCCATGTTGATGGCGTCGTCTACAGGACCTGTTGGCTCTATATGCAAACTGTAGGGGATCCAGGAGGGGGGCCGTGAGGGTCTTGAGATGGGAGAGAACTAGGCGCTCAAATGACTTCATGACCACAGATGTCAGAGCCACGGGTCTGTAGTCATTTAGTCCAGTGATCCTAGGTTTCTTGGGGACAGGGATTATGGTAGAGGACTTGAAGCAGGCAGGCACATGACATGCCTGCAGTGAAGAGTTGAAAATGCCAGAAAACACTGGGGCCAGCTCGTTTGCACAGTGTCTGAGGGTGGCAGGAGACACGCCGTCTGGGCCGGGAGCTTTCCGAGCATTCAGGTTCTTAAACTGCTTCCTCACATCTGCTTCATGAATATGAAGAGTTGTGGTGGGAGGAGGTGGTGTGAAATCCTCTTTTGTGTGGGGTGAGGAGGGGGGTGTTGTAGGTGAACGGTTTGAAGGTGGTGATGGCTCTATGGAGGGGGGAGAGGTGGGGGAATTAGTGTCCAAAGTGTCTCTATTGTTGGGGCCGTTGGAGGTGTGAAGGCTGCCTGATGGCTCGTCAAAACGGCAGTAGAAGTCGTTAAGGGTGTTGGCTAAGAGCAAGTCGTCAGTGGAGTGGGGGGTTTTAGGCTTGTAGTTGGTGATATTCCTAAAACCTTTCCACACAGAGGCCGAGTCATTCTCTGAGATCTGCTGCTGCATCTTCTCAGAGTGCTGATGTTTAGCAATGTCCAACTGCTAAACTTTCCAATGAATCTGGAAAGTTTTGCCTCAGACAGTCAGAAATATTACAATTCTGATCATTTATCAGTATATATCCATAATTTCGTATCTAAAAGAAAGCTGACACTTGTGAGACTCAATTAGAGATGTAAACAGAGAGTTATGAAACCTGCAGCTGCAGAAGCCAGCGGGGGAAAGAAAAAAGAGGCAAACGCAGCACGGACCCGCCGACACATCAAAATCTGATTCTGACGCGTCGGGTCCGCGCTCTGTGTTTACGTTTGTATGCAGAATCCGTAAACCTGCTCCCAGGTACTGTTTTAGCTGTATGGTGTTTGACGACATGTTGTGAGGTTTAACCTGAGATGCTGGCGTTTCAGGCATAATAACGTTAATTTACAAATCGACTCAGGATTTTAATGAATCAATATCACTGTTTTCAATTTAGCATGGATTGTAATCAGAAAAGCGATAATCAAAACCCACCCCTAATCATGAACTTGCAAAGTAAAAACATGATCTATGTAAGGTAGCCCTTTTGTTATTTTCATTTAAAAAGAGGATTTTTACTGTGCGCTGGCCGAGTCTGTTTCTTTCCTAAGAAATAATTTCTCCTGCCCTAGAGAAAATCCTCTCGCATGGAACAAAGAGGCTGTGGAGTGCAGGAACTGCACTGCAAGTTGGTAGATATGCAGGTATGCGGTCTTCCTGGGTCCTGCAGACTATCACCTGAAAACAATAAACAAAATGATTTTCTAAAATGTGTAGCAATGTAATTTACGTATAGTGTCAAATACATTTTTTTAGTCTTTATTAGCTTTAATTCACATGGAAGTGTTTCTAAAGTCATATGCTGTAATGATATTTACATTATGAAAACATGATTTTGGACATTTCAGGTTTTTCACTTCGGCAGATAAAATGAATTGAGCAAAATCAACTCAAAATCCCGCGAATGATTCGCTTGCCTATAAACCACTGAAACACTTGTGTTCTAAATGAAGCTTCGGACGTCACTGATCACGTGACTCTGGCCAAACGACACAGTGCTTCTGCAGTGTGTTGTTTTTTGGGTACACACCGGAGCGCCAGCTTAAAGCGGGCCATCATTAGTCTCATGGGTAGATTTAATCAATAAACCGTTCTTATGTAAACATGCACCATGGTGTGGTATTTCTTTGCCTGTCACTTCTTTATGTTGGTAAATAAAATACATGCAAAATACATATAATAACATACAACACAGTATGGCGCATGCCTCTGCTGTGAGGTCCTGCCTCCAGGTACTTGCAATTAACCACTGGACACCTGGACAGGTCTGTTTATAGATCATATGATATTTGCTAAATCTCTGATATATTTTGAAACTGAACTGGGAGGGGAAAATTTTTGCGAACATGTCAAATACAAACATGATGCATTTAAGGTTATCCTGTTTGCCTTCTATTCAAGAAAAGAATTTGTTCCACTGTGCGAGGACTGAGTCTGTTCCTTTTCTTGGATATGATTTCCCCTGCCTTAGAGAAGATCCTCTCACATGGAACGGATGATGCTGGGGTGCACATAAACTGCAAAGCAAGTTTATGAAGATGGGGGTATACAGTCTTCCTGGTTGCCCAGAAGTGGAGCGGATCCTCTGTCCGGGGTATCAAAGGATCTGCCATGTACCTCTGTACTGCCACTGTGGCATCTGCTGTGGCATTCCTCACCTGCCTCTCCACCATATGGCTGTCCAGCAAATCCCACAGACCATCACCTGAAAGACTAATGAAATTAAATAGCTGCACATTTTGTAGACTGACATTTCCAGATGTATTTTAAAATGAAATATTTTGGTTCGCTCATTACATCAGATGTGAATATTCAAATGTAAGTGATACTAAAGATATCTAATGAAATTTATATTTTGACAAGCAGATTGTCGTTTTGTTAAAAAACATCTAATAGTCACATATTTCCAATAACGGAATTGAAACTTTGGGATATTAAAGCATATTCTTACTGTTGAGACATTTTTAGAATATGCTGGAACCCTGTCATTGTGTTATGGACTTCAGGTCAACAAAAGCCATACCTGACTGAGTTGCAGAACTGGTTGCTGGCTCTGGCTGTGACGAGGTAGATGGGATAGGAGGGATGGGCATGATCTGGTCTTTTTCATTTCCAATGATGGTGGCACATTCTGCAGTCAGACGTCTCACTGCAGCTTGAGCATTGGTCTGACTGCAAAACCCCACAGCCTTGAATCTTGGATCAAGCAGGGTAGCAATGGTCATTACACTCATTGTTTCCAAGTGTTTTCGCATTTAACCTGTACTGGCTAACTGGCTCCTGAGGTGACTTTGAGGGCTCTCTCTTCCACGGCTGATGGTACGGAGATGACTAGAGTGGGCAACCAGGCTATAGAAGTGGATTGACAGGGGAGAAAATATGAAGTCATGTGTCTCCTTCACCAAGGGCAAGCTTTCTTCAAGGGGTGCATTAGATGCATGAAGTGACAACATTTCCTATCAACTTTGACTCATAGGGCTGGAGCCTCTAGAGGATGATGGAGTTGCCATCTGTGCTCCTTCCTCCAATCTGGGCTGTTCCTTGTCCATGGCTACTGCTACTCGATCTGCTGGGTGAAGTGGTAGAGACCGCTTAAGATTTCTGTAGCCTACTTTTAGATCATAGTCCTGAAGATAGGCAGGTGGGTGTATTTGGTGATGTAGCCTGACTGCTTGGGGCTGGGAGGAAAATGGTTGCATGTTAAAAGGTTACTTCTCATTCCATGAAATGAAACCACCTCCGGCTTGAAGGACCAGTATTGACTAGAGATAGCAGGTTGGACTGTATATAGGGGTCCAGTTGCTGCGTCCGCACAGAGGATGGTTACACAGATTTCTTCACCATTGAGACCGGTGTGAGGCAAGGGTGTATCCTCTCTCCCTTCCTCTTCCTTCTTGCCATTGACTTTGTTATGTGGATTGCCATGGACCAAGATGGCTTTGGGATACCTTGGCGTCCAACAACACACCTGAAGGACCTCGACTTTGCAGATGACATTGCTTTGTTGGCTGACGTCCGGAAAAACATGAATACCATGACATCAAGTTTGGCGCAAGAGGCAGCCAAAGTGGTCTTGTGGATCAGTGGAAACATGACCAAGGTCATGAGGACAGGTTACTTGACGACACAGGACCCCACTACGGTAGGACTGTAACCACTGAAAGAGGTGAATCAATTCACCTACCTGGGCAGCATCCTTGCAAGTGACTGAGATGCTGACTATGATCTCGTGTGTCAGATTGTAAAAGCAGGTGCGGTCTTTCAGTGGCTCCGGCCGCCCCAAAGATCGATCTGGCGACGAAGATTTGTCTGCTTAACTCCCGTGATCTACACTTGTGAGACATGGAAAACATCAGCCAAAATTGCCAAAAGACTCAATGTTTCCCAGCAGTGATGGCTAAGACAGATCCTGGGGGTCTCCTACCAGGACCATGTTACCAACGAAGAAGTACACTGTCGGGCTGACACATGTCCCCTCCAGGACATTGTGACCAAGCGGCGTGTGCGCTTTGGAGGTCATGTTCTACGCCAACCCCCACACCGACTGCCCAAGATCGTAATCATGTGGAACCCACCCCATGGAAGACGCAAATCAGGCCGCCCCCATACAACAAGGTGGAGGACTTTCATCAATGATTTATGTGCCATAGACAATGCGTGGGATGAGGCCGAAGCAGCTGGAGCTGATCGAGTATGCTGGCGGACATTTGCTGCCCAATGCACCGAACGGCGCAGGAGGACCTAATGCTAAGTAAGTGTAAGTCTGTATATAAGGTAGATCTCTTAAAGAGTGTCTTCCAAGTGTGTTGGTTAGAACACACAGCAGCCTGTCAAAATGCAGTCTAAGAATTTATTCATGCTTCAGCATTGTAGAACCCCTATACAGCAGTAGGAATGACAGTGTGAGAGAGGTCTGAAAGTAAACAAACCACGAAATAATATTTACATTAACAAAGTTCAATATACCAATAAATATGAATATAACATCCTAAGTTAAACAACTACCAAAAGTTCTTAAAACAGTATTATTCTAGAGCTTCGTCTCTAAGTTGCCCAGCTCTATAGGAATTATGGTATTCCTACTCAAATATAATCTAACAGTGTCATCTAGTGGCTACAACGGCCAATAGCAAGATCGATATCCCTCTATATCCCCATCCACAAATGAGTTGTCGAGCTAGCCACTAGTTTTACATAATAAAATGTATAAACATCATGAAACTATAATAAAGTTAAAGAAACTTTATAACATCTAACTAGGATAACAGTTACAACTACACAAAATCTACATTAAGAGAAATAAGTCTTCACAGGGATAAAGTGTCAGCATTATTTAACAGAACCATGAACCATTCAAGATTCAAAGTGTTTATTATCATGTGTAGAGAAGAAATAGCATTTCTCTGTTCAATGAAATTCTTCCTTCCTATCAAATGCCAAGTTAGGTAGGGTTGAAGAAACGAGATAAATAAGGATAAAAATAAGACAAGATATTAAGATAAGGTAAAAATAAGGATAAAAAAAAATAGTGAATGACAAATAAGTACAAAGTAAGTAAAGGAATGGGGTTGTCAATGTAAAAGGATGTACAAATGAGTTTAATGTACAAAAGAACTTAATGTACAAATTGTCCTGATGTGCATATTGCAGTTGAGGTAGGTCAGCTGTTCAGGAGTCTGATGGCAGTCGGGAAGGGGTTGTTGAGTCTAGATGTTCTGGATTTCACACTTCTAAACCTTCGTCCCGAGGGCAGAGGTGTGAACAGTCCGTGTTAGGGGTGTGTGGAATCTTTGAGGATGGAGGCAGCTCTCCTCTGGACTCTGCAATGGTAGATGCTCTGCAGAAAGGGCAGTGGAGTCCTGATGATCCTCTCCACAGTTGTTATCACTCTCTGCAGGCGTTTGCGGTCCATAGCAGTAGTGCTGCCGTACCATGCAGTGATGCAGCTGGTCAATGTGCTCTCCACAGTGCAGCTATAGAACCTGCTGAGGATCTTGGCTGACATCCCAAATTTCCTCAGCCTTCTCAAGAAATACAGTCGCTGTTGAGCCTTCTTGACCAGCTGTGTGGTGTCCAGGTGAGGTCCTCACTGATGTGAACGCCCAGGTACCTAAAGCTGCTCACCCTTTCCACTTCACTCTCCCGGATAAACAGCGGCTGGTGAGGCCTCTTCTTCTTCCTCGTGTCCACTATCATCTCCTTTGTCTTGTCAGTGTTGAGGGTGAGGTTCTTGTCCTCACACCATGACACCAGACCGGCCACCTCTCTCCTGTAAGCCGCCTCGTCTCCTCCAGTGATGCGAGTCATCTTCAAACTTCAAAATGATATCTTTGTTGGAGGCAACACAGTCGTGGGTGTACAGGGTGTAGAGGATGGGACTGAGGACGCAACCTTGTGGAACTCCAGTGTTTCAGTGTGCTCCAGTGCACTTGGTCTATTGAGACCGCTGGCGGGGGAGAGGGTTGGATAATTTGGGGGTTCTGGAAGGTCTTGGAGGTCTGGAGGGTCTGAAAGCGGGTGTAAAACAGGTTGAGATCATCCGACAGACCACCAGCGGAGCTGATGGTGTTGGTGGTGGCCGTATAGTCTGTGATGTGCTGCAGGCCTTGCCATATCCGCCTGGGGTCAGCAGAAGACTAGAAGCCATCCAGCTTCTTTCTGTACTGCCTCTTAGCTGCTGTAATGGCTTTTCTCAGTCGGCACTTCGCAGCGTTGTACTCCGTCTCATTGCCTAATCTAAATGCAAGAGAGCGACTACGCAGCATGTGTCCTACCTAAGAGAGACATTACATATTTTTATTTTTTTCTGTAAAATCACACTGAAAATACCACTTATTCTAATTACCGTAAAATCATTTTCCCTCTAAATTAATATTATGCTGAATCAAACCGTTAACGTTTATGTATAAAACCTCTGACCAGTCAGAAAATTCAGATTTTAAGTTGTACATAAACAAGATGTGGAAAAACATGGATATTTGTTTAATAATTTTGACTTCAAGGTAAAGTTTGTATTAGAACTGTAGCAATTAGTCCATTAACCAATTTGACGAGTTACAGAAATAGATTAGGCAATCACTTTGATTAATGGTTCTGGTTATTTTCAGAGAAGAAAATGCAAAACATTGTGTTGTTATTTAGTCAATACAGTGGGGCAAAAAAATATTTAGTCAGCCACCGATTGTGCAAGTTCCCCCACCTAAAATGATGACAGAGGTCAGTAATTTGCACCAGAGGTACACGTCAACTGTGAGAGACAGAATGTGAAAAAAAAATATCCATGAATCCACATGGTAGGATTTATAAAGAATTTATTCGTAAATCAGGGTGGAAAATAAGTATTTGGTCAATAACAAAAATACAACTCAATACTTTGTAACATAACCTTTGTTGGCAATAACAGAGGTCAAACGTTTACTATAGGTCTTTACCAGGTTTGCACACACAGTAGCTGGTATTTTGGCCCATTCCTCCATGCAGATCTTCTCGAGAGCAGTGATGTTTTGGGGCTGTCGCCGAGCAACACGGACTTTCAACTCCCGCCACAGATTTTCTATGGGGTTGAGGTCTGGAGACTGGCTAGGCCACTCCAGGACTTTCAAATGCTTCTTACGGAGCCACTCCTTTGTTGCCCGGGCGGTGTGTTTTGGATCATTGTCATGTTGGAAGACCCAGCCTCGTTTCATCTTCAAAGTTCTCACTGATGGAAGGAGGTTTTGGCTCAAAATCTCACGATACATGGCCCCATTCATTCTGTCCTTAACACGGATCAGTCGTCCTGTCCCCTTGGCAGGAAAACAGCCCCGTAGCATGATGTTTCCACCCCCATGCTTCACAGTAGGTATGGTGTTCTTGGGATGCAACTCAGTATTCTTCTTCCTCCAAACACGACGAGTTGAGTTTATACCAAAAAGTTCTACTTTGGTTTCATCTGACCACATGACATTCTCCCAATCCTCTGCTGTATCATCCATGTGCTCTCTGGCAAACTTCAGACGGGCCTGGACATGCACTGGCTTCAGCAGCGGAACACGTCTGGCACTGCGGGATTTGATTCCCTGCCGTTGTAGTGTGTTACTGATGGTGACCTTTGTTACTTTGGTCCCAGCTCTCTGCAGGTCATTCACCAGGTCCCCCCGTGTGGTTCTGGGATCTTTGCTCACCGTTCTCATGATCATTTTGACCCCACGGGATGAGATCTTGCGTGGAGCCCCAGATCGAGGGAGATTATCAGTGGTCTTGTATGTCTTCCATTTTCTGATGATTGCTCCCACAGTTGATTTTTTCACACCAAGCTGCTTGCCTATTGTAGATTCAGTCTTCCCAGTCTGGTGCAGGTCTACAATACTTTTCCTGGTGTCCTTCGAAAGCTCTTTGGTCTTGGCCATGGCGGAGTTTGGAGTCTGACTGTTTGAGGCTGTGGACAGGTGTCTTTTATACAGATGATGAGTTCAAACAGGTGCCATTCATACAGGTAACGAGTGGGGGACAGAAAAGCTTCTTACAGAAGACGTTACAGGTCTGTGAGAGCCAGAGATTTTCCTTGTTTGAGGTGACCAAATACTTATTTTCCACCCTGATTTACGAATAAATTCTTTACAAATCCTACCATGTGAATTCATGGATTTTTTTTTCACATTCTGTCTCTCACAGTTGAAGTGTACCTCTGGTGCAAATTACTGACCTCTGTCATCATTTTAGGTGGGGGAACTTGCACAATCGGTGGCTGACTAAATATTTTTTTGCCCCACTGTATTGACTAAATAACAACACAATGTTTTGCATTTTCTTCTCTGAAAATAACCAGAACCATTAATCAAAGTGATTGCCTAATCTATTTCTGTAACTCGTCAAATTGGTTAATGGACTAATTGCTACAGTTCTAACTGCACAATCTTGCACAATCGGTGGCTGACTAAATACTTTTTTGCCCCACTGTATGTGTAAATGATGTGTCACAGCTGTATGGGACATTGAATATCTTAGCTTTTAGAGCATTTGTCATACAAAAATATTCTTTTCATGCACCAAAATTTTATTTTTATTACAGTCCAATGATGTCCATCCAACTGGTTCAAGGTAAGGGCTGAACCTATTAACCTAACACAAAGAAGATGATACCAGTGTTCCTTAAATACTTTCTATCGATGATACATTGAATACATTTTACATGTGTTAAAATCACAGCCGGCATAGAGAGGATATCTGGGCGAGGGTTTGGAAGTTGTTGCCTTTCTGTGGGGGGTTGGAGAGTTGTTTGCAAACTGTCTATAAAAGTTGTTAAAATTACTGCAGTGATTTATCAGAGATGTGCAGAGCACCGAGGGAGAGTTTAAAAAAAATACAGGTAGTTCACAGCGGGCAAATAAAATGATGTAATCCATACATTATTTTAAAACTACTGTTAAGAGACAGATTATATATTTAACAAATTGTGTTATTGAAGTGTTTGAATCCTGACGATGAATAAACAGATGGTTCCTGCAGATTTTGCATGACGTCACATGATGATGAAGCTAATTTGGACTGAAGGACCAGAAGAGTCATGGAACTGAGAAATGGTAATCTGATAATTTGATAGCTACTCCAGAAGCTAATCCCATAGTTAATCCTAGAGCTAATCCATTTGCTAACATAATAGCTAATCCTTGCGCTAACAGTGAAATCGTCATTTTAAATGTCAGAAATGAATCTTTGATTTTTTTTTTTAAACTATTTACTTCTTCTTTTTTTTTTTTAAATTGTAATTTAAAACAAATTTTGAAAATCTGCTTTTTAATTTGAAATACAAAAATGCTTTTTGAAGTTTTTATTAAGAGTTTAATTTTTTTTTGTCACATCAATTTTTAATTTATTAATCCTTTCTTCTACCTTATTTTTCTAGTTGCTCAGGCCTTTGCTGGTTAGCTACTCCCTCAGTTTTCATCTGATTTTTACCATTTAAACTTTACACTGTTCTGCTCCTGCTGAACAGGAGCAGAACAGTGTATATCTTTTGGTGCTCATAATCTTTATACTTTTTTAGATATTAAGCTTTTTATGCCATTTTTTTTGGCCCATTTTGCTCAATGGGACCACATTATCAGTGTGATCACCGGTTTTGCTTGCCGGGCTGAGCCATGTTTTAGCGACAGGTTCGAATCCCGCTTATGGCAGTATTTTATTTTTTTATTTTTTTTAGTTAACAGTTCAAAATTTTTAACTCTTTTCAACACAAATTTTAGCTTCTTCACCACTTTTCAGCAGAATTTTCCAGTTTTTCAGCTCTTTTTCAACAAAAATTGCAGCTCTTTCACCTCTTTTCAGCTTAAAATTCAGCTTTTTCACCTGTTTTCATCACAAATTTCAGTTTCTTCACCTCTCTTCAGCAGAATTTTTTTTAGCTCTTTTCAGTAAAACTTTCAGCTCCTTCACCTCTCTTCAGCTGAAGGTTCAAATTTCTCACCTGTTTTCAGCACAAATTTCAGTTTCTTCACTTCTTTTCAGAAGAAAGTTCAACAAGTTCACCTCCTTTTATCAGAAAGTTCAGCTTTTTCCACCTCTTCTCAGTACGAATCTCAACTGCTTCTGCTCCAGTTTGGCTCAGTGAGATGAGTAGCCGCCTTAAGACCAGGTGGGACAGGTTTGAATCCTACCTGTGGCGTTTGCTGCACATCTTCCCTGCTTGCATGCACACTGCTTTCTTGACACTCTGCAAATACAGCCATCTTCAGCAAGCACTTCAGCTTCTACACTTCTGTTCCGCACATAATTCTGCTTCTCACCTGTTTTCAGCAGATTCCACTACACGGCATTCACACTGCATTTTCGCAGGAAATGCAACTTTTTCTAGTTCTTCTACCTTATTCTAGTTGCTCCATTTCTTTGCCGCTTAACTCCTCTCTCAATTTTCATCCGATTTTCACCATTCAAATTTTAAACTGTTCTGCTGACTCTGCTAATGCCAGCTATATCTTTGGTGCTCATAACTTTTTTACTTTTTGAAACATTAAGCTTTTTAAGCCTTTTTTTTTTTTTTTTTTTTGACCCATTGAGATGAATGGGACCACATTACAGCTGTCTTCGCTGATTAAGCTCTATGCACTATGCAGCTAATCCCATTCAAAGACAGACTGGGATCATACCATTATGTGAACAAAGTAAGGGGGGGCAGACGTTCGAAGACAGTAAGTAGGAGGTGCTTTCTGTGAAGACACCGTGGATATCCCTAGCTCTTCTAACACTCGTTCTCAGTGTTTCAGTTTGTCAGTCACCTTAAGAACAATCATATTGCCAAATTCCTAATTTACAATGCTGTTAATTTCCAATTAAATAACATGTATCCAGTATTTATTAAGTAGTTCTTTGGTTTCATTCTTTATTTAGTAACAAGGAAGGAAGGATGCATTTGTGGGAGTCCCCAAACGTATGGACGACATGGACCAGAAAACTCACTGAGCTCCTGTAGACTTCTCACTCTACCTCATGAGCCATAGTCACCCCAAGCTGATTGAAGGATGCAGGCCCTGAATTTGGTGAAGTGACCTGAAAGTATCTCATGTGCTAACTACAATGAGCATTCCCATGATTACTTCCTTTAGCATAGGATGAACTCTGACCATCAAAAGCATTCATGAAAATAATCAGTAAAACTGATGAAGTGGTGCACAAACAGATGTTCTGTATAATTCCATTTGGATTGATGTCAGTAGGTCTCTTACAGCCTTAAGACTCCCATACATCCACTGGGATAAATGACAGATGGTCACTGGAGTCATCAGCGTTTAAAATGATGTAACAACTGATTCATCTTTCCACTGTTTAGGATAAACAACAGATAACTACAGCTCAGAATAACAAGAGACTGTAACAATAGCTACATGTACATGCATGATTTTTATCTAAAGACTGATTATGACTCAAACTGATAGCCGGTGCTCATAAAATGTTGCCACGTTTCGCCTTTAGGCGACTTGTTTTGATTTGGCGCTATATAAATAAAATTGAATTGATTAGTGAATTGAATATTTTCCACTGTTACAGTTTTTATATCCAAGTATTCGTGACCCATGATACTGAAATAGTGCTCTTTTGACTAGATGGTTCGTAGCTTCCAGGTGTTTCGATGTCAAAGCCACAGTGTTTGATAGTGTGGGGGAATTACCAGTTAGTCCGCTCAAAGACAAATCCATACATTTCAGTCTCTTACAGCTTCAAATTTCCATGACACTGTTTTCATTATGGAGTTGTCTCTGAAAGACAAAGGTTTTAGGGGCTCAGCCTTCCTGTGTTGTTCAGTTTCATCCATTGTGTCTACTAACAGCTCTTTGAGAATCACCTAAAGATGACTTAAAGAGTTAGGTGCTCGAATTAGCAATGGGTCTGATTTCTCTGAAAATGATTACACTAAAAACACAAAGAAGAAAAACTTTAAAAGGTCTAAAAAAACTACTGACTGAGATTACTAATTGTAAAAAGTGTAAGAGTATGTATGGCTTTGTGGCTCTGGCTCAATACTTTTGCACGGTGCTGTGTGTGCGCTGCACTGTATTACACTAACAGTATGTGAAAAACTGTGGGGGGAGCAGTCATTATGTACTGCAAAGGTTGATTGTGTTCATCTGGACGTAGCGTGACTTCTTCAGGCTCAGCTGACTGCAAACTGACCTCCCAGCCCATTGTTCATCAGTGCTGCTGGTTGCAGTCATTGTGCAGAGGTGCTGTTTATACGGTTGGGGAAACCTGCAGTCAGCTGAGACTGAAGAAGTCACGCTATGTCCACATGAACAGGATCAACCTTTGGGGATGTCCTCGCCTGGATGGTCGAGCATGCATTTAGACATAATCATGATCGCGCTCTTTAAATGATGTGTTCCACGTGCTGTTAGAGCGCCGAGTGTGCAGCATTCAAATAAAGCTGACAAACACAAACGTGATAGTGAAACAGGGTTCCTTTATTCACACCACTTTCTACTCCAGCTACGTTAGAAGTTAACATGTGTCTATCCTCTAGCTCTATGCTGACCTCTCATTCATCTCTCCACACTATATAAACATTTCAAGATTATAATATACGTCTAGAAATCCAGAGAGTTTTGAGGTGACCTCCACAGTTCAGGGGTTTCTGCTCAACAGTCTCACCCCACTCTTCCAGCGTCCCACTTCCACTTCTTTTTTTCCTCCTTTGTTCAACAAAAAAACAAAACCATACTGAACAAGGCATTTGTAACCAGAGAAGAGGGCGTGGACATTTGTAAAGCGCATCGACTATACAGGTCACGCAGAACACAAGCGACAGGTCACACACAGAGCACGGTAACAGAGGAAGGAGAGTATACTGCTCGCTCACAACACTAACACATTACAGCGCCATGTGACAGAAAAGTACCATGAAAAAGAAGAAACCAATCATCTTTAAGCATTTCATAGAAACAAAAACAGATCAATTGCAAAGTCGGAGTAAACAAATCAGGAATATATACAGTGAGGTAAAAATACATTGGTCTTTCAAAGAGGTATTTTCTTTTTGATTAAGTGTCCTTTTTAACACTTTAATTACTGGATGCTTTTTACAGATCACGTTCAGCTTTTGGATGACATCTATGAAGCGGGTTATGCAGACACATGCAGTCTCGTCGTTGGAGGTCAAAAGCAAAAGTCAAACTTAGGCACCAAATAAAACATGTTAAAGCTTTCTACTACCTTTGCTGCCAAAGAGGCCACGCTGTAGTATTAAACCAGGTTGGAAAAGGTTTGTTCCAAGCAGAGGCAGAGCCCTTTAGTGACCCACACCGCCTTCCTCTGGTCTGTGAGATGATGGAGGGCACTCAGGAGAGGAGCACGTCACCCTAATGCGGTCACAGTGTATAGATGCTGCTAGCATAGGTAGGTCTCTGAACATGTGTGATCCAACGGGACTCTGTGGACAGACGCCACCGAGCCCGGCTTTGCATATTGAGAGAAAGAGACGGGCGATATCTGCACGATTGCAGACACAAGTTTGGGCTGAGATATGCAGGTTGTGCTCGGGTTGGGATGTTGACTCTGAGATGACTGATACATTCGCAGCTGTAGCTGTCAGTGCATGGTTTGAAGCTGCTGGCATAGTTCACGACACCTCCCTGTTGTGGCCATCCATCAATCTGCACAAAGCAGGAAAACAGGCCTGACGTGTACACGAAGTAAAACGTGGAAAGGCTGCATATTCTACGGTGCTTCTGCTTTAATGGGTCTGAGTCACCAAACAGCTGAGCCATGCTGCTACTGACCGGTGGAGTGAGGTTTGAGATTGCATGGCTATACGTCACAGCGCACCTCTCCCCATTTAACTGAGAGCTACAAAGAGAGAAAGCAGAACACGAGTCTCCAAAATGAGGTACAGAAGGTTTTCTTGCTAACAGTTTGAAACATGGTTGATGATCCAAATAACTAAACAAACACTTCTTACTTAAAAGTATGAAGGAAACAACACAGTCTCATAGCAATGTGAGTTTTAGTTTTGTCCTTTCGTATCAGCTCGTGTTAAAGTCAAGTGCCCGTTTAGACAGAAAGAGCTACAAAGTCTGAAGGCTGGAGGTGTGGTGGCCAGGACTTTAACACTGGGCATCCAGCATCGATTCAGACTTTTATTCCGGTTATTTTGGGGCTTTTTAACTAAACATATACTTTTGGTTGGATTTAGCCAGATTGCAGGGCAGCAGTGTAAGATGGGACATGGTCCACGGTCACCTCCTCCAGCTCTTTGGTTAGTTTTAGGCAACAAATAGTTCAATAATGTTGATGAAAGACCATGGATTGGGTTAGAACAGACACTTCTGCAAAGTTAATCACACTTTACAAAGCTCCATATTTAGCTAGGCTGCAATGGTGATGAGGACCAAAGCAGCGATGACCCATTTTGCTGTCAGACTGTGTTAAAGGGAAAGGACTTACAGGTTTACTCCCAATGCTTTCCAGAAAACATCACCGTGATGAAGGCCACGGTCCAAAAAGCATTGATCACGTAACACAGCTGTAGTGCTGATGGAGCTTTGACCGACAATACGCCATCTTTTCACGGTCAGCCAACCACAAAGACGCTTTGATGATTCGGGTATGGGGACAAATGAACAAATCTACAGCCAGTCTCTCTACATGGTTGGACACGGACCAATGGTTGCACAACTGTAAGAACAATGACCGACCAAGAGCGCCTTCAATTTCAGAATGGTCACAGAGGTTTCATAAGTAATATGGTCACTGAAAATCAACTGGGAGATCTCCTGAATTTTGTGACTGGTGTTAGGGAACAAAAAAGCCCTTTTTAGTCTCCAGAAGGAGCTGCTTATGTCTAAGAACCCTCGGACGCTAGCACCGAGGACAAAATGAATTGTATAAAACTCTCTTGGTGCAGAATTGTGTTCGTCATTAAGCAAGCCTCTGCAAACTAAATGGGTTCTGCACACCATTCAAAGTATTCCTATAAGGAGAATACTGAAGAGCATTTGACTGTACCTGTGGTTGTTTCCAAATTCTACTGTTTTAAACTCATTCTTCTTCAAGCAAGCACGTACAAAACTAAAAACGAATGAAGTTTACATCCTTTCTCTGGCTTCTTCCCACTGTCCAGTGTCATGTATTTAATGGGTTCATTGGTGAATCTAAATTGCCCACAGGTGTGTTAGCTATCTCTCCCTGTGACCTGCACCTCGACTCTCGCCCTATGGTAGCTGGGATACGTTCCAGCACCCCTGCAACCCTGATAAGGTTAGTAAAAGGGAACAGATGGATGAATGAAAAGAAATTACAAATATTTAAAAATCCAAGTTTCATGACCAAACACCAGGACAGCTTATGGGCCTAGTGTGATCATCACAGCAGTAAGATGATCCTCCAGGTCAAGCCTAGAAATGTTATAAGGAGAAACCCAACAACTTCCCAAAGGTAGCCACTGGACATCAGAGTTAAACCATGCATTAAAATGCCCACCGTGAAAATCAAATACACAACTTTTCTTAATGTACAAGTATATTGGAAATGAAGTGTCTGATGGAACGTGTCTGGTCCAATCAACATAATCTGATAAACATGCCCACTTTAGTATTGATGAAAGAATTTAGTGCCTAGATTTTCACCTTCACTGAGATCATCTTCTGCACTGCCTTAAGAGACCAGAGGAGGCACTGTCATCAAGTGGGTTAGGGGGTTAGTGTTAGTTCACAAAGAAATAAACTGAAAAACAAGCAGGGGTGAGTGTGAGTTGGTCTACTCGGTACAGAGCTGTTAAGCCACTGAAACCGCTGCAGTGAAGCGTGGCCGTTGTAGCTGTTGGATCAGTTAGAGAACGTGGAACAAGAAAAGCCAAGACAGACTCAACAGACCGAAGTGGTTCTGTTCAAGAGAGAGAAATGCTGGGTAAACATCTTTATACACTTATGTTGGGATTGGAAAAGAGAAGGTACAAGGCTGCTGGTGACTTTAAGACAAAAGGAAGATTGACCTATTAAAGGCATATAAGGAGAGCTGTTCACTGAGCTTTTGTTGTGGATGGCACACATTCCACGTGCTCCCAGTCCAAACTAAAGGCCCACCTGTGCAGAGCTTAAAGGGATGTAATCTCTTTCCCAGACCTCTACCAGCAAACCTCCAACCTACACCGTGGAACGTAAACAGCTTGGAAACGTGACGCCCTAACCTCCTCGATAAGCCTGCTAGTTCAACAACTTTTCCAGGCATGCAACATTTAACCAGCCTGTCACCTCGTTTTGTTTTCCTCCAGCAGATAGTTAGAGGCTTAACATCTATGGCAGGGGCCAATCTTTCTTTTGTCTTATGTTTCTATGATGACAGAGGCAGAACTGTAAAAAGCCAGCAGCAGGTTGTGAGAATGTTGTGTAGGCTTCAGAAGCTGGTGAAATGATATTTAGCTTCAGCCAACTGGAGCTTTTTGTCTTGATTTTACCTGAAAATGTTGTGTACACTGAGGATTTCAGAGCCAACTGAATCTCCACCAAAGGTCCCATAATGACGGCTTTTCAGTGATGCAGTTTTTACGCTTTGACAACAAAGAACAAGTCCCAACCTCAGCTGCCCCTTCCTTAAAATAATAAACGGACCTCCGTGTTATTCCATGTTAACCGATCAGCACAGAGATGCAGAGGACTCGCTCGGAGCGAGTTTGCGTTAGAGCAACATAGCACACAATGATTCAGGCAACAGATGGATATTCACATCCAACGGCAGCTCTCGCCTCGACCTGGAAAGCGAGCTGGCCAATTAAGCAGCAGCACAACGATACATTATAAATGGATAAAAGGAAAAGAAACAATGAAGACAGACTGATTCGCTGACAGCCGACTTACAGATAAACACCACAGCAGTACAGAAGTGCACTTATTGCTGAACAACAAACAGACTCTGTGGTGTCTTTGTGCAAATCACGGTGTGGCAGACGTCCCAGTCAAAGTACCCAGTTCTGGACCTGTGACCTGTGTGTTTGATGTCATGGCAATTTGGCAACAGGACAAACACACCTGGAACGTCAGGTGCGATATATACATCTATATATCCTTTACATAGAATAATGACACTTACTCCATCAAAGTATTCATTATATATGTGTATAATAGATTTATCGATTTTTAAAAAATGACACACACAAAATGAAGAGCATATCCTGACTCTTACGTGTTGGTCCCTTAAGGCTTGCTAAGCTGAAATGACAAAATTGTCAGTTTGATTTTGATCATCTCATGTTTTTGTAAATGTACATTCTAGTAGAAAAGACAAAAAAGAAAATCATAATAATAATATGCAACCTGAAAAACCTATGGCTTAGTAAATATGCATTTGCTATATTTAAATGAATGCACCTCACTGCTTTTTTGTTAAATATCCTACAGAGAAAGAATGTTCATCGTTTGATTCATGCTGTCGTCGTCAACACAGAAACAGAACATCGGAGAGTCCGAGTTTACATTTAGAGAGCGACATCGTTAATGCTTACGAGTCTTTATGGTTCTTTTCGAGAGAGCTTTGTCTGCAAACAGTCTACGGTGCTGGAGCTCCAGAGGATGAGCTGTATGAGAAGTTCTCGTTGAGGTGGCGAGGTGTTCCAGGGGAGGTCTGATGGTATGGCACCGGTGTGTCGGTTGGGCCGTGGGCGCAGCGGCGTCCGGTGTGCGTCTCCTCTTCCTATCCTCCCTGTATCGCGGGTATGCATAGGATGAGCTTGCTGCTCAGTGGGGTCTCTGCCAAGCCTCCTCTGACGCACACCACACAAAGCTGCATCCGCAAAAACAACCCACGACAGCCAACACAGGACACGGTGGCTTTGAAGCACGGCACTTTCCAGTAACGACTGGCTTGGAAGGCATGGTGGCAGCTGTTGGTTGTTGTTCTTGCCGTTTGTGGTTTAGCAGAGCACAGTATAGAAAATAGACACATTTATCTACTGTATATTGCATATGTTGCAGCATGTTTGCCAGAAATGAAGGACTTCGCCACGTCCGCTTTGCTTTTTGAAAACCACACTGAATGAGCGGAGCAGCTCGAACAGCAGAAAGTATAAAGGTGATGCATAAATCAGAGAGCGGGTCGACGAGCCGGTTCAGTCCCCAGAGCTACTGTAACACAAGAGGAGCGAGGAAAACGGGAATGCTCACGGCAGACGCTGGTCCTGCTTCTGGTGGCAGCACCCACTCACCTCCACAGAGCTGCCCACAGCAGCCATGCGTCATTACAGCTGCCGTGTTGTTCAGAAAGCCACAGCTTGTCTTTTGAACTGTACTCAGGGCACTCGCTGCGAAAATACTCACATTATTCATAGTGACAAAGATACTCCTGTTATTGAAGTAAATATTACAGTTGTGCACATGCTTTGTGCAGTTCTCTGCTGACAAATATCCACATCGTTCTGATATTTTATGTGAATTGTGACATCCTGCTAATAGCAGTAAAGTATTCCCTGGTGGAGCCTTGTTCTGTAGTTCTCACTTGTTTTTCATTGGAACTTTTTAAATGAGAGCCAGCAGTCTGACCTGCTGAGCAACATGGCGGCTGGATATGACGCATGGCGCCAGCTCCAATGCAGCGTCTACATAGAGAAATCTGTACAAGCTACAAATGAGAGTGTTCCTATCAATGCTGTCCTCACTGTGATCCCAAACCTGCTGCAAACCAAACGCACGTGGCCCGTGTTCAAAGGTACATTCAAATATACATTCAAAATGTACAGTGCTGTGCAAAAGTCTCCACTACACTGTTTAGGTTTGACTTTTAAAGTGTAGCAGCTCTCTGAAGGTCACTGTGGGCTTTTCTATCCACTGTGACCATTTTCAAAGGAATCTGTTTGTTTGTTTGTTTGTTTGGCCACTAAACACCGACGTGAATCCTTCATGCATTAAAACCTAACTCAAAGGATGAACCGGCGCTGTCTCTGTGCACAACGGGCACCTTAACAACGATCCTTTAAACTAAGGTTACGTCATTTCTTTAGGCACTTGGTTTTTATAAAACACTCTGGTATGTTCAATAGAGTCTAGGGACAAATTCAAAGAGGCATGAAAGTGTATTTCTGCACTATGAAGGTGATTAGTGTGTGGTGTCCTTAACAATGTGAGGAAACCAGGACAAAGCACACACTGGCAGGGTTACAATCTACAGCAGACGATAATTATTGGAGTCATTTCTTTAAGAAAAACTCCAGCAAAGACCTGACGAGATCCTTCTGGCTCTCCCGCTGCTACTCTATGGTTGGCCAGTGGTCAGAAATGGTGTCAGTGGATGGGCGGAGTCAAAGATCCATTCTTACATAAACCGAGAGACAAAGCTGAGGGATGCCGAACTACACAAGGAGGGAGCTGAAGAATCAGTGGCAGCAGGTCTGATGAAAACGTGAAGGTTTTGGTTCAAAATGTCATCGCTGTGTAGGGAAAGAGCACAACACTGACTGTCCATCTGTTTGGGCCTCAGCCACAGCTGTTAGTCTTCATTCTGATTGGCCAAATATCAACTTCCTGCCTTTAAGCCTATTAGAATTAGAACGTCAGTGTCTGCACACGTTTCTCATGTTCTAAGGGAAACAGAGGAATGGGCTTGGCTCAAAACTTTTGCACAGCACTGTAGGCTGGGTGTGTGAGCGAACATGTTAACAGAACAAGCTGTTCCACAGAAAAGTCTTATTTTTAAATGGATTCTTGAACTGAAGCGTCAGAGCACAATGTTGATGTACAGATGTGGGGCTGTGACTCAGAGGCGTCCGGGTGACTTCCAGCTGTCGCTCTGGTTTCACAGACCCTGACCAGCTCGGGACTGTGTGTGTCTGTTTGTGGAGGAGACGAGCGATGGAGGCACGGATACACTTCATATGATGAAAGAAAAAAGGAACAATGAGTGAAGGCTTCTTCCTTCCAGCCATCCTTCATCTGATCCATCCAATCAGCCGTTCATGTGTGTGTGTGTGTTAGCCCACACACACATTCTCAGTTTAAGTGCTGATTAGTCAGTCCATGAATGAAATGAGGTGACAGAGGAAACGTATCACTTCCCTTCAGAACAAACAGGAGGGGCAATCAGTGAATCATAAAGATAATAATGCTATGGATGAAAGTCATAGTGTGTGTGTGGGTGTGGGCGTGTGGGCGTGTGTGTGTGTGTGGGTGGGCGTGTGTGTGTGTGGGCGTGTGTGTGTGTGTGGGTGGGCGTGTGTGTGGGCGTGTGTGTGGGCGTGGGTGGGCGTGTGTGTGGGGTGGGCGTGTGTGTGGACGTGTGTGTGTGGGTGGGCGTGTGTGTGTGGGTGGGCGTGTGTGTGGGCGTGTGTGTGTGGGGGCGTTGTGTGTTGGGCGTTTGTGTGGGCCGTGGTGTGTGGGCGGGGGTGGGCGTGTGTGTGTGCGTGTGTACGGTGTGTGTGGGTAGGGCGGGTGTGTGGACGTGTTGTGTGGGGGGGGCGTGTGTGTGTGTGGGTGGGCGTGGGTGTGGACGTGTGTGTGGGTGGGCGTGTGTGTGCGTGGGTGGGCGTGTGTGTGGCGTGTGTGTGGGTGGGCGTGTGTGTGGACGTGTGTGTGTGTGGGCGTGTGTGTGGGCGTGGTAGTTGTTTCTACATCTTGATCCCCTCCTGTTGGCTGAGCTGAGACAGCGTTTTCTTGATTCGCAGAGCAGTGAGTCGTGCAGCTCCGTTGGCGTACCAGCACTCCCTCATGATCTTTGCCATCACCCGTAAGGCCTGCAGGAGGAAGAGCACACAATCAGCCTCATCAACTCAACGCACACATAAGTGTGCAGTCTGCATACTTGCTGCAGGGCGCCATGTTCAAACCAATGATGCTTTTTGTTCTTCTATAGAGGTTGCACTTCACTGTCACCTTCATGTCCCAAAGGTATTCGTTCAAATCCGGCCTCCAAACACATGGAGCTGGCGGGGTTAGGTTACCCCAGCTTCCCTCTGGGATTAATAAAGTTCCCCTGACTCTGACACTGGTCGCCCACAGGTGTGAATGTAAGTGTGAATAGCTGTGTCAGTGTTAGCCACGGCGACGTGTGGTACACAGCTGAAACTACTCTTCGTTTGCTCAACGCTACAGCTTTCTATGGCTGTCTGAGCCAGTCTCGCTCTGAAATGTCTTTTTCTTCCCTCAGTAAATCAGAAACTTCCCAGCAGACTCTTCTAATCTGTACGGCTTGCCTTTGCATGTACTCTGCTGGAAACACCACCTGATATGTTCACCTCGACACACACAGTCCCTCACCCATCCCACTCATCGGATTCAGCTGTTCCCATCACTTCCACGGCCATGGTGGAAGTACCTACCGATACCTCCTTCAGGGTCGTCTGCTCGTGCAACCATGCACCACTCCCAGCTGCTCCATTCATATCAGCTCCGGATAATTAATTAATAATTATTTTCTCAGCATGTGAAGGTGCACAGCTGTGACTCCCACACAGCTGCCCAATGACAACAGTTTGTTTGAAAACATTAAGCAGCTTCAGCGTACTTCTATGCAGACTCTTGATTGTATGTGTCACAGTCTGGGTCACTGTGAATGGGAGGGAGGACGGTGACAGCCTCCTGGACAGGTGACAAACCGGGACAAGCTCGCCTTTACCAGGATTTCATTTATGACCAGAGTGTTTTCCAAACAGAGTCAGAGAAAGGTTGGGAAGATACTAACGCTGCTCTCAGACACATCCATCAGAGCATGAAGGCTCATGTGAATGGGTGAAGGAGGGTGCTCAGGTACAGGAGACCAGAGCTGATATAAAGATCAGTCCATAACAATAAGAAGGAGAAAACATGGCAGAGCTCTAAGGTGAAAAGCACTGACGACCAAAAAGAACACAAAAGCCTGCGTGAAGGTTGTCAGTCATCCAGCTCGTCGTAGTCGAGCTCGGAAAGAAAAGCATCTGGACTTGTTTCCTCGTATCGTTTCATCCGAGAACTGGTTTAAAAGACGAGTGAAAGAAGCACTGTGAGCGACCATCTTTGAACAGAGGCGGGGCTTACCACACCAACTGTCTGCCATCTATAATCCAGTTTTGAGATCCTTAACACCCACTCACATCCTGGGCCATCTGACCTCAGGAAATCACATGATAGGGCAGGGCCAGGTCTCACGGCGATTCACCCTAAACCCTGGCTGATTGTGACCCACACCTGTTTTCACACCTTGTCTCATGTGATTAGGTAGAGGATCAATAGGGGGCCCACGGACCTCTTGGGGGGACACTCCCACAGGGCTTAAATCTGGGAACTGAAGAAGCTTAAAGAAGTCCAGACGAGCTCCTTAGACAACACCAAGGCTGGTCTCACGTTTGCCAAAAACAACCGGATGATCCCTCAGTATTTGGGAACATATTCTACCAAGATCTGAGAGGAAGTTGAACTTGTTGGAAGCTTTGCACACTATTACATGTTCAAAATAACAGCATTTCATAAAAAGATCATCATAGCAACCGTCAAACATGAGATGGTCAAGGCAGCGTCAATGATTCACAGCCTGGTTTCTGCACCTGACAGAGCCGTGAACCTTCTGTTCATGCAGGGCCAGGTAGCATAGCTTTGTTCTCTTATCAGTTCAAAACTGCTCTCACGTTACTTTAATTATCTTTGTGTAGCGTTGAAATATTAAACATGTATCTTTGACAAACAAGCGAAACACAAGAACACTTTTTGACAGTACTGTAGTTGCATGAAGGTACTCTTGGTAACGTCATCGTCGTACTGGATGATGACAATATTCACATCTATGTGCATGGTAACACTGGATGAACTGGGCCCACTGGTCTTGGTGTGGATAAGTGAGTGGGTGATAACTACCAGTGAGTGAGACTCGTCCTACCTCACAGCTCTGCCAGCGGTTGGGGATGTTGGGCCGAAGCTTCTGCTCACAAACCACCCTTCTCATCTCCTCCACTGATGGATCTGACTGGACCAGGTCATAGTAGGGCAGCTGGTAGTCCTCGTGAATGCCTGACAGAAAAACAGCTTGTAAATACTGCAAAAACTAGCTCTAGTCAGTTCATTGCTGCCACCTAATGAACTTTATTTGACCCTCACCTCCCATGGAGCAGCGACTGGCAATCTCCCAGAAGACGAGGCCCATGGCGTAGATGTCAGCTCGTTTGAAAGACTCAAAATGCTTCATGTTTATGGAGTCGTCCAGAACCTCTGGAGCCATATACCTGAGGACGGATACGACGGGCTGGTGAGCAACGCTTGGTCCAAAAACACAACCAAATACACTCCCCACTGAGACTGTGCACTGTTACCCACAGTGACTACCCACAGTGATTACCCATTGCTTTGAGTGGCCACAAGATGGCAGTAATGTACTAGAATGACACAAACAGCAGCTTCATGACACCAGTGCTGGAGATCAAGAAGAGATACTGGTTTTATAAAAACACACGAATAGAAAAATTGAAAGGAAAAGGACTACCACTACTTTGCAACCATCATCTTCTTGCGTTACTAACGTTTTACAGGTGTAGAGTGAAAGGTCAAAGGTTACCTTTTGGTCCCTACTCTGTGGTTCGGAGCGATGTCGATGGTGTCGGTGGCGGAGTCGTGCCGCACAGCCAGACCCAGGTCAGCGATGCAGCACGTCCCGTTTTTCTTCACCAGGATGTTCTTGGACTTCAGGTCTCTGTGGGCAATAGCTGGCTTCCCTGCACACCCAGAGCTACAATCAGCACACGCCCACAGCTAACCAAGACATACACCCACACTTACATGAACTTACAATAAATACTCGTTTCATCATTTCCTCCCTAACTTGATAATATTTTAGTGCATGTATTATATTTTGTGAAGCACATGTAACGCAGCTTCTGACAAATGTGAGTACTGGGCCTTTTATGAATATGCTATGAAGTGCTTTCAGTTCAAACCTATTGTTCTGCTGCAACCAATCACATTTCAGCTTGTCCTCCTCATGTGACTGGTATCAAACGTGGGCTATAATTAAAATCCCTTTAGGCTCCTTATTCAGAGGCCTGCCCACAGTGGGCATCACTGCATATCGGATGCAGAATGCCGTCCTCTCAGTATCACCCTGTTCCATAATTACAAAAACACAAACAACACCGAGATATGTTTAGTTACCCGGCCTGGGACCTGTAAGGACAGAGCTGCCCCCACTGTGCTCTGCAGAACTGTCTTGATATACTTCAGGGGACATGAGAGGAACAGAAACTTCCAATAGGACAGTGACCCAGTTTTCATTACACACAGCAGTGTACTACAGCAGCGAGCTGCGTCACCATACACGTCTGTCGGGACAGTATTGGACAACAAAGGGTGATTTCTGACCAATAAGCACTGGCTTTGTGTGCGATGGCTCAGACTGATGTCTATACTCCAGCATGCCTGCCTCTATCTGACAGACTCCATGTTTCCTCAGGCTGATTTAAACATGCCTCAGTCGCCTCATGTGAGCTACTGAACGAGGTTTTTGTCACGCCTCCTCTGAGCATGTCTCCAGGCTGCTGAGCAGCACAGCTGGCACACTCGCTCGTTTGTGTTTACTATTCAAACATGTAGACGCCGATTCACCTTGGATACATACAGGCGTGAGGTTCTCACCTTGCGTGCCAACGATCTCCATGTGAAGGTGGGCGAGGCCGCTGGCTGTTGACAGAGACAGTTTGATCATGCCCTCCACTGTGACCGTGTAGCGGTTCAGGTAGTCGAACAGCGATCCGTGCTCATGGTAGTCCGACACCAGCCACAGCTGAGTCCACGTTCCATTATCTACACGCCGGGCACAGAAACATGGATCGTTATCACACTCCTCTCAGTACTGACACAGTGGCTGAAGTTTCAACCAGCAGCTGATTGAAGTGTGTGATACGCACAACACCCTAACCTTTGTGTCTCTGACTCAGGGATGAGGTGCAGGGTGGAAAGAAAATGATTCAAATCTGGGTTTACATCCATCAGACCTTCAGCTTTCTACATGCCAACATCTGCGTTCACTCTCAAGTTAGAGCTCACTGTAGAGTGGGCAGCTGTGGGCAGCTGTGGGCAGCTGTGGGCAGCTGTGGGCTGCACCGGCTGATGAGTGATAACGCTGGGGATCAGCATTGCTGACAACTAAAGACCAGTGCTACCTTTCCCCACTGATGGGGAACCAGTGTTACCATTATTATGAAATTCATAATCAATATTAAAGGTTCATGCACACCAGTGAAAGCTGCCCGTCTGCATTCACTGGAATGAACGTGTGCAGAGAACGTTACACTAACTGTTCATCAAACCTGAAGACGTGCTCGTTAACGTCCTTAACTTCCACGACAGAGACGTGCAGGCACGTAGCAAGTTACTGAAACTGTAGGTCTGAGGGACAAATGAATAAACAATGAAAACAACGATGATAAAGGAAAGAAATCAACAGCAAGAAAATTCTAATTCAGCTGAATTATTTCAATTACAGTGTAAAATTAATTCACCAAGAAAAAGAACATCAGTGATTATTAACGTCTGGCTCAGCGTGTCCTTCCTGTAACCGCTCACCCCAGATGGCCCCGCCCCTCCCTGAGCCTGGAGGTTTCTTCCTGTTAAAGGTGAGTTTTTCCTCCCCACTGTCACCAAAGTGCTGCTCATAGCTGCTGTTTTCTTTGTATAGTTGTCGGGTCTTTACCTTACAATATAAAGACGTGACCAATTCAAACTAGCCTGACATTTAAGCTACGTTCACTCTGCAGGTCTTAATGCTCAAATCCGATTTTTTTGGCTGCTCGTTCACACTACAAATAAAATGCGACAGCAAACGCGCTCTAGTGTGAACGCTCAAAGCGGCTGCATGCGCAAAAGAAGACGTCACATACAGCGCGCGCTGTTTAGACCCAGAGCAAACAGTATGTTTGACTGATGGCCTTAATGTAAAGACTTCGGACTTTACGTTTCCCAATTTTGCTTATGGGCTAATAGTGATCCTTATTGCTGTTTCAGAGGAGCGCTGCTTCAAAGCATAGCTGCAGATTTGTTCATAATGTCTTCCCAACAGTTTCACTGACATCTACACCGGATGTCCAGGAAGCGTTCACGATGTCTTCTCCGGCGCTGATAATTGGCGTCTGTCTTGTGTCAGTGACGTAAAAGACGGACTTAATGCGACATGACCATCAAACAGCAGCTTTCTGAAACATCGGATATGTATCGGATTCAGGACCACATACGATAGTGACTCAGGTTGGATTTGTGCCGTTCACACTGTCATAGCATGATGGGATACGGGTCGCACAGGGTCAAAAAAGTCGGATTTGATGCGCTTTCGCCTGCAGTGTGAACGTAGCTTTAAACTCTGTTATTGCACTGCCTGCCCGCTCAGCAGGGTGACGACCATAAGCCTTCCACAGCTGAGGGGTAACGGGTGCACTTCCTGACAAATGCCTCTTGCTCTGATATTCAATAATAATAACAATGTAGACTTTATTAGACTTGTAGGAAATGAATCCTCTGCATTTAAGCCACTCAGGGAGGCAGTGGGCAGCCACCAATCCAGCACCCGGGGAGCAGCGTGCAGGGACGGTGCCTTGCTCAGGGGCACCAAAAGTACAAACACCAATTTTGGACCTGATTGTACTGTGTATGCATACCACCTCCTTAAGGGATCACTTTGGTGTGTTTGATGTTGGATTTTATACACTTTCTAATATGTTTGTCTGGCTGTTACCTGGGCCAGGTCGAGCTGCTTAACTACAGGTAAATGGACACACGAATGAATACATTTATGTGTGTGACAGACAGTGTGGTAAACTCTGCGTCCTCCTGACTGTGAACTATGACCCCGTGCTGTGTACCATTCACTCGCTGCCTGCTGGTTTCTCACCTTTGTTGTCAGCAGCAATGAAGCCCAGGATATTCTCATGTCTCAGCATCACAGTCTGGTAGATCTCAGCCTCACGGAACCAGGAGCGCTCCTCTCGGGAAGAGAAAATCTTGACAGCCACCTCCTCGCCGCGCCATTTGCCGCGCCACACCTCACCAAAACGCCCCTTCCCAATGCTCTCCTGGAGGATGATAGTTCTGGCAATTGTTCTTTGGACCAGCAGTGGGAGACCTGAAAGGAAGTGGACAGATATATGAGTGATGGTCCTGCCACGCACATCCCAGAACTGAAGTCTGCGTCCCCATCTGGACATCCACCTCATGACTGTTGTCAGTAATCAGTGTTAGCATAGAGTTTGATCTGGTCAAATCCAGGTGACTTGATTAGGTGATTATGTTTTTGCTTTGCCCCTGATGACTCATAAACTTAAGAGCCTTAAATGAAGAGAGACTTCCTGATCCACAAATCCTCCTGCCGTGCTGGGACCACGCCCACCTCAACACCCCTGAGAACTTTAACGTTCCACTTGTTTTTCCTTTAATTTAACTTTATTCATTCATTTATCGTGGCTCAAGAGTTGGGAGTTCGCCTTGTAATTGGAAGGTTGCCGGTACGAGCCCCGGCTCCGACAGTCTCGGTCGTTGTGTCCTTGGGCAAGACACTTCACCTGTTGCCTACTGATGATGGTCCGAGGGCCCGGTGGCGCCAGTGTCCGGCAGCCTCGCCTCTGTCAGCTGTGGCTACAATGTAGCTTCATCACCAGTGTGTGAATGTGTGTGTGAATGTGTGGATGACTGCATGTGTAAGGCACTTTGGGGTCCTTAGGGACGAGTGAAGCACTATACAAATACAGGCCATTTACCATTTATCGACTTGACTTCCAGCGCTGTCGGCTGCCCTTATAATAATACATTATACACACACACACACACACACATTTCATTGTGTCGTATATGAATAAATAAAAACAACTGAAACAGGATTTTTGATCCTTCCTCAGCCGCTTTTATAATAATAATAATAATAAATTTTATTTATGAGCGCCTTTCAAGTCACCCAAGGACACTTTACAATAGGATAAAACACTTAGTAAAACAATGGCAGAATAAGAACAATAAAATACAAGCACAAGATAAAATGAACAAACAGTGGATTCACAGTGAATATGCAGATTGAACAGTTGAGTTTTGAGTTGGGATTTAAACTGGGGGAGAGAACCAATATTTCTTATTTCACAGACTTTCTCAAAACCATCAACTAAACAAAAAGCCTGTTGTAGTTGATGGTTTCATCTGAATCAGCCGTCTAACTCCTGTGAATCACAACAGATGGAGGGTCCAGTGCACCCCGTCTGGGACCTACCCTGGACCCAGGCTCCACGGCAAGTCTTTACCCGTGCAAACCGATGTTGGACCACAGAGGTGCTCATAGGGGCACATGGCACCAGGACACACTAGGTCACAGGTCAATAACCGATTTAGAAATTGTGTCATCAGATCTGTGGTTGGACACGGAGGTACTGAGTTGGATCAGGTGGCGGGAGAAGATGTTGGACAGGTGTACCCAAACGTGCAGCGGGAGAGCCAACATCTCAGTCCATGATATCTTTATCTGCTGTAATCGCATTCTGAGGGAGGCTGAGGACGTTGAGTGGACCATGCGCCTCACCTCTGAGGCTGCTGCAAGGAGTTGCAGCTGCAACAAGGTGCAAGGTGAAGGGAGCCGTCTTACTGGGCTTGGTTAGCCTGTTGGGCCAGCCTTGGAGTGGTTTAGGTGGTATTCTGCACACACCGTTTACAGTGGTGGTGGGATGCTGCTGACCTTAACACAATGAAAGGAACACTGAGGATCTGCCTTCTGTAATGGAAGCAGAGCCTGGGGAGCAGGGGAAGAGTTGGCAGGGCCCCTGGGGTGGATGAGATTGGCCCTGGAGGTTAGGGATGTCCTGGCTGACACAGCTCTGCAATGCTGCGTGGCGATCTGGAGCAGAGCCTCCCGGGATGGGTTTGTGATCGCAGTCCTCAGCCTGCCTGGGAAAGTCTGTGGCACTCGAGGGTTCTAGGGTTCTGTTGGTAGAACACTGGACCAGCTCGTCATCCTCTCAGTGACAGAGGGTGAGTGGGAGTTTGCCGACCAGTCTGTGGGTGTTTTGTGGATGGATGGGTGGGATGTACTAGCTGTGCATGCTCTCTGATCACAGACAGGAAGCAGTGAAGAACAGATATGCACAAACAGTCCTGTGACAGAAGGCTGCTCTAATCCAACTGTATGGACTTTTAATGGCAGCAGAGTTAAAGACTGAAAGTCAAACTACGATCCAAGAACAACTCTAAAAGTGTGAAAATCGTCTCACTGCTTTGGAAAACTGCTCACGAGACAGGAAAAAAGTGCAGACTCACACAGAACATGCTCGGCAGCGTGTTGGAGGTGCCGTCATCACTCATGGCTACCATGCAGGAGAGCTTTGAACACACATTTTATAGGACGGGATCAGTGCATATAAAAACGTATCCAGTCGACCAGATCTCGTATCATTAAAAGCTGTTTTCTTCCTGTTTGAAACAGCGCGATGGCGCCGTGGTCACGGCCGTCACCTAGCAGCTGGCTGGATCCAGTCTGTGGGTGTGCACACCCACTGTGACACACTGCCTACCTGTAAGTCATCATTCTGGCCCTATGACAGCTGGACGAAGCGGGATTCATGCGTGCGTTTGCACAGGAATTTAGTTTTGGTGATTCCACCTATTCAGTGGTGCTTGTGTGCATGAATGCAAAGCCTGTCAGGAATGATGCAGCGTGTGGATGTGTTGAAGCCAGAACAGGAACTTTCCCAGGGGACACATAAGGAACTGGGACTGCTGTGAAGGTTCCAGCATCGAGCTCCAGTCTGATAGTTTGAGGTTATGAATAAATAAGGAACATTTGAAACATTTTAGGACTAATCAACATTTCCCAAAGCAGTTGTGAACGAAGTGTGATGCTTTTCACCTCCTGATGCACAACAAAATAATTACAGTCCCCTTTTGCATTCACTTCAAATGTCTGACATGCTTCCCTTTCCTGCAGCTGATCCGAGCATGCACGCACTTCCAACCTCCAACTCTTTCACTGCACCACGTGCAAAGACGAGTAACCGGGTCGTGCTGCACACATCACCAGCCACCTGACCGTGGTAAAAGCTTTAAAGGAAAGAAACAACGTCCACTTTGGCCCGACGGCCCTCATTTACTAACATCACTTCTGTCCTGTTCAAAAAACAAACACTTGCTGTCAGATTTATGAAACATGCTCATCAGCCTAGTTTGGTCAACAACTGTGCATGTTAGCAAATCTGACTTTTTGAATTGGAGCAGGTAAACAAAGACAGGGCCACGTTCAGCATCTCTGAGCAGATGTTGTCCTGCCCCTGTTACATGTACGCTTCTAGCTGCTCAGTCCGAGACCTCTGTCACAGTTCTGTTTCAGTCAAGTGTCTGTTTGGCCCCTGGACTCTTCTATGAATCCATGCTGCTGTTTTACCTGTATATACCTTTGAAATGTCTAAATCCTCCTTCAGCTGATCACTGCACAAATATGCACAAATCAGACCCTGAGATGTAGAGTTTTACCTGATCCAGAGCCTGAAGTGGTCATGTCATAGATTAGGTCCTTCAGTGTTGTTCCCACAGTGATGAAAGGGTGGTCCATGGAGGGGTCTTCCTCATTAGGCACCCGATGGTGGTGGTGGTGGGCCCCGGCTCCCCCGGCGCCCAGGCCTCTGTGGCTGTGGCAAACGTAGAACGCCAAAACCAGCAGCAAGCAGAGCACACATACAGGGCCAGCAATGACAGCAGCGAGGGCCACCGGCCCCAGAGGAGAAGGGGTCGCTGTGGGGCCTGCAAGACACAAAGAGTGTTGGTCAGAATACCTGCCGACCCAAAGCCTGGACCTGCGCTGGCCTGACTGCAGCCTGGAAGCATAAAGGTTAATGTGACGACGAGCCTCAAGTCCTCGTTCTGTGGATCTCAGAGTGCACGACACAGGTTTACGTGGATTCAGGACCTCAGTCATGCAGTGCTGTAGAAACACATCCCCACTGGATCGGGCTTTTTGAACCTGGTGAGCAGCTACGTGTAGCTTAGGTTTGTGTACTCAATCAGCTTCACTGACTGTGGTTACACCTTCACCAGCAGCGCCCATACTGACGTCATCATGACGGTAAAAACCATCACAACCGTGCACTTCACAGCAGCTTCACCAGCAGATGTGACCCTGCGAACGCATCATTAATCCCCCCATCTATCTAACGATCTACCCGGTGCACTGCGCCGAGCGTGTTCGTCTGCTATCAGACAACAGCGGCGTTTTAGACCAGCGAGGGAATGCGAGTCGCTGCTGTTTGGATTTAGCGAGGAGGACGAACGAAATGTCATCATTAGAAAAACAGGAATTCTCACCTCTAACACAAAAGTACAAAAGTAGAAGTACTATGAAATACTATGTTCAGCCTCAGTTTGTTCAAGCTTAGCTGGGTAATGCACCTGAAACCCATCAGAGTCCACCTCGCACTACATCACTACAACACTTATTTTTGGGAAAGTCCAGACTTGGAGCCAATGAAAGGCCAGACGTGCTCTAAAGTCCTCCAATGGGGCTGATGTAAAACGATTCTGAGAAGACGAGTGGGCCTCACTCCCAGTTATCACAAACACACGAGTGCAGTTCTTTGGTTTAGGGCATAATTACTTTTTCACGTGAACGTTTTGCGTAGCTCGTTTCCACCTTAATAAATCATCGTTTAATGAAAACTGCATTTTATATTTACTTGGGATGTGTTTTTTTTATTTATTTAAAAAAAAACATGCAAACAGTTTTTCTAAACTGTATGTCAGTGCAGTCACCCTCAGCTCCCTCTGCACCACATCAGACCAGTACAGCACCAGTCCACTAAGTGCACTCATGAAAAAGACCCTCCTACTCTAACGCTCTCGCTCCACTTTGTTTGTTTTAACGACTGAGAAGCTTTTCCACCTGCAGTAGCGTAGTAGCTGTACTTTATAATTAAAGGAAGGCATGAAGAGGCAATATGGCTGGTGTCCTCTTACCAGTGGGGGTCACTGGCTCTTTGTTGCAGTAGTCTGTGGTACAGCACAGTGGGTAAATGCCACTGTCATCTTTGGTAGATGGGGCACAGATGAAGGGTCGGTCTCGTGGGATCAAGTCACGATTGTGCACACACTGGCGCTGCTCAATGGTCATCCGGCTGCCTGACTTTTGGATGGCTACAAAGCAGATACCGTCTGTCGTGCAGCTGGAGTTGGTGCTGCAGCGGTCACAGTAACACTGAAGGCCTGGAAGAGGAAAAAGGGGGAAGGATTAATTCACTTCAACTTTATTTATACAGCACAAAATCACAACAGCAGTCGCCTCAAGCTGCTTTATATTGTACAGTAGAGCCTACAATAATACCTACAGAGAAAAACCCAACAATCATATGACCCCCTATGAGCACTTTGGCGACAGTGGGAAGGAAAAACTCCCTTTAAACAGGAAGAAACGTCCGGCAGAACCAGGCTCACATCTATGGGCAGTTAACCTAAGCCCGCTATCTGCATGTGTTTGGACCACGAGACCAGAGAACGCACGCAGACGGAGAGAGAACACGCCACATAAGGATCATTTATTCATCAAAGACACAAACGCACCACAATAGCCCGATAGTGTCATCACATGATATTATACAGGAGCTGCCAACTCAGCTCTCGAGTGGGCAGTCACAATGAAGCAGTTCATTTCCATCTGTAGCTTCAGGCTGCGCTTCATAGTTTGGCCACCAGATGTCACCAAAGACAACTGTGTCGATAAGCTGTGAGTAATGAAGCTTTTTCAGTACGAGCTTCAGAAAGCTTCACTGGGCCGTGACTAAGAAGAAGTCATTAAATAAGTATCTCATTCAGGTCTTTTACACTCAGCTTTATGTTGCACTACTCATCAGAGCTAACCAATATTAATATCAGTGCTGGAACATATGCACGGCTGAGGATGGTCATTTGCTGGTATTATGGCCCAAGTGGGTCTCAGCAGGCTGACAAATGCTGATAGCACAACACCTGCAACGAGTAACTCGTGATACATGATCAGGAAATCCTGAAGCAGCAGTGCCATCAATGGTGAGGAATGCTGACACTGCATAATTCACTCTGAAACTCCCATATTGGCCAATTTATGATGGAGAACTTCCTCCACGTCTACAGAAGTGACAATATGTCAGTGTGGGCACTTCTACAGAAACCAACATTTCTAAGGAATGGGAGTTATGGGAACCAGCAGTGATCTGACGCAGAGAACTACAAACTCTTCTGGGATGTGATGACGGACGGACGGACGGACAGACGGACAGACACACACACACACACACACACACACACACACACACACACACACCTCCAGTTTTAATGATCTCTGCTGTTGGTTTACTGTAACTGACAGCTCATTGAATGAAGGGTTAATTAAGTGCAAGACTGAGGACGACATAAACGTTCGAACTTTCCCTGTCGACACACTCAGAGCACTCTGTAGCCTAGCAACATGGCAGAATAACAAATCTGTACGGTCCAAACAGCAGGTTTTAATCAGTGGCTGCTTTCCGGGGGAAACGAGTGTGGGAGATTATCATGGCAAGCAAGGTGTGGATTCCTTGGTCCATTGTAGTTCCCTGTGGACCCACTGAGGCAGGTCATTTAAGCTGATCAGAGGAGTCGAGCAGCATCTTCACCAGCAGCTCCCACAGACAGAAGTCTTTTCCACACACACACCACAGACACGTGCCATAACACGGACACAGCCACTCACGAACAGGTTTTTCTACACGATCTTACACAGCACGCCTCGCTCAGTTAAGCACCTGTTCCAAGAATGAAGCGCTGTCCATCAAACATTTCCACACTAAACACATCAGGACCAACTCAGGCTGCACCTTCACCCGGCTCCTGAGCCGCAGCCAGGAATGCTGGTTTCATTTTACATGCTTACGTAGTGTGGTACGTCGCACACAGACACAAATGACTTCACAGAAACTACAAATGATTATTGTACAGTCAGTGACAGCTGCCTTCTTCACCAGGAGCGATCGATGCGTTGGCCCCCCTCACACAGCTCTGCTTGGTGTTTTCTTTCCAAATATTCCCTCCTTCCTTCCTGATTCTTCCCACTAGGACAACAGTCCCAGATGCACCGAAACATTTGTTTTGTTGTTGTTTTGGTTTTAAACACCAACTAATAAGGACTTACCAAGACCAACACATACATTGTTTAGTGGTTGTTCTTTGAGCTGTACAAGATGCTGAAGCCGCAGGGCAAAGCATTTGTAATCACCTCTGCACACACCAGCACAATAACAAGAGAAGCAGCAACAACAACCTGCAATGTGCTTAATGTAAGGAAGGCTGCTAAATGATCCCTCGAGCTCAAGATAGTAACAGCAGTGCTGTGGAACTCTATGAAGACACCAGCTCACACTGTGTGTGTGTCTGTCTGTCTGTCTTGTGTGTCTGTCTGTCTGTGTGTGTCTGTCTGTCTGTCTGTGTGTGTCTGTCTGTGTGTGTGTGTGTGTGTGTGTGTGTGTGTGTGTGTGTGTGTGTGTGTGTGTGTGTGTGTGTGTGTGTGTGTGTCTGTCTGTGTGTCTGTGTCTGTCTGTCTGTTTGTTAGTTATCCTTATGCAGCTCAGAAGCATATGGCTGGTTGTGTTAAAGCAACACAATCCATCCTTAGGTAAGTGCTCTGAATAATTAAGCAGCTGAGTGAGGAGTGTTACAGACACACACACGAGCAGATGATACAAACGGGATGAAAGGCAGAGTGTGCATACGTGTGTGTGTGTACATGAACATTTACTGAAGTGGTTGTTATAAATGTTCCAACGGTGTGCATCATTCATACTGTAACACACCACGATACGGAAAACTAATAAAGTCATACAAGAAGTGATTACTGAGGTATTTTTAGTCACTGGTCTCATTCATTCATTGATGGTGTAGTTGTTCCACACAACACTGCTTTTGTTTTATTTGAGGTGAAAACAAACTTTAAACCTGCTACAGAGATTTCTTTATGTCCTCTCATGTAAAACCTCACAATTCCAGACTATGACTGTTTCTTTTATTGCCTCACTGCATCTCAAACAAAGCTGTGATTTTTGACCTGATATGAACCCGCTCATACAAACAGACCAATAGGAATGTGGCCTCCCAACAACACAAACAACACAAAGCACAGAGGTTCACTTTAATCTGTGTCTGCGTCAGCACGCCACGCTTTCTGTTTCCACTCTGGTTTTTAAGCAGAAGTCTCCGAGTATGTGGCGCAGCAACATTTCCGTTGTTTTGTCTAGACGTGTGAGACACACCTGAGTAACAGAGTGTGTGTCTGCAGGGACAGACGAGCTGTGTGAGTCACTCTGCTGTCAGCTGGCTTTTATTTACAGCCACATCTCTGCTCTCGTCTGTGTGTGTGTGTGTGTGTGTGTGTGTGTGTGTTAAATCCAACTACACTGAAGTTAAAGTGTTTAAAAACAGCAGTAATAAGCACAAAGTATCAGCGCCAGCACCTCCATGAAAATAATAAGTGTGTGCGTGTCCAGCTGTTTGCGTTTTCCACAGAAACAATCTCACTTTGGATTCTTGGGAACATTTGTCACCAAAGCCCGTTTACAGTTTTCCATGTTCTCCTTCTTTCCCAAACCCCGCTGGGAGGTCCTTCCAGCAGGGACATTACCATCCATCTGATTTCTTCAGCTAATAGCTGTGCACAGCTGCACCAAATATTAAAGTGAATACATTAATATAGCATAACAGAGGGTTCAAGTGGTAACCTGAGGAAAACCTGAAACAACCTGCAGTAGGGCTGTTCGATATAACCATATATATCGGATGACGATGTAAAAACATCTATCGTTTGTTTTGTGGTGTCGCAAAATAAACTGTTTATGACAATATTTTTCATGGTTTTGATGTCACTGTAGTGGCTATATTCATTTCAAGTTCTCTCTCTCTTTTATATTTAATAGTATTGACGGATGAGAAGTAAAAAAAGAGCCGCCAGCTGCTAAAAAATAAACCTTAGACTCAAACGTTAGAACAGGCTTTTCCCTGAGCAAGCAGGCCGGGATCCTAACTAATCCAGGAGTTTTAGCAGATGGACCTACGATATCAACGTGAAGATCCGAGGTGACCTTCTTGATTCATCGAATTCAAAAATGTTGCAGAAAACTTGACCTCTGACTGGGGCTGGGCCACATCATACCGTTCACGGTAATGCCGGTATAATGTTGGCCAATGATAAGAAAATGAAATATGGCAATAGAATATGGGTAAAACGCAGATGTGCAGTGCTTTTGTTTTCATACGCACATGGTGGAAAAAGCATGGCGGCGACGGAGAACGAGAAGGGCGAAAGCGGATCGTTGAACAAAACGGATGAAGCAGAACTGGTTTGTAAAAATGCTGCAGCTTCAGTGGTGTGGAACTGGTTTAGCTTTTGTTTGTCAGACACACAACAAAGCACAGTTTGTGCTGATCTATAGAGGTCGCGACCTCTGAACCAATATATGTATAATACAAGTTAATATGTACCTTCAAACTTGGAGTCACTACATCACATAACACTTGAGTCTCAACAGTAGTTGATATCAAGTTACTCATTAAGTAGATATGATATTTTGGACATGTGACGTTCAGCTCTGATAGAGCCTCGTGGACTCGTCAGCAGAGGATTTCCATTACAATGCACCTATGTGTGCACTCAGGCGGGGTCTCCAGCTGTCCATGTTGGTGTCTGAGCCTTAGTCAACACCTGGTCAGCTGGGTGCAGCCTGTGATCTCTGCTAGCATGTACAAATGATCAACTTTAAATCAGTACGTGTGCAGGCAGGAGGTTTCTCTTCTTAGGTCAATCGGTCATTACGTGGAGCTCACACTCGATTGAACACACAAGCTCTTGCTTTGTTTTGATCACAGACACACCCTACATGTTGCCCTACCCCCATCTTCATTTCATTCCCCTTCCTCAGAGGTACCTCTCAGCTCCCACAGTTATTTCCAAAGGTCACGGCCCTGCCCACTGCCACATCCACCCGGTCAGCTCCTTTATGTCCAGCCCTTTGTCCACGCCAGCTGTGATCTCTGTATGACTGAATGTGTGGATGCATGCATGCTGGGAAAGGGGCCCCGGGATCTGCCCCCTTTTACAAAGCAGACGAGAAACCTGCTCTGTGGATGGCTCTATTGTTTAGGTGGAACACAAAGCTGAGCACTGGGCTATTCAAACACTATAACAGATGCAGCTCTCTGTCTGTGACACTAACTGCAGATCAAGCCCCATTTTTGGAAAGCATGGTGGGAGCCGAGGCATTAGCAGATCCCTACAGCCTGTGCTCCATCACACTGGAGGCAGACACTTCCTTATGCAAACGATGCATTTTTAAACACAACCTGCAACAACCACAGCTCCCAGCTATCATATCAGAGAAGGCAACATAAAGCTGAGCCAGCTTCTTGTTCCCACAGTCTGCATGATTAAACAGAGAATCAATAGGTCGTACGTCTGTCTGAGGCCCTGCGCTCATAAATATTGAGCAGTCTATGCTAAAGGTGCTGAAGGTTAGAGAGCCAGCAGCCGGTCAGCTGCTCGCCTCACACTTTTCAGAAGGAAAAGGTGGAGCCTGTGATCAACAGTCTGCTAACCACGACTTCAACAGCTACACAGGATGAGACTGTTCTTGTTGCCATGCTTGGTGGACCCTCTCATTTTTATATAGGGCTGCACAATATAGCATTTCAGCATCAACACTGCAGCATGCACCACTGCATCACATTCATGCTGCAGCTTGTGAAACGTGCACATTTCTTTTAATTCTGAGAGTCTGGCAACCATGATGAACAAGGGCTCTGTGGGATTTGCTCTTTACCATAATGCTAATTATGAACCACGTCGTGACTCAGCCCCAATACAGTAGATCTATTTGTGGGGGGTGAGGAATGGATGCACAAATTTCAAAGAAATAACTGAGCGATATCATCAGCTGTTCACCCTGCAGACAAACTGCAGCTCCACCACCCCGGAGACAAGAAGGCAACAGAAGTCCAGACCACAAGACCTCCTGTCACCAGCTGGAACACAGGCGAGCACAGGACAAGGCTCTCTGAGGAGCCGTCTCACTGACATGAAGCACCAGCACAGGAAGCACCAGCAGGAGTCACGTGAAGGGGGGTCCCGGCTACATCTGTCGAGATGGGGCCTGTTTGCAAAAGTGCTCTGATGTTGTCTAAGCTGTCGCTTCCTTGCACGATGTGATGTGACCGCCTCCCCGCACACAGCCTTCATAGCCCCGCTGACCGTCTCACAGCTTATATCATCGGGTCTGATGAGTGTTTGTCCGAACTGTTAATCCTGAATTCAAACTAATAATAAAAATGTTTAAGGAGGAAGGAAAGGGAGCGTGTTGGTGCTGTTCATAGATCCTGCAGACTGATGTCAGACGATCTGTTTAGTTTTTGAACATCAGTATTCCAAAGTTTGGGAGTCTTTATGTGACAGTTTGTCTTGCACTTAAAACATGCTTTAAATAAAAAGCTCAGTGAAACAACAATATAAGCTGCTTCAGTCAGCTGCAGGCTGGGAGAGTAAAGGCTCAGCCTATAAACCAGCACTGTGCACCAGTCTCTGTTTAAACATCATATAATAATGTTTATGCTGTAAAACTGTAGAACAAAGGAATAAAGTTGTGTGGAAGTTAAACAGGTGATGTGAGCGAGCCCTCCCTCCAGCTGTTACAGTGTAAACAGTGATCACAGGCGCTGCTGATGGATGCTGGGAAATGTGTTTCACCTTCTTGGTCACAGCTCTGTGTCTTTACTTGTCACAGTGTGAGTAACAAACTCCTGCAAACGATGGAAACATCATCTTCACTGCTGTCATCGGGCTTTTTTGCTAAAAACAAAGACACGTTTCTACTGCAGTCACAGTGCTCGACGATGCTTCAGCTAACACACCCCACAGAGGGTCCACGATTCAAGGTAAATAATAGAGTTATTCAATGAGTCATTGGAGCACTAGCTCCCTCTCTGGTTAGGCAGAGACATTACAAGTTAAATACAAAAATCTAAACTCAACCTTAGATATCATAAAGTGGGGCACTGACAGATGATTACATCACTCTCACAGACAGTGAGTGAGTGAAAGTAGGCCCGGCTGAAGAGGCGGGGAGACCTGGAGCCATTTAATGGAGGCCACGACGGGCCGGCGTCTGAAGCCGCTGACTCACAGCTCAGACTGAAGCGTCTGCTCTGCTGCTCTGGCCCCGTCCTACATGACAACACACACTGCGTGAATCAATGAGTGTGTAGCACACAGAAGACACCACTTTACTTCCTCCCATGGTACAAAAATGAAGCCAAACTTTCCTGTTTGTTGGAGCTGCCACGTTGTCTGCGCAGTCGTGACCTGAGATGCAGTCGCTGCGCAGCCGCTGGATACATTTATGTGGCGGTTTTCAAACGATTAGCTGATGGGTTAACTGTGACTCATGAAGGTAAATCCAACCACATCACTCTAATGACAAAGACTCACGTGTGAACACGTTACAGTTCAATACAACACGTAACATCACTCTGTGGCTCCTGTTCTTAACGTGGTGGCTGGATTAGATTAGGCACAGGCTTGTTGCTAGCTAGCGATGCTACACACCTATGTTACTGTCGTGCTCTAAGATTCGGCTCTCCTGAGTTCTTATCCCACCATAGACAGACGGCATCAGCTGCACACACACACAAGCCCAGAGTCAGAATTACCTGGAAATTAAACCAGCGGTGCTTTCAGATTTTAACATCAGACTGAAGATGATCTGAAACTGAAGGTTCGATCCGGTCCACTCACAGAGCCCTCTACAGCCGGCTAACATGGACACTTTCAATAAAAACAGCAGCAGGTTTCATAGACGTACAATTTTATTCTTTATTTAACTACAGGACCCAGAGTCCACACTGTTATGCACAGATACATCCACCCCAGAGAAAAACTCAGACACTATTCCTGCATCCAGAGGTTTGGAGAAACTTCCTCCCTTTCCAGATGTTCTGCTGACCCACTGAGAGAGAACTCCTTTCACAAAAAGACAACAACTATAAGTAACTGTAACGAGTCATTGGGGAACACAGATTGTTGGTTACAGCACAGAAACACTGTTGCTGTTTTAAGTCTGGTTCTTTTACTTCCATCAGGTGTGTTACAACAAACCTGGAAAATGTCACTAATTTTACAGGCAGGCAGTGAAGAATACATTTTCTTCTTCTACATTAAATCCTCCATTAACGACAGCTTACTGTCCTCACACATGTGCAGACACACAAACATGCTGCTCTTTGCACTTATTTAATAATCAGCTCTACACATGATCTGAAGAGTCCAGCCTGCTGCTCTTAGTTGAATAATAAACTGTGCTGTAGTACTGTAACGGTAACGTTTTGACACAACCCATCTCAGCTGCAGGAACATCCTTCAGTTCAGTCTGAATTACAGCTCAGAGTGATTCTTTAGTCAGGTTATACTCATTTATGTTCACAAACTAGCTAACCAACACCAAAGCCAACCAACTGCTCATCTTAACTAGCTAGCTAAGGACGTTCACTATCGATCGACTTACAAACGTGCCAATAACTTACTGAAAGGGTCCTGCTGTTGGTTAGTCCAGTTTACTGCAGAACACCACGTGCTGTCAGTCCTGGTTAGGAACGGGAATCCAGAACCGGTTCTTGTAGAGAACCCAGCAGTAGTCCATAGGGCTGTGCGATATGACCAAAATCTCATATCCCGACAGAAGACATTTATCGTCCCAACAACGATATATATTCTGTGAATCTCGGGCAGCTCGACTTGTGTGAAGTGTTTTCAGCTGGGCGTCGTGTACCTGGAGTTTTCTTTGTATTTACTACACGGCGTGCTGCGGGGGAAAGCCTGTTCTAAGGTTTATTTTTTTTAGCACCCGACGTTTTTGGGGGTTTTTTTGCCTCTGGTGCGTAAACACTCTGCATACTATTTCACATAATTCAGTTTATTCTGAAAAATCTCAACAGGATCTTAGCTTTATTGTGAAAGGTTTATGTGGAAAACAAACAAGCGGACGGCGGAGCCACGCGTCGTTGTTGCTAACGACAACGCATAAAAGCAGACGCTTGTCCGTCCGTAGTGTGGTTATATTAACCTCCTACGACCTGGCGTCCACATATGTGGGTTGTCTAGACCAAAATACTTAATGTTTCTGGGCCTGATATCCACTTACGAGGACGTTAAGTGGAACATGCTTGCCGTGGAAGAGTTCGGTTGTTAGGAGGTTAAATATAAAACAAAGAAAGAACTTGAAGAAATTCTACAGTGACCATCAAAACCATGAAAAATATTCCAGTAAACAGTTTGTTTTGCAACACCACGAAACAAACGATGGGGTAATATGAAACAATAGATGTTTTCATATCGTCAGACGGTATATATCGTTATATCGAACAGTAGTCTAGCTGCTTAGAATCATTCGTCTGCCTGCCTATCGATCCCACTTATTGGTTCTCGCACCCTCGCTACGGTCAGCTGACTTCAGTACGTGTGTCGGAGGACGAGGGAAACAGCGGTGCAGTCCACAGCGTGGACATTGCACAAAAAAGACGAGCGCGATGGTAAAGTGGAGACTGCTCCAGGACAGAAACGGGTGCACGATGCTGTTAGCACAACTTCAGCATGGACAGCATGCTAACGCTAACCTAGCCAAGAACCGAGAGTGCTGTTAAAGCTGAGTGAACGCAGACTCCGGTCCAGCAGCCTGAACTTCAGCAAGATGAGCAGTCGGGCTGCATCTTCACCTGTTTGTAGAGCACAGTCACTGTGTTGATCACTTTCAAGTCTCTGCGTGCTCGTTTTCATCTGCTGCTGTGGGCTCGACAGAGAAAAACATCACGTGTGTGTCCTCATTAGGACAGGCACAAATGTGTTAGCGCATGTGTAGGTTTAAATTGTTAAATGGCATTTTACAGAGTAACATCAAATGATGAGTGTGATGAGCCAACACTGATGACAACACAGAGGGAAACACCTCCAACCTCAAACATCTGCCCACAGAGCACGAAAGCCATTTGTACAAATGTGACGTCCTTAAAGCACACAGCGAGTTGCTTCTCTCTGCTGAAGCTGTAACAAAGTGTGTAAGATCAATGCCTGAATGTTACAATGTGCTATTACAACTGAAGGCACTGCGCACGTTCACGCACAGTAACAGTGACTGGGATTAAGGCTGGATGAATATATCGACCTTCGCCGACAGGCTGAGCCTTTCGCCCATCGCTCTCACGCCAGCGATTTATTTATCTGCCCATGAGTACGTTTGCTAATAATGTTGGTGGAAGCTAAGAGAACGAGTCAATGCAAAAAACTAATAGAGCTGTATTAACGGCACAGCGATTCATTTACTGAAACTCAGAGCAGAACGACCGGCAGCAGCCTGCGTTCAGAAACAAAAACATTGAATTTTAATTAAAAACTACAATGATGGGAAACAAAGAGACACTGGCTTTGTTTTTCCACTCTAAACCTGTTTATCTGTCTCACACACTCCACCAAACAACAGACACAAAATTCAACACAAAGTAAGTAAAAATCTAAATGTCTCATCCAGCGAACATTAAAAAATCTCAGACGTAACGTTAAGTCTTTTACCTCAAATAAATGAATGATCCAAACAGCAGCTGCATTAATACTGAAACAAACAAAAGAAGGTCAAATATCCCCTCCAAACAAAACGTGTAAATTCTGAACGTGCGAATCAGTCTGTCCATGATTACAAGGCTCCGCCCATCACAATGTCACCTATCATCGTTCATTGGACTGACTACAAGGCTCCGCCCATCACAATGTCACCTATCATCGTTCATTGGACTGACTACAAGGCTCCGCCCATCACAATGTCACCTATCATCGTTCATTGGACTGACTACAAGGCTCCGCCCATCAAAATGTCACCTATCATCGTTCATTGGACTGACTACAAGGCTCCGCCCATCACAATGTCACCTATCATCGTTCATTGGACTGACGATTGTCCGCTGGAAAGAAATGTACGTATCGCCCAACCTTAACTGGGCTGCTGGAGACCTGACTGTAGATAACGTCAGGTGACGGGTCAGCTGGTCCACACAGGCTGTTTATGACGTGAACCAGCTTACAGACAGAAACAGCTGCCAACACTCAGACGGTGCTTACTATTAGTTTATCACATCATCACCATCATTTGCCTCACACAGTAAACACTGAATCACAGCATAGAAAATGATGTTCTCATATTTGCTGTGATCCCGTGTAACTCCGCCCCTCCTCCCTGACTGATGCAAAATTCCCTCCAATCATCACACTGAACTGTAGTGAAGTAAAAAGGACTTTACTAATGCACGACCTTTATCAGTTAATATTCATCCTAATCTGGAGCTGAGATATTGACCTGAACAATAAGTGGCTTTTACCCCAGCAGTGTGATGTTGAGCGTCAGGTCCTGGCATGAAATGATTACAGCACAGCATCTTCTCCTCTACACTCACACAGGATGGTAAAGAGTGTCCTCTGCTAAAGGAGGCAGCGAGGCTCCTTTCCTTAGTATCTGGAGAACTGGAAAAGCTCTCATTGTGACCACCACACAGACACGTCCAGGTCACGTCTCTTGCAAAGTGGGCACAGACTCACAGACATGCTCACGCACAAAAACACACAGATACAATATTGTCTGAACTCTTTTGGCTCCCAGAGTCTGACGGAGTTTGTTTAGACTCCATGCAGCGCTTACTTTGACTGGAGTTGAGATTATTTTTGCATTTAACAGAATGTTTTCTTTAAACAAATCAAACTTTAGTAAGCAAAGGAAATACAAACAGCCGCTTTGGTTGTTGTTGACAGACGTGTGCAGTTAAACTTAAAAACACGTTTCTCTTCTTACTGCTCATTAATAATCGATCACTACAGTAACCAGCAGCTTCAGCCCTAACATCATACGCTAGACGTCGTCCTCAGCCAGACTGAAGCTTTCCCTCAGAAACACGGGCAGCAGCCTCTCCGTCAGTGATCGAGGGTTATTCATCAACACGTTGTTGCCAGCGGCTGCTCGTGTGGCTACGACCACTCAAATTAGTTGTGGTTCTTTAAGCAAGGACAACGGCTGTCTGGGGTCACCCACATGCCTGGCATTCCTCCACTGCTAGTCCCGATGGTGGGAGAACACGGTGCACGGAAAAACCTCCACAACAATAACATGTTGTATAAACACCCAACAGTGACGCATGAGCAACACAACCAGACGCAAAAAACAGCAACTGACCGTCTGTGTCGATTTTTACTGTTCTAACAAAAACATCTGTTCAACCCTCCATCAAAGAGGAAGCAGAGCTGCCACTGGTGGAACAAAATCCCATTACCACTGGGTCACTAACAAACAGCCCGTCCTGGCTCTTATTGCAGGATTCATCAAACAGCATTGCGGGATTAACACAAAGGCTCTCCTCTCATTCAGCAAACACAGCAGCAGGGCTGCCACAGACCATTATTGTGACAGTCGACTAATCAGATCATCATCCATTGGACGTAAAACTACAGCTTATTGCACCAGCAGCATCTGCTCTTATATAACTATCATTAGCTTACAGCTTTAAGTGTTTAAGGTGCTAACTAAAAATAAAGACAAGATGATAGTTTATTAAATTTTAATGAAGTTTGCAGATTGTTTCGGTAAAGTTTAATAAACTCCTTGCTATCTAAAATATAACAGGACACCGGAGTAAATTCTCGAGCATCTCACACTTCTGATAATCAGCTGTCTGCTTGACGTTTATTCAGCTGTGTAAAAACTATAACTTTAATCTCAGCCAAACCGATTTACTCAGGAACAAATCAAACACTGAAAAAGCCAAACAACAACATTTTAAGTTATCTAAGTGACTCATATATCATGTTTAACCTGAGTAGTGAAAGACGGCGGTGGGTTTGAAAATGATGTGCTGGGAGTCCGGTGTTCTCGCCGGCTCCACTGAGCCCTCTAGCTGGTGGGGAACAGCTGAAAACGTCGGCGCACTTTTGCAAACGTGGTGTCTTGATAAACCGAGCAGATATTTGAGGTTTACACAGCCACATTCTCGCCTGAAAATATGTTAAATGTTTATTTTGTGACCCAGAAAGAGTAATAAGAGTAATATTAACACTAAGTAGCTGCCGCCATTGTTGGACACTGGAATTGGCTGGGCCGCGCTATGAATTCTGGGATATGGTGGGCCACGAAGGACACACCCGACCCATCCTTCAAATCTGGGGAAATGAAGAACGCATTTTCCGGCCGCGTTTGGGGGAGTCTTTGAATTTGGACAGGCTTCGCCGCGTCGCTGTAACGTAATCGGCCCACAAATGCGGCCTCCGAAGGATGTGGCCGCTAAATTTGAACACAGCTATGAAACCGGACAGAGCTTCTTCTTCTTCGGGGTTTAACGGCAGCTGGCATCCTTGTACATGCAGTGCTGCCATCTTCTGTTTCAGTCCGTTATTACACTCTTAAATCCTGCTACTTATTCCTGCGTCTTTTGGGATCTTACACAGCTTCAAACGACACGTCGACTATTAAATCAGTCGTCGACGTAATCGTGACTAGTCGACTAATCGTGGCAGCCCTAACAGCAACAAACATCACAATCGATTCACAGTTAGCTTCCTACCACTCTCCCCACTGTAACCATCTGACATCGTGGCCTAACCCTAACACTATTCAATAATTACTTGAACATCACCCACCCTCGTCTACTCCACTGAGCGTCCACTCTTCTAGCAACACTTCAACATTAGGAAACAAAACAACAGCTCTTGAATGGCACTGCTTCTCTGAGGTTCGTGCACCATTTCCAGCTCAGCTGCTGCATTTATACATTTGCAAACATGCGTATACTTTGAATTCTGTATGTAGTACTGTGTACGTGAAACACTCTGTAGGTGATCGGTTTCTACGTCTCAAGATATGTCACGATTTTCATTACTTACTGTGCTAAAAATGGAGGAGGAAAATGGGAGGGAAGAAGGAAGGGGGGGGGAGTGACAGAGCATCACCTCATGCCCGTTAGGGTGGAGGATGATGAGTACTAGTGACACCATCCAATTTAGCTTGCTGCCTGCGCTCAGCTGTGTGCGGATGCTGCTGAAGCAGGAGTGGGAGCTGCATGGGTGTGGTGCTGAACAGCAACGTGGCACAGAGGTGGCAGTGAAGATGCTCTCCTGCAGTCTAAACTGTAATCCACAGCCACTCGTGGTCCAATTAAAATCAGACTTGCGTTAATGTGAGGATAACAAAAGAAAGAAGGACTGATGTTGCTCCAAACGTGCAACATGACAAGCCTCCTGCTGAACAAAGAGCAGAAGTGCCTCCCCTTTGTTTGTGTCCCTGAGCCAACATATCAGTGTAACATCCATATGAGTATATGAGGAGCCCACGGGGGGCTTTAATGACCTCTTTATATATGCCAGCTGAAATCACGCTTCCCCACTCATCACGAGCCTCATTGTTTACACAAAGGAATGTCACACAATGAAGCGCAAAGAGCACAGAAGAAAAAGCCTTCACCGGTAACAGTCACGCGATGGTTTTAGCGACCACGATGTTTTTTTCATGAAAAACGAATACAAATCTGGGCTCAACACTCGCGAGCACGAGCAGCAGTGCACGCGCCTGCCCTCGTCACTAACCGTGCTGGCTACTTCAAAGCTGCGTTTCCTTAAACACTTCCACTGTAGCCGACTACGCTGCTGCAGACATGCAGCGGAACGATGCAGCTCTGGCATTTACGCAGCAGCGACTTCAGCATTTATTTACACGAGTTTCTTGTTGAAAGTTACACAAGCGCTTAAACGAATGTGTGACAGAAGCTAACAGGCTAGCGTCTGCTCGTCAGGCAGAAAACTACTGAAGTCAACCAGCAAGTTACTCTTTAAGCATTTATCCACGTAGAATAACGGAGTTATTTATCAGACTCACATCAAAGGTTAGTAATGCTCCTCAAGATGAGTCCCGACCAGAATACTAACAACGCGTTTGAGATGGTAAATACAGATATTTACATAAATCCCAGCAGGAAAAATGCTTGTTCCCAATTTCAATTAATGTTTGACAAAAAGCAAACAGCCGTCCGTGATGCGGCCAACTTTCTATCAGCCACACTCGGACTGTTCCTTCAGACGGTCCTGTGCTGGTCCAAAGCAGGGTCGGAACGGGTGACCAAAACCGAGCTTAGCACGCTGAACCGTCTCAGCGCCGTGTGACTTGTTGCTGCCTTTGTCCTTTCCCCCCAGACTATAAACATTCATCAGGCAGACAGCAGCAGACTGGCCGCAGACCCTACGCCATTTTAGTTAGACACAACCCGCTTCTTGGGGGTTCTTGAACAAAGAGCACTTCTAAGGGAAGCGAGTCGAACCAAGAGTGCAAGTTTCGACAAATACACGAAAACACCGACACACGCACATCTACTGTGTTCATTTCAGATCACTTACCATTATTTTCTTGTATCCTTGTCCCAAAAAGAAGGACGACCACAAAAAGCCGTACTGCACCCATCGTGGCTGCGAACCAGACTGCCACTCGACTGCTAACTTCTCCCTGCGCAGAAGAAGACGGCCGCTGATAGGCTGACGGAGCAAGGAGCCCGCCTGGCCGGGACCTGCTCAGGAGTAGAGCGCGCTGATTGGCCAATGAACGTACGACACCCCGCCCACTAGAGCAACTGTAACGCGCCTGTAAACAAACCGTGTTCACTGCATTAACAAAGAATGTTATAATTCAGTTACATTTATGTTACTTCAGTACTACACCGTGTTCGTCTATTTCTAATAGAAACCAAACCATTCTTAGAGAATAGAATAATAAAGTCTTACAAAGGTGATATGTGCTTTTCTTTACACTCATTTCTCAGAGTTTTTATCTGATTTAGTGCAGACAAAATAATTATTGTGGGTGACTTTAACATTCAGAAAGAACATGTCACCAGCTGCTCTGTTAATATTAGCAGCAAACTCAAATAGCAACCAAACGGGTTTAGGGGAGGAAGACAGGACAAAGACTCTGTCGAAGAGAGCCAACGATGAATAATTCCAAAAAATGTTAATGCAGATTTGTATATTAACACATAGTGAGTGAAGAAGAAACACCCAGTGCATCATGGGACTCCCCCAGCAGCCTACACCTATTGCAGCATAACTAAGGGAGGATTCAGGGTCACCTGGTCCAGCCCTAACTATATGCTTTAAATTCAAATTCAAATTTTATTTGTCACGTACACAGTCATACACAGTACGATATGTAGTGAAATGCTTGGACAACTGCTCGTGACCTAAAGAAAACAAAAAAGGAAAAGGCTATGAATAAGATAGGAAATAAATATGAAAAATTAAAAAGGGTAAATTTAACTAGGAAGGAATAAAATATAAATTAAGGTTAAAAATGAAATAAGTGTACAACACAAATTAGAATGAAGGGTAAATTTAACTGGGAGAATAAGATAAAATATATAAATTAAAGTTGAAAATAAAATAACTGTACAACAAAATACACAATATAGAACTATATAAGAATGTATGAAGAAATATAAATAAATATATACACAATAACAGCAGCTGTACAAGTATTAACTGGAAATGAAGAATATAGTGACCAGTGTTGTGCAATCCACATTATGTCTTGTGCAGTGCAAATATGCTTAAAGTGATTTAAGTGATGAAGTGAAAACAATGTCCAGAATGTCCAGTGTGTGTAAGAACTATATGTGTGGGTCAGTACTGTGTGGTGGTGTGATTGAGAGACCGTATCGCCTGCGGGAAGAAGCTCCTCCTCAGTCTCTCTGTGTTGGTCTTCAGGGAGCGGAATCGCTTTCCTGACCTCAGCAGAGAGAACAGTCTGTTGTTGGGATGGCTGAGGTCCTTCACGATCTTCCTGGCCTTGGTCCAGCACCGCCTGCTGTAGATTGAGTGCAGGTCAGGGAGCTCGGAGCGGATGGTGCGCTCAGCTGACCGCACAACCCTCTGTAGAGCTCGTCTGTCCTGCATGGTGCTGTTCCCGAACCAGGTTAAGATGTTTCCCGTCAGGATGCTCTCTATGGTGCACGAGTAAAAGTTCCTGAGCACCTTGGAGGGCAGTCGGAAGTCTCTCAAGCGTCTGAGGTGGTAGAGACGCTGACGCTTTAGCAAAAAGGAAAGTTTGAAGCCTAATCTTAAAAGTAGAGATAGTGTCTGTCTCCTGAATCCAAACTGGAAGCTGCTTCCACAGAGTAAATACTCTGCAAGTCTGCATTCTCACTCTTTCAAACCATTCTGCAAACTCGGGCTCTGGTCTGACATACATTTCTGTTTTCTACAAATGGTGAGTTATGTTTGCATCACACAACAAATATTTGTATGTCCTTTATTCCTTTATGCTTTTTCAGTTATGACGATAGGGAAGGCTTTTTTGCATTTTAAGATTTAAGTTGTAAATGCTTTGAAGGCTCAGTTGGTTGACTCACTTCATAAAAATACTTAATTAACAACTAGTAAATACCTGAATTAGCCATGAATTACAAAATGAAATAACACCTATAAACCCTCATTTCATAATCTGTGCATGTATAAATGTGCATCTAAATATGTTGTTAATCATTTACTTGGACTTTCTAAATGGCTTTAAGAGCTCCTAAATAACTTGTTTGTAGTTACCAGAACAAGCCATAAGAACACGGTGAAGTAAAACTATGTCCAGGCTGCAAACAGCTGCTGATAACACAGCAATGAAGGCAGCATACATGATAAAGATGAGTGCTGGCCCCAGCAACGCAGCCATAGCTGGATCTTCAACAGCTGCAGTCAAAATTGCAGCTTAAGCTTATCAAAGGTTATAGTTTCCTGGGTAAAGTTTATTATTATTATTAGTAGTAGTATAAAAACAGCAAACACAATTAATTAAAAAAAATTTCAATGGAATTTCAAAACACATCCAACCTACAGTATCTGCGAAATATGTAGACAATTTGATTACATACAAAACATGTAGTATGACAGCAAAGACAAATTGGTCAGCTTCACAGAGTTGAGTGTTTCTTCTTTGATTGGTTAATGCTTACAAGTGGAGAAGCAGACAGGAAATGTCATTAGGGACTTCAAAATGTGACATTATTGACAAACAGTTTTATGTCAGAAAAAGATGACATTTGTTTCTATTCCATCAATTTTGTAAAAAAAAATTGTTTTTTATTAAAATCAAATATAACAAAACTACAAAAACAAAACAAAGAAAATTGCAGTAAATGATAAACGGATTGGTACACAGTGTTGGTCAAGTTACTTGAAAATAGCAATAAGTTACTAATTGCTCATTACTTCTCCAAGAAAGTAATCCTGACACTTTACTAATTTCTTATTTTCAAAAGTAATTAGTTAATTTATTACTTGAACATGATACACAACCTGAATATGTAATAAAGCAATAGATCTTTCAGCACAGTTCTATTTTTTCTGCATAATAAATCATATAAAATGTAATCAAATGAAAAAGTCAATTTTTACAACATGTTTTATTCGTTTTAATCTTTTAACTTTATGCACATTGTATCAAACAAAAATTAAAAAAAAATAATTTTGTTTAACATTTAAACCTATTTTCTGCATATTCCAGCATATAAAATAAAATAATGTTTTGTGTTTACACTCTTTCAAATAGATGAAAGTAAAACACCGCAGAAAATAAATAAAATCAACGATTCAGCAGCTCTGAGTCCTGTCGCTCTTAGATCTATCGTCTGTGTTTAGCAGGAGTGGGGCGGGTGGAGGTTTGCCCACAGCGGTGATGTCAGTGGGGGGATCCGGGGGTTTCTCTGTGAGTGTCACATTCCCGTGGCAGCGTGCTCGCTGCTCGCTCAGATTTGAAGTTAAATTTTTCGCTGTAGAAAGAAGTTTTCTTCCCACGCAGAGTGCACAGCAGACGCTGATGTTTTTGTCACTTTTTACGGACTAAAACTTAAAGTAATGCGAGTACTTCCACGTTTTAAACGCTGCATGGTAACACTCTCTCCCGCACTATTGTTGATCTACACACGTCTGATGCTGCCATGGGCGCTGCACGCTCGTATGTCATTGTCATGAGACACTCTCAGTTTAGTAACGTAGCGTGCGTACAGGAATGTAACTGTAATGTAATTACTTTTTTGCAACAGTAACCCCTTGCATTACTCGTTACTTGGAAAAAGTAATTGGATTACAGTAACTCGTTATTGCCCATCTCTGCTGGTACAGCTAGGTCCATAAATTTTTGATCAATGACAAACAATTTTTTGAAAGGTTTTTAAATCATACATCTGCGTAACAACTGTGATGGTCTGACATTCAAGCGGTGATTCAAGTCCAGACTTCGAGCGTCAATTCAAGAATTTTAATTATAAAGGACAATTTAATGTGCAGGAATTACACTGCTTCAGCATCGAGCTAGTGCTACTGAACAGGTCAGAGAATAAAGGAAGTAACGTTTTTATAAGTGGCAGGTCCTTTCAAATTCAATGCTTCTATAAACTGAACAAACAGAAAACACACTGCTGCACAGTGTGTTGCTAGCTAAAGCTACAGCTGTGGTGATCTCCAGAGAAAGAAAAGAGTGTGAGATAACTTCACTCAGAGATGTAGAAAGATATCAGAAAGACAGGACAGGAGAGGAAGAAAAGCAGTTATATTTGTATAGATTTATATTATTGAATACTGTGATGTATGTAGGACAGCATGGTGGTGTTAGCACTGTCGCCTCTGTATGGAGGATGTTGTCCCTGTGTTTGCCTGGGTTCTGTCCACGTACTCCCGCTTCCAAAGACATGCAGTTAGTGGGGTTAAGTGGGGATTCTAAACTGCCCATAGGTGTGAATGTGTGTGTGAATAGTTGTCTGTTTCTCTGTGTTAGCCATGCAACAGACTGGCGACCTGTCCAGGGTCTACCCTGTCTATCACCCTATTGTGTCTGAGACAGGGTCCTGCTCATTTTCTTGCTGAAGCATCCGCCCTCATTTTGTCTGTATCCTCTTAGAAGATAGCAAGAGAGTTTTATCAAGAATGTTTTGGTATATTTTTCTATTTATCCTTCCTTCAGTTATATAAAGTGTACCAGGGCCGCATGCTGACAAACAGCCCCACACCACGATGTTCCTACCTGCAAACTCCATGCCTTTTGAACATGGTGTGTACTAAGGCATCCACATTGGTCTCATCTGACCAGAGCATACTCAGTATTTTACAGACATGGGTAAATGTTGTTGAGCAAACTGTAAACGTGCTTCAACCTGCATTGGAGTTTTGCGTAGTGAACATGCATACAGTGCATTACTTGTTGTTTTCTTTGAAAAAATTGCTGATTCCAGGTCTGTCTGGAGCTCTCCACACGTGCTCCTTGGCTGAACATTTTTGATCATTCTTTTTAGTCCTCTGTTTGAAAACTTGAGGGAAGCAACTCCTCATGGCCAGTTTATGGTGAAATGATGCACCATGGCCCAAGAGAGACTGTATAGTGCCATGCCAGTCTTGCTTGTAATGCGCTTGTAGGTGCTCAGATGAAAATGAAGACACACTTTGACATAACATCTGTTGCACTTGTAACCCTACTTACAATTTATTAATAAGAACAACTAAACTGTCACTAGGCCAATGTCAGAGAATCTGGGATTGTCAGGAGCCCCAGGCATAAACATCAATAAGGAAGAACCACACCAGAGTAACAGTGCACAAAATGGTATATTTGAAACACTGCAGCTGCCAAGAAATGTACTTAACACAATAAAATAAGTACAAACTATTTCCCCCGTAATAAAAAACTAAAATAAAGTGCGTGCTTACAGCTTGCCTCTGAGTCAAATGAATAAATGAATGTTTGATAACTGATGGATGGTTGGGGCCGGTCTGTGTTTTTCTAATTGTTTGATCTTCCACACTCCGGTGAAGAAGGAAATTTTGAAGTCCTGCAGGTATCTGCCCCACCATGCCATGGGAACGAAGCCTCAGCAGTCTTATCTACTCTTGAGTTGGCTTGCCATCCAGTTAACTGGAACTTTGGAATCACTACTCGTCAATGGAGGCTTGCTTCAGACGGGTTTTCGTCTGTTGAGTCATCATTTACCAGATAAAATAAAAACCTGACTGATGAATAGGGTGGCATTCTGAACAACAAACAACTGCAGCAGAGTCGCTTGCAACTCCTACCCACATAGCAGACAGGTCTGGCCCGGAGCTGGTGTCAAGCTGGCACTGCTGGCATGGTAAGTCGTATGCCAGCCAGATATGGTCGAGGCCTGGTGTAGACGGCACTGTTCATGTGATAGCATGCCACATCTGGCCTGATTGTGGTTTGGTTTATGTGGCCCAGGCTCATAGGAAACATGTCTGGACCGGATCCGGAATCAAACTGGCACTTCTGACTGACTGGTATCATGGCAGAGTGTATATCAACCAGATGTGGGCCAAGTCTGGCAATGATGGCACTATTTATGTTCATATTTTCCTATTTTAGTTAGAAGACCTAAATGCCATGTTGCAAAACTATACTGCTATGGTAGCCAACATTTCAAATGCAGGTTCGACAGGTTTGTGAGTGTACACTTTATCCAAAACCTAGTGAGGGGTTACTCATGTTTACCACTGGGTGGATGTAGCTCAGGAGGTAGAGCAGGTCACCTACTGATAGTAAGGCTAGTGGTTCGATCCCTGGCTCCTCCAGTCTGAATGTCAAGAGTGAATGTGTATGAATGTAGTTAGGAAGCACTCAGTTTAGAGAAAGTGTGGGTTTGTTGTATAGAGTTCTGGGAGAATAGAAAAGTGCTTTACAGGAAACAGTCCACTTCCTGTCTGAACAGAGTTTCGTCACGTTACTTTTGCACTATTATGTTCCGGCACATGTTGTTATTACATGGCTTGATTAAGGTACACATTAGGCTGACATCAGGGGCCAGAGCTGAAACTGTTCTGGGCCAGCACAGGGCCAGCAGTGTGTCTACAACTGGCCTTCTGCTCGCCCATGTGTGGGCCACCTCTAGAAAACCAGATCTGGGCCACCAAAGGGCCGTTATTCTTTGCGGTATGTGGGCCATGTATAAGCACATTGTGTGGGCCAGATCCGGGCCATAGCAATTTTGCTATGTGGGCAGTGATTCGGCTTCGGTAACAGTTTGCTGAGCACGTGGCGTTGGGTGAACGTGAACGCAATGGCGACTGTGGAAAGTCATGTGATCAAGGACAACAGCAAGGGTCACTGGGAGCTCATTGCTGATTGGCCAAGTTACACAACAACAAATCATCTTATTCATCCACATCTTTATTTAAAGCAAAAAGACATGGCTAAATAGTTTACATCATACACACCTTTCCGCTGCTCTTTTCTTCTAGCTGGGCTACACACAGTCCTTCAGTCACATGACCGTGTTTTCGCTTTAGTGCCTGTCGTTGGCTCGACCCCGCATGCAAGGTCTTCAGGTCTGTATGTTATAGAGCACAAACTCAGTGAGACAGATTATGTTGTGCTTACCTGTTGGGATTTATTTTTGTCTTAAAGGCTAATATTTCATTTTTAGCATCACATATTAGTGTTTTTATTGCGCAGAGTCTATTGTAGAATAGTTTTGAATTCACTCTGATACTAACAGACAACACTTCCTCACTACCTCCTCACAGGAGTATGGCCTTGATCATAAATCTGTTATTATGGTATGCACTATACCCCCTTTAACTGTGATGGTTGTCATGGTAATGGGAACGTTGGCGGCAGAAGGGTCATCTCCAAATAAGGAGATGCCCAGAAAGCTGCAGAAGAAGAAAGGTGAGCCGAAGTGCTGGATCGCAGTCAAAAAGGAGAACTGTGGCTTTTGACCAATCACCTTAGTATTCTGTTTATCACACATAATAAAAAGTGTTTACTGCCTGTACGCAGCTCCCTTTAGGCTCTGAGCCAGGAACAGGAAGTGCATGGCACCATGTAAAACTAACATGAAATTCTATTGTTTTGATAATATGTTGTGAAAACTTATAATTGGAGCATATTTGTCTTTTATCTCATAAAAAGACCGTAAAAATTTAAGTCGTGCCTGCCACATCGATGTGCTGAAGGCTTACATTGACTGTAAAAGTACCGATAGCGCTAATAGCCAGTCTTCCGTATATGTTGCGTCAATGTTGGTCACTCCCTTTAACCTCTGTGATGATGGGCTGAATGACAAACACAGTTCTGTTTTTGGTATGGCTCTCTGAAACTCTGAGATCTTGACCGACTTAGATTCCTACTTTCCTACACCTGTGTTAATCTCAGGCAGATATTCACAAGCGTATCAAAGCCACCCAACTCTGTTTAATGACATTCCCACTCAAACCACTGTGTTAATTGCTCTGGGTGACCGTTAAACAGCATATCTACCGAGTAAACCCCAAGCAGTTTGATGCAACAAGAAGTAAAACATCTCCTTGATCATAACTTTGCAGCACCCAGTAGTAGTCCTTGGAGCTCTCCATCACTTCTTGTGCCAAAGCCTGATCAAACGGTGCTGTTCTGTAATGACGTAAGGTTAATGCTGTCACGAAAGCCGACTCTTTCCCATTTCCATATATGGATGATTGTGTGGACGGCTCAAGTTTGTCACAAAACTAGATCTCGTTAAAGGATACTGACAAGTCCCACTAACCACCCACGCAGCTGAAATCAGTGCTTTTGTTACACCGGACCGTTTCTTACAACATACAGCGATGCCTTTGGATTGCAAAATGCGCCAGCCACATTCCAGTGACTAATGAATACTGATCCGTGTGGGATAAGTAATTGTGCAGTGTATTTGGATAATTCTCTGATGTTGAACTTGGCCAAAGGTGAATTTGGTAAAGCTGTAGTTACTCATCTAAGTAAACAGGTAGGGCAAGGGCAAATCCTTCAAGTGGCTGCTAAAGTGCAAGCAATAGTGGATTTCCCTGCTACTCAAACACAATGGATTGATTCATAGGTATCTTAGGTAGTCTTAGGTATGGTAGTGACAATGTGCATCGTGCTTCTTTGGCAGCTTTGACTTTATATCACCCCCTCTGGTGGTCCAATGAGTGTCAAGCTGGTTTTGAAGCAACCAAAATTCTGGTGCAGCACTCCTACAGGGGGATGAGCATTATGTGGGCCATGCAATTTGTTATTTTTCCCAAAAGTTCAAGAAGCGTCAACTACATTACAGCACAACTGAAAACGTGTTAGCACTACAACACTTCAGAGTGCATCTTGGCTCTAGTCCTATCCCAATCATTGTGTTTTCTGACTATATCCCTCTTGTGTTTTTGTCTCATATGCAGATGCCTTATGTGCAGGTCTTTGTTACTCCAAGACTTCAACACTGAAATCTGCTTTAAGAAAGGTGACGGGAACATTGTAGCCGATGCTCTCTCAGGGTGTAAAATACACATTTCTTATAGGGGGGAAATGTTTGGGGGTTTGTTGCGGTGGGGTGAAATGGTATGACCCAAGATCTTAGGGGTTGTGTGTGTTCTTGTGTGTGCATCAAACCACTGGAGGATATGGTTGTGGGTTTTTCTCTCTCCTCCCCCTCAGGTGTGTGCATGGGTGTGTCTTGATGGAGACTCCATGTAAGGTTCTCGGGTCCAGATGACACCTCGCCCCTCCCTCCTGGCCTCCACCACCCAACAAGCAGCCGAGTGTTTCTGTGTTGTTACTGAGAATAAGTCAATTTGTGTGTCTGGTAATATGAGTGCTAGATGCGACCTTTGTAAATAGTTCTGTAAATTAGAGAACTCGTGTTCTTTCACTGTATATATCGAACACTGCTGCAGCCTCGTAGGAATGACAAGTTTTTTTCTGTTGAAACCTGTTTTCTCTTGTTTCTGTGGTAGGAATTTAGGTAAGCAAATTGTCTTTGGTTTGAGTTTTACTTTGGGCAGGGAAGCTTAGAGATCTATTGTTATTTTAGCATAGCTCACTGTCAGAGTCAATAAACAGCTGCAGAGGTGGGCGTTTAGAAATTCTTCTATAGCCAATGCCATCAGGGTGTGTTGTGAGAGAGCTCACTGGCTTTACCTATCATGAGATTTTTTTTAGTTTTATACTGTTTTATAGGCCACATCACTTGGGACTAAACCAGATAATATTAATTTGCACTAAGTGGCAGGATTGCCCATTAAAGCCCCCTTTCTTCATGTGTTTCCCTCTGTCATTTCTCATTATTACACATAATTTATGGACATCTGTGCTTTAATCTCTTTGCATGTGTGGATTAGATGAGTTACTTACATCTACAGAGAATTTTATGCCAATGGCATCTTTAGAAATATATTTACCTTGACAAGGGAAGGTCAACTGATCATAGCACATCATGCCATGATCTGAGACAGAGACTGAAACATAAGTGCTGATGTAGGAGGAGGAGATGTCAAAATCAAAAGCAAATACTCGAGACAAAAGGACATATCACAGATGAGACCAGGACAGACAAGCTAGACTATACTTCATTTGTGTTATTCAACTGTTGCATTAGAATACTGGGTAGTTTTGTGCAAAATAAACAGGTTGGCTTTTCATACTGTGATGAATTTACAATAAAGGCTGTGTTGCACTGCTGCCACTGGTGTGGTATTCATGGTCAGTGTTCAGTTACATCACGTGTAGCTGACATTACGCTGATGACGCTTAGTTTCATTGACTACCTTCAGCCTTTATACAAACTTTATGCTGTCTGGTATAAAGGTAGTACAAAGTGTAGAGGATGGAAATAAGCTAATGAAACATCTGCTTACATCTCGTTGAGTTTAGATGTTTTAATCCACAAAGACCAGCAAACCTAAAGAGCGGCAGCAGCAGCACAGGTCACAGTAACTTTTGTACTTTTTTACTTTTACCTAAATGAAGACAGTGCTTCAGTACTTTTACTGGAGCATTTTTATCAGAGGTACGGCCCAATGAAGATTTGTGAAGCTCTGAAGCTTGATTTGAAAAATGACTGAAAGCTTTTCAACACGGTTCTCTTTGATGACATCTGGTGGCCAAAATATGAAGCACAGCCTGAACCTACAGATGAACATGAACTGCTTCACTATGAGACCTCGAGAACTGAGTGGCAGCTTCTGTTTAATATCATGTGATGATTCTACTGTTGTGGTGCGTTGAACATGTATTTTATATGGTGAAAAATTATGTATTTGATTATGAAATCATGTTTAAACACGTGCCCTGCTGTGATCTTCCTTTCTTTGTAAACACAATAGATTAAAAATACTTTACATATAATAATAACATAGTTTTATGATGGGTGAGGTGCATGCTTGTGCTATGAGCTCCCGGTCTTCACGTGGTTATGTTAGGTTATTAGCCATTGGACAGTTACATTTAATGTAATTCATATGTATAGTGTATTTTTATGTATGTTTGGCCTGGGGTTAGAATTTGCTTATGAAATAGTAAAATCACAACAACACATGAGGTTATTCTGTTTGGTTTTTATGAGGAACGGGCTCCTCTTTTCCTCACTGGCTCCATGTGTGTCGCACAATGGTTCATGTGACTCTGGCCAGATGATCCAAGCTTCTCTATGACACCGAGACTATCTCTGTACTCTGTTCCATATTCCATATGTAGAGGAAATGATCCCCCTTTGTGAGGGTGTTTGGATTCCTCTTTAACCCTCTGGTTTTTCACTACGTTTGATTTTACCTTTAGAAACTATTTATCCCACATTAATTCTTTTTGGCACATGTCTGAATTTATAGTTTGTTTGTTTTTTCTTTTGACATACTGTATGTGGTGAGGCGTGGTCTGCGCACCTGCAGGGCATCCTTAATCACGCCCGCCTAGTTAAAAACACGGGGACTCAGGGGTTGGTGTGTTTTGTGGTGTGGTGTATTTGCAGCTTGAGAGCTGCAGCCGCGTGAAATAAAAATGGCTCAAAACTATGATCCTTGGAGCCACCGTGCCTTATTCATGCCACACTGTATTAACACAATTGGTCTAAAATCACACAAAAATCATCAAATTTGATAGAAGTTATATTTTTTCAGGTGAATACTACAAATATGTTTAATGCATCATTCTTATAACTTGAAATGCAAATGTATTCGTAAATGTAAAAATATTTTGCACCATGTCAATATTTTGCAAAAAGCAAAGTTATATACGACTATTTACCCAAAAATGTAGCCAATGCTACTACTGAAATTAAAATTACAGAACAATTATGTGTCACAATATGATGTTATACGCATTAAATATGCCACTCCAAAGAGGAGTTTCTGTCCTCTGCAGGACAGAGGAGCACATGTCAGGCCTGATAACACTCCTCATGTTTCAGACCTGGACACAGTGTTTACATTGTAACCTGCCTTTGATGGCCTTTTGGCACCAACTGTAAGATTCAGTAGTGCCCTCATTGTTAAGTTCAAACAACCACAGTACACACTAACTACACACGTACAGGCCTTTGGCTGGAGGCCTTTCAGCTTTCAGGGGAAGGTGTTCGATTGGATGCATGGATGCAGTCTTTGCATCTATGAGGCTGTGAGGCCTCAGGGTCTGGTGGGTTCTGCTGCATCAGAAGAGGAGTACTGCAGCCATGCTACCTTGGTACCACTTTGCCTTGGCCGCTAGCTCTCCTGTGCATGAGACCAGTCTAATGTTGCCTGCTGAGCTGTGCCCACTTCAAACTCACCGCCTGACTGGTCTCACAGGGACTCTACTGAGTTCTCCATTGGTTTGGAAGGACTGGACCGACATGGAGAAGGGCCATGCAGTGGGCCTGGAGACTCACCATCAGCTGGTCTTCACAGACGCTTACCCAGTTGGTGTGGTCCATGAGGGTTGTGGGGTCAGTGAGCATTGGAACAGCCACTGTTCAGCCCAGCACATAAAATATGCTGGAGCTGCGAGCCCTTGTCCTGCCGAGGCAGTCCCAGTCACCTGTTCACTGTTCACTCACTTGTACATGCACCTTAGACACTGAGGGGTTCTTTGGGGGTCGATGAGCACTGCTGTCCAGCAGTCTCATGCTCGTGTTGCATCTCTTCCCTCAACAGCCGTCTAGTTTCCACACAATCATACACCAGCACATGCATCCAACAGGCCATTTTTAACTCGGACCACGTCTAAATGTAAATAAGCTCTACCTTCAGTTTTTATTCATATCTTAATGTAGATACTGACACTTGGCCATGTCACACACGGATCAAGCCTTTGAATTCACCTGATTTTTCTGTTATTAATATTTTAATACAATTTTGAGGCTGAGGCTGAAGATGATGAAACAATCCAGATGTAGGCCTGTTTTTCACTCCACCAGCCACTCCACTGGTGTACATGGCACTGGGGTCATGTTATTCCCCTATTCTAAAGGGACTAAGACAATCACCAACTTCCCTTTGACCCGCCCTGATGAGCAGAAGAAAGCTGATGGATAAATGGTGTGAGAGTCCTTGTGGTGCCTTTGGGCAAACTCCAGGCGGACTGTGATCACTGACGAGTGGTTTCTGTGACGACTCAGTCAAACAGGATTTATTGTTGGAGTGCTGCAGAAACTGTTTTCCTTCTGGAAGCTTCTCCTCTCTCCAGAGAACGATGCCTGATCTTTGTCAGAGTGACTGCCGTGTTCGCGGCCACCTCACTGACTCAGGCCTTCCCCGATCTCTCAGACTGATCTGGCAGCTGCTCGAGGACGAGTCTTGGTGTTTCCAAATTTCTTCCATTTATGGATGACGGATGTCACTGTGCTCATTTGGGACCTTTAGTACTAGGGATGGTTATTGATAAGATTTTCACGATTCCGATTCCATTTTCGATTCTGTTTAACGATTCGATTCTTTATCGATTCTTTTTTTTTTTAAAAAGGAGAACTCTAAGGTCGATTAGCTTAGAACTTTGTTTTATATCTTCTCTTTGAACAAGATAGAAATTTAGGAGTAACATGGCCTTACAAACCCAACAGTGAGATCTTAAGAGATCCACAGCCTACGGCTCTTCAACGGGGTGTCACAGGGTCCCCAGGAAAAAAATTGTAAATGTAAAATAAATATTCTTCTGTAGCAATAACAAAGTATAACATAAATTATTCTGTAGCAACTACACAAGAATATCCAGTAATGTCCCTGCCTACAATTAAACACATTCACTTACTGAAAATCTGAGGCATCTGCTGTGGCAAATGGGTGCAAGGCTTTGACCACAAACTGAGTCACTGCTCGGTGACATTCGTCTGTCCTGGCCTGAAAGGAGACGCTACCGGTGCCAGCATCTGAGCCAGACTCTGTCTCTCTCATCATGGTCACCTAAATGCACAGTGATGGCAGGTTTGTAATAAGGCAGATCGCACTAACATAATATGCACTGTTAGTTGATTATTTACCTGCCGCATTAATGGGAGAGGACGTGCAAACGTTACCGCTGCTGCTGGGTTGAGATTCACGAGTCCGGAGCGGAATTAAAAACACGACATTCATCGCGTGTTTTGTGAGCATGCGCACCTGCGGACCACTTATGTGCACCCCTGACTATGGGACTTCATGTAGACAGGTGTGATTTTTCCACTTCATGTCTATCAAGTGAATTTGCCACAGGTGGACTGTTTACCTATTTAAAGAAAATACCACAGAGATCGCTATTATAATGAATGAATCCATCCCCACTTGTCTACCTATATTCAGAGGTCTTTGGGCTCTGGTGTCACAGTCCTGGGTCATGTGACCGGTGTTTCTTTATATTTTGTTGTTCCTTTGTGTTCTAGCTTCAGCTTATCTAGTTAAATCCTGTCTTGCTTAGGTTGCAGTTACAGTTCATGGTTCCCCTTATGTCTGACCAATAAGTCTCCCTTATTGGTTAGTGTGTCTAATCTGTCATGTCTCAAGTCTGTGTGGTTCATGTTGTCTCGCTCATGTCACGTCTGCGTCTTATTTATGGTTCCTGTTCTACTTTAAAGGCGTCTTGTGGGCCATGTTGTTTTAGTTTCACTTCCACTGTGGTGTCATTATGTTCATTCTAATCAGCTGTTTCCTCCATTAGTTACTAATCCACCTCAGTGTCTGTTCTGTGTGTGTTTCTTGTCATTCTGCCTCAGACGCTCGTTCATGCCATGGGATCTATATTTGTGTAATTTTATGTGCTTCATTTGCCTTTTTGATCATGTTATTTTCTGCCAGCAACATCTTTGCTTCTATGATTTCTAATCCAAATTAGCCATTCATCTGACTCCTGGCCTGTAAACCATCCTCAGTCTTCCTCACTGTCTTTGTCTACAGTGCTGTTAGTCTCCTCCTGATTTCTTACTTCAAATATTTGTCATGCTGACATTTTCATTTGTTTCAGATCACCAAACACATTTTTATTTGAGACAGTGAGTAAATACAGGCCACTGCCCATCTTCAGCAGCTATACTGACTCCACATCTCTGTGCTGCTGGTCATCTTGCAGTCTGCCTTATTTTCAGCTGATTTATTATTATTATATGTTTTAATATACTTTAAAAAAAACAGCAGTTTGATGATGTCGGAGCTTAAACAGAATATAAAGACCTTAAAATGAGTTCAATCTTTAACACATGCAGCAGTAATATTAATGACTTCTCTCTGACTCTTGATCCTTTATGCACCAATAATCCAGTCTTATATGTACTGAGGTGTTTTCATAGTGTTTTATTGCTTTTTAGAAGAAAAAAAAAGAATAGCTTGAAAATGTTCTCAGCCACTCATCACGTTCAGCCAATAATAAATCATTTTTGGTAATATGGTAGATACTTCTTCAACTACAGAGTTAATCATACTTTACAGTCCTTTGGCCAGGAAGGAGTGCAGACAGGGAACACCAGTGACATGTTTTAATCTAATCCAGTTTATCTTGTTAAATAGTGCAGGAACGTGTTTTTGCTTGTGTGCTCTACGTGCGCGCGCGCGTGTGTGTGTGTGTGGTGGTAGTGGTGCTGTTAGGCTTTCTATAAAAATCACCACACACCTCTGCAGTTTCAATAAGTACCATTAGATAGTGCAAAACGAGGTTCATGTCTACTTTAGGATAATGGGACAATTATCTTTTTTTTTTTTTTTTTTTGCCTGTCCCGTTTGGCTCTTTTGCCATCAGAATTATTGTCTAAAGGCAAAGAAAGATGCCCAATGGATTTACTTTACCAAATTGACCATCCCAGCCTTGCCGTAATGGTCTGTTTGATTGACCTTTTATTGTTTATTTTATTTTCACTTGCTGAATACGGGACAGACTTGACTGGGGGAAAGAAGGGGAGAAAGAAAGAGGGAAAGAGAAACAGCTGAGAAGAGGGACGGGGGAGAAGGGCAAAAACCAAAAACCAACAGAACGGGCACCTGGATCACCTGTTGAGAAAGAAAAAAGAAAACAAGCAGAAGAGAACAAGAGTAATAGAATAAACAACATCACAATGATATATGGGAATATGACAGTAAATACTAAATATTAAACATTATTGTGCAGCACATAAGATCAACAGAACACAGTGTGCTTTGAGGTAGGAGCCAAAAAGGGTGTAGTTTGTGGGTGTGATCACCCGTGTGTACACCTGTGAGCATGGACGCGCTTGTTTTTTTAAAAGGTTCCTTCATGTAATGATCTGCTAGGGAGTGTGGGGAGCCACAGCCCCATCCTCCAGGGCATGAAGCAGGTATAGAGGAGATCAAAACTCCAGACATCCAGAGGCCCCCAGAACACAAGAGACCAAGGAAGACCAACAGAGGGGCAGCCGTGCCACTGTCCCAGAAAGAGCTGAGGAGAGTCCCAGATGAGGGCTCACTCAGCAGCCGCGGAGCAGAAGCCAGGGGGAGTTGCAGTGACGCGCCCGTGAGCTCCGCCGGCAGCCAGCTGCGCCAGAGTGACCGAGCCCCAGGCCGAGAGGCCGGGGGCACCCCACCTCCGAAGTGGCCCGAGCGAGCCCCAGGCTCCAGGCCCCGATAAGCGGCCGCCAAGGAGTGAGCCGGTGTGTACCTGGACTCCCATCCCCAGACACAAAGAACCACCAACGCACCGATGTCTGAGGGAGTCCGCCACTGGCAGCGGAAGTGGTGGTGGGGGGAGATAGGCCTCCAAACCTTGGAGGGCCTAAGATGTCTCCAGAGAGGTGGCGTCTGATACCCAACCTGACATATAGACACAGACATACAGGCACACACAGATACAAACATCCATTCCCACCCTCATGCTCTCATATGCACTTACTCCACACTCAACCAACGTGGAGACAGACATAAAGAGACGCTGTACACACGATCACACTCCCCAAGCGTACTCTACAAACCGGGTCTAGGTTGGGACAATTATCACATTGTGACGGCCCACTTGGGTCTCCACTCGCAAGTGAGTTGAGAGGAAGGGTTTTGTCGAGTTGTGTGGCACGATGTGTTCAGTTGATGTGTGGTGATGAATAAAGTCGGAGTGGAAAGTTAGAGCTCCTGTGTCGTTTGTACCATAGCTCCACATTGGTGACCCTAGATTTGGACATGTTGCAGGCCATGGATGATGCTGGCCTCGCCCTGGATGCACCAGTGACCGCTGGCCCTCTGCCTCCTGCCGCGGCTATGTTTGCCGTAGCGCTCAAGTTGCCGGACTTTTGGCTCCACGATCCCCCGTCATGGTTCGTTCACGTGGAGGCTCAGTTTGCTCTTCACGGCATCTCAGATGACGACACAAAGTTTCATCATGTGGTGGCCTCGCTTGACCTGTTAGCCACCCACGGTGCAATGACCCTCCTCCGGGACCCACCTGCACACAGGAAATATGTCGCCCTTAAGGACCTGCTGCTTCGGCGATACACCTTCTCTGATGCCGAAGGAGCTCTCGGGCCTGGATGGGGTGATGGCTCTGGAACTCATGGAGAGCATGTTGTCCTTGCTCGTCTCAGATGATGGGGGATTGCTCTTCATCCATCTCTTCCTCCGACAGTTGCCTGTGGCCGTGAGGGCCAGCCTCGCCAACTCCCTGTTTCTGGCAGTGAGGGATTACCGCTCCCTGCTACGGACCTGCCGACAGCACCTCCACCTGCCTCCCCCGGAGCGGCAGATCTGGCGCTGACAGCGGGAATCACTACACGACGGCACCGCTGGAAAGGCCTTTGTCCCACATGTTGCTTTCTCCCGTGTATGTCAGTGTCGAGTACGCTGCCATGGCCGCTGAGCAGAGCACCGACCCGGACGCCCTTGCCCTTTGGTCCGCGCAGACAGGCCTTGTGCTGGAGGGTACGTCGGTGTGGGATGGCAGTCCGCGTTTGTTGTGCGAAGTTTCTACCGGTCGCCCACGCCCTATCATTCCATGTTTGTGGCACCGTCATGTTTTCGACTCCATCCATGCCCTCTCTCATCTGGGTGTACGGGGTTTGGTCAAGCTGGTCAACGCCAGGTTCATTCAAATCTGTGATGAGCTGGGCTGTGGCATGCGTTCCATGCCAACACTCGACGATCCATTGACACACTTAGCCACCCTCGAACCTTTCCACGTCCCTGGTAGGCATTTCGACCATGTGCATGTCGATTTGGTCGGCCCTCTTCCGCAGTCACAGGGTTTCACGCACCTTGACTGTGGTGGATCGCACGACCAGGTGGCCGGAGGCGGTTCCCTTGGTATCCACGGCGGCGGAGGTGGTGGCCAGGGCATTTGTGTCGACGTGGGTTTCATATTTTGGTCCCCCTGCTGACATTACCTTGGACAAGGGCCACCAGTTCATTTTGGAGCTTTGGTCTGCCATGGCTGACGGCCTGGGGGTCAAGGTCCACTGCACTATACCATAACACCCACCTGCTAACAGAATGTGCGAGCGGTTTCACCGGTCACTCAAGGCCGTGCTCCGATCTTCCTTAACGGGCGGCAACTGAGTCGACTGTCTTTCCTGGGTTTCGTTTGGGGTTGCACTGCGCGGTTAAGGAGGACCTCTGGGTTTCTCTGGCCGAACTCGTTCTTGGGCAGCCCCTCCGAGTTCCTGGAGAATTTTTGCCTGAGAGCCACCCTCTGTGTTTCGATACCTCTGTGCCGTCTCTCCGTTCCTCAGGAGGCTCCTTTTCTGTTCCTGGCCCAGTGCACCACTGCCTGGCCGACGTTTTTGTTCCGAGGTCGTTGGACTCTTCTTGGTTTGCTTTTGTCAGGCATGATGCCCATCAACCTCCCTTGACGGAACCATATAGAGTTCTTAAACCAGGCCACAAGCATTTCATTTTGGACTTCGGGGGTCGGCAGGAGGTGGTTTCAATGGACCAGCTTAAACCTGCGCACGATCTACAGGATGATCCAGTGGTGCCGGCCCAGGCCCCCCACCGCGGCCGCCCACCTGCAGCTGGACTGTTGGATTCTGCCTTTTTCTCTGAGGATTTATGTGTTTATCTAACATAAACACATAAATCCTGAACCTCAGTGGGTTAAATATGAACGACCCATCTTTCACTGCGCTGTTCACTATTTAGAGAGGTCTGGAAATGTCAGTGCAGATTTGATCACTTTTGCAGCAAATGACATAGAGGTTGTGTTATTTCTTTTCAGCCTTCAGGCTACTCTGCAAACACATTCACTGTAAGAGGTGGTACTGCTCTTTCATATTTCCTCAAATTTTAATTTACGGTATCTTTGGAGTCAAACCCATTCAAGAAAACAGATAAGACAACAATTTGGTAAAAGGAATAATGAATAGTAACCATCTCTGCTGAGTACATTGATTACTCTATTCCAAATAGGCCTTAACATTAAAAGCTTAAAATTCCTTTTCCTGAAGGAAAGTTAACTTGAACATGGCGCATAAACATTCATCTCACAATGCAGCAGCTATTTATCCCAGCAAACCTAGCTAACTAGCTGCCCAAAGTAAGAAGCTAGCCTCTCAGAGCATGTTACACTATACAAATTACAATCTCTTTTCCTTTTTGAATACAATGTAGTAACAATGAAGATGATTGTCTTTATCCTACAATGAATGAAAAATATTGTCTGCCCATTTGAAGAAAGCTTGAAGAAAAACCTTTTAGCATTCTCCTAGCATTAGCCTTTTTTAATCTTTACATGCTATGCTCATATATCATGTATGCAGTCATCAAATATACATTTTGCAGATTCTAGTGAACTAGAACAACAAAAAAGGTCATTTAACTGAGTTTTAAACTCAAGACTTGACAAATTAGCTAACAAAGATATTAGCCAGTTTATCTCGCTAAAGTTAACATTAACTAGCTAACTGATGACTCTTACGGGTAATTAAGCTAAAGCCTTATGAGTTACCTTACCCTAAAAAGACAAACTATGTTTTTTTTAAAATATTTATTATTAGGTACAAGTTGCTAAAAGTAAAGTATGTTTCTATGTGCATTTTTTATTTCTATACAGACTCCATTTAAATCAATCATGCCAGCTTTGACTTAAAGAGGAACTATTATGCCCTCTCTTCATCTACAATATACAGATTTTTTTAAACAAAACTGTTACAGTAAAAAGCCAAAGGCTTCGATTTGTCCATACAATTTTATTTTTTTATTTCCTCGTGTGCTTTCTTTAAATTCTGTGTTCCGGACACTGAATGATTACAAAGTACAGACACTTCTCCTCGGCCAATGAGAACACAGAATCTTTGAGGGCGTGGTCCTTAAAAAGACTGCATGTTTCAAACATTTAGCAAAGAGGGGACAGTACAACATAAACAATTAAACTGAAACTCATGTAGAAAACAGATGAATATAAAGCAAATTTACAAAAATAAAAATATAGCGCTAAACATCAGGACAACAGGCCTCATATTAAAGAAGAGAAGCATCATGTGAGTCAACAAAGTGAATGAGAGTACTTCCAAAAGGTTGAACTGTTGCAGCTTAGTTAGAACTTTTTTTTTTACTGTAAACTGAAATTAAACACTTTTACCATAAAAAAAGCAGCCCAGGCTCAGTAAGAGAAAAAAACACTTAGTTAGTAATAATAATAATGCTAATAATAACAGACGGATGGGTTCCCTGCTACAGAGCTGCCTAGCACAGTAATACTGTTAGATATAGAGACACATTGTGCTATACAGGCAGATACACACATAGAGATGGGAAAAACATATTATATTATGTTCTGGAGTAAACACATTTTATAATTGTCATCATGCAACAAAGAATAGCAACTATTTATTTCAGAAACATGGCACACAATCAGACAGATACATATAAAATATAGAGATATTTCTTATATTGCATTTTTATTAATACTTCATATAAGACATAAGGCATACTGTGGAAAATCTGCCCACAGTGGATTGTGGGTAGCAACTGATTGTCCTTTCTGTTAGTGAATGGCTTATTGCTTCTCATATATATATAAACAGAAAACTTCCCTTTTGCTATGCAGAGCTACTGGATCACACAGGGAGTGATGGTCAGGCCTTTCTGCTGCTGTAAGGTTCATTGTTGATTCTCATTGAGTTTGAGGAATGTCAGGGCAGCACTTTGTTAGAAGTGACGCTCATAAAATACGTCAGTTTAACTGACGGCATTAAACTCGTTATTACATGTTCTAATACCAGAAAAAGGCATTAAAAATTCAAACAATATTTCTTTTTAATATTTATGCTGAGGTGTCAGTTTAGCTCAGTGGGTGAGCAGGTAACCATGTGCCACGGGGCCAGGCAGGAGTGGCCCGGGCTCGTTTAGCCCCCGTGGGAAAGGCAGCCAATGGTGTGCAACAAAGACATGATTCTTATCCTCATGTTGTTATGTGGGGACCAAAGCTGGTGCTCAAAAATCCAAGGTGGTCAAGTTATTCTGACTTTTTTTATTATTTATATTTATTATTTATTTAACCCTCCCTGCTTCTTCCTGTTAAGAGGGGGGGGTTTCCTTTCCACTGTCAGCAGGTGCTTTTTTTGTGTTACTGTAGGTTCTCTACCTTATAATACAATCTATTAATGATATTTTATGAGCACCACTTCAAGTATAGTGTTACCAGGTTTGTTTGGACGAAAGCTTTATGTGATCAGGCGAAATTGACCAAGGTTTTAGATCACTGCTACGTGAAATAGACCAGTACCTGGGTGTCTGTCTAACCAGTCCAAACTGGGAGCTTTTTTCACAGAAGACGGGCCGATGGCACGGACTAAATATCCTGGAAAAGTTGACTTTGGAGACTTTGTTTAGCCAGTCCTTCAAACTGTGTTTGGATTAGTTGGGCTCAGTTTGAGCAATAATACTGCTGAGGTTAGAGGTTCAATCACCAGGTCCACATGCGGCATACTGTCATGCACCACAGGCTTTAAACGTGTGCCCTTCAATATATATGTTCCAATGTATGTTTGCAATGTACACAGATACCTGGATGTAGTGACACCAAAAATGATGTGTGTGTGTGATGTCCTGCTTAACAAGGATACTTTGTGCAGTCTTGAATCAAACATACACATCAGCGCCCCCTCCTGGTGCTCCTGGGACGGATGGATAAACAGTGTCTATCACACACACACACGCGCGCACACACACACACACGCGCGCGCACGCGCACACACACACACACACACACACACACTGGCTGGGAAATCCAGTGAGTAACTAGTCACTAAACACAGTTGATACAAAAGCTTTGAACCACCCTGATTGTTTGAAACGCAGGTCAGTCAATAGGAATGATTGTCATCACGATCGTCTGTTCATTGCTGCCAGAACACGCCCACCATCCTGACTTTGGCACTGGGAGTCACAGAGGCTGGCACTTAGAGCACTGGAGCCGGTGTAACAAGGAGACCCAGAAGGAAACACAGGGCGGGTGTCAGAGGTGACCATGGCGTGCTCCCTGAGGAGTGGATGGAAGATGTCTTGATTTCAGAGGTGAGGAAGGCAGACAGAGGGACGTGGGACACCAGAGTGGGGCTGGCATAGTTGATGAGGGAGTCAATCTTCTCAGCCTCTTTACTGCAGGCTTCAATCTGCAAAACAAAACATTATTTATACACAAGAACAGTCACCACAAGGTGCTTTATACTGTATGGAAAAGGCCCAAAAAACAACACGCTGTGAGCAAGGGCTTGGTAGCAGCAGATCCTAGGGAAAGCTGACTGCTGTGGCTGCTGGAAGGAAGACCCACTACGTAAGAAAGCTGCACGTTAATAATACAATACAATACGATTTTATTTATATAGCACATTTAAAAACCCGAAGGTACACCAAAGTGCTTCACAGTAATATGGAGAGTCAACATAAGTCAAAAACAGGGTACAAATCGGGCACAAGCACAGACAGGATAGAGGCACTAACAGACCAGGAGAGTTAGATAAATACAAAATATGCTACGAAGGCAAAAACAGCAGTAAAATTAATAAAAATAATACATTTAATAAAATCTAATAAAAGATTTAAAAGTTTAAAAATTAAAAGATTTAAAAGGGTATTAACTGGTCGGGAAAGCCAAGTCAAACAGATATGCTTTTAATCTTGATTTAAAGGACTGGATAGAGTCCAAGGCTCGAATAGAAGCAGGGAGGCTATTCCAAAGGTTGGGTGCAGCAGAAGCAAAGGCACGATCGCCTCTGGTCTTCAGTCTAAACTTAGGTTGGGCCAGGAGTAATTGACCTGATGATCTTAATGCACGACAAGGAGTGTACAAATTGAGGAGGTCAGTGAGGTAGCTGGGCGCAGTGCTATTCAGGATTTTAAAAGTGAGTAGCAAGATTTTAAACTCAATGCGATATTTGATTGGTAACCAGTGTAGATCAACAAGAGCCGGAGTAATAGGGTCAAATTTTCTAGTGCCAGTAAGAAGGCGAGCCGCAGCATTCTGAACGACTTGCAGCCTTCGAAGAGAGAAGGCTTGGAGACCACAGTAGAGAGAATTACAATAATCTAACCTGGAGGTCACAAAAGTGTGGATAAGTTTTTCCAGGTCCCTGTGTGGTATATAATGCTTAGCTTTAGAAATCTGGTGCAATTGAAAAAAAAAAAAACAGATTTAACTACAGATGATACTTGCTTATCGAGCTTAAAGGAGCTATCAAAATAGACACCCAGGTTACGCATAGAATCAGGGAGAGAGTTAGCAAGGGGCCCCAGCAGGGCAACAAGCTGGTCTCGAGGAACATGGCTGTCGAACACCATAACTTCAGTTTTTTTCTCATTTAAAACGAGAGAATTTTCTGGCAGCCAATCTTTAACCTCTCTCAGGCAATCGTTCAGGGAGTTCAGTGATGCTGACAAATCATCAGTCAGTTGACAATAGATTTGAATGTCATCAGCATAAAAGTGATAAGAAATATTGTATTTTTCAAATATGGAGCCCAAGGGTAGCATATACAAAGAGAATAATAAAGGGCCCAATACAGACCCGTGGGGCACACCACAACAGAGAGGGGCAACAGAGGAAGAGTATCCTCCCATCACAACAGAGAAGGATCTATCTGTGAGGTAAGAATTAAAGCAGTTAAGGGCAGAACCCTCGATGCCTACAACATGCTCTAGCCTCCTCAAGAGTACATTATGATCAACCATGTCAAAGGCTGAAGACAGATCCAATAAAACTAAAACGGCAGGGCGACCAGAGTCAGCAAATACAAGAGGATCATTATAGACTCTTAGCAGGGCCGTTTCAGTGCTATGGTGTGGCTTAAAGCCAGACTGGTATTTGTCAGTGATATTATTTGCAATTAAGTAAGCCTGTATTTGGAGAAAGACGGCTTTCTCTAAAATTTTTGATAAAAACGGAAGCTTTGAGATTAGCCTATAATTGGCAGGGTCTTTCTGATCAAAATTACTTTTTTTAAGAACGGGGTGCACTACCGCATGTTTAAAGGCAGTTGGGACACAGCCCACTAACAATGATAAATTCATAAGATGCAAGGCCCAATTTCCTCAAAACCTTCCTTGATAATTCGGGATGGAAGGATATCGTGCACAGAGTTTGAGTTTCTCAGTTGTTCAATTATTCCCTTAAGAGTGGGGAGTGATAACAGCTCAAAGTGAGAAAAGGTGGACATGCATCCTAAAACCGGAACAGGATTCAGCACAAGAGAGTGAGAGTGTGAAGCCTTCAGTAATAAAACTTTTCCACTAAAATGATTAAGAAATTGCTCACAGAGAGCCTGAGAGGCCGAGCTCGAAGAGTCCGGACAGGGATTTATCATTGAATTAAAAATTTTGAATAACATTCGGGGGTTGTGGCTATTAGTCTCAATAATGTTTGATAGGAAAGCTGCTTTAGCTGCCTTTACGGAGTTCTGGTAGAGAAAGCGGCTCCTACAAAGAATGTCATAGGATATCTGAAGTCTGTCTTTTTTCCATCTCCTTTCAGATTGACGGCAGACACGACGTAAAGCTCGTATAGTGTCATTTAGCCATGGTTTATGAGAAGTTCTGGGACGTTTCATCTTTATAGGGGCCACAGTATCTAAGATGGAACAACAGGTGGATAGCATAGCATTGGCAAAATCATCAACCAATGGAGGTGTGTAACAGTTCATATCAGTGAAGTCTGGATCAAAAAAGGCAAAGTTTAGAAAGGCCGTAATGAAGTTAGCCACAGTCTCAGAGTTAATGATACGTACAGGGCGATGACAGCCTTTAGAATTTAAATCAATTGCACATAGCTCAACATCAAACATGGCCAAAAAATAGTCAGAAATACCAGCATTATCAATGTCCATAGTACAAATCCAAGGTATGACCTTTAAGATGAGTTGGTTCCCTGACCCACTGTGTAAGGTTAAAAGAGTCAATTAGGGCAAGAAAGTCTTTGGCTAGGGGGTCATCAGCACAACAAATATGCATGTTAAAATCTCTAGTGATAAGAGCTTGGTCATAACTTAATAAAAATGAACCTAAGAAGTCGGCAAATTCACAAATAAAATACCTATTATATTTAGGTAGTCGATAAATCACAGCACATAGAATCGTTGGGGGTCTGGCAAGCTCCAAAAGTTGAACCTCAAAACTAGAATAGGTAGGAGAGGGCAGTTGCCGAACTTTAAGTTTGTTTTTAAAAACAGAGGTCATGCCTCCACCTCTTCCCGAGGGCGTCGGTGAACTGAAGAATGCACAGTCCGGAGGTAATAGCTCCGAAAAGGAAGAGGACTCACCAGGACGAATCCAAGTTTCAGTCAATAACAGAGCATCAAGCCGAGAGGAGAGGAAGAGGTCATTTAAGATGAAGGTTTTATTCACCAGCGATCTTGCGTTTAATAAAGCCATCCGAGAGATCGCCATCGTATCTCTGCTGGAAGCACGTCTTAGCTGGCTTAAATGCCTGAGCCGTACACCATCACTGGGTGACCCAATCCAAACACGAACAGGCAGAGAGACTACCGGAGAAACCAGACAGGCTTGTTTACCGACCGGACAGATCCAGCGATGGTTGAGCAGCCTGAAGGATGATGGATCCCGAGCAGATGGAAGTCGTATAATCCCCGTGGTGGTGAGGGAATTAGCTGCAGCTGATGCTTTAAGGTAAGCCTTTAAGCGAACCTGAAACCCACTCCGTTTGCCCCGCTTCCTATAGCGCTTCTGAGGCGGGGAGCAGAGAGGGGAACCGTATGAACCAGTAGAAGAGATGATACGTGGAAAGGTAGCATCTCCCAAATTCCAGCCTTGATCCAACCCAGCATAGGGGGGGAAACGAAGATTTAACAAAGTATCGCGGTCATAGGTGATTAATGCATAACCATCTGGGGGGCATAGTGCCAGAAAGATAACAAATAATAAACAAATATCAAGGAAAAGAGATCGACAACAGAGACGAGGACGGCCTGCCGCACACACTGGCGCCATCTTTACTCAGTCACCAACCAAATTGCATTTAACAATAGTTAAATACAATTTGGTTCATAAACACATAGTGAGTGAAAAAGGTGAGTTAGGTAGAAATACTGCATGGGGAGGCCTAATCCCACTGAACCTCAACTATCCAGGCCTAACTACATGCTTCATGACTCTTCTCTTTGGCTCTCGGAGGAGGTGGACCCATCTTTCACCCTCTCCCTCCCTTATCTTCCCTGCTGCTGCTTCTATGTCTTTGTCTAGTTTCGTCTAACTCTAACCCTCAAAGATTTCCTCAGTCTTGTTCTCTAAAACCTAAAGAATGGATTATTATGGATTTGATCAACTGGTCCCGTAACGAAATAAAGTTGGAGACCTGACGTGTTTGGTTCATCTCCAACGTTCCCCTCAGCCTTCACCCCGTCGACTGCAGCATAACATCCACACAGATAATAATATAACATAAATAAATCCAATAAAGCCTACAGAGCGCCAAAGCTGCTCTTCTTGGGGAAACAATGTGTTTGGCACAACAAAGCATTGAGACCTGAACTGCGCTCGTCACGACTGCCGAACAGAACACGTGATTAAAAGATCATGTGACAGCAACACACACAAATGCATGCTATTAATTCATTCAGGGGAACGTCACACAGCTAAAGTGTAGCCTTTCACTGCAAACACTGTGAACACAATGTTCACACATTCTCATCAAAGTAAAGAACACATAAGCGTGTGCAGAACAACAGATATAACAGACTATATCTGTGTGTGTGCACGATGGTGTTTGTTACCTGCAGAGGTGTTGGCTGCTGGTCCATTGGGGCGATGATGACCACCAGCAGGTGGTCAATACTCAGGTAGCCGAAAACATCGCACTGCGGCACTGAGATATGAGGCCGCAGGATCTGAAGGACATCGTGGACCGTCACCGGCTGCTTCTTGTTCAGCTGCATGCAGCGACACACAGCATTACATTCATGTTGCTGTCCAACTTTCATACAACAGGTGACACTTTAATGAGGGCAACAAATGCCCCCAGCACAGTACCACAGTAACTGTCTTTACTGGAAAACACTGACACAAATATAATGACAGCATTGAGCTTACTACAGAAATCGATGCATTTCTAGTAGTGCTGTCAGTGTTAATCTAGTTAAAATGACGTTAACGCCATAACCACATTAACGCAGCAAATCTCCCCTTCGTGGGGCTGCACAGCGCTAACGCGTCAACGCACTAACCGCGCTAACACGTTGACACTAATGGAGATTTGCTACGTTAATGCGGTTATGGCGTTAACGTCATTTTAACGAGATGACAGCAGTAGTTCATTTACATGAAAAAAAGACTTCACTCTGTCTGTCTGCCTGGATTTAAAAACCAAAGTGCTTAAAATGAAAGGTTACAGAACATGTTCAGCACCATGTTGTGTCAGTACAGAGCGTGATGCCACCAGATTGGTTGGCTGGGTCAGTACATCAGTTTATGTTAGCCAGCTACTGAGGGGGTCACGTTTGTGCCGCCCCCAGCTGCAACTATGAGTCCTATGTTGGTAACCTGTCCACTGTCACTGTGTTAAACAGTAAGTGGCTCTTTGTTGTTGGGTTAGCTTCACTGAAACAGGAAAATCTCCAGCTGTTAGCCGTAATGTTCAGGTTCGTGAAGCACTTTATAACACAAGAGACTGTGTGGTGACCGTTCCAGTGTAGTAACCTGTGCTTGGGAAAAGCACAGGTTACTACAGCCTCATCACACCACAACATTTATGATTTATGATCAGGACATCCATCAGCAGCTCCACATCACTGTCTCCCTCACTCACATTTGGGCTGTGCTCTTCCTCTGACATGAAGTAATCCAGGCAGGCATGGCTTCCTCTGAGTGTCTGGGTTTGATTTTTTCTACATATCGATCTATATTTTCTGGATGTTACGATTCCCAATCATGCTTTTATAGAAACGTTGTTTGTGGTGTGATGTGTAACCTGTTATGTTGTAAACTATTTTGATGTGCTTGGGAAAAGAAAGACAATTTTATAGAGTAACCTAGTGCTGATCACTCAGTACACCCTCAGCTTATTGACTGGTGTTTATGTACCAGCATCAGCTGATGACCTCTGTGTGACCTCTTCCACACGGCTGTAGCTGACCTACAGTGTAAACACCCTGAGACGTTTGTGATGATTGACTCTGACAACCTCCCAGCAGTCTGTAAAATGAATAAACCTCTGAGAACGCACAGGATGTATGCATGTTGATGTGTTCAAAGACTTCCTGTTTCTACCAAGTCTGTGAGGAGGTGGAGTCAGGATGCCAGCCAGACCCTGCAGCACTGCTTGGATGCGACAGACTGGGATGATCCATATGGGGAAGACATCAACAGCAGCACAGACTGCATCACTGACCATACACATTTCTGTGAGGATACATCCTCCCAACTAGGACTGTATGTCTGTTTTCCCAGTAAGAAACCCTGGATCACCGTTGACCTGAAGGCCAATGAAAAGACCTTCCTGGATGAACATTACTTCTACAGTCAGCAGATGCTCGCCCTCGGGCACCCTCTGCCGGCCTGGCTCTAGGGCGGGGCCTGGTAACCCTATCTCAGGCAGGGTGAATGGTTCCCATGGTGTTCTTCTGAATCACTCTTTGTCTGGTCTTTCAACCATTCACACTCACATTCGTACCTATGGGTACTTTAGATTTACCAGTTAACCTAACCCCACTAACTGCACTTCTTTGGACTGTGGAAGGAAGCCAGAGTACCCGGAGAACCCACGCCAACACAGTGAGAACATGCACTGTCTCCACACAGAAAGGCTGATGGTGGAACTGAACTCAGGTGAGGCTACAGTGCTGCACACTGCACCAATCTGTCCAACTCTGAGCCCCTAAAATGAAGGGACTGCGTTAGAAGAATGCTTTGGGTCCTCACAGTTTTAGGCAGTCCCACAGACTTAAAGCTGAAAGCTCTTCAACTGCACCTGAGTTGCTTCATTTCAAATTCATTGTGGTAATGTACACAACCAAAATAAAAAAAATATAAATTGTCTCTGTCCAAATATTTATGGGTTTGATGGTATAATTCAGCGGTCTCCAACCTTTTTTGCGCCACCGACCGGTTTATGCCCGACAATATTTTCACGGACCGGCCTTTAAGGTGTCACGGATAAATACAACAAAATAAAACTAGTACCGGTACCGAAAAAAAGAAGATTTATTCATAACACACGTGAAAAGACCCAGGAAAACCGAGTTAACGATAAAAACGATAACAAAATAACACTGAAAACCGATAAAAACCCTGAAAACCAGACATTTCACACCTGAGCCTCAACTCTCGCGGCCCAGTACCAAACGACTCATGGACCGGTACCGGTCCGAGGCCCGGGGGTTGGGGACCGCTGGTATAATATATACATCAAAATGTAGCCACCATCCTTCTCGTTCATCCAGGGTCAGTCCCATTAAGACAGGATTTACAGTTCTCCCATGAATGTCATAAGCACAGCCTCCTCCATCTCCCTTGCCCATAGAGGACAATGCTAGAGCGGCTCAGACAAAGTCTCACACAGCATCCCTGTGTGGGAATAACACATCACAAATTTTATAAGTAAATCTACCTCTAAAGGCGCTATTGAATTCTCACCAGGTGTGTTTAACAACCCATCCAATCCACAAACACGGAGAAATCCAATTAAGTGGAGTATTAATGAGAAATGACACAGACAAAAAGTACTGAACTAGCTTATTTGATCCACATGGGGAACATTTATTGTCCTCCAGTCTTCAGACCCTGAAGCTTTTGTGGGCCCCTTGTATGAACTCTCAACTTTAGCACTTTCCACAGATTCAGGTCAGGTGACCCTTCCAGCCCTTCCAGCAGCTTTAGCTTCCTTCCTTTGGCTGTTTGTTTGGGATCATTGTCTTGCTGCAGCAACGACCCTCTTTTCATCTTCATCATCTTGGCAGCAGATTTTTATCAAGAATGTGTTGGTACATTTTCCCATTCATCCTTCATTCAATTACATGAAGAATGCCAGTGGTGTATAGAGAAAAAACAGCTCGACACTATGATGTTCCCAGCACCAAATTTCAGTTTGGGTATGGTGTTTCTGGGGCCATATGCAGTACCCTTTCCCTCCAAACATGACGTGGCATCCAAAGAGTTCAATCTTGGTCTCATCTGACCAGACCATAGTCTCCCAGTACTTCACAGGCAAATTTCATCAAACTTTAAACGGACTTCAACATACTTTTTATTAAACAATGGCGTGTTGCATGGTGAGTGTGCATACAGGCGGTTGAGTGAATTGCTTATTGTTTTCTTTGAAACAGTTGTACCTGCTGATTCCAGGTCCTTCTGTAGCCCTCCACAAGTCGTCCTTGGCTCTTGCACAACCCTTTTGATCATTCTTGTTACTCCTCTACCTGAAATCTTAAGGGCAGCGCCTGGTTGTAGCCAGTTTATAGTGGATGCTTTGGGATTATGGTCCCAACAGTGCCCACTGGAACCTTCAGTAGTTCTTCTCTAAACAGTGCTTTCAGTATGTTTTGAAAAATAAGGATGTGAATATCTTGAGAGAGCTCACGGTTTTATCTATTATGAAATGTTTCTGGTGTACACCTCGGTAATGAGACAGCGTTTTATAGGCCATCAGCTGGGACTGAACCAGCTTCTATTAGTTTGCAGGACTGCTTTCTATTTACTGACTGCTTTCAGCTGGTGTCATAACTTTCCACGCCTTTTTGCACCTCCCTTTCTTCATTTTACATGTGTCATATCTCATTCTTGCACATAATTTCTGGACATGTATGTTTGATTTCTTTGAATGTGTGGATTGTACAGGTCGTTACAACACATCACCATGAAAACTGGTCAATACTGATTTTACCTGCTCTAGCTTTCCTACCCTACCTGTAAGTGAAACCTAACAACACTGATTAAAGAAAATAGTACTTTGAAACTCCCTTTGTCATCAGCATAAATCACTCATAAACATATCATACTGGACAGTGGATTTGTTACCTAAACAAACAAACAGCTGTGAACCGTCCATACCTTTGAGAACGTGTTCATTTGCTCTTTGCTCCAGAGGATCTGCAGGATGCTGGCACATATGGGACAACAGGCTCCTGGATAAAGTTCAGAGAACATATTATAATAAAATGCAACGTCTCTATGTGACACTATGCTACTTGTACTGACAGTTAAAAGTGTTTCAGACATTTTTAACCACTTTACCTCACATCCACAGTCAACTTAGAATCACCAGTTAACCTAAAATGCATGTCCTGGCCTGAGGGAGCTGCAGTCATCATGCAGGCACAGGGTGAACATGCGCTCTCCACACAGAAAGGCCCTGCTAGGAACCAGTCCTCACTACTGTACCACCGTACTGCCCATGACGCTACATAAATGTCATGTACACAGTGTAATTTTATCTGCTGGCTGACCCCAGTTAACCTTTTCATGTATGGTGCTACTCCACTCACCTGGTGGAGTGACAGGGTGGCAGCCTGGAGTGGACAGACTTGGACATGAAACCAAACTGCAGGCTGAGTCAGGGGCCACGTCAGAGACGGCTCCCACAGCTCTGCAGGGGGCCTCATAGTCCACAGCGACACGGTCAGAATAGGCGCCACACACCGTGTTGTAGGTTTCGCCATTATGGCCACAGACTTGTTTTGGCTTTCTGCAGCCTTCCTGAGGACAGAACACACCAGGCACTATTTACATTATGGGAAGTGTATTTGATTGTGTTCTTTTTGTACTATACATACATACAACCAAAAGCTATGTTTAAGGTACTGTTAGTCTGATAAAAAGCACTAGACAAAACTAAAATGTACCTTTGTTGTGTTTTTGAAATAATTTCAAATGGACAAAACTGTGAGTCATCTTCGATCAATCAACAAGAAGATTTTGCAAATTTAAAAAAGCAACAATGAAATAACTAAACTTCTTTTAGTTATGAGTAAAAAAGAAGAGAGTACAGAACAATACCAAAATAAAGAACATCAGTGATCTGAAAGGAAGAGAAAAAAGGCAGAAGAGAAGGTTTTGGAAACAAGCACAGAGAAACATAAGGAGAGAAAGTCCAGCAGGGTCTAAACACAACCACAGAGTACTCTAGGAATCGAGGGGTAGTAGGCAGCTACTTGCTGGTGAACTATTACGATGTAGAACTTGACATGTGCAAAAACAGAATTGTTATTAGGACTGGGCGATATATTGAGTTTTTAAATATATCAATATATTTTTATACGAGATATAAGATCTGACAATATCGTTTATATCGATATAGTCTATGTTACGTTATAATTATACTTGTGGAGCCGCAAGTTTGCCTCTCTTTCATCCACTTTTGTCTCTACGCAACGTTACTCGGCCTCTCTCCTTCACTGAACACAACGCCCCCTCCGCCATCACTTCACCTGCAGGCAACGACAGGATGGACATGGCAGCTATCAAAGAGGAGCTGGTCGGTAAAAAGAAAACATTTGGAGATTACTATTTTAGTGCTGGCAAATCTCTGTTAACGAGTTACCGCGTATCGCCCCGTGCGTGGGGCTGGACGGCGTTAACAAGCTAACCGGGCTAACCGGGCTAACGCATTGACACCTAAAATCCTTTCATTTTCTCAAAAATCGACAGTGTGCCTTATGTATGAATTCTGGTTGTGCTTACTGACCGCAAACCGATTTTATGTGGTACACAGCGCTCAGAAACCTTTCAAAAAATGTTTTGTTCCGACTTTGCTGAGCTACGAAGCCGCACTGCTTGATGGATTTGTTGCACCCTGGCCTAGGCAACTGGCGTGCAACACAGGAAAAATAGAAATAAGGGAAAAATGCCCCCATGCTCACCGCTCTTGAGGAGGGCGAGCCAACAAAAAAGACTAAACACTGGTCTCCAAAAAAATCCCAAAAAAACGAAAGTATTGACAACAAGACTTCCATCAAAGCAAAAATAGGCCATTTTAATTACTTTCAAAATAATGCAGGGAAACACATCACAGTCACGCCTAAAACAGTACACTGCCAACCCCGAATCGTAACAGTTCCCCCCACCCAAAAATCAAACATTTAAAACATGTAACCCCAACGAAAAATGTTTGATTCATGCCCAGCACATGCGGCACCGGCTGCTGTTCTGCAGGCGACGCTGATGGCTGGAGCGGTCCCTCGGACCCTCCAGCAAAGACGACGACGGCTGGAGCGGTCCCTCGGACCCTCCAGCGAAAACAGACGAAAACTGAAGCGGTCCTCGGACCCTCCAGGGAAGACAGACGGAGGCTGGAGCGGTCCCTCGGACCCTCCAGCGACGACAGACGAAACGGCTGAAGCGGTCCTCGGACCCTCCAGCGAAGACAGACTAGCAGCTGGAGCGGTCCTCAGACCCTCCAGCGATGACAGACGGAGACTGGAGCGGTCCCCCTCGGACCCTCCAGCGACGACAGACGAACAGCTGAAGCGGTCCTCGGACCCTCCAGCGAACACAGACGGAGGCTGGAGCGGTCCCCCTCGGACCCTCCAGCGACGACAAACGAACAGCTGAAGCGGTCCTCGGACCCTCCAGCGAACACAGATGGAGGCTGGAGCGGTCCCTCGGACCCTCCAGCGAAGGCGAATGAAGGCTGGAGCGGTCCCTCGGTCCCTCCAGCGGAACCCGGACCCTCCAGCGGATCCCGGGACCTCTCGCCCCCAAAGCGAGAATCATACGCCTAGACCGATCCCGGACCCTCCAGCGAATCCCGGACGAGCCCCCATAATGTTACACCCCGGCCTAGGCAACTGGCGTGCAACACAGGAAAAATAGAAATAAGGGAAAAATGCCCCCATGCTCACCGCTCTTGAGGAGGGCGAGCCAACAAAAAAGACTAACACGGGTCTCCAAAAAAATCCCAAAAAAACGAAAGTATTGACACAGACTTCCATCAAAGCAAAAATAGGCCATTTAATTACTTTCAAAATAATGCAGGGAAACACATCACAGTCACGCCTAAAACAGTACACTGCCAACCCCGAATCGTAACAGTTCCCCCCACCCCAAAAATCAAACATTTAAAACATGTAACCCCAACGAAAAATGTTTGATTCATGCCCAGCACATGCGGCACCGGCTGCTGTTCTGCAGGCGACGCTGATGGCTGGAGCGGTCCCTCGGACCCTCCAGCAAAGACGACGACGGCTGGAGCGGTCCCTCGGACCCTCCAGCGAAAACAGACGAAAACTGAAGCGGTCCTCGGACCCTCCAGGGAAGACAGACGGAGGCTGGAGCGGTCCCTCGGACCCTCCAGCGACGACAGACGAAACGGCTGAAGCGGTCCTCGGACCCTCCAGCGAAGACAGACTAGCAGCTGGAGCGGTCCTCAGACCTCCAGCGACGACAGACGGAGACGGAGCGGTCCCCCTCGGACCCTCCAGCGACGACAGACGAACAGCTGAAGCGGTCCTCGGACCCTCCAGCGAACACAGACGGAGGCTGGAGCGGGCCCCCTCGGACCCTCCAGCGACGACAAATGAACAGCTGAAGCGGTCCTCGGACCCTCCAGCGAACACAGATGGAGGCTGGAGCGGTCCCTCGGACCCTCCAGCGAAGGCGAATGAAGGCTGGAGCGGTCCCTCGGTCCCTCCAGCGGAACCCGGACCCTCCAGCGGATCCCGGGACCTCTCGCCCCCAAAGCGAGAATCATACGCCTAGACCGATCCCGGACCCTCCAGCGAATCCCGGACGAGCCCCCATAATGTTACACCCCGGCCTAGGCAACCGGCGTGCAACACAGGAAAAATAGAAATAAGGGAAAAATGCCCCCATGCTCACCGCTCTTGAGGAGGGCGAGCCAACAAAAAAGACTAACACGGGTCTCCAAAAAAATCCCAAAAAAACGAAAGTATTGACACAGACTTCCATCAAAGCAAAAATAGGCCATTTAATTACATCCAACACCAAACAAATACAACCGGGGGGAAGATCGACATGACAAACGGAAACACAGGGCTTAAATACCTAGAGGGAGCAATCAGGGAAATGGACAACAGGAGGAAAACACAGCTGGGGCAACTCAGAACTGACGAGACAGGGAAACGTAAACAGAACACACTGATATAAAACAGACTTTCAAAATAATGCAGGGAAACACATCACAGTCACGCCTAAAACAGTACACTGCCAACCCCGAATCGTAACAGATTGTTGGAGCATTACGGCTCCAACCTTGTCAACTCCATAATATGGATTTTGTGTTTATTTTTCTCCTTTGAAGAACCATATATTTTCCTCCCTCGTGATCTTCCAATAAAAATACGAAATTTTCTCAATAAATGTGTAATTTGCATGCTGCTAAATATGATTGTTTCTTACAAGATAAGATAAGATGACCTTTATTAGTCCCACAGGTGGGAAATTTGTTTCGTTATAGCAAAAGTGCAAAGTTATGTAGCAGAAATTAGAAAACACTGGAATGCAATAAAATAAAATACTATATACAATAGAATAAAATAGAATAATATATACAATAGAATAAAATAGAATACAAATGCTATATACAACTGAGTAAGAAAATACAAAAGTACAACTTTGTCAGAAAAAGAATTGCACTTATAGCAGTCTTATTGCACATGTGTGGATGTGTGTGTTTGATCAACTGCAAAAGTCTTTGTTGTGGAGTCTGACAGCAGTGGGGAGGAAAGACCTGCGAAATCTCTCCGTCCCACACCGTGGGTGCCGCAGCCACTGAAGGAGCTGCTCAGTGCTGTCACAGTCTGCTGCATGGGCTGGGAGATGTTGTCCAACAGTGATGACAGCTTAGCCACCATTCTCCTGTCACTCACCACCTCCACTGGGTCCAGAGGGCATCCTAGAACAGAGCTGGCCCTTCGGATCAGCCTGTTCACTCTCTTCCTGTCCCCAGCAGAGATGCTGCCGCCCCAGCAGACCACACCATAAAAGATAGCAGAGGCCACCACAGAGTCATAGAAGGTCTTCAGGAGTGGGCCCTCCACTCCAAATGACCTGAGTCTCCGCAGCAGGTACAGCCTGCTCTGCCCTTTCCTGTAGAGAACATATGAATTATGTTTATTGTTCAGATGAACACCGGGGTACCTGTAGCTGTCCACAGCCTCAGTGTCCATACCTTGGATGTTCAGTGGTTGCAGTGGAGGATGTTTGTGCCTGTGGAAGTCTACCACCAGCTCCTTGGCTTTACTAGTGTTGATCTGGAGGTAGTTCTGCTGGCACCAGTCCACAAAGTCTTGGGTCAGTTCTCTGTACTCCCTGTTGTCCCCATCAGTGATGAGGCCGACTATTGCAGAGTCATCAGAGAACTTCTGCAGGAAGCACTGGGTGGAGCTGTGGGAGAAGTCTGCAGTGTAGATGGTGAAGAGGAACGGAGCCAGAACCGTTCCCTGTGGGGCCCCCATACTGCAGACGACCCTGTCCGACACACAGCCCTGAGTCCTCACATACTGTGGTCGGTCGGTGAGGTAGTCCAGAATCCATGTAGTGAGGTGGTGGTCCACTCCAGAGTTCTCCAGCTTGTCCTTCAGAACCGAGGGAAGAATAGTGTTGAAGGCACTGGAGAAATCAAAGAACATGATTCTCACAGTGCTTCCAGCGGTCTCCAGGTGAGCGAGGGAACGATGTAGGAGGTGGATGACGGCATCATCCGCTCCAATGCCAGGCTGGTAGGCAAACTGAAGTGGGTCCAGTGATGAGCTCACAAGGCGCCGAAGCTGAGCCAGGAACATCCGCTCCAGGGTCTTCATCAGGTGGGATGTCAGAGCCACCGGCCTGTAGCTGTTGAGGTCCTTGGGGCGTGAAGTCTTTGGCACTGGTACAACACAGGAGGTTTTCCAGAGCTGTGGGACTCTTCCCAGCCTCAGGCTCAGGTTGAAGATGCGCTCCATCACACCACACAGTTGGTCCGCGCAGGACCTGACCACCCTTGAGCTGATGCCATCTGGACCCGCTGCCTTCTTGCCATTAATCCTCCTCAGTTCCCTCCTTACCTGGGTAGTTGAGAGAGGCAGGCTGGAGCCTTGTGTTGAGTGTGTATTGGATGCTGTTGTCGGGGGTGGGGAGGAGTGAGCAGGGTGAATAGAGGAGGTGTGAAGGGTCTGAGGTGTCAGAGGTGGAGCAGCAGCAGTGGGGGTGGGTGAGTCTGCAGCCGATGTTGGAGACTGCCTCATGGATGAATCAAATCTGTTGAAGAAATGATTCAGTTCATTTGCCCACCTCACATCCCTCCCAGGCAGAGAGTTCTGATGTTTGTGGCCTGAGATGGTTCTGAGGCCTCTCCAGACTTCACCAGCGTTGTTTTGCTGAAGCTGGTTCTCCGTCTTCTGCCTGTAGCTGTCCTTCCCATTCCTTATCAGTCCCCTCAGCTCTCTCTGCACCCTTTTCAACTCCTCTTTGTCTCTGGATTTGAAGGCCCTCCTCTTCTGCTTGAGGACGGCTTTAATTTCTGGGGTAATCCACGGTTTGTTGTTGGAGAAACACCGCACAGTCCTGGTGGGTGCGGTGTTATCCACACAGAAGTTTATATAGTCCGTAACGCATGTCACCAGGCTGTCGATGTCCTCTCCGTGGTCGTCACAGATCATCTCCCACACAGTCAACTCAAAACAATCCTTAAGAGCCTCCTCGCTCTCCTCCGACCATCTCTGTACTGTGTGGGTGGCTGGGCTCATACACAGGGACAAGGTGCAATAGGTTGTGATCAGATCTGCCCAGTGGAGGGAAAGGTGATGAACTGTATGCCTCTTCAGCATTGGCATACAGTAAGTCCAGTGTTTTATTGTCTCTGGTGGGGCAGGTCACATACTGGGTGAAGGTGGGCAGTGTGGAGTCCAATGAGGCATGATTGAAGTCCCCTGATATTATGAGAAGGACTCTCGGAGATTGTGTTTGCAGTCTGCTGACCACAGAGTGGAGAGAGTCACAGGCTGCATCCGCGCTGGCTGAGGGGCGGACATACGCTGTTATCGCAATAACATGGGAGAATTCCTGGGGCAGGTAGTACGGACGCATGCTAACGGCTAACAGCTCAATGTCTCTGCTGCAGAGTTGTTCTTTCACAGTGATGTGCCCGGGTTACACCATCTGTCCTTCACAAACACTGCCAGTCCCCCTCCTTTCCTCTTACCGCTGTCTCTCGTCCTGTCCGCCCGCAGAAGCTGGAATCCCGGTAGCATCACGCTCGTGTCTCATGCTAGTGGTGTTAGCCACGACTTATAGAGATTAAATACAAGCTTCTGAAAATATGTATGACTGTAACTCTAATAATAAAAAGCCAAAACAATCTAACTTTTAAATGTGGTATAATTAGTTTGAAAACATATGTGCATAAACAGTAGAACAGAGAAGCTGCTAATAGTCAAAATTGCTGAAACAACTTAATTTAAAATATATATTTTTGCATTTCTTTGTCTGATGGTGTTGACAAAAACCTTGCACTTCTCCAGCAAAAACATAAATTATTAAAAAATGTTACACCTGGGAGATTGCACCAAAACATGGTGAGACAGCCACAACTTTGTGTAACAATTATATGTAAATATGTTTTTGAAAAATCAAAAAATATATTTTAGAAAATTATAACCTGTTTTGTCCCTAATCTCAGGAATCACTGATATTACAAATTGCTATATAATTCAGATGGCTTACTTGACTCTGAACGCATAGTTTCCTTGATGGCCTGACCATCCCTTGTATTTCTGAAGATACAACAATTGCTTTGGAGAAGGATTTGGATCTGAATGATGTCTCTAATGCCATCACAAGCATGAAAGGACGTAAAACAGCTGGCCCAGATGGGCTCCCGATAGATATTTATAAACTATTTAAAGAGAAAATAATAGCCCCATTGGTAGATGTGTATTTGGAATCCTTTAAAACCGGGAGTCTCCCTGCTTCATTACGAAATGCTCTGATCACTCTTATTCTAAAGCCAGGCAAAGAGGTCCCTGAACGAGGTTCATACAGACCCATATCACTTTTAAATTCTGATGCAAAGATTATAGCAAACATTTTAGCAATGAGACTAGAAAGGATACTACCTGCCATTACACATACGGACCAAAATGGTTTTGTGCAAAGCCGACAGGGGTTTCACAATGTGAGGAGAGTTCTTAATATAATTCATGCCTGTGAAGAGTTCCCTGACAATGCAATCTTATCTCTCGATGCAGAAAAAGCATTTGACCAAGTGGAATGGCCCTATATGCTCGAGGTGCTTAAACGGTTTGGATTTGGTGAACATTTTTGTGGATGGGTCAAAATAATACTTGTTGATACTACTGCAATGATATCTACTAATAACTTCATCTCTCACCCTTTTGAATTGTTTCGAGGTACGAGACAAGGGTCACCAATTTCACCTTTTCGTTTTAGACATGGAACCACTGCCGATAGTGGTTAGATCACACACCTTAATTCACAGCATTAAGACCATGGATATTGAACACAAGATAGCAATGTATGCTGATGATACTATTTTGTTTCTATCACAGCTTGCAGAAACAATACCTGCTCTCTTGGAATTGATTAATCAACTTGGTACAATCTCGGGATTCAAGGTGAACAGAGAAAAATCATCAATTATGTTTTTAAATGGTAATGAGAGGAGAAAACCATTAGTATCCCACCCATTTGTGAATGCTGCATAAGGATTTCGATACTTGGGTATCAGAATAACTCCAACTATAAGCAAACTTAGTTCAACCAACTACGAACCCATGGTAGCAGAACTGGAGGAAGAGATCAACAGATGGACAACATGGCCTATATCTATACTGGGAAGAATAAACATAAAAAAGATGACCATATTACCCAAATTCCTATATGCTCTTCAATCAGTTCCACTAGCCCCGCCACCTTCTTTTTTCCCAAAAAACAGAAAGCTTCTCTCTAATTTTTTCTGGAACAACAGGAAGCCAAGACTTCGACTCTCTCTCCTCTACGTGCCCTATGGCAGGGCCACAATGTTTTGGTTTTCTAAATACGTTTTCTTGCTGTGGGTAGAAATTGAAAAAATGTCTGCAAAAGGTTTGGCGCTGGATAATTATTTATATTCGGCATCACTTAAGAATTTAAAGAAAAATACTACTAATCCCTTTGTAAAAAAATTCTATTGTGGTTTGGCACACAGTTCAACAAATACTGGATGATCCCATGGGGTTATCCTGTTTCTCCCCAATCTGGGGTAATGAGCTCTTTACCCCGGCACATAAGGACATGGGTTTTAAAATATGGTTGCGCAAGGGCATAGTGAAAATACAAGATGCATATAAGAATCATAATCTTATGCCATTAAGTGAGTTGAGGGCAAAGTTTGATGTACCTCAGAAACACTTCTTCAAATACCTACAACTTAGAAGCTTTATTCTGGCTCGATTGAATAATTCAACGCAACAGCCTTCATTTTCCATCCTAAAAAAGCTTGTTACAAAAAATTGTTTTAGTAAAAGACTAGTCACTCAGTTTTATAACATGTTGGTTGAGAAGCATAGAGACACCTCAGACAATAAGCGACAGGAGTGGATACAAGACTTACAAGAAGACATTTCACCCATCGAGTGGAGTGAAATATGTTTAAAGACACACACCCAAACCATCAACACCCAATTGAGAATGATTCAATTTAACTGGATAATGCGAACATATGTCTCCCCTGCAAAACTAAATAAATTTTATCCTAATATAGTGGACATATGTTATAAGTGTACTGATCACAAAGGTTCATTGTACCACTGTTTGTGGGAGTGTGAAAAGATTCAAAAGTTTTAGTGCTCAGTGTTAAAATATATTCCTCAGATCACCCTGTCCCATTAAGTCCTAACGTCTGTATTTTAGGCATTTATTCAGATGACTAATTTAGCTCAGACAGAAAGATGGTTGACCTTTGCTTACTCCAGGCCAAATGTTGCATTGCAATATGCTGGAAGAATGTTGGTGGCCCCTCTTTTGACCAATGGTTAAACAGTGTGTCATCAAGTTTAGTTCCTGAGAAACTGACCTATGTGGTTAGGAAAAGATCATCAGAAGTTTTTGACATTTGGAAAATGTTCCTGGAGCTATTAAAGACTGGGGATGTTGAGGAACTGGAGAGAGAATAATGTAATGAAAATATGCAACTAAATTTGGGAATGTATACAGTATAGACTATCCTGTACTTTTTTTTGTTTTTTATTTTATATTTTTTTTAATTTCCCTTAGTATTTTTTTTTTAAATTTGTTTTTTGAATGTCTTGCTTTCTTAGTGCTTTCTTACTGCCACATATTCAAGGTGTTTAAAGTGTTGGATGTTTATGAATACAAAATTCAATAAATATATGTTTAGAAAAAAAACAGTGAAATGTGGATTATTAAATATTAGGTCTCTCTCCTCCGAGTCTCTGTTAGTACATGACTTAATAATTGATCAACAAATGGATTTACTCTGCCTTACAGAACCTGGTTGCAGCAGGATGATTATGTTAGTTTAAATGAATCAACACTCCGAATCATAACAACTGTCAGAATAGGAGGAGTGGCAGCATTTTTCCACACCAGCCTATTAATCAACCAAAGACCCAGATAGACTTTAAATTCATTTGAAAGGCTGATGCTTAGCCTTGTTCACCCCAGCTGTCATTACAGTCGGCGTCTTTATGAAAGTGCAGACATGACAAAAGACACACTGTCAAAGAGTGCCAGAAATGATTGATAACTAATTATTCAATGCAGAGTGAGTGAAAAGAAACAGTTGGGCTGCAGTAGGCCTAGGCTGCTGGGGGCTCCCCATGATGCACTAAGAGGATTCAGGGTCACCTGATCCAGCCCTAACTATATGCTTTATCAAAAAGCAAAGTTTTAAACCTAATCTGAAAAGTAGAGATACTGTCTGTCTCCTGAATCCAAACAGTTCCACTTTTCAATGCCCTGTTTACGGTTTACAAACACCCCAGCGCTCTGAGACTGACCTGCTCAGTTGGGGTGATAGACTACTACCAGGTCTTTAAGATGAGATTCACAGGGAGCCAGTGAAGAGAAGCCAATATGGGAGAAATATGCTCCCTCTTTCTAGTCCCTGTCCACTTTTGTTGCAGCTGACTGAAGGTTTTTCAGGGTTTTTTATTTTATTTATTTATTATATTTGCTTGTGTTGAACCTTAGGTTGGGGCCTAACTGAGAGCATAAGTAAACCTTTACGGAAGTCCTTCTAATACTGAGAGGCTTTTAGCTTTAATAACACTGAAGACGTCACATGATTAAGTCTCCTGCTTGAAATAAAGTGACAAAAACAACAACAACAAACAACAGCAGATTCTGAACTCTTAGCTCAGCAATTTCCAGTTTCTCAAGGTGAGGACAATCCCCCTGAAAACTTCTGTCTGAACCTTTCTGTGGAACATACCTGGCAGCGGCCCATGTAGGCCAAGATTTTCCCAGCCTGGTGCAAATGGCACAGACTGCGGTGGTCGATGCCCTCAGTGTCGCAGGCTGGGTCCTCGCTGTTCTTGTCGCAGGTTGCCGCGTGCCCGATGCACTCATACTGCGGACAGTCCGACACGTCACTCAGACACACGCGATACTTTGGGATGCACCTGCCAAAGCACACATACACATATAGTACCACGACAAAGTATTTGCCCCTTGAGCGCCCCTGATTTCTTAGTCTGTTACATATTTGCCACACCTATATGTTACAGGTCATCAAAATAAATATAATTAGATTAAAGACGCAAGCTTTAATCACATATGGGCAGATTAGCCTGGATAACTCTTTCCCCTTAATAAATGAAATAATCATTTAAAATGTGCTTGTGCTAGTGTGACCACTAAGTCAAATGTATGCAAAAAATCATCACAACGGCAAATCCTTTATCACAGCACTGCATGTATATAACTCCATTCTGTTCTTTAAGGAACTATGTGTATGCAATTTCCAAAGCTGCAATAAAAAGAGAAAATGAACAGGAGCAAACCTTTTTCTTCTGAACACACAGAACCTTGCTCTATTACCATAGCAACGGAAAAGTCTTCAAGGCTGGGCGAATCATGTGTTACACACACCTGAGGTGGATCACTCACTGCATTGTTTACTCTGAGAAAGCAAAGAGCTTCAGCGCTCGCTCTGTGTGTGTGTGTGTGTGTGTGTGTGTGTGCGCTCATTTTAGTTTAACATTTATTACACCATTGTTGCACCAACACAATGTGAACCAAATCAAACTGAGCTATGAGCTGATGTATCACAATCAATGCTGTTTTGCAGTTCTTGTTGGTCTCAGCATCTTTTACAGATGCTTCACAAATACAGAATTTGATTTTAAATGTGCTGATCTTGTATTAGTAACAAAATGAAGAAGGATGCAGTTTTAAAATAGATTAATCAATAATAATTATAAAGTTATTTGCTCATAATTTGATTATTAGCTTAGATGAGACACATATCTACTGATAGCCAAGCTGATATCAGAAGGTTCCAGATATCACTCACGTAACTGAACCGGTCGCTCTCACCCTCCCTGGCAGCCACTCTGAACTGATCAGTTTTTCCGTGTTCAAGACTTCTCTCACTCCACTCGTTTCAGGTTATCCCTGGCTCCAGCAACATGATCCCAATATTGACCGGAGGAAAGATTACATCTCTGGGTGAGGAGATGATTGTCACACTAACTGCTTTGATTACTTGGTGATGCCATTCAGGTTGGAGAACAAATTGTTTGTAAAAGGGAAGAATTGTGAATTCCATGTGAAAACTGTCTCTTTCCTGGATTACATCATTGAGCAGGGGAATCTCAAGCCTGATCCGGTTAAAGTTCAAGAAGTATTTGACTGGCCCAAGCCTTCTAATTGAAAACAACTCCAGTGCTTCGTAGGATTCACTCATTTCTATCACTGTTTCATCCGGGACATTAGAAGAATTGCCTTGCCTCTCGCTCACTTGATTTCTCCCACAGTATTGTTTCAGTGGGACCAGTTAGCTCAGACTGCCTTTAACCACCTCAAGAAACCCTTCGTCTCTGCTCCTATCCTATCACTACTGGACCTAACACGCCAGTTCATCATGGAGGAGGATGCCTCCGACCCTGGGGTGGGAGCTGTGCGCTAGAAAGACCATGAAGGTAAGCTCCACCCCTGTGCTTACTACTGTTACTCCTGCAGAACAGAACTATGAAGTAGGGGACCTGGGAACTCCTAGCCGTAATGCTTGTCTTGCAGGAGTGGTGGCACTGGCTCGAAGGAACTTCAAAAACATCGTCTGGACCAATCATAAGAACCTGCCTATCTGCAGTCCGCCAATTGGCTAAACGCTCGACAAGCCACGTGGGCTCTGTTTTTCACCTGTTTCAACTTTTCCAACACTTACAGGCCTTGTTCACGCAACATAAAGCCCGACGGGCCCTCCCGGCAATTCTCGACCTCTGAAGACACTCCCAAGAATCCTGGATTCTCCCACGTACCTGCATCATGGGAGTGGTGACCTGGGAGATCAAATCAGCTGTTTGGGAGGCTCAGTGGTTGGAACCTCACCCTGTACCCGGCCCGCCAAGAGACTTTATGTTTCATCCTCTGTCCACTCCACTGGACAGATAATACCAAGTTCACCTGCCGTCCAGGGATTCACCAAACTATCTCCTTCCTTAACACCTCTTCTGGTGACCACCGCTGGCCAAGGACACAAGGTAGTATGTTTCTGCCAGCACTACCTCAAAACAAGTCAAAGAGCTCTCCCCCCCACTGGCCTGCTTCAACCTTTGCCAACCCCTGTACGACCGTGGTCACACATTGCCCTTGACTTCGTGACCGGTCTACCTCCCTATGCCAGGAACATGGTAATTTTGACTATCGTTGATTGCTTTTCTAAAGTGGCTCACTTTGTGGCCTTATCTAAACTCCCTACAGCTCTAGAAACAGCACAACTCTTCACGAACTACATCTTCCGGCTACATGGGATCCTTTGGACATCATCTTTGACCGTGGCTTCAGTCCCTTACATTCATCATCTGTGCAGGTTTTGCTGCCTATGGAGGGCCACCTGAGCCGCTCTCCTTCCAACCAAGGAACAGAACAAGCAGCTGGCAGACCGACATCGGACCCTTGACCTCCCCATTAGCCCAGCAGAGGGCTAGTAGAATCTAGTAGAATCTGGAAAGATTCTAGAAAACTGGCTCCCAACCCTCCTAACCCTGTTTCTGCCTGTCTGAAGTTACCTCGCAATATGCACATGCATGTTGTCTTCCAGCTCAAACCTTACTTCTCCAGTCCCATTGTGACTGGACCCTCGAGCGAGTGTGTCATGAGTGAGCGTCAGCATAGATTGCGAGTTGGACCTGTGGGTGACTGTCTTGGTGAAGAGCTTTTGGACGTATTTCCCTTTCCTCGATTCCCTAGAGCCCTTTCCCCTTAGCCACTGTATAAAGCACCAGGTGTCACTCTGTAAATAAATCCACTTTAATCGTAACCCTTCAGAGTCCTGCAGTTTGAGTCCTGCATTTGCAATATGTTTCAAAGTAATGTAAGGTACTGCATTACTTTCACGTTAAGTGTTCTGTGTAATGTGTGTAAAACATTATTTTTTTGAGTAATGACCCAACACTGATCACAACAAAGAGGGGAAATACCTCCTGTCACGGGCTGGGTCTGTGACCCAGTGTTTTGTGCTTTATTTTGTATTTTTGAGTCTTTTATGTTAAGGTTGTAATTACAAGTTCCTTTGTTATTCTTATTTAGGGTTTGGTTGAGTTTTGGTTCACCATTATTATTATCTGTCTCATGAGTTTTTGTGTTTTGTTTCTTGTCTAGGTTGTTATGTGTTTTAGGTCTGTGTGTTCCCTATTGTCAAGCTTCTGCTGTCATTTCTGCATCTCATGCTTCCTGTTTTATTTTGGAGGAGTCTACTGTGCTGTTGTCGTTGTATTTAGTTTCTCTTCCTAGTAGTATCATTAGGTTCATGTGTATCAGCTGTTTCCTTATGTGTTTTCACTTCCTGTTATCACCCCTTGTGTGTATTTAGTCTGTGTTTCTGTTCACTCATTGTCAGGTTGTCTGTTATACTCGTCAGTTTTCACAGTCAGTCATAGTTTGTTTCTAGTTTCATGTTTGCAGCTGCCTTCAGCCTGAATAAAGCCTCACTTTGTGTTGAAACCAGCTATACCTCTCTGCATCTGCTTTTGGGCCCGTTCAAAAAATACCCCAGCGCAGCCCACCGTGACAACCTCCAACATGCACAAACATTTGACCACACATCATGCAGTTAATTTGCATGAATGTAATGTCTTCTAGTGGTGAAGCCGACCTAAAGACCACCCAAATAGAACCAACAAGAGAATCGATAAGGAATTGAATTGATAAGTGATGTTGATAATGGAATCAGAATTCCAAAATTCTTATCAATTCCCATCCCTAGCTGGGACAAGGACAGAGAGCAAGTAAAATGTACTGAACCCACCTCTGGTTTCTCTGGCAGGGTTTGCTGGCACATGGTTTACTGAGGTGGCACGGGCCAAAGACAAACTGACTGTCCTTGAATCCCATACATCGAGCAACGCAGGCACTAGGATATGTCCGCCCATTAGAGGCACACACTGGAACAAAGCGGTCCTGGCAGCTACAGGGAAGACCTAGGGGAGGGCAGAGGGAGACAGAAACCACTATTTCACTGAGAAGCGTGACTTATATACAACCAAGAGTTAACAGAAAGCTAAAAGAAACAATCCGCTTTAAGGAAAATAACCTGCTAGGGTTGTATTCTAATCCATTATACTCTCCAAAGTAGAGGCAAACATCTCAGAATACTGGGGTTTGGTTCTGTCCATGCCTTGCTTTTTAACCCACCAGATGCAATTTTAGCAATCTAATCACAAACCCTTATCTCTTTAATTATTTTGGTGAAAAGTGAATTTAATTCATGTTGAAATAAGGCTACAACATTACAATACTTTCCAGAAGCACTGTATCACACATTTATTGGGAATATATAGTCCAGGTATACCTGATGAAGTTCAGATGGATATAAATGTTGTAATTTTATAAATGTACAAGCAGTAAGTGAGGCAGTTCATAGGAATTGTATTTAATTATTTTTATTGTCTTTTTTTCCTTCAAGCCGCATGATGCCCATTCAGGTGTGCAGGAATTTTTGTGGTGAAAAATAGTGAGAGGCCACAACAGTTATGAAGAGGCTTTTACCAGGCTGTAAACTGCAAACTTTTCAAGGCTAAAAAATTGGTATTTTAAACCTTTGTTTAGTTTTGTGCTTTGACATCAGCTTCCTGTAGAGCTCTGGATGTTACTGCGTGGAATATTCTTGGACAAGTGTGATTTTTCTTTTCTTTAACACTGAATTTGGGGATAATCCATCGTACATGTCTAACATGTTTTAATAACCAACAAAAGACACTTTTATATCTTATATTTAAAAAAATAATATTGCATTAACCTGCCTCTCTGTGAATCACTACCTTATCGTGGTGGAGGGGTTTGTGTGTCCCAGGGATCCCAGGGGCTATGTTGTCTAGGGGCTTTTGCCCCCTAGTAGGGTCTCCCATGGCAAATTGGCCCTGGGTGAGGGACCAGACAAATAGCGATTCAGAAGATCCTTATGAGAAAAACATTGAGGGAACAGTTTACCCTGCCCGGGATAGAGTTACCGGGGCCCCGCCCTGGAGCCAGGCCCAGGGAGGGTGCCCGAGGGCGAGCGTCTGGTGGCCGGGCCTTAGTCCATGGAGCCCGGCCGGGCACAACCCGAAAAGGGGACATGGGCCCATCCTCCTGCAGGCCCACCATAGGGGTCGGGTGCATTGGAGGCCCTGGCGGACTGATCCCCGGCTGCCAAGACTGGCAATTGGGACATGGAATGTCCCCTCTCTGGTGGGGAAGGAGCCTGAGTTAGTGCGTGAGGTTGAGAGCTACCGGCTAGATATAGTTGGGCTCACCTCTACGCATGGCTTGGGCTCTGGAACCAGTCTCCTGGAGAGGGGCTAGACTCTGTCTCAGTGTCAGGGTCCTGGGTCCCATGACCCAGCATGTTTAGTTCTTTGTGATTTTTGTATTATTGTACTTGTGTGAGTTATTCTATGGTTTCTAGTTTTGATCCCTTGCCCTTCATGTCTCTCTGTGTCCCCTCTGTTCTGTGTAAGTCTGTGTCTGCATGTTTGAGTTTCTCTCTGTGTCTTTTGGTTCATCGAGTCCTCTGTCTTACTGGTTATGTCTCTGTGTTTCTTAGTTTCTGTCTCCACCGTGTCAAGTTCGCGTCTCTGTGTCATACTTCCTGTTTTACTTTGAAGGTCCGTGTCGTATGTGAATGTGTTCAGTTTACGCTTCCTTGTCTCGTCAGTTCTTATTTCCCCCAGCTGTGCTCTCCTTCTGTGTCTCATTCCCCTCGTTACTTCCCAGTGTATTTAAACCCTGTGTTTCTCTGAGTCAGTGTCGCGTCGTCCCTCAAGCTGTGTGTTTCCTTGTGTGCCTCTCTGCAAAGTGTGCGTTTATATTTTCCCAGTTTAGTTTAGTATGCTCGTTTTCTGTGACCAGCAAATAAAGCTGTGATTTTGAGTTCATCCCCTGAGTCTGTGAGTCCTGCATTTTGGGTCCAACTCCTGCCTGCCGCACAGCGATTCATGACACTCAGTCTGGAGTTGCCCCTGGTGAGAGGCGGCGGGCTGGGGTGGGCATTCTAATATCCCCTCGGCTTGCTGCCGGTACGTTGGGGTTCTTCCCGGTGGATGAGAGGGTTTGTTCCCTGCGCCTTAGGGTCGAGGAACGGGTCCTGACTGTCATCTGCGCTTATGCGCCGAGTGGCAGTTCAGAGTACCCAGCCTACTAAGAGTCCCTGGGTGGGGTGCTGGAAGGTGCTCCACCTGGAGACTCTATTGTCCTTCTGGGAGACTTCAATGCTCACGTGGGTAACGACAGAGAGACCTGGAGGGGCGTGATTGGGAGGAACGGCCTCCCTGATATGAACCCAAGCGGTGTTTTGTTATTGGACTTCTGTGCAAATCACAGTTTGGCCATAACGAACACCATGTTCGAACATAAGAGTGTCCATAAGTGCACGTGGCACCAGGACGCTCTAGGCCGCAGGTCGATGATTGATTTTGTAATCGTATCACCAGACCTGCGACCATATGTTCTGGACACTCGGGTAAAGAGAGGGGCTGAGCTGTCAAGTGATCACCACCTGGTGGTGAGTTGGATCAGGTGGCGGAGGAGAACGCTGGACAGACCCGGTGCACCTAAACATGTAGTGAGGGTGTGCTGGGAACGTCTAGCAGAGGCCCCAGTCCGCGAGATCTTCAACGCACACCTCCGGCAGAGCTTCAACAGCATTCCGAGGGAAACTGGGGACATTGAGTCCGAATGGACCATGTTCAGCGTCTCCATTGCCGAAGCTGCTGCATTGAGCTGCGGCCGCAAGGTGGTTGGTGCCTGCCGTGGTGGTAATCCCCGAACCAAATGGTGGACACCAGAGGTGAAGGGAGCCACCAGGCTGAAGAAGGAGTCCTATCAGGCTTGGTTAGCCTGTGGGACTCCGGAGGCAGCCGACAGGTACCGACAGGCCAAGCGGAATGCGGCTCGGGCAGTGGCTGAAGCAAAAACTCGGGTGTGGGAGGAGTTCGGAGAGGCCATGGAAAAAGACTTTCGGACTGCCTCGAGAGATTCTGGCAAACCGTCAGGCGTCTCAGGAGGGGAAAGCGGTGCTCTACCTGCACTGTGTATAGTGCTGGCGGAGCGCTGCTGACGTCGACTGAGAAAATTGTCAGGCGGTGAAAGGAATACTTCGAGGACCTCCTTAATCCCACTGACACGTCTTCCGAGGAGGAAGCAGAGTCTGGGGATGAGGGGAATGACCTGCCAATTTCCGGAGGCGAGGTCACTGAGGCAGTTAAACAACTCCTTGGTGGCAGAGCCCTGGTGTTGATGAGGTCCGCCCCGATTTTCTGAAGGCTCTGGACGTTGTAGGGCTGTCCTGGTTGACATGCCTCTACAATGTTGCGTGGAGATCAGGGGCAGTACCCCTGGACTGGCAGACCGGGGTGGTGGTCCCCATCTTTAAGAAGGGGGACCGGAGGGTGTGTTCCAACTACAGGGGGATCACACTCCTCAGCCTCCCTGGGAAAGGCTATGCCAGGGTGCTGGAAAGGAGAGTTTGTCCGCTAGTCGAACCTCGGATACAGGAGGAACAATGTGGTTTTCGTCCTGGTCGCGGAACACTGGACCAGCTCTTTATCCTCTCAAGGATACATGAGGGTGCATGGGAGTTTGCCAAACCAGTCTACATGTGTTTTGTGGACTTGGAGAAGGCATTCGACCGTGTCCCTCGGGGTGTCCTGTGGGAGGTGCTGCAGGAGTATGGGGTGTCTGGCCCATTGCTACGGGCCATTCGATCCCTATACAACCGTTGCATGAGAATGGTTCGCATTGCCGGCAATAAGTCGGACTCGTTTCCGGTGGGTGATGGGCTCCGCCAGGGCTGCCCTTTGTCTCTGGTTCTGTTCATAATTTTTATGGACAGGATTTCTAGGCGCAGCCAAGTGGCGGAGGGCTTTCAGTTCGGTGGCCTCAGAATCTCATCTTTCCCTTAGAGATAGGGTGAGAAGTTCAGCCATCCGGGAGTGGCTCAGAGTAGAGCCGCTGCTCCTCCACATCGAAAGGAGCCAGCTGAGGTGGTTCGGGCATCTGACAAGGATGCCTCCTGGGTGCCTCCTGGGTGAGGTGTTCCGGGCATGTCCCACCGGGAGGAGGCCCCGGGGCAGACCCAGGACACGCTGGAGAGATTATATCTCTCGGCTGTCCTGGGAACACCTTGGTGTTCCCACGGATAAGCTGGAGGAGGTGGCTGGGGAGAGGGAGGTCTGGGCTTCTCTGCTTAGGCTGCTGCCCCCCCCGACCCGGCCCCGGATAAAGCGGATGAAGATGGATGGATGGATGGATTAACCTGTAGTTCATTATCAGAAATGTCCAAATTCTATTGAAACACTAACCAGTAAAGTGTCGATGACTGTCATCTGTGTATCCAGAGCTGAGACACTCTTTAGTGGAGCAGACGGTCTCACCAGCGAAGCAGTAACAGTTGTGGCAGTCGGTCTTGAAAGACGTCCCATGGCCTGTCGGTAACACATATCGACCAAAAACATGTTATAAAGTTGCTGAACTGAATGTGCAAGATTCATCGCTCGGATTTCACAGTGTAACCACAACCAGGAGTTCAGTTACATTAATAGTGTATCTGTAGTACCCATTGCTACCAGTGACACTTGGAATAAGTCAATAGCACTCACCAACTCATCACTGTGCTCAGACCGTAGACTGAAGTGCATTATTGTAACCTTATGTTTTCATTCTAACGCGTTCAACACTGAACTTTGTATAGGTTAGTAACATTAAATGGTAAATGGCCTGTATTTATGTAGCGCTTTACTAGTCCCTAAGGACCCCAAAGCGCTTTACATATCCAGTCATCCACCCATTCACACACACATTCACACACTGGTGATGGCAGCTACATTGTAGCCACAGCCACCCTGGGGCGCACTGACAGACATGAATGACAATTAACACTGCTAATTAGTAGTAAGCAGACGTGGAAAGTAACTAAGTACAAATACTTCATTACTGTACTTTAGCAGAATTTTCAGGTATGTGTACTTCACTTCAGTAGTTCTGATAACTTTGTACTTTTACTTCCTAAATTTTCAAACAAATATCTGTACTTTCTAGTCCTTACATTTTCAAAACAGGCTGGTTACCTTAGGTTTAGTGAATTCTAAGTTATTATTTCGTCGCTGTGGGCCTTCATACATCGAACCGATTTGAGCCTAAACACCAGGGGATGTTGCATGAAAAGAGATGACATGTGCCAAAGCCAGGGGTTAAAGTGGCAGTGTAGCTAGCCCTACAGAAGGCAAGCATAAAGTGACTGATGCTTTTTAAGTAGCAGGTCATTTCAAATGCAGCCTTTCTATCAGCAAACACACAAACTGTTTGTGTTGTCTTCACAAAGAGAGAGAAGAATGAGGGCTAACTTCACTCAGAGATGAAGAAAGATAGGGTTAGCTTTAAAGGGCTGCTCAGCGGTATTCGATAAACTATAAATGCAAAGATTGCATGTAAGCCCTTATTTTTAAATGAGATATTGGGTCTGTACATGTGACACTGATTTGTTTTGTTTCACAATATGAAAAAACTCAAACTGAGGCAGACTAACTGTGTTATTTAAAGGCTGCATGAACATCCTCTGCAGGTTAGTGTCAGATAAACAGGTTAGTTTGCTGCACTGTGATGGGTTCAAATTAAAGAACAGTGGCAGTGGGTTCATGGTCACAGCTAGCGTACATCATGTGCAGCAGAGATTCATATACATTTTAGCTGATGATGCTGATATTCATTCACTGAATTCCACCTTCATACCAACTTTATATGAACTAGAAAAAAGACAGGATAAACAGTGTACTGTGAGTGTACTGTGACCAGGTGTGCCATGGAAGACTATCTGGGTCCACCTGATTAGATTAGTAAGCGATTGGCATGAGTCACGGGAGGACAGTACACAGCAATAGATAAATATGTGAAAAAGTAGTCAGTCTGACCTTGGTCCTGGAGAAAACTCCGAGCTAGATGAAGGCCCTAGCATGAGCAGTGGTCAGGAGAAAGCACAAAAGGTACACTGGGGACAAACTGAGCCAATTCTGCTCTGCCTGTTATGCAGGGAAATCTTATCAATGTCCTTTTTGTGATATTTTTGTTTGGTGGTGTGCCGTGGGATTTTTGTAATGTGAAATATCTACCGTGGCTCCAAAAGGTTGGAAAACACTGGCGTAGAGGATGAACTCGTGAACCATCTGCTTACACCTTGTTGAATTCAGGTGTGTACATCCACAGAGAGCAGTGACGCTCCGAGCAGATGATCACAGCCTGTACACTAAGAAAATCTACTGGAGCTCTTAATAAAAATGATTGTGAGTTATGATTCTTTCCCCACACTGAGCCACAACAACTGATTTTAGGATTCCCCACCTGGTGAATTTAATTTTCCTTCTCTTTCTTCTGATTTAAGCAGAATCATTACGATAACACTGTGAGGCTCAGTTAGCTTCAAATGTCCTCCAAAGCTTATCTTTTGCTTTCTTACACTGAGTATATTTCAGAGTCTGTACTTTTTTACTTTTACTTGAGTAAAGAAGTTGAATGAGTACTTCAACTTTTACTGGAGTAATTTTTAACACTAGTATCTAGTGTTAAATCTAGTATCTAGTATCTAGTGCTTTTGGGAAGTCTGACCACAACGCCATCTTTCTCATTTCCCAGTATAAACAAAACATACGGAGGGAAGACGTGACCACGAGGGAGGTAAAACGGTGGACTGCCCAATCAGAAGCTACGCTACAGGACGCACTCAACGACGTCGACTGGGACATGTTCAGAGCATGCGCAGTCGACATCAACGAGTTTACGGAAGTAGCAGTATGCTTCGTCAATATGCTACCGGAGGAGATTATCCCCACTGCGAGAGTCACCACATTCCCAAACCATAAACCGTGGATGGACAGATCGATCCGCACTGCAGTAAACGCCAGGACCGCCTCCTACAACGCGGGTCTCGCCACTGGTGATATGAGCGCCTACAAAGCGGCCTCATACGGCGTGCGGCGCGCGGTGAGAGATGCCAAACGCCGGTACCGGGAACATGTGGAGTCCCGCTTCCACCAGGGCGACACACGGAGTATGTGGCACGGACTACGCACCATTACGGACTACAAAGCCAGGGACACTGCGCCGATCAACGCCGACTCTGCATTCACCAACGAGCTGAATCAGTTCTACGCCCGTTTCGAGGTTAGCCAGGCGGCTAATGCTATCTACCGCCTGACTACCGAGGACAGTGACGTCATCAGCGAGAGACCGGTGACCAGCATCGCGGAGCATGACGTCCGAGCGGCATTGAGGAGAGTGAACACAAGGAAAGCGGCGGGGCCAGACGGCATCACCGGCCGTCTGCTGCGCTGCTGTGCTGACCAGCTAGCAGGTGCGTTCACTTACATCTTCAACGAGTCCCTGGCGAAGTCTGTGGTCCCCACATGCTTCAAAAGATCCACCATCATCCCTGTGCCCAAGAACAGCAAACCCTCATCCCTGAACGATTACCGGCCAGTTGCACTGACCTCGGTAGTAATGAAGGTGTTTGAGAGGCTGCTCAAGAACATCATCTCCTCCTCCATCCCAGACACCACAGATCCGCTGCAGTTCGCCTACAGATCCAACAGATCCACAGAGGATGCCATCGCCCACGTCCTACACACCACTCTCAGCCACGTGGACAAGAAACAGGGTAACTATGTGAGAATGCTGTTTGTTGATTACAGTTCAGCGTTTAACACAATAGTGCCCTGCAGACTGTTCACAAAGCTCAGGGATCTGGGACTTAACAGCCATCTATGTGCATGGGTGTTGGACTTCCTCACTGGCAGAACTCAGGTGGTGAGGGTGGGTAGATGTGTCTCTAACAGCATCACCATCAACACAGGAGCACCTCAGGGATGTGTCCTCTCGCCACTGCTCTACTCCCTCTACACTTCAGACTGTGTGGCCACCCATGGCTCCAACACCATTGTGAAGTTTGCTGATGACACAGTGGTTTTGGGTGCCATCTCCAACAACGATGAGACGGCCTACATGGATGAAGTGAAGAATCTGGCATCATGGTGCCAGGACAACCACCTCCAGCTGAACGTCGGCAAGACCAAGGAGCTAGTGGTGGACTTCAGAAGGGGTCACCACAGAGACTACAAGCCCATTATCATCAATGGAGCTCCAGTGGAGAGGGTGCAGTCCTTCAAGTATCTTGGTGTCCACATCTCCTCAGACCTGACATGGGCTGCCCACATTCAGGTCCAGACCAAAAAGGCTAGGCAGCGCCTGTATCACCTACGACAACTGAGGAAGTTCAGGGTCTCTCCAAAGATCCTCAGGATTTTCTATACAGGCGCTGTGGAGAGCATCCTCACACAGAACATGACATCGTGGTTTGGGAACAGCTGTGTGAAGGACCAAAAAGCTCTCCAGAGAGTGATCCGTACAGCAGAACGCTGCTGCAGGATTGCTCTCCCCCCGCTTCAGGACACCTACACCAGGAGATGCCGGACTAGAGCAGCGCAGATACTGAAGGACCCGTCCCATCCTGGCAACAAACTGTTCCAACTTCTGCAATCTGGTAGAAGGTTCCACATCATCCGGGCAAGGACAGAGAGACTCAAGAGGAGCTTCTATCCCCAAGCCATCCGGGCCCTAAACACACACACCTGCCCTCTCACATCATCTATAATTGACTGAGTCAGGACTCTTCCAGACACTCTAAACCCAGGCACAATGTACATTTCAAATTCCTTTAATTTTAAATTAACATTTTTTCCTCGACATTTTTGCACATGTCGAGGAGCGTGTCAGGCTACATTTCACTGTGTGTTATACTTGTATAACTATGCATGTGACAAATAAAGAACCTTGAACCTATACTTCTACTTAAGTACAGAATATCCATACCTTTCCCAACTGTTAGTAAGTAATGTTACTGGGCCTGTGGAGGCAGTGGAGCTGCCAGAGACCAGCCGTAGTGAGACAGCTCCTTACACAACAGAACCAGCTTTGACCCTGATCAGATTTGCACCCTTTCTTTTAGATCCACTGTAGCCATGGAGGCAGTGGAAAGTAAAGATCTTGGCTCTATCAAAGGGATAGCAGCTACCCACTGGTACAGATACAAGGATTACTCCTAAGTCACAATCAAAACTCAAGAAGGAGAAGCCTTCACTGTTCACATCATCTCAGTGGATAGAAACACAAAGTTCATCGGGGTAGATACAAAGACTTTTGTTTTAGAACGTGCTCTGTGCACTGCAGAGGTTGGAAGCCTCAACACTGACGTTTACTGGAAACCTACACACAAAGACAAGTGTCTACTGTTTGACTACCACCAGGATCAGGACCCTGCAACTGCAGGAAGAAAACATTCCCTCTAAGGCAGAAGGGAAAGAAAAGGAACATGCTCTTAAAACATGTGGTTATCTTAACTTGGATAAACACAAAGAAACTCAGAGTTTTTCCTCAGCACATCCCATTGCACTTCAGACTCCCTCCCAGTTAAAAACTGGTTTTTCTCAAACTCCCAAACACAAGCTAAGCAGCAAACTGTAATCTGTGTGTGGCAGGGGTGTGGTCTTTAGCTGTGCTGCAGTGGGACGGTGGTGCAGTGGGTTCAAAGGGCAGTGCCATGGAGGGTGAGGGCCAGGTGGAGGTAGTCAGGCTGATGATCTCTCTTCCCTTTTTAGTGTCACCGGGAACGGAGACAAGAGAGAATTGTGGGTTCAGCTGAAAAGCTGACCATGTCAGAGATGTTTGGTGGTGAACCATTCTGTGTGTGTGCGCCTAAATAAAAGTGGCATAACAGCCAATTAATGCCGTGTTGGGATCGAACCATTCACAGTGGTGCCCAAACCCAGGCTCGATGTCCAGCCCTTAGTCCACGCAGCTGCTTCAGCTGCTGGCTCAAATGCTGACGCACCGTGAGCAGGCAGACGCAGGTGTTGGAGAGGCTGGATGGAGCCACCCCGATGCACCGGATGGTGGAGGGCAACAACCTGCAGGTCTTTTTGGAGACCTTCCAGGCCACAGCAGAGGCATGTCAGTGGCTTGCCACTGAGTGGGCGCTGTGGCTGCTTCCACTGCTGTCTGGAGGTCTCCCACGGTGTCTCTGAGCCTACCACCAACGTACCGAGGTAGCTTTAGGGAAATTCACAGCGCTGTGCTGGATCGTTTGGGCCTCTCCTCGAAGTATCATTAGCTGCAGTTCTGGGCCAGTCAGATGATGGGGAGGACTGTGGAGGGGTTGCCAGGGGATACGCCACGATGAGAGTGGAGATTGCAGTCACGCTAGCAGAGGAGCACCTGGCCATGGGGGCAGAGGGAGCATGGAGTAGCAGCTCGCCAGCCACCAGCACTGCAAAGGATGCTGACATGAGTGGCGACAGACACACACACACATCCATTCTTTGTCACACTATGGGTTGGCAATAATGACTATGAAGTCAACATTGGCAGGGGAAGAGCCACACAGTTATATCACCTCAACCTCCTTAGAGGATGGCGAGAGGCTGAAATCACTTCTCCAATGAGCCTGGTGAAGGACAGAGATGAATTGACCTGAACATAAACAGCAAATTGTTCAGAAGGAATTGGCAGAGATACTGAAAATGGGAGTAATAGAAGAGTCACACAGAGCTTGGTGTAGCCCCATAGTTCTGGTCTTGAAGAAAGGTGGGTCTATATGGTTCTGTGTCATCTACCTACAAGGTGGACCAGGTGTCACGGTTTGATGCCTACCCCATGCCCCGGCTTGATGAACTCCTCTACTGGTTAGGCACCACTCAATTTTTTACGACACTGGATTTAACCAAGGGCTATTGGCAGATTCCCCTGTCTGCAGAGTCCAAGGAAAATCATTCTCCACTCTGCACGGTTTGTACCAATTTGTCTCTCTTCCACTTGGCTTGTTCAGAGCCCCTGCCACTGTCCAGTGCCTCATGGACCAGGTGCTGGCGCCGCCTGCACCTGGTCACATCTGCTGCATATCCTGCTGCCTACCGGGCTGATGTGATCATCCACAGGAACACCTGGGCAGAGCATGTGCAGAGGGTGGGCACGGTCCTGCATTCCCTGAGGCAGGCAGGGCTCACGGCCAACCCAAAGAAGTGCGCAGTTGGACTGAAGGAGGTACAGTATCTGAGGTACCACTGGGGAGGAAGGCAGGCGCATCCACAGGCGGAGAAGACAGCCACCATTGGATCCTGCCCGTGCCCCAAGACCAAAAAGGAGGTGAGGTGGTTTCTGGGGCTGGCTGGGTACTATCGCCGGTTCGTGTCCGTGTTTGTGTCCGAGATCTGGCTCAGCGGTGCGTTTGTGCCGTTGAAAAAGGCTCTCTGTGGGGAGCTGCTGCTCAACACACTTAACTTTTGCCTCACTTTCATCCTGCAGACAGATGCCTCAAACAGAGGGCTCCGGCCAGATGCGGCCCAAGCCTCAGTCGGGCAGTGGGTCAGTGTGGCAGGGGTGTGGCCTTTGGCTCTGCTGCAGTGTAGGAGGGGTGGGAGGCTGAGGTCCAGGTGGAGGCAGTCAGACTGATGAACTCTCTTCCCTTTTTAGTGTCGCCAGAGATTGGAGACAATAAAGAAGTGTGGGGTCAGCTGAAAAGCTGACCATGCCAGAGATATTTGGTCGAACCATTTTGTGCAAGAGTGTGTGTGTCTGAATTAAATGAAAACAGCCAATTAACGCCATGCCAGGTCTGAATCGTTCACACCATGCAGTGCAGCAAAGAATGCTCAGACCTCTACAATGGAGAAACCAAACAGCTGCTCCATAAACGTATGGCAGAACATAGAAGAGCCACCTCTGACAGGACAAGAGTCAGCTGTACATCTGCACTTATCAGATACAGGCAAGGATGCTAATGTTCACATTTTGGACCAGATGGTTTAAAAGAGGAGAAAGAGGCCATCTATGTTGTTGTAAGCCACCTCCTCTGTTGAACGACAGTCACTGAGGTGGGTGGCTGACAGTTGGTGTCATTACCCACCCTTCTGTGGGTAATGACACCAACTGTCAGCCACCTACGGTGCAGTCTTCAGATCCCTTCATCAGGCCTCCAGCTCACCTTGAAAGAGTTTGCAGCCAAGTATGAGGAGGCAGGAATGAGAATTAGCAATGCATCAAGATAATTACTGTTGAGCTTCTTAAAATTGGGAGATATGTAATAGAAATGGCAGTAATTACTTCACAGTTAATGCAGTACTTCTGCTAAATCCCATGAATGAAAGGTGAAAGCCTGCACTTCAAAAACATCTGGATTGTTTGATTTAAAATCTTCTTTCCTCGTATGCAGCGGCAAAATTACTAAAAGAATTGCTTCATTGTCCAAATGCTTACAAACTAACTGTATACTATAAGAATTGTATGTCTTTAAGAGTCCTACTCTTCCTCTGTCCTCCTACGATGCAGGGCTTGCTGGTGTCCATGCAGGGCATCTCCACACAGTTCTCCAGTCGCCCACTGGGACCACAGCTGCACACCTCGAAGCAAACCGTAGGATCAGTGCGCGTAGGCACTTGGATACGAGCATCCTGTTGCACCAAGAACTCAGAGGCTTCACCCATTTTGCAGCCTGAAAACATAAAAACAGACTTCAGCCTCTTGAATGTGAATAATGTGAAGCTGCAGAAACGGACTGTAGTTTGTCTTACCTGGCACACAGAGGTATGGCTGACAGTTTAGCTCATCAAGGCAGCCCTTCCTGTTCACCTGGCATATGTGGTTGCTTGGACAGGGGTTAGGATTGCATGGATGGATAACCTCCTCAACAGTGTTGCTGCCTAGGGAGCTGGGTGCTTAATGGTGTGTGGGAAAGGAAAGTACCATTAATGCTTTCTGTTTTTAAGAATGTGAATATGTGTTTTCAAAAGAAAAGTCTCATCAGGAGAAAAGAGACCTAATGCAAATCTACTATGAATTCTAATACAGTACGTAGCATATAGAGGCTCGATATGCAGCCCTTAGTCCTATGTAATGGAAAGACCAAGACAGACTTTTAATTCATTTGAAAGCCTGATGCTTAACATTGTCCACCCCAGCTGTGAAACTCAGAAACCAGTCTTACTTGTTATCATCTATCGTCCACCTGGGCCTTACACAGAGTTTCTGTCTGATTTCTCAGACTTTATATCTAATTTAGTTCTGAGCTCAGATAAAATAATTATTGTGGGTGATTTTAACATCCATGTAGATGCTAAAAATGACAGCCTCAACATGGCATTTAATCTGTTATTAGACTCAATTGGTTTCTCTCAAAATGTAAAAGAACCCACCCACCACTTTAATCACACTCTAGATCTTGTTTTAACATATGGCATAGAAACTGAACATTTCACAGTGTTTCCTGAAAACCCTCTCCTGTCTGATCATTTCCTGATAACATTTACATTTACAATAATTGATTACACAGCGGTGAAGAGTAGACTTTATCAAAGTAGATGTCTTTCTGAAAGTGCTGTAACTAAGTTTAAGAATATAATCCACCCACTGTTATCATCTTCAATGCCCTGTACCAACACAGAGCAGAGCAGCTATCTGAACGCTACCCCAACAGAGGTCGATTATCTTGTTAATAATTTCACCTCCTCACTACGTACGACTCTGGATACTGTAGCTCCTGTGAAAACTAAGGTCTCTAATCAGAAGTACCTGACTCCGTGGTATAATTCTCAAACACGTAGCCTAAAGCAGATGACTCGTAATCTGGAGAAGAAATGGCGTGTCACAAATCTAGAGGATCATCATTTAGCCTGGAGAAATAGTTTGCTGCTTTATAAGAAAGCCCTCCGCAAAGCCAGAACATCTTACTATTCATCACTGATTGAAGTAAATAAGAACAACCCCAGGTTTCTCTTCAGCACTGTAGCCAGGCTGACAAACAGTCAGAGCTCTGTTGAGCCAACCATCCCTTTAACGTTAACTAGTAATGACTTCATGAACTTCTTCACAAATAAAATTTTTATCATTAGAGAAAAAATTACCAATAATCATCCCACAGATGTAATATTATCTACAGCTACTCTTAGTACCATTGATGTTAAGTTAGACTCTTTTTCTCTAATTGATCTTTCTGAGTTAACTTCAATAATTACTTCCTCCAAGCCATCAACGTGTCTTTTAGACCCCATTCCTACAAAACTGCTCAAAGAAGTCCTGCCATTAATTAATGCTTCGATCTTAAATAAACCTATCTCTAATAATCAGCTATGTACCAAAGGCCTTCAAGCTGGCTGTAGTTAAACCTTTACTCAAAAAGCCATCTCTAGACCCAGCAGTCTTAGCTAATTATAGGCCAATCTCCAACCTTCCTTTATATCAAACATCCTTGAAAGAGTAGTTGTCAAACAGCTAACAGATCATCTGCAGAGGTTTATTTGAAGAGTTTCAGTCAGGTTTCAGAGCTCATCACAGCACAGAAACAGCTTTAGTGAAGGTTACAAATGATCTTCTTATGGCCTCTGACAGTGGACTCATCTCTGTGCTTGTCCTGCTAGACCTCAGTGCAGCGTTCGATACTGTCGACCATAATATCCTATTAGAGCGATTAGAACATGCTGTAGGTATTACAGGTACTGTGCTGCAGTGGTTTGTATCATATCTATCTAATAGACTCCAGTTTGTGCATGTAAATGGAGAGTCCTCTTCACACACTGAGGTTAATTATGGAGTTCCACAGGGTTCAGTGCTAGGACCAATTCTGTTTACATTATACATGCTTCCCTTATGCAGCATCATTAGAAGACATAGCATACATTTACACTGCTATGCAGATGACACCCAGCTCTATCTGTCCATGAATCCAGATGACACACACCAATGAGTTAAACTGCAGGAATGTCTTAAAGACATAAAGACCTGGATGGCCGCTAACTTTCTGCTTCTTAATTCAGATAAAACTGAGGTTATTGTACTCGGCCCTGAAAATCTTAGAATTATGGTATCTAACCAGATTCTTACTCTGGATGGCATTACCTTGGCCTCCAGTAACGCGGTGAGGAACCTTGGAGTCATTTTTGACCAGGACATGTCCTTCAACGCACATATTAAACAAATATGTAAGACTGCTTTCTTCCATTTGTGCAACATCTCTAAAGTTAGAAATATCCTGTCTCAGAGTGACGCTGAAAAACTAGTTCATGCATTTATTACTTCCAGACTGGACGACTGTAATTCATTATTATCAGGATGTCCAAAAAACTCACTGAAAAGCCTTCAGCTAATCCAAAATGCTGCAGCAAGAGTCCTGACAGGGACTAGAAAGAGAGAGCAGATTTCTCCTGTTTTGGCTTCCCTTCATTGGCTTCCTGTTAAATCCAGAATTGAATTCAAAATCCTGCTCCTCACATACAAGGTCTTAAACAATCAGGCCCCATCTTATCTTAATGACCTTGTAGTACCATATCACCCTATTAGAGCACTTCGCTCTCGCTCTGCAGGCCTACTTGTTGTTCCTAGAGTATTTAAAAGTAGAATGGGAGGCAGAGCCTTCAGTTTTCAGGCCCCTCTTCTGTGGAACCAGCTTCCAGTTTGGATTTGGGAGACAGACACTATCTCTACTTTTAAGATTAGGCTTAAAACTTTCCTTTTTGGTGAAGCATATAGTTAGGGCTGGACCAGGTGACCCTGAATCCTCCCTTAGTTATGCTGCAATAGACATAGGCATCCGGGGGATTCCCATGATGCATTGAGTTTTTCCTTTCCAGTCACCTTTCTCACTCACTATGTGTTAACAGACCTCTCTGCATTGAATCATATCTGTTATTAACCTCTGTCTCTCTTCCACAGCATGTCTTTTATCCTGTCTTCCTTCTCTCACCCCAACCAATCGCAGCAGATGGCCCCGCCCCTCCCTGAGCCTGGTTCTGCCGGAGGTTTCTTCCTGTTAAAAGGGAGTTTTTCCTTCCCACTGTTGCCAAAGTGCTGCTCATAGGGGGTCATATGATTGTTGGGTTTCTCTGTATCTATGAAGCGCCTTGAGGCGACTTATGTTGTGATTTGGCGCTATATAAATAAAATTGAATTGAATTGAATTGAATTGAATTGAATTGAATTGAAAGACAGTTCCAGCTGAGCCTGACTCTGTCTTTCCATTAAATAGGACACATGTGCTTGTTCATCAGATCATTCAGTAACTTCAAATATAATAAGTGTTGGGACAACTGTTGTTGTAAAAACCGTCTAAATGAACTTCAAATTAAAAGCTGAAACTATTAGAGACCATTTTTGGCATGAACTGGATGCTCTAACATCCATGATTTGGGAGTAGGAGCCAAAGACTGACAAAACAACTACAGAAAATTGCTGCACATTCTACTGTGCATGTGTATAATGTATGCTTTTTTATTGTATAAAGCAACGTGTGAATCTATTTACATTTGTACCATATCATCAAAACTAGCCTTAAGCTGAAGGTAATTAAAGAAAAAAAAAGCAACTCAGTCATCTTGGCTACTGGTAACGTCAGGGGCACAGACGCTTTGACTAACAGGCAGTATCAGTTGTGTTTTAGGCATCATTTCTGTTAAGAATAACTGAACTACACCATTAGCTTGGCTAATGTTCCCAGTGTGCAGCCAAACAATAACAATAATTAAAATAATAATAATAATGATGATGATAATAGCTCTTTCAGTTTCTTGTTTTCAGTGCATTACCTTGGCAACAGGAAACAGCGACACAGAAAATGTCAAACACTAGTGACTGTAATCACTGAAAGCCCCATTTTGAAACCACTGAGCATTGGATTGGGATGCTAATATTTCTTTAAGTCTGCTGTGTTACAAGCAGCAACGTGTTTGCTAAAATGTTATTCAAAACAACATTGTAGGATGTACTGTATCCACCAGCTTCTGAGCATCTGTGCTCTGCTGCCCTCTAGTGGCAATCTCAATTGATTTTTAAAATGTTTTTCTTTTGTTATTGAATTACAAGACTGCATGTTTCATTTACAGCTGATCCCTTCTGTTTCTGTATAATGCAAACAAACGCTGGAGTAACCTGACTCACTAAGGTATCTGTAGAGAGGGATGCAGTGTTCAGGGTCATCAATAGGCGACAGGAGCTCACAGATCCTCTCTGGTGTTTGTCCTTCGTGAAAACGTTTTGTATCTCCACACTGGGTCAGGATATCCACACAATCTGATCTGAAGACAGATAAAACAAATAGAACAGCTGGTATGTACAAGACAAGAAAAGACAACAATACTTTATTTGTTCGAGATTTTAAAATGATTTAGTTAAAGTCAGTAAAAACATTCTAAATAAACTAAAATATGTGTGAAGTTTGCATGTTCTTCCCGTGCTTGCCTGGCTTCCTCCCACAATGCAAACACATTCAGTTAGTGGGTCAATCTAAACTGAATCTGAGTGAGTGTGAATGGTTTTATTTCTCTCTGTATTCGCCCTTCATTAGGCTACCTGTCCCCGCCTCTTGCCCTATGGTAGCTGGGGTAGGCTACAGCCCCCCGCGACCCTGATAAGGATAAGTGGAAGAGAATGGATGGATGACAAAAGGAATATCCCAAGGTAACACTAAATAAAATAAAATTCTAAATAAAATAACATTTGTACAAGTTTAAACAAAAATACAAAGTAACAATACTGTGTAACATTTTTTTCTTGTCACATCAGCTGATGGCCTCCAGCTTGCACTGAGGTGGTTCACAGCCAAGCTGAAGTGGCAGATATCAGATTTAGTGCCTTTAATACTGAAGCCATGATTTTTTTGGCCAGAAGGGGGAGTCGTTCCCACTCTGGGGTCGGGATGAGTTGCTGCCCCAAGGAGAGGATAATAAAAGTATCTCAGGGGGAGAGGGGAGTGGGAGAAGGACAGACGGACTAGTGTCATGTCTGCTGTGATGCAGAGTGTTAATCAATTTACAAAACAGGTAACAGCTGACGGCACGCCACACACACAGCCGCCATCTTTATTCGACACAGGTGCGATAGGGTGAGGGGTTAAGTCATTGAGGACTTACATTCGTTTCTTATTGGTTGTATTATGACAGAGCTTTACATTCATTATAGATATAACAGAGAGAAGTACAACAACAGTCATGTGAAGGTGAGAGGAGACCTACTTGCATATAACGCTCCCTCTGGACCTGCTGTGGCAGGGTTTGATCTGCAGGGCGCAGGCCACAGCCTTCCACATGTGGGGCTGACACTTCCTAATGTCCAGCACAGGGATGTTCATGAAGGGCATCTTAATTGTACCGTTAGACCACAGCTTGATGTCATTCATGGCACCCTGGTCTGACTGGATGTTACAGCTGCGAAACAGCTCCGTCGGCCTGTGGACAGACACAGAAACACAACAGGAAGTCAATGAGCCGTTCAGCGGTGCACGTGCAGCAGCTCCCACAGAGGGAGCCAGAGATCCTCTGAGAAACGTCACACAGGTTTTCCCTTCTTGACCACATCAGGAATCGTCTGTGGAGTCTGATTGGTGGGTTTAGTCTCAAGTGAGTCAGCTAATTGGTGGTTTAAAATACCGACGGTTCCACAGGGAAGGTTCTGGGTGTGGTTCTATCACTCTGTGTGTGTGGGGATTGTGTAACCATAGTCGGTGCCATCATGGCCAACTTAGGTTTGACTTCCAAAGCAAAACTAAATGTGGTAATGCACGGGGTCAGGCTAACAGGAGCTTAGTCCATGCAGGAGTGCAGCAGTACAGTCAGGCTTTTCCATCGTTTTCTGACAGAGTTCTTTGAGAGGAATTTATTCTTAATGTGGCAAATATCAGTGGAAGTCTGCACTGTGGTTGCTGCGTAAAAGAGTGCAGTTTGAAATCTCCACAGGTACTGATACAGCTCTGCTGCTGTGGACGGCCAGCATCTCCTGGGTCTTCCCCTATCAGCCTGCGTCTCATTATTGCAGTCTCACATCCTGACACACACGCACACAGAGTAAAATAGTGTTTTTTCTGTGTGTGTGTACCTCCCTGTGTGTGTTGGTGCTGTGTACAGAAGCAGCATTCCTCTCTTTTTCTGTCTCCCGTTTCCTTTTCCTGTTTCTCTGCTTTCTTCTCTTATCTTTCATCAGTCTGGCGTTGACCCCGCCTGCTCCAGCATAACATCCACAAGACAATAATATGAATAAAAAAATAAAACAAAAACATAAACCAGAAAAAAGCCTCCTAGCCTCTACCACTGCGCCTACACTGGTTGAACTACCTTCCTGATATTTATACTTAATGCTGTGAGTAAAAGACAGGCTGCAAAGTGTTATAAAAGTGTTATAGTGCCTTTTCTAGTGCTGTTATATTTTTTAATAAAAAAAGAGGCTCAGATACAGCCACTTAAAATGTCTAGCTGCTCTGTGTCAGGTCCACGATGGAGCTTGGGGGTGTTGCACACTCACAATCACCCACAAAAAAAAAAGTTATGGTGGGGGGACAACCCCTTCTCACTCCCAAAGCGTAACATTTTACGCTAGGTGACAAATCGTCACCATATTACGTTTTCGGCTACCCACCACGTTCCTAAATGACGACCTCGGAAAAAGAGGAAATATGAGAACCGTCTGGACTGAACCTACACATGTTCGCTCTTTTTCTTCAAATCGCTTAGAAACACGCTATTTAACATCATTAAAGTCCTGGTTAAGGTCAGGAATAAGGTTATGGTCAGGGCTAGGGATAAGGTTAGGTTTAGGGCTGGAATACAGGGCTGGAACGTCTACTACCGCGGGAGCGTCATTGCACTCGATTCCAGCCATAACCCGCCGCGTACCATAAGAACGCCGAAGGTCTCCTTTCGCGTTCCTCAGGAACGCCGCGGGACGTGACAAAACGTCGACATGTTACGCCTCGGGAGTGAGAACGCTCTGGGGGGGAAGAGAGTATTGACAGGTGTCCTTATCCTGCAGATGAAATAGGTAGCCAACTGACATGTCAGGCTGTGTCAGGGCTATCTGACCAACAAGGAGAGTGATGGAGTGCTGGTGGTCTGGCCTCCACAGTCACCTGACCAGTGGAGATGGTTTGGGATGAGATGGAGCGCACAGTGACGGCAAAAGGACCAACAAGTGCTCAGCATCTCTGGGAACTCCTTCCAGACTGTTGGAAACCATTTCAGGTGACGACTCATGAAGCTCATGGAGAGAACGCCAAGAGTGAGCAAAGCAGGAATCAAAGCAAAGGCTGGATGTTACAAAGAATCTCAAATATCAAACGTTCTGAGTTAATTCATACTTTTTTGTTTGTGTTCATTCATAGTTTTGATGCCTTCAGTGAGAATCTACAATGTAACAGTCATGAAAATAAAGAAGAACCATTAAATGAGAAGGTGTGTCCAAACGTTTGTGCTTACAGACTGATCACATGTGCGACACACCAAAACAAGTTTAAAGGATCTATGATGTCATTGATACCAGTGAAGAACAAAACCGTAACAGCTAATTATAGACCCATATGCCCAAAATATGTTGATCGCAAAATACTGTCAAAAACTCTTAGCAGTGAGGTTAGAGAAGCTGGTAATTATTCATGAGATCAGGTTTCACTCAGAACAGGTCTGCAGCTGGTAACACGAGGACGGCCTGGAAGAGCTGCTGCCTGTGTTTAGATGCCACCGAGCTGCACCTTAGTTAGACTGGAAACAAATAAAAATGCATCGTACGTTTTAAATTAAATGAACTGATATTTTAAAAGCAACGTATATATTTAATTAATTATTACAAGTTTTAATGAATTCATGACACAACAAATTATTTAATGATGAACTTGATTTATTTTGGCAGTCATGGCCCTCCATAATACTATCGTGGGAGCTAGGACTTGTGCTCAGTTCAGCCCAGTTTGCAGTGGGCAGTCTGCTGCCAACCTTACTAAACCGTGATTCATTAAATCTTCTCCCAGCTGCAGAAATACAATCATGCACGACTTTCCATCACAAAAATGAAAATGCACCTTACAGTAATTACTGCCAGCAGCAGAAACAAATGGTGTTGCACTGGTGCAGCCCACTACGTCTCAGTCTTCCTACATTTAGTCTACAATACAAACTATCCAGCTGTGGCTGCTTGGCTCCTCTATCCTATGGAAGTGCAGTATGACAACGTGGGGAGATATTTCTGTTATGTTTGTATTAGTCTACAGTCAGGCTGTCAATAACAACATCTGCACAGCCATACTTGGATATGCAAAATAAAGTAAAACATCCAAAAGTTTGGATCACCAATAAAACCAATTAAATACTTTTTTTGTATCTAGTATTTATAAACATATAAAATCACATGGAAATGACTTTTCATCATGTACTTCCTGTTTTTGAAACGCTCTGTGTACATATAACACACACTATACTGCAAACACACATATGAACCTGAGCCTGTTCGTACTCAAACTTAAGAAACAAATGAAGCTAAAAACGTCTTTTTTATATTTTCATGTTATTAATTACATAATTATTCAGATTAAATTGAAGGGGACCTTTAAGTCAGCAGCTATGTTTCTTGAATTCTCCCAGGCCCCATTTCACTTCATCCACCATCCCATTCACACACCACTGTGTGTCTGTCTATTCATACATTTGTGGCTCCATTTCAGAACCCACCGGGTCTATTTATACACATTTTCTTTCATACTGCTACTGCTACTACTGCACATTCACCCAATGTATATACTACATATACATTGACCTCCCTGAACAGGGTCCAGTAACCATCACAGTGGCAGATATCCAAGAAAGGGTCTCCAGTATGAAGAGTTGGACAGCACCAGGGCCCGACATGGTTCACGCCTACTGGCTGAAGAAGCTGACTGCACTCCACGAGCGTCTGGCAGCACAAATGAACCAGCTGCTAGTTAACGAGAGACACCCGGAATGGCTAACCGAAGGTCGGACGGTCCTGATCCCCAAGGACCCCAAGAAGGGACCGGTCCCCTCCAACTACCGACCAATAACCTGCCTCAGTACTACATGGAAGCTCCTGTCAGGCATCATATCGGCTAAGATGAACAGGCACATGGGTCAATACATGAGCGGGACACAGAAAGGAATTGGCAAAAATACCAGAGGCGCAAAACACCAGCTACTGGTAGACAGAACAGTCAGCCGAGACTGCAAGACCAGACTGACCAACCTGTGCACTGCCTGGATTGATTACAAGAAGGCCTATGACTCAATGCCCCACAGCTGGATACTGGAATGCCTAGAATTGTACAAGATCAATGGGACCCTAAGAGCCTTCATCAGGAACTCAATGGGGATGTGGCGTACAACACTAGAGGCCAACTCCAAGCCCATAGCACAAGTCACCATCAAGTGCGGGATCTACCAAGGAGATGCTCTGTCCCCACTGCTGTTCTGCATAGGCCTGAACCCCCTCAGTGAGATCATTAACAAGACTGGCTACGGATACCGACTACGGAACAGAGCAGTTGTCAGCCACCTCCTGTACATGGATGACATCAAGCTGTATGCCAAGAGTGAACGAGACATCGATTCACTGATCCACACTACCAGGCTATACAGCAATGACATTGGAATGTCGTTCAGACTGGAGAAGTGTAGTCGGATGGTAACAAAGAGAGGGAAGGTAGTCAGAACTGAGGGGATTGAACTACCAGAAGGCAACATTGCAGACATAGAGGACAGTTACAAGTACCTGGGGATCCCGCAGGCGAATGGGAACCATGAAGAGGCCGCTAGAAAGGCTGCAACCACCAAGTACCTGCAGAGGGTCAGGCAAGTCCTGAGGAGTCAGCTGAATGGTAAGAACAAGATCCGGGCCATCAACACGTACGCCCTGCCCATGATCAGGTACCCTGCTGGGGTAATAGGCTGGCCAAAGGAGGAGATAGAAGCCACTGACATAAAGACAAGAAAGCTCCTTACCATGCATGGAGGGTTTCACCCCAAGTCCAGCACCCTGAGGCTGTACGCTAAGCGGAAGGAAGGGGGCCGGGGACTGGTGAGTGTCAGCACCACAGTCCAGGATGAGACAACGAACATCCAAGAATACATTGGGAAGATGGCCCCAACTGACCGAGTGCTCAGTGAATACCTCAGGCAGCAGAAACCCAAGAAAGAGGAGGGAGACGAGGAACCATCATGGAAGGACAGGCCCCTGCACGGTATGTACCACCGGCAGATAGAGGAGGTGGCTGATATCCAGAAATCCTACCAGTGGCTGGACAAAGCTGGACTGAAAGACAGCACAGAGGCACTAATCATGGCAGCACAAGAACAAGCTCTGAGTACAAGAGCCATAGAGGCTGGGGTCTATCACACCAGGCAAGACCCCAGGTGCAGGCTGTGTAAAGATGCCCCAGAGACAATCCAGCACATAACAGCAGGGTGTAAGATGCTAGCAGGCAAGGCATACATGGAACGCCATAACCAAGTGGCCGGCATAGTGTACAGGAACATCTGTGCCGAGTATAATCTGGAAGTCCCGAGGTCAAAATGGGAGATGCCCCCAAGGGTGGTGGAGAATGACCGAGCTAAGATCCTGTGGGACTTCCAGATACAGACGGACAAAATGGTGGTGGCTAACCAACCGGACATAGTGGTGGTAGACAAACAGAAGAAGACGGCCGTAGTGATCGATGTAGCGGTTCCGAATGACAGCAATATCAGGAAGAAGGAACACGAGAAGCTGGAGAAATACCAAGGGCTCAGAGAAGAGCTCGAGAGGATGTGGAGGGTGAAGGTAACGGTGGTCCCCGTGGTAATCGGAGCACTAGGTGCGGTGACTCCCAAGCTAGGCGAGTGGCTCCAGCAGATCCCGGGAATAACATCAGAGATCTCTGTCCAGAAGAGCGCAGTCCTGGGAACAGCTAAGATACTGCGCAGGACCCTCAAGCTCCCAGGCCTCTGGTAGAGGACCCGAGCTTGAAGGATAAACCGCCCGCAGGGGCGTGCTGGGTGTTTTTTTTTTTTTTTATATATATATATATATTAGGGGTGCAACGATACACAAAATTCACGGTTCGGTTCGGTTCGATACTTTGGTGTCACGGTTCGATATTTTTTCGATACAAAAAAAATGTTCATGCCTTTTTAATTTGTCATTTATTAAAATTATAAATATATATTTTAACTCAAAAGTACAGTTTTTAAATTTAACCCTAACCCTTGTGCGTGTTTTTTATTTTGACAGCGAATGCGCACCTGCGGACCACTTATGTGCAGCCCTGGTTATTTAGCTCATCATATTGCAGCCACAGAAATTCTTTTGTCCATGAAACCATAAAGCTGCACTTTCTTTTTGCCTTATAGTCTGATTTGTCATAACTTCTCCGTTTTGTGGTAAGCTTTTCTTTGGCTGTCACTTCTTCACCCTGACCTGTCTTATTTGGCTCAGCAGAACTAAAATATATATCTGTCTGTGAAGGTCATCGTAGTCAAATATATATCCTGCTGCTTTTACACACGCACTCACATAAGCTCAGCGATTCTCTGCGCGATCAACCTCTCACATGTTTAAGCTGCGGGAGATTTCACTTGTCATGTTTGCATAGTAAGCTAACGATTAATAAGACGATGTCAGAGGAATTGGTGCACAAATTATCATCACTCACAGATCAGTGCTGTCATTGCAAAGTGAAAGCAAAAAAACAAGCGCAAATTCAAACTCGATTTCAATATGTCACATATTGACAGTGGCTCACCGATGCCAATGACATAATTACCCAGCTACATTTCTGAAAGAATGCAAAAGCATTGACATATATTTTTCCTACAATAGCCCGACGGGCAGGGCAGAGATAGATTTTGGTAGCCCGACTGAAAAGATTGCTAGCCCCGGGATGTCGGGCTAGCGATATTGCGAGCCCTGTATCTGATTGAGGAATCACTCATCTTTGGAAAAGAGAGTTTATTACAGAGAAATGTCTCTTTCCAAAATAAAAGCTATACTATATGCTTCTTCTGGGCTATATTCTCAGCAGCATATTAAACATATAAGGAGAATCATGTGCTAACAGCTGTCTAAATGACTCGGCTAAAGTTAGTAGCATGCTTGCTTGTTTTTTTTCTGCTTCCACTTGTCTTTGCACTAGGATGATGTCGGCGTAAATGTGCAGTCATATTCGTTGTGTTCCCACTAGTGCTTTCAGGTTAATCTCGTTGAAATGACCTTAACACCACAACACCGCAAATCTCCGTTAACGAGCTACCGCCGATCGCCCGGTGCATGGGGCTAGACGGCCAACACGTTAACGAGCTAACTGCGCTAACACACTAGTTCCCACCCATGTAATTGAGCATTGCATGGCACATCCAACATACTGTTTTACTTTAGTCCATGACTCGCTTACCTTCAGGGTCATACGTCACATGAAAACCAAAATAATTCCAAACGAGTCCATGTTGCAAGGAGAGCTTAACTTCTGTCTCGCTAGCTTGCCCTGCGCTCTTCCTTCTGATGATGCTGTCTGTGTTGAGCGCTCAGTGGATCTGCGTTCGACTACTCCGCCTAGGCTCGACAGTGCAGCCTAGGCGGAGTAGTCGAACGCAGATTCACTGAGCGCTCAACACAGACAGCATCGTCAGAAGGAAAGTTGATAAAATAAATTAAAAATTTTGTATTGTTCGATACATATGCGTACCGAACCGAAAGCACTGTATCGAACGGTTCAATATCGATACGAATATCGTTGCACCCCTAATATATATATATATAAAAAATGTTTTTCCTCTACACCCCCCCCCCCCAATTTTTTTGCACATGTCGAGGAGCGTGTCAGGCTACATTTCACTGTGTGTTATACTTGTATAACTATGCATGTGCCAAATAAAGAACCTTGAACCTTGAACCTTGAACCAAGAAGCTCAAACTGCAGAGGAGGCTGTTCTACGTGGACCACACTCAGCAGTTTAACAGAGGTAAAGCGCTGCCTGAGGACATGCTCTCCCACACTACTGTGGAATAATCTCACTGGCTTACACCACTGATGGTGGCTCTTTGCCTCAAGTTCAACACGGTCCACTCAGTTCCTGCCCGAATGTGAAAATGACCCAGATACCATGACAAGACGTTTCTTTCTTGACCTTTTACGCCCAGTCACATTTATGGCAGCAGTTAATAAGTTGCTTAGTTAACCAATAATTAATGAACTCATTTAGTTAGACAATATTCTCTGGTTATCTGATTTTTAACAAAACAGTGTAAGAACACGTGGCCAGGACATGGCCTCCATTGTGCACCAAGGTCTTTCTATTCTAGTTCTGGTAACTGGAGGGGAGTTTGTTTGGTGCTCTTATACACATTTATACACACTTATAAAACACATTATTTGACATCAGTTTATTGATTATCCATCTGCTCGATCCCTGACTGCCTCAGTCTGCACACCAAGTATATTAGGGCGTCATACTAACCCCAGGTTGTTGTCTGAGGCACTTTGAAAAAAGTGCATGTATGGATGAGGCGAGTTGTTTCTACTCTAACTGAGCACCCAAGAGCTATATAAGAACCAGTCCTGACAAACCCTCCTGTGTCAGAGGCAGCTGAACTTCGACCATGGCCTGCAATGGCTTTGCCAAATTCTTCACAGACAAAATCCAAAAGATTAGACAAGCAGTTGGTACATCAACAGCAGATCCAGGATATGTACTGTGTCCACCGAAAAACTGTTTAAACACCATCAAACAGTTTCACCCTATTAACAGCAAAGACCTGGAGGACATCTTAGGTCAACTGAACTCCTCCTCTTGCTGTTTAGATGTCCTGCCAACAAGTTTTTTCAAAAAGGTCTCAAAGACTTTGGAGTCAGACCTGTTACAGATCGTCAACTTTTCTTTATTATCAGGTGTGTTTCCAGAACCACTAAAAACTGCTGTAATTAAACCTATACTGAAAAAGGACAATCTTGACAAGACACAAATGAACAACTACAGGCCGATCTCAAATCTCCCATTTTTAAGTAAGATCATTGAAAAAGCAGTTTCTCAACAGCTCAATTACTTCTTAAAACAGAATAACTGCTATGATGCCTTCCAGTCAGGTTTTAGACAGAACCACAGCACTGAAACCGCTCTGACCAAAGAGTTTAATGACATATGTCTGAATACAGACAGTGGAACAATGTCAGTCCTAGTTTTACTGGATCTCAGTGCAGCATTTGATACAGTCGACCACAACATATTACTCAAACGACTGGAGAACTGGACAGGTCTTTCAGGAACTGTACTAAACTGGTTCAAAACATACTTAGAAAACAGGAAATACTTTGTATCAAGAGGTAACTTCACATCTGAGCAGACAAGTATCACATGTGGAGTTCCCCAAGGTTCCATCTTGGGACCCCTTCTGTTTAACATTTACATGCTCCCACTGGCACAGATTATAAAGAACAACAAAATAAACTATCACAGCTATGCAGATGACACACAAATATATATCACAATGTCACCAGGAGACCAAGGCCCTGTACAGGCTCTTGGTAAATGCATTGAGGAAATTAATGACTGGTTGTGCCACAATTTTCTCCAGCTAAACAAAAACTAAACTGAGGTAATAGTCTTTGGTGCCAAAGAAAAACGATTACAGGTCACCAGAGAACTTCAATCTATACACCCAAAGACCACAAACCAGGCGAGAAATTTGGGAATAGTGATGGATGCAGACATTTAACATTTTAACTACTGATTTTATCTGTTCTGATTTTATCTGTTCTGATTTTATCTACTGTTTTTTTTAAATCAATTTTAAATCATGCTTTTTATTGTTTTTGTTTTTTAATGTCTCTGTGAAGCACTTTGAATCACCTTGTTGTTGAATTGTGCTATATGAATAAACCTGCCATGTACCAGTATTTCCTGTAATACTGTGTCCCATCCCACAGATACACCTTTACACTACACTGTACCCTATGAGGACATCCAGATCACACAAGCTGTGATCAACAAGCTGCAGAAGTGTACTTTTAAATCAATGAACAGTTTGTCTCTGTTCATGATCAGCTTTTTCTAGATGACTCCCTTTAAGTCAGTGTGTTGATGTTTATTTAGCACATAGTGAAAACCTATTTCTGGTATTTCAGGTGGAGTCATTGAACTTTTGACTTACTTGTTAATCACACTTCAAAACTCAGTGACTAAAAAAAGGAACAACAGATCAAAGTCAGAAAATGGCAATACAATGCATGAAACAAGTTTCCAGTTTTCACCTCCTAGGACCTGCGTCCACAAATGTGGACATCACTTTTTGGGTTGTCTGGACCAAAATACTACATTTTGCTCTACGAGGGCCTGATATCCACTTACGAGGACGTTATTCTGCTACTTCTCTATCAAAATTTAAAACGAATGTCCTCATATGTGGATGTCAGGCCCTTGTAGAGCAAAATCAGCTAAAAAGATAATTCTTTGTTTTTACATTCATCACGTCCCAATCAGCCCAAATAGCAAAGAGAAAATAAAAATGCATGAAATGAAAGAGTTGGGGTCTTAGGAGGTTAATGTTGATGGTGTGCAAGCTTCAGATCTGGGGATCCACACGTTTATCTACAGTGTCACACCTGAACAGACACACGTGATTATGAGAAGTGGTCAGTGGGAACAGCACAAAATCAGATATGCATTAAAAGTTTAATAACGATACTAAGGCGAAGAGTACGAATTATTCACCTGCGCCTAAGAACATCATGCCAAATAAGATTTTATTTCCTCGCTTTGATTTTGTCTATGGCACAAAATCATAGCTTGTGTTGGCACAGTACACATTCAGGCTCCTGTAAGGAACCTCCTACATATGTAGATAACGTGTCACTGACGTGCAGTGACCATAACACAGCCATTTTAAAGTGGGTGAGCAGTAGAAGACTGACCTGTTATTGAAGTTGGTGCAGTAAGTGAGGTCCTTGCAGCCCAGCTGGCAGGGCTCTCTGACGTCAGCCAGGCAGTTGATGAGCTCTGTTTCCACTGGGTTGTACTCACAGAGCTGGTCAAAGTCTTGCCATGTCTGGCTGCCCCAGTTAGAGCTGATCTCCAGACACATGTCCCTGGAGCGTAACACATTTATAATCAACCTGTAGTTCACCTCTGCTCGCTGTAAATGACACCCAAACACCGTCTTTCACTGATGTCAAGAACTAAAAGTGGCATACCTGCAGAGTGAGGTGTTGGCTTTGGAGCAGCAGTGCAGCTTGGCACAGTCCATCTTGGCAGGAAGGTTATCCTCTTCAGTTATGGAAGGAGTCTGGACACTGCTCAGAAAGCACTGCCACATGGGCTCCTGAGGGAGCGGCTGGGAGCCGCACTCTTTGATCAAACCCTCCATAATCTCATGCTCTGTGCTCATAGTGCGAAGGATTTGTCGGCAAGCCATCTGGCAGTGGGTAGCTGCCCTGTCGCAGCAGTACAGACCTGCATGTGAGAAAACGTTACTGAGTTTATACATCGCCCATTGAAATTCCCACGCTCACTACATCAGTCACGAAACCGCACACACAGAGTTTCCACAGATATTTGTATGTCTGTTTAATGAAGTGAAACACTAAACATATACAGTCAAACGTACAGGATGTCTCTCTGTGTGTGAGGCTGGCTTTATGGAAGATGTTTAGTGCAGTCCCACAGTGGGTTGGTTAATGCATTCATGTTAACTAACTAGTGACAGAACAACAGAACCAAAGACAAGAATCAGTGGTGGGGATCCCGTCTGCACCAGGCCTGGCTGCAGCACTGAGCTGCGCAGCAGGGCTCCGTGGGGTAAACACATCCATGTGCTCGGTGTTCAGGACGGTCACGTGGTGCAACAAAAGGTTTATTCAACAAACTTTCAAGCAAGGGTACGTAGACCTGGGATATAGAGTACGCTTGGGGAGTGTGATGGTGTGTACAGTGTCTATTTATGTCTGTCTCCACGTTGGGTGAGTGCTGAGTAATTGCATATGCAAAGCACACTGTGCGCTGTCGATCTTACGTGCTGCACAATAATATTCAATATTTAGTCCTTACTGTTATCTTCACATAGATCATCGCGATGATGTCGTTTATTATATTGCTCTCTTTTTTTGCTTGTTTTCTCTTTTTTCTTTCTCAACAGGTGATCCAGGTGATTCATAGATGTATTTTTTGTCTGTTTGTTTTGTTGGTTTTTGTTTTTTGCCCTTTATCACCGTCCCTCTTCCTCGCTGTTTTTCTTTCCCTCTTTCTTTCTCCCAGTCATGTCTGTCCCGTGTGTAGAAAGTGAAAATAAAATAAACAATAAAAGGTGAATCAACCTGTTTGCATTGTACTTAGAACCCTTGGTACAATCAATTAGACAAAATAAAGACATTAAGGGGATCACTATTGCAGGACAGGAACACAAGCTCGCTTGTTATGCGGACGACATATTGATCTATTTAGATCAGCCCACTAACTCCTTGCCTTCGCTGATGAATTTGTGTCAAAAATTTGGGAAACTCTCTGGATATAAAATTAATATGTCTAAAACTCAAATTCTCAGCTATAACTATAACCCCCCAGCTCACATGGTTATCCAATATCCAATGAATTGGCAAGCACAATCATTGAAATATTTAGGAGTTGTTATTCCCAAGGATTTAACTAAACTATTTGAGGAGAACTTTGGTTCTCTACAAAGGAGAATAGTGGGTGATATTAGGCGATGGAACATGATCCCCTTTCTTTCTTTACACTCAAGAGTTGAATCTATTAAAATGAACATTTTGCCAAGAATATTATATTTATTCCAAACACTACCAATATCCATTGATCCAAGTCGTTTCAATGAATGGGATAAAATAATATCGCGGTTTATATGGGGGGGGAAGCGGCCGAGGGTTTGTTTTAAAACTTTACAATTACATAAGAAGGTGGGAGGATGGGGGTTGCCGTCACTAAAAAATTATTATCGGGCTGCTCAGTTGAAGACTGTGGTTAATTGGTGTGATACAAGCTACCAAGCACACTGGAAGACTATAGAGGAGAATATGTTTTCCTCCCCAATACAAGCTGTCCTGATGGACTCGAATATTCGAAAATATATTGACAAGATTCACAACCCCTGGGTGTCGTGCACACTTAATATATGGAGAAAAGTCGTGAAAGAATTCAAACTTGAACAGGATTTGGCTTTATTCAAATGGTATGCATATGATTCTGACTTTGCCCCGAATAAATTGGACTCACGTTTTAAAAGCTGGCCTGCTAAAGGGTTATCTACATATGATAGTTTGATAAAGGATGGGAACCTTATTAGTTTTGACACGCTGAAACAGAGACACAATCTAGAAAAACAGGATTTTTTTCGATACTTGCAAATAAGACACTATATAAAGACAACAATCGGTCTGATGTCAAACACTAATGTGGAATTGGTAACTTTATTTAGACAGGCGTACAGTGGGGATGTTGACACAAGACTCATTTCTTTTTGGTACAATTTTTTTATGAATAAGCTTCCACACTCAACTGATTATGTGAAGATGTTATGGGAAAAGGAGGGAGGGATGTGTATTTCTAGGGAAGAATGGACTCAGATGTGGGAATGGCAATGGAGGAGTACTTCCTCCAAAAGCTGGAGGGAGTTCGGATGGAAAACTCTGATAAGGTTCTTTATCACTCCATGTCAAAAGGCTCACTATGATGGGAATCCTCCCGTGTGCTGGAGAAACTGTGGATACCAAGGAGCCCATCACACCCATATTATGTGGGACTGTCCTGTGCTACGGACTTACTGGAAAGACATTCATGGTATATTACAAGGCATTTTTAACTGTACATTCCCTCAGGATATGAAGACAATTTTTTTTGGCTGTATACCGCAGAACTGGTCCAAAAATGACATATGTCTGTTAAGAGCTTTATTGGTTGCAAGTAAGAAATGTATAACAAAGAAATGGTCCTCGCAAGACATACCGACTTTGTCATTATGGTGGGAAATTACGTTAGAGATATATAGGATGGAGGAAGTAACAGCTCATGTTAATGACAGGATGGCCTGGTTCCATCTGTGTTGGGATAAGTGGGTCCAATACGTTAATACCTATAAACCGAATTTTCTCTTTAAAGCTTAAAACCACCAATTTAGTTAATTGCTTACTCCCGACAGAGCTTTCTCCTTTTATTTTATATATATATAATTTTTTTCCTTTTTTTTTTTTTTCTCTTTCTTTCTCTCTGTCTTTCTTCCTTCCTTCTCGTTTTGTTTCGTTTTTCTCTTGTAAACTGTGTTAATTAATGCCTGTAATCATCTTTGTGAGGTAATATTGTAGAAATAAAGAATATTAAAAAAAAAAAGGTGAATCAAATGGACCAATACGGCCGGGATGGTCCATTTGGTAAGGTAAATCTGTTGGGAATCTTTTCCTTTAGACAATAATTCTGATGGCAAAGAGCCAAACGGGACAGGAGGAAAAAAAAAAACTTCCATCTGAGTTTTTAAAGTTATGGATGAAGATCATTTTTGCCAACTTGCCGACTCTTCAGCATGAATTACTAACTGCTTTTACCCTTGGACATTATTAAAAACAAATGTTTCTGTATTACCTCTGGAGTGAATGGTAGCTCAGTCAGTGGTAAACATGGATGAGCTGTACTCAACTTCCTGTCTTAGTGATCGTTTCATATGCACCATATGACATCTGCAGATTCTCATGGTGTTTGTTTCTAATCCAGCACTTTACTCTCTTCATAGCGAACACTGAGCTGCACTTCCTTTTGTTGTGTGTGAAGCAGATGGACTTACTGTCCACAGGGCTGTGTATGGGGTAGGACTTTGTGAAGTTGTTGACACAGTGAATCAGCTGAGCACTGTGAGTCTGACAGTAGTCTTTGACAGCGCTGATCTGGGACACGGTGGGGGTCGAGTCGGTCCTGAAGATGGCCTGGCAGTACTCTCTGCAGGTGGTGTGACGACCTGCATAGCTGCAGCATGTAGAGCCCACTGCAGGGACACACACACATGCACACACAGGTTAAACAGTAAGAACAGCTGGCTGAGGTTAGGAGTATCAAAGTATGCAGTGACTGTGCCAAGTGGGCCTGAGGTTTTCAAGCTCTGCCAAAATCCCAGTTGGTTACAGTCGGGGAAACAATACCATGACTTGCAAAGAAATGAAGAGTTTATCATTGTGATGGTGCTTTCTTTGTTATTTGTCACACTGTCTCAGATTCACAGATAAACTGGAACAGTGAGGACTCCATCCAGGACAATTCATCCAAGAGCACAGAAGCACAGAGAAAAACAAGAAATGCAGATCTTACTCGCCTCAGCTCAGAGTTCATTATTCAGCATTAAGGAAGGCGCGGGGCAAAACTGGCATAAAGGAGTTCCAAGGGAAAAGCCCCTGCTTACCAAAAAGTCCACACAGGCTCATCTCACATTTGCCAAAAAACATTGTGACGATCCCCAAAACCTTTGATAAAATCTCCTGTGTGTTGTAAAGTCCCGATCCATCGGCATGAAACTAACACAGCATTTCATAAACGCAAAGCACCAACAGACAAACATGGTGGGAGTGTAATGGTCTGGGGCTCTGCTTTGATGGAACCATATACCCTGAACCCAGACCTGAAGCTCAAGCACCCTCAGGTTATGCAGCATGGTCCACCAACCAACCAACCAACCAAAGAACCAACCAAAGAACCAACCAACCAAACAAACAAACAAACAAACAAACAAACAAAAACAAACAAACAAACAACCAACCAAAAAAACAAACAAACAGGTTTTGAAGAGGCTTAGTGACAGACTGGACTCAAACCCTACACAGCAAAAGCTCCAGTGTTAAATTAATACTAGAGAGTGTCTGTATGTGTCCACTCCTCTGAGTGTTAAATACAACACTGTTATATGTTTAAAAGTAACCTAGACAGTTTTGAAGATTAACAATGGCTAACACTGAGCAGTGCTGATTTTCTAACACTGTAATATTTCTAACATTTTGAGTTATTTTCCAGTGTTAGAAAATCAGCACTTATATTTAACAATCAGAGGATTGGAGACATACAGACACTCTCTAGTATTAATTTAACACTGGAGTTTTTGCTGTGTATCGACACACTGTGGCATGATCTTGGAAATCCTCCACTGTGACTGAATGAAAACAATTCCGCAAAGAAAAGCAGCCAAAATTCCTTCAGAGCAACATGAACGACTCACTGCTGGTTATTACAAACGCTCGATTGCATTTCTTCCTCATTAGGTTCAAGGAGCAGCCACTCTTTAACGGTGAAAGGAAGGTTTGTTTTCACAATAGACCACTGTTTAATGAGTGTTTTGCATTAACTTGGATTATCTTTGTCTAATATTAACATTTGTTTAACCCTGTGAAAAATGCAAGTGTGACAAATAAAACTAAGAATAAAACTGGCACTGTACAGCAAAAAATGAATACCACTCAAACTATTCTGTAAAGAATCACAACAAACAGATATAATAATAATAATAATAATAATAATAATAATAATAATGATATATCCTCTAAACAGGAAGTTATGAGGTAGGCAAATTACAAAGCTCCGCTATTTGTTTATTTATAGTACGTATGACAAACCAAGGATGGAGACAAAAACAATAAAGAACCAAGATGAAATAGATGAAAGATGAAATAAATAGAACCAAGATGGCGCCGCGTATGGATGCCCTGGTGCTTCAGTGCGTTACTTTTGTTTTGCTTTTGTGCATTTCTTCTGTGTTTGGGCACTCCTCTGGATACTCTTACACCAGAGAAGAGCTCCTTAACTACAGGACTACAACTTCTGTGGATTTATTTCCAATATTTGTCGCATCTGCGGTAGATTTACTGCTGACTCTGATCAGGAAAGCGAGACGCCGAAAGAGAGGGAAGCGAGCCGGCGCACTCGTGCGTTTGAGGAGACGCGGACTGAGAACGGCTCTTCCTGGGATCTTCCTTTCCAATGTACGCTCACTCGGTAATAAGATAGACGAACTGGCCCTGATGAGAAGCATGAACAGAGACTTTGCCTCCTCCTGTGTCTTATGTTTTACGGAGTCGTGGCTCAGTGAGGACATCCCGGACAGCGCGCTCAAGCTGGAGGGCTTTCATCTGCTGCGCGCGGACCGGCAGGCCGCTCTCTCCGGTAAGTCCAAAGGTGGAGGTGTCTGCTTCTACATCAATAGTGGCTGGTGCACAGATGTAACAGTGATTGCTCAGCACTGCTCTTCCTCTGTGGAATATCTTTTTATTCACTGCAAACCGTTTTACTCTCCGCGGGAGTTTGCTTCATTCATCCTGGCCGCTGTTTACATCCCGCCAGACGCAGATGCGCAGGCAGCTCAGTGCGCACTCGCGGAGCAGATACTGCACATGGAGCGGACATTCCCGGACTCTCTCATCATTGCTCTTGGGGACTTTAACAAAGCCAATCTGAGCCATGAGCTTCCCAAATACAAGCAGTATATTAAATGCCCGACCAGAGAGGAGAGGACATTGGACCACTGCTACAGCACGATCAGCGGGGCCTATCGTGCGGTGCCCGCGGCTTCACTCGGACTTTCTGATCACGTCACTGATCCACCTAATCCCCGCGTACAGACAGAGGCTGAAGCTCTCCAAACCTGTCGTGAGGACTAAAAAACTGTGGAGCAACGAGGCTGTGGAGGAGCTTCGCACGTGTTTGGAGACCACAGACTGGGACACAATGAAGGCTGCTTCTAACAGCTTGGACGAGTTTACGGACACTGTCACCTCCTATATCCACTTCTGTGAGGACAGCATTGTGCCATCACGCACCAGGGTGAGTTATAACAATGACAAACCCTGGTTTACTCCTAAACTCAAAAAGCTGTGGCTGGAAAAGAGAAAGGCGTTCAGAAGCGGAGACAGGGACTGCTACAGAGAGGCCAAGTACAGGTTCACTAAAGAAGTGGACGTTGCTAAACATCAGCACTCTGAGAAGATGCAGCAGCAGATCTCAGAGAATGACTCGGCCTCTGTGTGGAAAGGTTTTAGGAATATCACCAACTACAAGCCTAAAACCCCCCACTCCACTGATGACTTGCTCTTGGCCAACACCCTTAACGACTTCTACTGCCGTTTTGACGAGCCATCAGGCAGCCTTCACACCTCCAACAATAGAGGCACTTTGGACACTCATTCCCCCACCTCTCCCCCCTCCATAGAACCATCACCACCTTCAAACTGTTCACCTGCAACACCCGCCTCCTCACCCCACACAAAAGAGGATTTCACACCACCTCCTCCCACCACAACTCTTCATATTCATGAAGCAGATGTGAGGAAGCAGTTTAAGAACCTGAATGCTCGGAAAGCTCCCGGCCCAGACGCTGTGTCTCCTGCCACCCTCAGACACTGTGCAAACGAGCTGGCCCCAGTGTTTTCTGGCATTTTCAACTCCTCACTGCAGGCATGTCATGTGCCTGCCTGCTTCAAGTCCTCCACCATAATCCCTGTCCCCAAGAAACCTAGGATCACTGGACTAAATGACTACAGACCCGTGGCTCTGACATCTGTGGTCATGAAGTCATTTGAGCGCCTAGTTCTCTCCCATCTCAAGACCCTCACGGCCCCCCTCCTGGACCCCCTGCAGTTTGCATATAGAGCCAACAGGTCTGTAGACGACGCCATCAACATGGCCCTACACTTCATCCTGCAGCATCTGGACTCCCCAGGAACCTACGCCAGGATCCTGTTTGTGGACTTCAGCTCTGCCTTCAACACCATCCTTCCAGACCATCTCCGAGACAAGCTTTCCCAGATGAATGTGCCTGATCCCATCTGCCGGTGGATCACTGACTTCCTGACGGACAGGAAGCAGCATGTGAGGCTGGGAAAGAATGTCTCGGACTCTCGGACCATCAGCACCGGCTCCCCTCAGGGCTGTGTTCTTTCTCCCCTGCTCTTCTCCCTGTACACCAACTGCTGCACCTCCACCCACCAGTCTGTCAAGCTAATCAAGTTTGCAGATGACACCACCGTTATTGGGCTCATCTCGGACGGGGATGAGTCTGCCTATAGGAGGGAGGTTGAACGTCTGGTGTCCTGGTGCAGCCACAACAACCTGGTGCTGAATGCCCAGAAGACAGTGGAGATTATTGTGGACTTCAGGAAGCACACAGCCCCACTCCCCCCCATCATCCTGACTGACACCCCCATCACCTCTGTGGACTCATTCCGCTTCCTGGGTACCACCATCACCCAGGACCTGAAGTGGGAGCCCACCATCACCTCCGTCATCAAGAAAGCCCAGCAGAGGATGTACTTCCTGAGGCAGCTGAAGAAATTCAACCTGCCAACACGGACGATGATGCAGTTCTACACCGCAATCATCGAGTCCATCCTCACCTCCTCCATCACATCACGTCGTGGTACGCTGGAGCCACTATCAGGGACAAACAGAGACTGCAGCGTGTTGTGCGCTCTGCTGAGAAGGTGATTGGCTGCAGACTCCCATCTCTGCAGGACCTGTACACCTCCAGGACACTGCGGCGTGCAGCTCGGATCTCAGCTGACCCTTCTCACCCTGGTCACAGTCTGTTTGACCCGCTCCCCTCAGGCAGGAGGCTCCGGTCCATTCGCACCAGAACCTCTCGCCATAAGAACAGTTTCTTCCCCTCTGCTGTTGGACACATGAACAATAACCATATGACTGTCCCCGCCACTAACACATGACCCTACGCTGTGTCACTGCATCATTCCATGTTTGGCACTGATCACCACCTGCACTAATGTATATATCTTTCTACGTAACACTCTTAATTCTTATTCTCATGTATATATCTCATGTATATCTCATGCACATATCTTTCTAAGTAGCACTTTTAATTCTTATTCCTACTTTTATTTTTTTCATGTCTATTTAAGTGCTATTTATGACACTATGTTTGCACTGAAGCACCGCAGCAATTTCCTAATGTTGTAAACCTGCTCAACATTTGGCAATAAACCCCTTTCTGATTCTGATTCTGATTCTGAAATGTGGCAGGAAGTGAGTGAATGAGTAAGACTTACTTTCATTTTTGGTGATGCAGCTGTAGAGCGAGTTCTAGAATGAGAACAAGAAGCTGTGGTGACACTGCTCACAGAGACCACACTACTGCAGCAGAAACATGTTACTGGATTCAAGTCTCTGAACCACTCTTTGTTCTGATTCCACGTCCCACCACACGACTGCTCCACCACTGAATGACCTTTGACCCTTGACTAAAAAAACTATATTTGTGCTTTAGTGATTGATTACATTTCATTCAAACATTGGAACAGACGTGAGGAAACTGATTCTGACCAAGAGAACACTTGAAGGAATAATAATAATAACAACAGTGTGGAAACATTAGTAACTTTCATGTAAGCGTGCACATTTTCATCGACACATTGACACTCTTGTAAATCTGTAAAGGGAGCAGTCGAAGGAGGAAGAGACAGAAACAAACACGAGGACATTTACAGTCTGACAGCTAGCTTCAATAAGCGATGTAAGCATAACAGCAACAATCCATCTGTGAGCGACACAGAAACAACAGAACTTCATCTGTGTCTGACAGTGTGCCACTGCAAAATAATCTTACCTCTCGGAAGCTGTTGGACTTACCTCTGTGGTTTTCTTGCATACTTTTGTTATATCATTTTTTGAAGATGCCTACATGGGGAAAAGAAATCAGATCAGTGTTGGGGACAGCAGCTCACACCCCAGGATGGACTCACAGCATCTCACCTGTTTGCATTCCTTGCGACACTCTGTCGTGATGGCCAGTTCACAGCAGCCCAGCCCCACCCAGCCTTCTGATTTCCTCGATACTCCTGCAAGCAAATCATACACCAGAGAATCAGCTCTTTGCCACGTGGATTTCTTTCTGTGGCTTTTAACTATCACACTTTGTGACACTGATTTATTTACTGTTACTGTGAATTATGAAAACAGATTCACATTTACTTATTCTGAGATTTTCATATTCAAACCAGAGCAGTGATAACACCATGGAGGTGGTTTTATGGTGAAGCAGAGCGAGCGAGTTCACTGCCTGCAGTAAGCTCTGCTGTCACATGTCTGAAAACAAAGGTGTTCACTGTAGTCACTGTCTGTGCTTCTCATGCTGTGTATTCTGATCTTTGCAGAGTGAACTTCACTATCTCCACGTGTCCGGGGTGGGTGGAAAGTCCTCACCCCCATCTGTCCAGCCACCATCGTGCACGTGTACGGACACACCTGCAGGACCAGCTTAAGAGTAAATCCATGAATGTTGCTGGAAATCAGTGAACATCAGTGATGGACGATGTCTCGCTCTGAGAGGACTGGAGGAAGGTTTTTTTGATTCCTTCAGTCCATCCATCCTCTTCTGCTGATGTTTGTCAGGGTCATCGTGAGCTGAAGCCTGTCCCAGCTAACATAGAGCGAGAGGCAGGGTGGAGGACACGTCTCCAGCCTGACGCAGGGCTAGCACCCAGAGACAGACAACCATTCACACTCACATTCACACCTATGGGCATGTAGAACCACCAGTGACTCTAACCCCACTAACTGCATGTCTTTGGACTGTGGGAGGAAGTCACCCAGAGACAACCCACACAAACACAGGGAGAGCATGCAAACTCCACACAGAAAGACCCCGGCCTGATTCAAACCCAACACGCTCTCGCTGTGAGGCAGCAGCGGTCTCGCCACTGTGCTGCATAGCCCGAAGTAGACACCGCCCTCAACAGTGTCACACCAGAAAACACCCAGAGGGACATTTTAGACACCTGTGATTCCACAGGTAGATCCAGCCAAATGTTTTCAGTTGGTGCTACACTGCCGACTGCTACAAAGCCATGCTGTTAAGAACATGGCGTACATGACACTGCTATCATCTCTCATCAATGCTCACGTTCCTCTATAAACAGTATGTACTGTACATTTACATGTGCTGTGCCCGTGTCTGCCCGGCCGGCTCCACAAGGCCACGTGTGTTTCTGTTTCCTTTCTCCTCTCACCTCCCCGCCAGGGCGGAGCTCATTGCAGGCTCCCGCCCTTGGCTCACACACCTGCTCTTCATCAGGCTGCAATTATGTGTTGGACATTTAAGGCCGGGACGCAGACGGTCTCATCGCTGGATGACAGTGCAAGACACGTTAGTGAATCTCTAGCTTTGTGAACCTCCTGTGTGTTTTTGCCTCTGAGTAACCGGCGTTTCCCCGTGTATAGTTTTCCTGGACCCGTGACCTACCCACCGTGTGAAGACGACAGCAAGTGTGAATGAGATTCCCTTCCCGGATTTTTCCCTTGGACCCTGCAATTGCCCCACTGTATCTGCACTTGGTGATTGTGTAAATAAATGTCATTCCTTGTATTGAACTCTGCTCTGCGCTTGAGTCCCTCCATTGAATGTGACATGTGCTGCACCAATAGATGCCGGTGCAGCAGTTTGCAGACAGATTTTATTTTGGTTGGTGGTTAAATACAACAGCAGATCAGCATCAGGATGTCGTGGTTTCACCTGCGTACCTGGAAGTGTAGAATTGATGCACATCCAAAGTTCATTCTGTAAGACATAAAAATGGTTAATGTCAGAGGTTATTAACAAAAAACCTTAATAACAGCTTTTATAATTCAGGTAGCATAATTATCAGATATGTAGCTCTGTTTTTCTCACACACCGTGGGTTTGTTAAAAAAGCAATTTTGCAATTCCACTTCAATGTTTGGGAGAAGAAGCACGAACTTTGGTAACTTTATAATTCCATGTGAATACGACATATTAGTCTGCAGGTCTTTTATGAAAGTAAATGGGTGAAATTAGCAGGTGATAAGAATAATGTTTCTGGCTTGTTCCACCAACCATAGAAGAGGGCGTTACACTTTGGCTGAAGAGAGAAGGAAGCTGGTTGGATGTAAGAAAATGTTGCTTTAACAAAAAACTGAACGAGTTATTATGTGGCCACTCTATAATATTCTTCATATTTATAATAGAGTGTAAATGTGTAAACTCTGTAACAGATTGGATTATTTAACTAGCTGAGTCTGTTGCTGTAACCCACATCATTTCCTCAGGGATTAATGAAGTTTTCTGATTGTGTTAATGTTTCAAAGAAACAATTAACCAATGATTTATTTTCAGAGACAGCTGTAAAGCAAACGTACAGAATCAGCAGCTCTGATTGGCTGCTCTGCTGACCACGTGTCTACTCGACTCCAGATGTGCAGCAAGCCCAGGTGTGACCCGTGATGCAGCACACTGTGCACGGCTCCTTCACAGGTTGTTGGATCAACAGTTTCAGTGAGCCGGTGCTCACACAGCAGTTATCTGCTGCACTATATTAGTTATGCAGAAATCCCATGACTTTACAAAATAACAGAATAAACTGAGCCAGTTCAGTTTTACAAAGAACAGACTCTACATTCTTCATTTCAAACTGAAACAGACGAGTGTTGAAAATATGAATGTGAGGAAACTCCCACTGGAACCAGAGTCCTCTGCGTCCTCTGCGTCCTACAGCTGAGGGACGCAGACACATGTCTTCGAGCTGGTACAGGACAGTAAGACGTACACTTGTTGACATGTCAGCTGTGTTCTCTTCACAGCTTTCTTCATCCATCTCTCACTTATGGAAATCAGGATCGTGGATGGGCTGCTGATATTGCACCTTACATTCAGTTAACTGGAAACTGCTGGCAGACAACCCCAGCAGACAAATCATATTTAATGAAATGTGCTGATTAAACCAGATATCAAACAACACATCTTCAGAAAAATCTGCAGTTTTCACCATTCGCAGGTCTGACCTCAGTCTACTCTCATTACTGTCATTACGATTTAGAGATCAACAACTCCACAAAATGATCAGCCTACAGTATTTTGAATGTGAGTATTCTTAAATTGTACAGCGAATACATTTGTCACTACAAGGGAACGCTGCCTCCTCCCACCCAGCAGCCGCTGTGATCTGTTTTTACACTGAAGCTCTGATTCACAGAGAGGAACAGCAGCAATCATCCATCACAGCTTGTTAATCAACCACAGACCCAGAGAGAGTTTCAGGTCTTTGGAAAGCACAAAGTGTTTCACTCCTCAGGTATCAGTACTAGCACACAGGGAAGTTCATTATACAACAGTCAACAGTCACAAAGACTTAGAAAGGAGACTGAATATGAAAACAGGTCCACTGAAAGTATCCATGTTTCTCTTCTGGACATACGCAGTCATCATTTTATCACATGACTCACACTGGAGTGGATCTCACCTGGATGCACACACACGCACAGACAACCCACCTTAGAAATGTCTCAGATAAGCACCTAGAGGAGCCTGGTCTGACAGACACATGGACAATATACAGACAAACGTCCCCAAGGACACTTTTTTTGATCGTACTCTGATCTGTTTCTTCACCAATCAGTCTGACATACACAGATACCAGCAGTAGCTCCTGCAGCTCTGGCATTGTCAAAGGCATCAGTGCAGAATGACAGGAACTCTACCACACATCACCTGTCCCCTGGTATCCTTTGGGATGGTGTGAAAGCATACATGAGACGGTGAATAATCTAATTTAGTTGTGCAAAAGAAAAAAGAAGCAAAGCTAAGGACAGTAAGGTTACTAGAACAACATCAAAGATCATAATCTCCATAATCTATTCTGCACTCAGAGATTTCCACAGTTTATTAACTGACAGGGCAGAGGGCAGCTCTAGACTCAGTGGTCAGAGGGACGGCGAGAATGCCAGCTGGTCAAGCTGTTTGTTTGAGCCCAGCAATCACCTAACAGAGTTATTTTAATGAGTAACTATGTAACGATCCAGAGGATTCACACAGCAACATAAGAAAGGATAAGGGTAGGTTAACATGTATATGAGATGATGAGGACAGCGTTGGGCGTTAGCTGAAACCTCTCAGGGAGACCAAGACGAGGAAAGTCAAATTACATGTGAAACACCATCAAACTGAACCTGCCTCCCAGTGTCACAACATGTCAGTGAAATCACCACACACATGGTGACGATACTGAAATACTACTATTTTTCATGCATCTATGGTATGAGTTTCAAAGTCCTTCATCATCTTGTTCTTGAGTCGCATTAACCTGGCTGTCCACGCTGCCCCGCCCACCAGCCCTCCCAGCTGTTTACAGCTCAGGAGCACGGACTCCCTCACAAAGTCTGCAAATCCATTTTGTTTTTAGCAAACAGATCCAGCAGAAGAAACTTTTGTAGCAACAGCGTTGGTCGCAGAGCATAAAAATAAACCTTTGTCAGTGAGTAGTTCATGGTTTGTTTTAGTCCTCAAAGTTTTATTCCTTCGCAAGTTGTCGAAATACAAGAATGCTAGAGAACATGGGCTATAGTTCTACATCAGCCTGTTGTTACTGGAGCCTGTTTGCATTATAATGACCTGCGTAGGCCTAAATTTAACATGTGTACTAGTTATTTGTTTTTCTTACTGTAATTAACAACAGCTCCTTGTGTTGCTGCTGAACATCATCTATTAGTTTGAGCTAAAGTGCACAGCTCTTGGTAGAAAAATGAACTGAAAACAATGCAAATGTTGTAAATGATCCAAAAAACTAACCACACCGATCAGTACTATTTGGGGACTGGGCTCACGTGCAGTAGCTCTGGCCCTAGATCTTCTAAGTACGCTCCTGCATCCTGTAAATTCTGTTGTACTGGCTTCTCATTAACTTCAGGGCCAACTGTACCTGAGCGAACCCTGCCCACACACTCCAACATGCATCCACACAAACTCATGTCCATGTGTCAGTTATATTGCAGAGATGCTGATATGAGTCTTCTGCAGAAATTATGCATATTAGAGCCAAAATATATACGAGTTACTCTGTCAGGCTAACAAAAATTTTATTCACAACATTTTCTAAGCGTTATACAATCAAACCTTATGACACAACACAATACAATCATGAGACAAGGCTTCCAATAGAAACCATCTTGTTGGTTAGTGTACGTGTAGCTGCTGTATGTGAAATGGACTCACCATAGACTCTGGACAGTAACCAGGTAACCTCTGCAGGAGATGCTTCAGACGCGACTCACTCTTTATAGTGGTGAGCTGCAGGAAAAAGCAAAAGTCATGACTTTACAGGGAGTGCAGAATTATTAGGCAAGTTGTATTTTTGAGGAATAATGTTATTATTGAACAACAACCATGTTCTCAATGAACCCAAAAAACTCATTAATATCAAAGCTGAATGTTTTTGGAAGTAGTTTGTAGTTTGTTTTTAGTTTGAGCTATTTTAGGGGGATATCTGTGTGTGCAGGTGACTATTACTGTGCATAATTATTAGGCAACTTAACAAAAAACAAATATATACCCATTTCAATTATTTATTTTTACCAGTGAAACCAATATAACATCTCCACATTCACAAATATACATTTCTGACATTCAAAAACAAAACAAAAACAAATCAGCGACCAATATAGCCACCTTTCTTTGCAAGGACACTCAAAAGCCTGCCATCCATGGATTCTGTCAGTGTTTTGATCTGTTCACCATCAACATTGCGTGCAGCAGCAACCACAGCCTCCCAGACACTGTTCAGAGAGGTGTACTGTTTTCCCTCCTTGTAAATCTCACATTTGATGATGGACCACAGGTTCTCAATGGGGTTCAGATCAGGTGAACAAGGAGGCCATGTCATTAGTTTTTCTTCTTTTATACCCTTTCTTGCCAGCCACGCTGTGGAGTACTTGGACGCGTGTGATGGAGCATTGTCCTGCATGAAAATCATGTTTTTCTTGAAGGATGCAGACTTCTTCCTGTACCACTGCTTGAAGAAGGTGTCTTCCAGAAACTGGCAGTAGGACTGGGAGTTGAGCTTGACTCCATCCTCAACCCGAAAAGGCCCCACAAGCTCATCTTTGATGATACCAGCCCAAACCAGTACTCCACCTCCACCTTGCTGGCGTCTGAGTCGGACTGGAGCTCTCTGCCCTTTACCAATCCAGCCACGGGCCCATCCATCTGGCCCATCAAGACTCACTCTCATTTCATCAGTCCATAAAACCTTAGAAAAACCAGTCTTGAGATATTTCTTGGCCCAGTCTTGACGTTTCAGCTTGTGTGTCTTGTTCAGTGGTGGTCGTCTTTCAGCCTTTCTTACCTTGGCCATGTCTCTGAGTATTGCACACCTTGTGCTTTTGGGCACTCCAGTGATGTTGCAGCTCTGAAATATGGCCAAACTGGTGGCAAGTGGCATCTTGGCAGCTGCACGCTTGACTTTTCTCAGTTCATGGGCAGTTATTTTGCACCTTGGTTTTTCCACACGCTTCTTGCGACCCTGTTGACTATTTTGAATGAAACGCTTGATTGTTCGATGATCACGCTTCAGAAGCTTTGCAATTTTGAGACTGCTGCATCCCTCTGCAAGATATCTCACTATTCTTGACTTTTCTGAGCCTGTCAAGTCCTTCTTTTGACCCATTTTGCCAAAGGAAAGGACGTTGCCTAATAATTATGCACACCTGATATAGGGTGTTGATGTCATTAGACCACACCCCTTCTCATTACAGAGATGCACATCACCTAATATGCTTAATTGGTAGTAGGCTTTTGAGCCTATACAGCTTGGAGTAAGACAACATGCATGAAGAGGATGATGTGGACAAAATACTCATTTGCCTAATAATTCTGCACTCCCTGTATATAACACAATCTACACCGTAAATCTGGATCAGCTGGACCAGGTGACCCTGAGTCCTCCCTTAGTTATGCTGCAATAGTTGTAGGCTACCGGGGATTCCCATGATGCATTGGGTGTTTCTTGTTCACTCACTAGGTATTAACAGACCTCTCTGCACTGAATCATATCTGTTATTAACCTCTGTCTCTCTTCCACAGCATGTCTTTATCCTTTCTTCCTTCTCTCACCCCAACCAATCACAGCAGATGGCCCCGCCCCTCCCTGAGCCTGGTTCTGCTGGAGGTTTCTTCCTGTTAAAAGGGAGTTTTTCCTTCCCACTGTCGCCAAAGTGCTGCTCATAGGGGGTCATATGATTGTTGGGTTTTTCTCTGTATGTATTATTGTAGGGTCTGCCTTACAATACAAAGCACATTGAGGAGACTGTTGTTGTGTTTTGGTGCTGTATAAATAAAATTGAATTAAAGCTGGTACATGGTTTGTTCTGCCTCAAACCAGTCTGGGTGGGACGAGGCTCACCACTAGGTGATGTCAGCAGAGCGTCTCTGTCAGAGCAGTGCTTGGTGTTTTGGAGATACTGTGACTGAAAGTCAATAGTTAAATTTATATTTTCTGAAATCTTTGAATGTAAAAAAGTTTTACTTAAAAACAAAAACTAATACTAACCCTTCCAAAGACTACTTCCCCTTTTTCTGCATCTTTCAACACTTTATTTCATTATTTTCTGAGCTTTTTCTTTACTGGTTTTCAACTTTCACTTGCTGGTCAATAAGATCACAGTAAGGTCTACTCGGCATCTCTCTTCAAACCATCCCCCCCTTCTCACCCCTCACCCACAATTTCCCCAGCACCTCCTTAAAGTGCTAAAGCAGCAATAAAACTGTAGCACTCAGCTACTTTTTGCTCTGATGCAAAAGCCTCTTTCACATTTCCTTTACTCCTCTTTCACTGACATGAGGATGGAGAGCGAGCGTCACCTTCTGTCAGTTAAAAAAAGTTGAGACTGACGTTGATATTTTGAGCTTCAAAGACACAATCTGATTTGATGTGAGTAAGGCTTGTTGTGGGATCAGCGTGGTGTTCCACTGGTAGTGTGTTAGAGGACCTTAGGGAGCAAATGAACGCCCGTCTAACTGCAGAGAGCATCTCTTGCCAAATGGAGGCAGTGTCCAAAGTGTGTGGTCCACCTGGTGCTGTCTGGGAGGGGCATGATAATCCTTTACCTGGTCTGGGCCATTTGTAAGCCAATCAGCATTTGACCTATGCCCAGCTGAGCTACATGCTGTTGGGGTTTTGGAGGACTGCAGGTAGCACATTTACTTGGTTGAAAACCTCTCATTGGAGGCTCTCTGAGGGCAAATACATAAATGGACACAGCCATGAAACAAGCATCTATGTGTTTGTGAATGTGTATGTTCATACCTGGCCACAAGCTTCTCTGCAAGGTGAGAATTCGGCAGCATGGTGGCAACAGGAGGGATCTGCAGACAGAAGCATCAAGTTAGAGTCAGTTAGAGCATCGTCATCAGTGTTTGGTTCACCCAGAGCTACGGCTCTCACATGATGTCAAGTCACACTGCTGTGGCTGGAGGCAAATCCAGGGATTTTGTGGCATTATTTTCCAACTGTACTGGGGTAATGCCAGTTGAGCCAAGTTAGTCAGCATAGTTACTGGATGTCAGGATTTATGAGAGTGTGATATATTAAAGCCCTCGAATGACACTGAGCAGGTTAATAACAGGGAGAACAGATGATTACACAAACCACCAACCTAAGAAGATAAACTGACAGCACTTGTGAGAGTTACCTGCCTGATAGCTTGAACTGGGATGCCAGCAGCACCTAGCCCCAGTGAGGTCTTTGTCAGTACAGTTTGCTTAATGCTACGATGGTGCCAAGCAAGTTAAAGAAGCACGTGGACTGTTAAAACAACCAAACGCAAAAGCAAAGAAAACAAACTCAAAAAACCAAAACTGACCTACTTTGACAAAGAGTCCTGAATGTGAACAATGGGAAGCTCTACTATTTGTTGGATTACATGAAAGTGGTTGACAGCGGTCTATATTAGTAAAATAGATTCAACTGGATCCACATGAGACGATGATGTCTGCTGACATGTCATTTCCAATCTCAGAGTGACTTTGTTGCACTAACCTTCATGCTATGCAAATACATTAAACTGGTTGGTTGAGATGAAGCAGACGCCACTATGCACTGATGTGAGTATTTAAGTGTGCTTCGGAACTTTTGCTTGGAACTGGTTTCCAGTTGCATCCAACCCTTACATCGCTAAGCCCATCAACGCATCAGGTTCAGTGGAATAAAGCGCGTGGCCACTGTGCTCTCGAGAATAACAGAGTGACCGATCACCCTTTCCCATCTGACGTATGAGTCTGGGTTTGGCAGTTGCTAGGAGAACAGTAATTTATGTTTCAGTATCTTGTCCAAAAATACTTTTGCCTGAAAGAGTTGGGATTACATGAGTTAGTGCAGTGTGTTTGTGCAGGTGCTCAGTTCAGATGAGATCTGACGTACATGAAGGCCACGGCATATTATTCAAATCATTTCATTTCTTTTACAGACTTCAAAGTGCAAACATGACACTAAAAGTGAGAAAATTATTTCCAGTGCTGTGTAAAACACAAACCCATCTTGTCTACACACATGGCTGAAAGCTTTCATGTGTATCACTCAGCTAAATACTAGAATAAGTACTTGCCTCACAGCTGAACTATAGTAACCGGGGGGTACTGACACTGCATTCATCACAGCCTGTGTGTGACGCTACACACTGCATGTGTTTAAAACACGATGAGAAGTACATTCTGTTGTATCCATGGCCTTGTTTGGTCTTCCAGCCCTGCACCAGCCGGTAGCTTCCTTTTGTTGCGCCCTCCTTAATGACCACTGTTGGCAGGCATGATGAGATGTGAAAGAAAGTGAGTGTGCTGACAGACCTGAAACAAATGATCTGTAGCTTTGTGTGTGCGGGTCTTTTACACTTGTGTCTAAAGAGGAGCTGTGCTGTGAGTGTGTGATGTGGAGAGCCTGCTGAGTAAAGTTCAAACCTGCGCTGTAGCCTAAAAATTGCAACCTTCATGGTAAAGTGTGATTTATGTGGCTGTCCTGAAATGATGATGATGATGAAGTGTCCTTTAGGTTTACTGGACAGTAACTGTTTCTCTCTTTGAATGTGTACATTTGATGTTATACGTCCTCTCAGTATTTCTAAAGCTGCATCCACAGTTTGGCCTAATGACCTCAGAACAAATAAACTCTTGTTCAGACACACACACAGATTTTGCAAACAATGGCAGGTGATGTAATAACTGGAGGGACTGGGAAGGGCTGATGGCTGGCTGTTAAGCGGTGGCCCAATTTGAGCTTCGCATCCACACAGGAACCAGAGTCCTCCACAGAGCCGCACTGTTCACTTCAATAGCAGTTGGAATAAAATACACTGCAGCACAGCGGTCTCCAACCTTTTTGCTCCACGGACCGGTTTACGCCCGACAATATTTTCATGGACCGGCCTTTAAGGCGTCGCGGATAAATACAACAAAATAAAACTAGTACCAGTACCGAAAAAAAGAAGATTTATTCATAACACACGTGAAAAGACCCAGGAAAACCGAGTTAACGATAAAAACGATAACAAAATAACGCTGAACACCGATAAAAACCCTGAAAACCAGACATTTCACACCTGAGCCTCAACTCTCGCAGCCCGGTACCAAAGTCCGAGGCCCGGGGGCTGGGGACCGCTGCTGTAGCATATCAACTTCATTCAGAAAAAGAAAGTTAACTGCACAGAATCTCCTCTTATCTGCAGATGATGTGGTTCTGTTGGCTTCATCGGGTGGGGGCCTCCAACCCACACTGCAGCAGACCCCACCCTAGTGTGAAGACAAGAGTCTGAGGCCATGGTCCTCAGCTGGAGAAGGGCAAAGTGCCTACTTCAGCTCAGGCACAGATTTATAGCTGCTTTGAGATTATTACGTTATTCCCAATTGAATAAAAAAATCAGGTTGTAACCAAATATAAAACTAAGGTATGATTATCATCGCTTTTGTCCTTGTTTAATATTTATTCTATATTTGTTATAGTCTTTACTCAAAATAGTTGCCATTTAAAATAAACTGTGTAAAAAGGATTTTCAGCCAATAATGTATCTTCTTCCCATGAAGTTTCCTTATTTATTTTATGATTATTGTTTTAAACACACTGCTATTGTTTCCATACATACGTAACTGCTAAAGATGACCTTTACTGCACGTCTCCCTCTTTCTCTCTCCTCTTTGCTGTCTCTATCCAATAAAGGAAAAATACTAAATATAATATTTACAAAAACAGAGAGAATGACTGTTCTGCTGTGTGAAATCATTAGGACTGTAATATGGCTACAACACAATTCTCCCTCACACCAACTAAGATCACAGTATCGCACACAAGCTCTGTAAATATGAATTACAAAAAATTAAAACAAAAACCTTCATTAAAACTAACGATAAAGCCTGAAACTGGTTTTTGAAACCTGAACTCTCCCAGTAAATGGACTGGTTCTTATATAGTGCTTTACACAACTTGCACATTCACCCATTCACACCAGCAATCCAGGCATGCAGACTGGAGCAGACTGGGATCAAACCACCAGCCTTCAAGTTAGTTGGTGACCTGCTCTAGCAAGTACTGAAGCAAGTGCTGCAGCCAAATAATACGTAAATGCCACAGATATGGGACAGAGGAGCACGAGGTGTGAGATCTGCATGAAGACCAAGCGTGTCTGTGTATGTGTGTGTGTGTTATTGCAACACTTTTGATTTAAAATTACAAAAGTGTGTTTGTCCAAATACTTTTACATCTGACTACTTCAGGCATCTAAATTCTTTAAGTTTGAGTTTTAGTCGACTAACTGTGATACGATTATAATCTAAAGTTCGTATAATTGAAATGTGAAGCGTAACAGTTTGTTTTTATCATAGAAAGTTGTCCTATATGGCTTACAAAGTGTCTTATTATGGTGTCTCAGTGTGGGGAAAGAGTCACAACTCACAGTCATTTCTATCCAGCAGGTTTTCTGTGCACAGCCTGTGATCAGCTGGATTTAACCCCAGTTAATTCTACTTAGAAATACCTACTTGGGTAATTGTTACAACAAATGTATACGTTATTAATAAAAATGATGATTCAATCTTCCTCCCAACCACAAAGTGGTAGCGAGATCTTTTCCATCAATCCAGATCAAAACTTTTGGACACAAAGAGGCTTAAACATCTTCAAAATGACTAAAAGCCTGAACTTACAACTCATACAATACAAAACTGTCCATGGAGCACACTACACAGAAGAAAGGATGTGAGGCACGCAGAGTCAAGCATATGCACAGGCATTTCCACTGAGAACTACATGCATGCTATGTGGTCCCGTATGCCTGTGCAGAGGTTCTGGCAGAGGATACGTAAAGACCTTTCCACATGATTTTGTTTGCTGTAGCCCACACACGGAAGCAAATACATCATATTCCTTCCTGCCCAATGCATTGGAAAAAAAATATCCTCATGAGCTGGAATTTAAAAAATGGTTTGTGTATTACTCAATATAGAAATGTACTTCTAGATTAGCTTGGAGAAAACGTCTGCCTCCTCGAACAACAGAGTTGGATGAATTTATTCCTCTCTGGTCCCACTGATCAAATCCATTACTTGGTGGTCAGCTGTCGTCGCATCTACCATTGCAGTTACCATTTTATCATTTACTACCTAACAGCCCTGGTTTGAAGGGTACCAGAATGTACACATACATGTGTGGACATACAGCAAGCAGAACACGACACAGTGAAAATGACAGGGGAGAAGGGGGGACAGCTGGGAAAAAATCAAATTCAACTTTCTTATTCTGCACAAAAACAAAGGTGTATACAAAATGTTTGAGCATGCACACGGGCCTGTTTTGTTCTTAGCACCATGCCTGTGTTAGTAATAATCATTCTGAACCAGGGTAGGCAACACGAGAACCTGGGACTGTTATGAAGGGACACACCAGAAAGCTAAATTCAGCTGGCTCAGTATTAATTCATCATACTAAATAATACTCATTTGATCTCATCTCTCACTCGCTGCTAGTAGGAGTAGATGTTAGGCAGTGAAAATGTGAAACAGGTATATACTGTTATTTCATTAATGTTCCCGAGAATATTGTGAACAAAATGTACAGATGTTTGCAAAATGTCATAGATTTACTGAAAGTGCTACTGCAGTTCTGCCTGTCGGTTAATTTCTTCATCTGCAGGTTTTCAGTTTGTTTTCTCAGTGAGACAAGTTAGTTTGTTTGGGTTTGAACATCTGCATTACTGTAATCGTCACTCAGAGGGTCTAAGTATCTACATATGTTAAACTTCATAACTCACAATGTTTGCACACATTTAAGTCCAAATATGTCTCCTTATATGTGGAAATAAGAATAAAAATCCAGCTGAAATCATTCCAGAGGGTGAAATGTTAGAACAGCAATATTTCTACTTGACAAATGTCTAAAATAAAGCATCCTGGGCAACACCCAGGGCAGGAGCACCAGAGAGGAGGAAGAAATCTTTGTAATTAATCTGGCTCTTAATCCACTGCCCAGATGCCATTGTTTACTGATGTCTACTAAAGGACAGACATTCCTTTTCAAGAGTTCCTGTCAAAAACACCACCAAACGGCTAAAAGTTCAGCTTTGGAACAGAGCATGTCTGTGTCAGTAAACATGATGACATTTAAATCCACCAAGTGGGTCCAATATGAGAATTTGTTAGTACGAGGATAATCATCATTATCCTCGTAATCATTATGGACCCAGTCAAAACAATACACCTGTGCTAATTTATCTATGACCAGCCGAATGTGTAAATATGATAACCACTGTAGATAAGGTGCAGATGAGGTGACAGGTTAATGTGAAACACCCATCCATGCATCCATCCATCCATCCATCCATGCATCCATCCATGCATGCATCCATCCATCCATGCATCCATCCATCCATCCATCCATGCATGCATCCATCCATCCATGCATCCATGCATCCATCCATCCATGCATCCATCCATCCATCCATCCATCCAGGCATCCATCCATCCATTCATGCATGCATCTATGAGTCTGTTGTGGCCAGTGCGATCCTCTATGCTGTTGCATGCTGGGGGAGCAGGCTGAGGGTTGCAGATGCCAACAGACTTAATAAACTAATCTGTAAGGCCAGTAATGTTGTGGGGATGGAGCTGGACTCCCTCAAGGTGGTGTCGGAGAGGCGGATGCTGTCCAAGATAAAGACAATGTTGGATAACACCTCCCACCCACTCCATGACATGCTGGTCAGTCACAGGAGCACGTTCAGTGAGAGACTGAGATTACCGAAAAGCACCACTGAACGACACAGGAAATCTTTCCTGCCTGTGGCTCCCTGTACAACGCATCCACTTAACACACTGACTCCTCCTTGCCGTAGCATTTGTGTTGTACCTCGTCAATCTCTAGCTGTGAGAGCAGTCCCTTCTTTCGAATGTTGGAACACTGAGCTACTAGTTGTTTCGCCGTCATTGTGGATGTTGGGTATCGGAGAATCCATAGGTCCATCATCCTATTCATGTAGCCCCTTCCGCTGGGGTTACTTGCGTAGTAGCATTCCAACAACGCCCTGTTTTCGTCTCTTGCCCACCGATGCCTTCTTGTTCCAGTAGCCCACTTTTCGTCAGGGTGCCCTGGTTCCTCAACACCTGACGCGGACCTTGTTGATCCGGGATATTTATCTGTCTCGCTCATGTCTGCGGTAGGCTTGCTTAGCATAGGGGGTCTAGCCTTAGGACCCTTACTGGATACAGACGCCGCAGGCAGGAATCGAACTTGCGATCCTCTGCTCCAAAGGCGTGTAGTCTAACCACTACGCTATCCAGCTGCTGGCTGGAGGCACTGCTGGGATATATATATATATATATATATATATATATATATATATATATATATATATATATATATATATATATATATATATATATATATATATATATATATATATATATATATATATATTGTACTATTCTTAGTTAGCGTGTTGTCTGTCTTGTCTTAATGTTGGTTTATAATGGAGCACTGTAACAAAAAATAATTTCCCCCAGGGATCAATAAAGTATTCTGATTCTGATTCTGATTCTATCCATCCATCCATCCATCCATCCATCCATGCATGCATGCATCCATCCATCCATCCATCCATCCATCCATCCATCCATCCATCCATCCATCCATCCATGCATCCATCCATCCATCTATCCATCCATCCATCCATCCATCTATCCATCCATCCATCCATCCATCCATCCATCCATCCATCCATCCATCCATCCATCCATCCATCCATCCATCCATCCATCCATCCATCTATCCATCCATCCATCTATCCATCCATCCATCCATCCATCCATCCATCCATCCATCCATCCATCCATCCATCATCCATCCATCCATCCATCCATCCATCCATCCATCCATCCATCCATCCATCCATCCATCCATCCATCCATCCATCCATCCATCCATCCATCCATCCATCCATCCATGCATCCATCCATCCATCCATCCATCCATCCATCCATCCATCCATCCATCCATCCATCCATCCATCCATCCATCTATTTTGCACCACTTATCTGGTTTCAGGTCACAGGGGAAGCAGTCTGAGAAGAGAAGCCCAGATTTTCCTTACCCTGGCTACCTCGTCCAGCTCATGCAACCAAGAGATCCCCAGACTCTGCTTCCATTGCAAAGGGTATGGCAGTGGGATTGCGGAGATCTTTAAAGCGTTCCTTTTACAGCCTGCTTATATCCTCTGTTGAAGTCAGCAGCATCCCACTGCCGCTGCATACAATGTGAGTAAAGCACTGCTTTCCCCTCCTGAGTCGACTGATGGTTTGCCAGAATCGCTTTTAGGCCAACTGAAAGTCTCATTGAGCTACTGTCAATCAGCCACTGTCAGAGCTGCACTCCATTTGGCCTGCTGGGACCTGTCCATCTTAAATGTTTCCATTCAATTTTATTTATACAGCGTGACAACAGGTGATTCATACTGTAAGGGACTGATCACTAGGGCTGGGTTTCGTCACTGATTTCTAGAACTGATTCAATTCGGATTCACAAGGTCCCGATTTGGTTCAATTTTGACTCAGACAGTCAGAAATATTATAATTATGATCATTTATCAGTACATATCCATATCTATGTATAAAAACAAAGCTGACACTTGTGAGACTTCATTGAAGGTGTAAGCACCACAGCAGATGCCTTTGTGTCAAAGTAACTGAAGATAAGAGCCTGGTTTTACAAAGTCAGTTCTGCAGTAGATCAAAAACTGAAGAAAACCATGAATCAACATGATTACCTGATGCTGCTGAAGTAAAGCAGAGCAAAGTTACAGAGGTTTCATTAGAGACATGGCTAAGAGTTTTGCAATTTGGCATCATTTATAAAAGTTTCAACATCTTCGGTACTGAACAGCAGAAATGAGGCTTTCTTGTCAGAGGTCATTTTTCAAGAAAAACAAACAAAAATAGACAGCGGGCGACAGCACTGTACAAAACAGTAGACTGGTGCATAATAACCAAGCGAATCATGCAGAAACAGATTTTTGATGGTTAACTGATCTTGAAGTACAACTGGGAGAGAGAAAAAGCTGTGCAGGAAGTGTGATTTTTATCATGGTGGAAGCAAAACAGCCAAGTAAGCGGGAATTCATATACTATAAGAAGATAAGCCACTACATTAAGTAAAACCATCCTGCTTCTGAGTGTTCTTCCTCATTACGTTACTCAGCTTCTAATAAAATGAGCCCATGATGGACTAATGACATTGTTGATGGTAAATGGACTGGTTCTTATATAGTGCTTTTCTACTCATCTGAGCACTCAAAGCGCTTTACACAACTTGTGCATTCACTCATTCACACCAGCACATCTTTCTAAGTGCTTTATAGCTAACATTCACACTCCGATGGATGCATCGGAGAGCAATTTGGGGTTAGTATCTTGCCCAAGTCTACATGCCCAAGGATATTTGGCATGCAGACTAGGGGAAGCCAGGAATCAAACCACCAACCATCACCAACCTTCAGAGGTACAGCCACCATCGGGTGGCTGTAGCTCTACCACCTGAGCTACAGCCACCCGATGAGCATTTAAATATTTTCTCAGAACTACATGAAGAATTCACATGTGCAAACACATGTGTTGCCAGAAGATGGAAAGAATGTGGACCACATGTTTTGGTTCAGTCCAAAAAGAGGAGCAGTTCAGTGGCTTTATAACTGAAGCTGAAAACCGGATCATCACAACAAGACATCAGCATCAAGAAGATTTGAGCCCAGATGACAGCGTGTCACTGACAGCTACACCAGCTGAAAAGGAATCAGGTCTCAGTTTTGCAAGAAGCTCAGCTAGTAGCTGCTCATCAAATTTCATCCATATTGTTTGTACAGCAGAAAGAGGGAGCAGAGTGTGCTGTTCTGCTTGCATATGCAGCATCACAAAGAAAAGCCTTAGGCACTGAAAAATGTAAGTTAAAGGCAAGAAGGGAACAGCTTGAGATCGAGACAGCTATTGCTGCTTCTACAGCTAAATTAAAGTGTTGAATAGGAGTGTGAATATGAGAGCTGTAAAAACGATGTAGTTGGAAATAGACAAAAACTCCTCGATTGTTAAAGCTTAGAGTCTTAATGAAGAGGAACTGCAAAATGCTCTCTGTTAAGTGGAAGCTATAGTTAACAGATGTTAACCGTTAACACATCCAATAATGCCATACCATACAACACCATACCATATAAAGTGCTTAACACAACTGACACAAAGTGCTGTACATTGGAACTACAAAATAAAAATGCATAAGATATAAAACAAACCAATTAAAAAGGTAAAATAACTAAAAGAAAAGTGAAGTCTTGCTAAGGTCAAAAGCTAACGAATAAAAATGGGTTTTAAGATGCGTTTTAAAAAGTGGACAGTGAAGGGCCTGGCTAACGTGCAACAGTAGAGAAAGCCCCGCCCCCTCTGAGCTTCCTCCTGGATTTTGGTACTTCTAGGAGCAGCTGGTCAGCTGACCTTAGAATCTGACATCCATGTAGCGATGAAGATGCTCAGAGAGGTAAGCTGCAGCAAGACTGTGAGAACATTTTAAAACAAATATTTTTAAAATGAACTCTAAAAAACAGGCAGCCAGTGCAGTGAACAGGGCAGAATAACGATTGATTGACTGTCACACAAAGTGAATTACTGTAATCCAGAAAAGTATGCATCACTGTTTGCCAGTGTTGCCTACAAAGAAGCGATTTCATCCTTGCCAATCGCTTTAAATGATAAAAACTGAACACAGTTCTGATGTGACTTTTCAACTTATAACCAAGCTCAGTAATAACAGGTTTAGAATATACTTCTGTTGGTTTGGGGTCCCAAATCAACAGAGGAGGACTGACAGGGACCACTGGCTCTAAACACCACCACCTCTATTTTCTTTTCATTAAAATGTAAAAAGTTTAAAGCCAACCAAGCTAAGGATGGAACCCAGAGGCAGCAGGTATAACGAAAAGAGCAGTGGCCCTAAAATTGAGCCCTTTGGGATGCCAGAGAAGCAGCAGAGAAGGTTCACAGTGAAAGTTCTGCCAGATAAGACCTAAAGCATTTAAGTGCCCACTGAGTAATGTAATCGAGATTTTAAAACGTTGTGGTCTACTGTGTTCAAGACAGCGGTTAAATAAGCAGAACCAGAACAACGTGGTTACCAGAATCACATGCAAGAAGGATGTTGTCAGAGACCCTTACTGATGCAGATTTGGTGCTCATCTAGAAAATATTTTTCAAATAAATATTTAGAAAACATTATAAAGGAAATGCAGCTTATAATAGGTCTGTAATTAGCCAGGACAGCGTGATCAAGGCCAGGCTTCTTAAGCAGTGGCTGCACTGCTGCACATTTGCATTTTGCAGGAACCTCACCAGAGAACAGACTGCTGCTAATAATGGTAAGAACAGACTGCCCTATACTAAGCAAACTTTATTTTAAAAAATCGTTAGGGACAGGATCACAGGACGAACCTGAGGGCTTAATATGGTGAACCATTTCCTCTAAAAGTGAGAGCATCAAAGGCTTAAACTGAGTGAAAGCAGCAGTGCCAGGGACAGAGACAGATGGGTCAGGAGCTGTGATACCGGCCCTGGTGGTGGAAACATTTTCAATAAGGAAGCACTGAAGATGACTGGAGAGGCGTACAAACAGACATCATGTGGAGTATTAAGAACAAAAGTGTTAAATAACACACGAGGGCAGTTATGACTGTCGGCAGAAATCCTGTTTGCAACATGTTTGGTTGTGACGCCAGCAGTGGTTTAAACTTTGAAATGACACCTGCAGTTCATCTTTTTTTCCACCGATGTTCTGCTCGGTGACGTTGCCTTCTGACAGCAAAGGTTCTGTCATTAGGCTCAGCTTTAGGCTGCCTAGTTCTTAATGGAGCCACAGAGTCCAGGATGATTTGACAGGAAGAATAAAAGCTGGAACTTAACTCTTCTAAATATGAGGAGAAACAGTCAGAAGAGACATGGAGCAAACTGAAAGTGGCAAAAAGCAGAGCAGCAGTGGAAGGGTTAATGCCTGTCTGGGCCAACAACAACCACTAAGCCATGTAAAGACCCCACTGATTTAGAAGCATTAACCCCCAATCAGTGTTCCCTCTAAGCTGCGCACTGCTAGCACGTCTCTGCACACAGAAAATCTGCATTGCGCACAAAAAAAATCCACCTGAATTGAAATTAAAGTAAATACGTTAACAATTCTGTTTTGCAGTGTTAGTCAGTGACTGGCTGCTCAAGTATGGGATTACAACGATGCCACCTTATCCCATAGTCCAGCCAATCACGCGATTCACATTCGTATATACGCAGCTAATCAACGTGGCTGACAGGCTATGACAGCGTCCTTATGTGCCGACACCGGTGTTTTAGCAAAGCGGCTGATGTGGAGTGAAGCCACGTTAATGACAACGTGAACAACCATTGGAGATGTGAGCAGGACAGACGGAACAACTGACGGGAAAAGCTAATCTTGTGTAGTTAGTGTGTAGTTAGTGTGTAGTTAGTGTGTAGTGTAGTCAGTAGTTTTGTTGTGTGTCAGAACAATGAGGCGCCTGCTGAGTGTTACAGGTGTTACAGCAGTGATACATCTGCTGCTGTCAGGCCTGCAGGTATCAGGCTGTTGTTCTCCTTCATCTCATAGTGGACAGAAATTATTTTGGAGCGGCACAAATAATTTGTGTGGCATCAGATTTGATGCAGAACAGCTGATTGTTCTGTAAATAGTTTTATTTTAAAAAACGCCTTGGCTGCATTTTTAGGTAAACAGCTGCAAAAAACGTTGTTCTTGCATAACTCAGTTACTTTTTTGAAGAAGTAACTATATAATTAATTACCCAACATTGGTCATTATTTACTGTATTTTGCAGACAGAGTTACAGACTCTCTCCCAGACCACAGACTCATAATACAGTCAGAGCTTTATATTAAAAGAAAAGAGAGAGAGAGAGTTTTCTTTTCAAAATTGGAGTTCAAGTTATTTTTCCTTCCAACAGTGTTAACATGCTACACAGGTCAATGACTAGATTTATTTGCATTTTCATTGTAAGTGGGCTAAAGCAGTTAATTAAAAGTCGTCTAACATAAATGTAAATGCTGTAATTTGATTATTTTAATAAACCATGTAACTTGGATGGATTGGATGCTGGCGTGACCACAGTGCACACGTCTGCTGTCGCTCACAGTGGTCCAAGGGACGCTCAGGGAGTTTGTGTGCTCGCTCAGACACGTGAAAGATTAGAGGGAACACTCCTCCCAATCATCTCTTCTTGTTAAAGACATCTCCCTTCCTCCCTGCTTCCTAAGGGAAGTTCAAAAGGATCACATCTGCACGTCACTGCTGAGTACAGGTCCAGTCTATGGCTGATCTCTCATGGAGGTTTTCCAAGGAATACCTGCTTCAGCAAATATTGTAGGAAAGACCTAAGTGGTCCGACATAAAGCACAACTTTATGACTCTTTTCATTGACAAGACGGGAATGGGAAGAGTTGCTGACCAAGAAAGGCCCCGTACTAAAGTGTGTTTCCTACTGGAGGCAGAAATCATGACTTAATGTAAAAGGATAACTGCATGTCTGTTCCTGGAGTTACAACTGGCACGCATGTCGTGTGGGATATCTTTCAGCTAATAAAGAGGAAACACTTTCACTAGTTAAGGTAACATAAATAGGGTGTAGTGTGTACTTTTGATTGGCCGCTTCACTTTGTGTGCATGTCAGTTGTTTTGAATTGTTTAGGTTGCCTTGGAGTAGCTTGCTTGTCTTTAGACTTGACTGCTGTTTAGCCTGATTACTGAAGCATAAAGATGCACAAATGGAGCTGCACCTTGAAGCTGGATTCTTTGTCTGCAAGTGAATCAACCACAAAATCCTCCTGCCTGCACTGGTGCAAAGTCACTACACAAAATGATTTGAAAGTCATTAATACAACTTTTAAAGAGTTTAGAAATTGGTTGTAGGTGCACAGGAAGTAGATCTGCGATACAGCTGCTAACCAAATGGTATTTAATGACACCCTACATATGAATATCATAATGTGTTACTCTGAGATTCATTCTCTTGTTCTGAAAATGTGTGTTTACAATCTACAGCTATGCTGCTGCTGCTGCCTTTGATAGCAATGTGTTTTCAACTAAGTCTCTGGGGAGCAAAGTACGGGGGTCAGCCATCTCTGTCCAAGCAAAACACTGGGAATGCTGGAACTATCAAAGTGAGGGTTTTAAGAAAAGATATATGCTGTCATGAGATTATAACGGATGGCATGGTGGTTCGCACTGTTACCTCACAGTGTCGAGGTTATGGGTTCAATTCCCCTATCAGGCCGGGTTCTCCCTGTGTTTGTGTACTACTTCCTCCCAAAGACATGAAGTTAGGGAGGCTAGGGTAACTATCTGCAGTGTCGGGGAGTAATGGAATACATGTACCGCTGTTATGTATTCAAAATACGACTAACTGTATTCTGTTACAGTTTAAAAAGGTGGTATTCAGAGTACAGTTACTTTGTTGAAATAAAGGGATTACACGGTGGTCTTTTCCTATTTCATATGTTCGGCTGTCCCCTCTCTGTTTTTGGTAATGCCACGCCGGTGGAAACCCAAACAGAACACGCATTAAGAGGCTCAAATGCCTGTGTCTCAATCTCGCGGCCATTGTCTCACCTCTGCTTGCAGCTGCATAATGATGTGAAGAAATATTAATAAAAATTATTGTTCAAAAAATTATTTAATATGAAGGCAACAGGCAGAGAGTTACAGGCATCGCCCTAAAGAATGCAGCCTGATGGGCAGTGTGGCCCAGTTGTAAGTAAGCTGTTAAGACTCGACTGTACGCTGTGTTCCTGTTTTCCTCTGAAACAATAAGTTCCGTTGCAGCAGCCTTTCAACGCCTCTCTCTGTCTCTGCTAGCAAAGTTGACCCAGACAACAAAGTAAAGCTAGTTTTCAGCTACGAGCCCGACACGAACCCGACGTATTAGCCAGAGGTCCCTTTACTACGGTTCAGAGCCGCGGACCTGTTTTATATACGCGTGGAATAGTTTCTATACGAGATCACTGCAAAAAGTGCAGCCTTACCTAATGTCCACCTACTGTTACTCATTTATATTAAGATTTAAACATCTAGTTGGTGTTGGTATGGAGAGTAACCTTCAGTAATAGTAATAAATCACACAGCAATAGTTCATGTAGTTGTAAAAAGCATGATAATATATTAAGTAATCCAAAGTATTCAGAATACGTTACTCTCATTGAGTAACGTTACGGAATATGTTACAAAATACATTTGGGGCATGTAATCTGTAATCTGTAGTGGGATACATTTTAAAAGTAACCTTCCCAACACTGAGTATATATTAGCCCTGTGACACACTGGCAACCGGTCCAGAGTGTCACCTTTTTCTTTTTTTTCCTGTCCCATTTGGTTCTTTAGCCGTCAGAACTGTTGTCTGAAGACCAACAAGGAGACCCAGTGGATTTACTTTGCCAAATGGATCATCACGGCCTTGCCGTATTGGTCTATTTGATCGACGTTTGTTGTTATTATTTATTTTATTTTATTTTCAGTTGTTACAGACGGGACAGACATGACTGAGGGATAGGAAAGGGAGAAAGAGGGAGGAAAAGAAAAACAGAAGGGAAGAGGGACAGCGAGAACGGGCACTTAAGAGAAAACAAGCAAAAAAACAGAGCAAATTACTAAACACAACACCATCACGTTAATCTAGCTAAGTGTAAACAGCAGTAAATACTAAATATTGAATGTTTTTGTGCAGCAAGCAGGACCGACAGCGCACAATGTGCTTGGAAGTAGCAGCCAATAAAGGTGTAGTTTACGTCTATGAACAGTGCACACCTGTGTGGATCAGCGCGCTTGTATTCAAAAGGTTTCCCCATGTAACGATCTGCTAGAGGGTGTGGGGGGCCATAGCCCCGTCCCCCAGGGTATGAAGCAGGCATGGAGGAGATCCAGGCTCCAGACATCCAGAGGCCCCAGAGTACGAGAGCCCAAGGAGGACCACCGGAGGGGCATCCGTGCCACCCTCCTGGGAAGAGCTGAGGAGATCCCCACACGAGGGGTCACCCAGCAGCCACGGAGCAGAAGCTAGAGGGGGCTGCAGTGGCGTGCCCGCCAGCTCTGCCGGCAGCCAGCTGTGCCAGAGTGAACCGAGCCGCAGGCCCAGAGGCCGGAGGCCCGAGGGCCCCCTTTGCCCCGGAAGAGGCCTGACCGAGCAACAGGCGCCAGGCCCCGCCAAGTAGTCACCGGGAGTGAGCCGGTACATACCTGAGCGCCCAGCCCCGGACACCAAGAACCACCAATGCACCGACCCCTGAGGGCATCAGTCACCGGCAGGGAGTGTGGTGAGGGGAGATAGGCCTTGGAGGGCCTGGGAGTTCCCAGAGAGGTGGAGTCTAAGACCTGACCTGACATATAGACACAGACAAACAGGCACACACAGACAGGGTCCAGGGTGTACCCACCCTCTCACCTGACTGGGATAGGCTCCAGACCCCCCGCAATCCTTTAAAAGGATAAGCGGCAGGGAAAGGATCGATACAACATAAAATGATAATTCCTGCTACATGTTTTGAGAACAGATCGTTGCCCTGATAAACTCAAATCAAACCTTGTTTACTTTTATCATTTTTTTGGATTTCTTTCTCATTTTTTTAATCTTAGATTTTTTAGTCTGACAAAAAGCAAAAAATGTTTTTCTGTTTGGATGAAACCATCTATTTCTGAGTCAATTCAGCAATATTCCAAACCCCGGCCAAGAAATGCAACTCTGTGTGCTCCACTTTAATCTGCTGTTCACCAAACTATAATTAAGCTTCGGAGACTCATGTCTGCTCACAGTGGACATGGAAAGAAAAGGGCTGCCATTTACATCCCTCCTCTCCCCCTCAGGCTCCGTGGAGTCAAATTGGTTCCAGATGCGTTCTCTCATGGCCAGCCTTCACAACTGAATCACATCAAGCGAGCAGACGAGAGAAATTTTGCAAAAAACTCAGCAGAGCAAAAATAATGTGTGGAATTTCTACACAAAGTGCGAAGAAAACAGTATCAACTAAAGGCCGGTCATCACTTTAACACATGGCGAGAGCCTTATTCCTGTCGCCAGCCTGCCCGACAATATGCACCCCGAATGAGGATCTAAGTCTTTTGTTTCTTTCATGTTGAGGACAGATGTGCAAGCGGTGAAAAAACAGATATTTAGCCAGAGCAAATCCACATCCTGCACCCATGTGCACTGAACATCAAAGCGCTCGCCAGTTCACACACTGCTAGTTGAGTTAGTTAGATAAGACACTCACTAAGTTCCACAGAGTTGATGAAAAGCATTAATGACTGGCTCTTCATTCATGTTTACATGGGCTCTTTCTTTTATTCAAACAGCATCTGTGGTGCCCTTCTCACCACAGACAGAGACCTAACTCAGGACTACATTTTCATTTTGTTTATTTAAAGTACACATGTGTTGGGGAACATTTATAGGAGCCGAGCTGAACAGTGATTTTGCTGATAAATAAAACACAGACAGACTTCTTCCTAGCAGCTCTGTATATACACGTTAAACTGCTCGTCACATTCGCTTTTAACTCGCCCACCCGACCCGCTATGTCCGCCCCGTTTCCTTCCTGTAATTTGTCGCACAAGGAACAAATCTGCTATTTTGAAAGCATACATCCATAAATGACAGAAGGATACATTTTGGGACGAGTTTATATTAACTTTGATCTTTGTCCTTAAAAGCTCGAAGGCTTCTGTGTATTTAAAACAAGACGTCAACTCAACACGTCGCGTTTCGCAGGAGGGTAAAGCTAACGTCCTCAATGCTTTCACTAATATTAAAGTTATTCAGATGATCGGAAACATTTACCACTAAATCCTGTCGCGTAGGAAAATCTCCAATCACTGTGGAGCTCCAACTTTCCAAATGTGTGTGTGTGTGTGTGTGTGTGTGTGTGTGTGTGTGTGTGTGTGTGTGTGTGTGTGTGTGTGTGTGTGTGTGTGAGTGTTTAAACCGTTATTTCCACACTTACACATTCCTCGGTGGGCGGTAGCTTGCAGTGTGAACCAGTACAACCTTTGTTATTTATCAACAGTGAACCGTAATCACACGTTTGGACGTTTACACAAACACTTTAAAGTTTCAGAATAAAACCTAATGGCGACTTTGTGTGCTATCTAAATTTACCAACATTAAAGTATCCGGCTGTAAGAATATGAAGAAAGTGGACTCTCAGTACATCTCTACGGTGAATGCGATGCCAGTTGTCACTGAATAAACACAGTCAGTGTTTTTTCAGCACAACATTAAAGCAGACGAACATCTGAGTTAGTCGAGTTTAAGAATATAAGGCACACACTCACCCTGAGCTCGCACTGGCCGGCTGTAAAAGTTTACGGCGAGAAGGAAACTGGTTATCTGGAAACACACACGCATCTTATTGAAATCCTAAAGTGCATCGTGGAAAAGAAGACATAGAAAATGCAACATGTTGCTCATTGGGTCGCCGCTCGCTCTCTCGCTGCCCTCTCTATCCCTCCCTGTGTCCACAACCCCAGGTTTGGCGACCGCAGAGAGCATGCGCAGATTGAAGCCGGAGTCCGGTTAAGTAGATATTCCACGTCTGTTCAGTGTATGCTGCAGTTTAACCCTCATGTTTACGGTCACTGTTATTATGTTTCTCAGCGAAAAACATAAAGGTCTATACTAGTCCCTCCCAGGCACAGTCTGTTAGCAGTCAGTACTCCTAATCAGCTTTGGACTTTAGAACTACTGAGGTCATCAAACACGAGTCAGAGAAAAAGGCAGAAATCTGACATAAAAGACTTTAATCTCAGAATGAACTCACTGAAGAAAAATGTCAGATTTCAGTGAGTTTTTGGCGTGGCCGAGCTGAGTGGTCCCCGGCAGTTGAGCAGTTTTTGTATTAATCAGAATCAGAATCAGAATACTTTATTGATCCCTGGGGGAAATTATTTTTTGTTACAGTGCTCCATTATAAACCAACATAAACCAACATTACAGACGCTGGCTGCCTACCCATATGAGTAATATATTTATAAGTTACTCTTAGTACAGTGAGAGACTTTAATGAATGTTTACAATAACACACACACACATACACATGCATATATATATGTGTGTGTGTGTATATATATATATATATATATATATATATATATATATATATATATATGTATATATATATATATATATATATATATATATAAACACCCAGCACGCCCCTGCGGGCGGTTTATCCTTCAAGCTCGGGTCCTCTACCAGAAGCCTGGGAGCTTGAGGGTCCTGCGCAGTATCTTAGCTGTTCCCAGGACTGCGCTCTTCTGGACAGAGATCTCCGATGTTGTTCCCAGGATCTGCTGGAGCCACTCGCCTAGCTTGGGAGTCACCGCACCTAGTGCTCCGATTACCACGGGGACCACCGTTACCTTCACCCTCCACATCCTCTCGAGCTCTTCTCTGAGCCCTTGGTATTTCTCCAGCTTCTCGTGTTCCTTCTTCCTGATATTGCTGTCATTCGGAACCGCTACATCGATCACTACGGCCGTCTTCTTCTGTTTGTCTACCACCACTATGTCCGGTTGGTTAGCCACCACCATTTTGTCCGTCTGTATCTGGAAGTCCCACAGGATCTTAGCTCGGTCATTCTCCACCACCCTTGGGGGCATCTCCCATTTTGACCTCGGGACTTCCAGGTTATACTCGGCACAGATGTTCCTGTACACTATGCCGGCCACTTGGTTATGGCGTTCCATGTATGCCTTGCCTGCTAGCATCTTGCACCCTGCTGTTATGTGCTGGATTGTCTCTGGGGCATCTTTACACAGCCTGCACCTTGGGTCTTGCCTGGTGTGATAGACCCCAGCCTCTATGGATCTTGTACTCAGAGCTTGTTCTTGTGCTGCCATGATTAGTGCCTCTGTGCTGTCTTTCAGTCCAGCTTTGGACAAAGCTGGACTGGATATACATATATATATATATATATATATATATATATATATATATATATATATATATATATATATATATATATATATATATCACACCATATTAGCTAACAGATTTACTGAAAGGCTATGCCTTAGCTCGCTTCTTCCATTATTGTATTTCTCTCCGCATAAAATAGCTTTTCTGCTAACTACAGTCAGTACTTTCCTACTGGCATTAGTGGTGACCTAAGAAGCTTAACCTTAACATTGCTTAGCAGTGTAGACATTAAAGAAAATGACTGTCTTTTCTTTCTTCTTTTGTGCAGATTGATGGGGATGCAACTTTGGCAAATTACATCTCCTAAAGAGACCAAATTGCCTTCCTCAGTTTCTGCAAAAGCAAACAACCACTTACAAAAAGAAAACTAGGACTTTAGGACTTCTGCAGAAACTTTGTGAGAAAATGAAAAACAGAAATGAAAGTTCAAAGGAGAGCACCTCACATGCACATGCAAGAATAAGACAGACAAAGAAGCAAAAAGCAACATGAAATGTTGAGATAGGATGGATACACAGTGATGGAAAAATAGCCAAACAGGTGAGAGCAAAGCAGGGAGGTGGACCTAGAAATATTCAAATGGCCACTTAATGGATTAAAAGATATTCTTCAGGAAGGAATTTTTTTTTCCTGATGGCATATCTCCTAAGGAAATAGTTTGACGTTTGCGACTTTAAACAGAACCACCTTACTGATCACACCTGACAGTCTATTGACAATATGTATGAGGCAGCGAGGCTGACAATGTTATGTTTCTACACTGCAACAAAGCCAAAAGGTCCTGAAGAAGATGCCGGTAAAATGTTACTTTTCACACTGCATTTCTATTGTGGTTTTGAGTATGTTGATGAAGCTCCTTATCCATTTGAATAGGCCTGAAATCCATAACCAGTGTTGGGAAGGTTACTTTTAAAATGTATTTCCACTACAGATTGCAGTTTACATGGCCCAAAATGTAGTTTGTAACATTTTACATTAAGTTACTCAATGTGAGTAACGTATTCTGAATACTTTGGATTACTTGATATATTGTCATGCTTTTTACAACTACATGAATGTACTATTGCTGTGTCATTTATTACTATTACTGAAGGTTACTCGCCATACCAATAATTCAATTCAATTCAATTTTATTTATACAGCATCAAATCACAACAACAGTCACCTCAAGCTGCTTTATAGTGTAATGTAGACCCTACAATAATACATACGGAGAAAAACCCAACAATGATATGACCCCCTATGAGCAAGCACTTTGGTGATAGTGGGAAGGAAAAACTCCCTTTTAACAGGAAGAAACCTCTGGCCATCTGCCACCAACTAGATTTTTAAATCTTAATATAAAATGAGTATCAATAGGGTGGATATTAGGTAAGGCTGCACTTGTTGCAGCGTTCTCATATAGAAAACTATTTCTGTATCAGTAATATTTTTTCTTTTTGTCTGCTTTCAGAACTGCACATGATTATTTACAGCTAGCAGGTTGTTAATGCTGTCCATCAAGTCTAACAGTCTGCAGTCTATGAACTAACCTCAGCTAACAATGTTAGCTCGGTGGCGAGTAGCCTTTAGTAATACTAATAAATCACACAGCAATAGTACATTGAGATACTGAAGTTGCACATAACCCAGGTAGCTACCACAGCTAAAACAAGGTCCAAACAAGAATGAAATAATATGGTAATTTCTAAGTTATTACCACCCAATTAGTTGATTCTGTGTAATAAGCAGGAAAAAGAGTTGCAAAATGCAAAACTGCCTTCTTCCATTTAATAACATTAATAACCAGGTAAAAACTTTTAAAACAAACTTATAGATTTGTAGTGACTACCAGGAAACATCTGTCGCAGGTTAGGGGGATCACACTCTTCATCCTTCCTGGGAAAGTCTATGCCGGGGTGCTGGAAAGGGGAGTCCGTCCGTTAGTCAAATCTCGGGATACAGGAGGAATGCGGTTTTTGTCCTGGTTGTGGAACACTGGACCAGCTCTTTATCCTCTCAAGGATACTTAAGGATGCATGGGATTTGCCCAACCAGTACATGTTTTTTGTGGAGATGGAGAAGGCATTCGACCGTGTCCCTCGGGGTGTCCTGTGCGAGGTGCTGTGGAAGTATGGGGTGTCTGGCCCAAGAGCTTGGTCCCTATAGCCAGCAAAAAGTCAGACTTGTTCCTGGTGGGTGAAGGACCCTGCCAGGGCTGCCCTTTATCACCGAATCTTGCAATAATTTTATGGACAGAATTTCTAGGCATAGCCAAGTGGTGGAAGGCTTTCACTTGGGTGGTCTCAGAATCTCATCTCTGCTTTTCGTGGATGATGTGGTCCCTACCTTCACCTATGGTCACGAGCTGTGGGTAGAGACCGAAAGAACGAGATCGCGGATACAAGTGGTGGAAATGAGCTTCCTCCGAAGGATGGCTGGCCTCTCCGTTAGAGATAGGGATAGGAGTTCAGCCATCCAGGAGGGGCTCAGAGTAGAGCCGCTGCACACACACACACACACACACTCACACACACATGCACCATAGGAAAATGGCAACAATGAAGAAGCTGCTATGAAAGCTGCAAACACTAAGTACCAGCAGAAGGTCTGGCAAGTCCCGAGGAATCAGATGATGTAAGAACAAAATCCAGGCTACCAAAACCTACGCCTTGCCCATGATCAGGTACCCTGCTGGGATAAATAAGCTGGCCAAAGGAGGAGATAGAAGCCACTGCCAACAAGACAAGGAAGCTCCTGACCATACATGACGGATTTCCCCCCTAAGTCCAGCATCCTGAGGCTGTAAGCTAAGCAGAAGGAAGGAGGCCGGGGACAGAGTGTCAGCACCAAAATCCAGGATGAGACAACAAACATCCATGAATACATCAGGAAGATGGCCACAACCGACTGCATGCTCAGTGAATACCTCAGGCAGCAGAAACCCAAGAATGAGGAGGAAGAGGAGGAACCATCATGGAAGGACAGGCCCCTGCACGGTAAGTACCACCGGCAGATAGAGGAGGTGGCTGATATCCAGAAATCCTACCAGTAGCTCATGTGATTAGCTGGACTGAAAGACAGTACAGAGGCACTAATCATGGCAGCACAAGAACAAGCTCTGAGCACAAGCTCCATAGAGGCTGGGGTCTATCACTCCAGGTAAGACCCCAGGTGCAGGCTGTGTAAAGATGCCCCTGAGACAATCCAGCACATAACTGCAGGGTGTAAGATGCTAGCAGGCAGGGCATACATGGAACGCCATAACCAAGTGGCCGGCATAGTGTACAGGAACATCTGTGCCGAGTATAACCTGGAAGTCCCGAGGTCAAAATGGGAGACGCTGCCAAGGGTGGTGGAGAATGACCGAGCTAAGATCCTGTGGGACTTCCAGATACAGATGGACAAAATGGTGGTGGCCAACTAACTGGACATAGTGGTGGTAGACAAACAGAAGAAGACGGCCGTAGTGGTCCCGAATGACAGTGACATCAGGAAGGAGGAACACGAGAAATACCAAGGGCTCAGAGAAGAGCTCGAGAAGATGTTGAGGGTGAAGGTAACAGTGGTCCCAGTGGTAATCAGAGCACTCGGTGCAATGACTCCCAAGCTTGACGAGTGGCTCCAGCAGATCCCAGGAACAACAGCGCAGTCCTAGGAACAGCTAAGATACTGCGCAGGACCCTCAAGCTCCCAGGCCTCTGGTAGAGGACCCGAGCTTGGAGGACAGACCAGATTTGTGTAAGTGATCCTAAATATAACTTAAGGAACAGTAGCTAGAATATTCATTGATTCCAAATGTATTTTTATAACCCTCTCGTTTATGCAACCATGGATCTACGAGGCAAGCCAAAAATGAAGGGGAAAGTGCTTAAAGTTAGTTGTTGGCACCAATGACTGTATAAAAGATGGACGACGCGACACCGCCTCCTCCCATTGTGCAAAAATGAAGCCAAAATATCCCGCTTGTGGAGGCTGCCATCTTGCAAATTTGGAGCCAGAGTCTGCGCAGTAGTGACTTGAGGTGGAGCGACTGTGTAACACTCCCGCCCACATACCCGCTGGACGTGACCGCAAACACGCCCCCTACACTTTTTAAGTAGCCCGGCGGCTCGAGTTTTTTGCTGGTTTACCGCGACTGACGACTCGTTTAATTAAGGTAAATTCAACTATGTCACTGTTATAAAAAAAAGACAGTTTATCATCTTATAGTTCTAAAATCACTCTGTTGTTAATTCGTTTGCTACATTAGCCGCTAGCATGCGCACTGTGTTGGAGGCTTGTTGCTAGCTAGTTAGCGATGCTACACACCTGTTACTCTAATAGTCTGTGTTATTGAAGGATTCAGCACATCTTATGGTTTTTTTTTTATCCATTTTTAGACAGCAATGAGATCAGCTACACACTCCACAGAAGCCCAGAGTTACTGTTAATATCAAAAATATAACGCTGTCCTTTGAGATTTTGACATTTAAGACTGTGAGTGTAATGGATCTAAAACTGTTTAAATCTCTACAGCCTGGTAACATGGAAACTTTAAAAACAGCAGCAGAATGTTTCAGTAGTGTAGTCTAATGTGTTCTTTTCATTTAATAATAATACATATTATGTATAACAGCTACATTCAACCTGGAGAGAAACTAGTGAGGGAGACCATCAGGACCAAGCTGGATTTCTCCGTCCAGAGGTTTGGAGAAACTTCTTCCATTTCTTTCATCACAGCTGTCCTGTGCCAGAAGTTCTGTTGACCCACTGAAAGAGGCATCATTTAAGAAACACCAGGAACACTGAAGCTCATCGCATTGATCAAGCAGGACTCATGATCTTCACCAGCAGCTCCCTCACAGGGAAATCTTCAGCACTCCTCTGTAGGCCCGCCCCAGGAGATGGATAAACCCAGCATTTCATGAACACTGTGATGAGACCTTTGGTTTGAGTAATGTTATAAATACTCGGATACTCCCCAGAGGCTCCGGACTTTTACATAAACATAATATATTCAGTCCTGTAGAAAGTTATATATTTAAAAATATATGATCCTCTCTGGTTACTCTGGTATGAATAACTCTCCATCACTTTATGGTAAATAACACACTATGTGCAAAAAACTGTGAAAGAATTCCAGATGACAAGTTTGTAGTTCAACATACAAGTGACGACCTTTGACCTTCATCAGGTTTTATTTAATTGTGTTAGAGAAACTCAAACGTGCTCTTCATGCAGCTGAGTACATCAAGTGTTTAAAATGGAAGCTGTGCAGGTCTGAGATACAAACTGAGGTCCTGTTAATGCTGATATATAGTGACACAGTTACATGAGTGATTAATCCTTTTGTTTTTTTGTCTTTAACTTTATCAATAAAACAGCTGCAGCTTTCACCACAGCACATGTGGTACTTTAACCTTTGTACTGTTTTCATCAGTTCATTTTGCAGTTAACATGTGAACATGTTGGACGATCTGTCTGCTGTCACTGGGTGGTGCTGAGGTCTGAATCTGAGGGCAGCTCCTGCAATCACAAAGAGAACAGAACCATCAAACTCAAATATAAATTTTATCCCTCAAAATTGAAATAAAGCTGATTCTTCTGTCCTCACACACTCAGGATCTGAAGTTCTTCTTCTCTTACATTTTTTTCAGTATTACAGTACCCTACAGTACTTAGTAGTAAAGTGTACTTAGTAGTAAACAACCTACAGTTGTTTGCACATATTTAATATTCAGCTCTGCACAGGAGCTGAAGCAGGGTGCAGCCTGTTGCTTTTACAGTATAATACTTGTAATAAAAGTACAGTAACAGTAATTAGTGACTGAGTAGCCCGGAGCGTTTCTCTTGATTTTTTTAGTCAGGGTAAATTCATTCACCTGCACAGATTAGCTAAACGAACCCTGACAGCCGAGTCCTCATCTTAGCTAGCTAGGTCTCAGGAGCTAGCTAAGGACGTTAGTTACGGATTAGCTTACAAACACGTTTAACTTACCGAAAAAGTGCAGCAGGGCCTCGGGTCCTTCAGTCGGGTAGTCCAGTTTACTGAAGAACACCTCAAGCTGTCAGGTTAAAACACTGTCGTGTTTTCGTAGCGTAAACGCTGGCCCTCCTCTCAGAGCCTACGCTCTATCTGCTATTCCTGAACAGAGATACGCAAGTTTCTCCGTAACTGCAGCTGCCAGTCAAAGCTGTTATGATGACGTTTCACCCCAATTTAACATCACCGCGGTAGGAATTAGAATCAGACTTATGGGAGAGGAGACGCCTTGGACATCAATCAGCGTGATGAGAACTATTAAAAACAAAAGAAAGAATCTTTGGAAAAAAATTATCTGAGGAGAATAAATTTATTTTAGTCTGACCCCAGTCCCATCCGCTAACATGGAGGAGGCGGGGTTTATGACCTATCCGGTTGTTCAGTCTGACGTCACTAGCCGTGTCTGGACCTAAACTCCGCTGCAGGTCCATATATCAAATGATCACTGAGAGTTGAAAAACTGTCTAAAGTCTTTCATCTTTAATAAAATGATCAGCGTTCTGCTCTACCAGGTGTAACAATTTAGTTTAACATCCAGGCATCCATGAAAACGGAATTTATGACATTTAACGGAGTTAGAAGTTAGCAGGAAGTTAGCTCGCTAGCTTCTATCTAAATACAATATAGCATGTCCTGACTGCGGGGTTTTGGAAACAAATTCAAACGTACAGCTCTGCTATCAGTTCCAACATAAATGAAGACAGAAAGCTAAACAGCAGTGACGTTTGTAGGGTTACTGAAGTTTGGCTAGCTGGTATATAATGATGTGCTACCTGACCGCTAGCGATACAGCTATGTTAGCATAATATAAACAAGCTAACTTTTTTTCCACTCGATAAAAGTTAACGTGAGTGTTCTCGGTGGACAGGAACAAATGTAATCGCATGGCAGGATGCTGTAAAAGGACCAAACTTTAGCCAGGAGAACAACTGAGATAATCCATCCACAATACGAGGTTAGTCATTCATATACTGCTGCATGGGCTGGGCTGTAGCTACATCCTAAGGTTTTAAAAACTGAGCTTAAATAAATGATTAGCGGTAATAAAAGCCGAGGGAGGTCAACAGTGATCACTGACTGTTTTAGGAGCTTTTTGAGATCAAATAGAAGAAAATACATAACATTAAACATGTTAACAACACAAAAGCCATATTAAACACAGACTACTTTAGGCCCGGAAGTAGGGTTCGTCACGTCATCACTGAACAATCGGATACTGCAGGGGGCGATAGAGACGTTTTGGCTTCATTTTTGGGGAGCTGTCGCGTCGTACATGTTTTATACAGTCATTGGTTGGCACCCCACTTCTTCTTTGTCTTTATCCAGGGATAAAATAGAAAGTTCGGACTCACAGTAGGCACCAGTCTGCCACCTATTGGCAGCCAGATCTTTGCAGGCTGTTTCTGTTTATGCTTATTACACAGAAACTACCACAGGTGTTTCCAGGTAATAATTTAAGTTTGCTTTAATAGGTTATTAATATGTTATTAAATAGAGACAGTTTTGCATTTTGCAACTATTTCCTGCTTATTACACAGAAACTACGTAACTAACCCTGACCATCTTCCTCATTATCCTGCTATTAGCACTTAATACAGGTCCCAGCTTTGGGACGCTTATTATGCAATTACATAAATTTCAATGTAATCTTACTCAACTGTAACCATGGTTGTTACCATGATATTACTTTGATATTAAGTGGTTATTACTTTGGTACTCTGAAACTGAACTGGATATTCACATGGGTAAATGATTATAAGAGCTTTGTTTCAATATAGTCACAATATTCAGCTTCGTCAAGCAATGTCAGCATTTATGCTTTAATGGCAGTGTGCAGGTAGAAAAACAATTGAACTGGGGGAAATAGAAAATGTATTTTTCTACTATGGTCAACATAAACTGATACTAGTTGGCAGACTAATCTGACCTCCTATCAGCACTCTGAATTTATATTATAGCGGTAATGAATGGCCATATTCTGACAGAATGACATGAAAAAAAATGGTTTGCTTGCACCCAAAAGATGTCTTTCATTAAATGCAATGCAGAAATACCTGCATATAGGGTATCTATATAAAATCACATGGTCAAGATAATTTTATTTGGACTTTTAGACACTGAAATTTCTTAAATACTTTGCAGTATTTCTCCTCTTAACCTAATATACAGATCAGCAGCAACAAGTGGATCTCCTGGGGCATCTCATTCATTTTCTACCATAAGCAGACAACAAAGACTGTTTCATTGCAGGGATATTGACCTTTTGGCGTACACTCTTCCATACACACAGTGATCTCATCCACAAAAATAGGGTTCAGTCCATCCTCTGGAAATGAATACATCGCTGCATCTGTCCATTGGTCATGATCTCTTGTTGGACAAAGGCTAGTATGATTGAATCTTCCTTCTAAACAGCCCAAGTTTTTTACAAATTCTCTTTAGAGTTCGAACACTTCTAATAGTCTGATTAATATGTGCTAAAGTTGGAAATATTACTTTGTTACCGAAAGAAAGTTTGAAGAACAGTCTGAATTTCATTTTTTCTCTCACTTTGAGAGGTGAACTTTTTGCAGAAGCGAGCTTCTTCCATTATTGTAACCGTTTTTGCATCATGGACTGGTTTATGTTTGACAATATTTTCATGGACCTGCCTTTAAGGTGTTGTGGATAAATACAACAAAATAAAACCAGTACCCGTACCAAAAAAAAGATTTATTCATAACACACAAAAAGAACCAGGGAAACCGAGTTAAAGGAAAAAACGATTACAAAAATTATGCTAAACTGTGATAAAAACCCTGAAAACCATAAATTTCACACCCGAGCCTCAACTCTCGCGGCCTGGTACCAAAAGACTCACGGACCCCCACCGGTTTATTTATGTCGTTATGCCCGACCTGGGACATTCTGCATTTCTATTGGTTGTGTGAACAAATGTCACATCACTCTGAGGTCAAAGTTTAAGGCAGCAGTGCTCCCCAACCACTACAGAGTGGAACACAAATGTGAGGGGCTTCCGGTAAACTTCGATGTGCACAGCGCAGTCCAGGAAAGGCAAACAGTCGTCCTTTGTGTCTTCCTGGTGAACTTGATGTTTTTATCCACAGCGTTAATGTGAGCAGTGAAGGATTCCACTTCTTGTGTCTTGATTTTGACCCAGGTGTCGTCTACATATCTGTACCAGTGGCTGGGTACTCTTCCTTTGAAAGAGCCAAGAGCCTTTCTTTCCACTTCCTCCATGTAAAGGTTGGCTACAATAGGTGACACGGGGGAGCCCATGGCACAGCCATGTTTTTGTCTGTAGAAGCCTTCGTTGTATTTGAAGTATGTTGTGGTAAGGCAGAGGTCTAACAGTGTGCAGATCTGATTGGGTGTGAAGTTGGTCCTGTCCTCCAAGGAGCTGTCTTCTTGTAGTCGTTTTCTGACAGTCTCCACTGCCTCCGTGGTGGGTATGCAAGTGAAGAGAGAGACTACATCAAAGGACACCATGGTTTCATCTGGATCCAGGGTAAGTTTCTGGACCTTGTCGGTGAAGTCGGTGGAGTTCTTGATGTGGTGTGGGGTGTTCCCCACACGAGGTGCTAGGACGGTAGCAAGGTGTTTCGAGATGTTGTAAGTGGCTGAGTTTATGCTACTGACTATGGGTCTGAGTGGGACACCTTCCTTGTGGATTTTAGGAAGTCCGTAAATGCAGGGTATGGCATCCCCTGGGTAAAGGCGGTGATATGTAAGGCGGTCAATGATTTTGTCCTTTTCAAGGTCCTGAAGGCAAGCTATGACTTTCTTTTTGTAGCTGCTTGTGGGGTCTCGCTTTAAGGCTTTGTAAGTATTGTTGTCACTGAGGAGAGTAGTGATCTTTGTGTGGTAATCTGTAGTGTTTAGGACCACGGTGCACCTTCCCTTATCAGCTGGTAAAACAGTGATGTTGTGGTCTTTGCTCAGGGAAGCGATGGCCTTCTTTTCTTGTATTGTGAGGTTGGACGGAGGGACTTTGGCACTGGAGAGCGTGGCTGAGACTTTCATCCTGATTTGCTCTGCTTCTGTCTGTGATAGTTTATTAATGCGTATGGCGGTTTCTGTGGCTGAGATGAGGTCCACTATGGGCAACTGTTGTGGAGAAATGGCAAAATTGAGTCCTTTGGCTAATACTCTCTTTTCAGGTTCAGTGAGATTCCTGTCTGAAAAGTTCTTCACCCATTTCTCCTGACTGTCTTCAGGTGTGTGTTCTTCTCTGAGTTGTGTAGGTTCAGAATGAGGAGTGTGTGTTTTTGAAAGCAAGGTGTGGAATTTCCTGCATTGTCTTTCTTTTCCTTTAGAGTGTTGGGCCCGCTGAGCCTTGTCCACAAACTTGTAAACCTCTTCTAAGATTGGAGAGGGTTTCCAGTTCCTGCAGAGTCTGGCTATTCTTGCTCTGTAGGGCATCTATAGTGAAATGGACCTGTCTTATCCTTTCACTTAGAAGCTGATTTTGTGCTCTCCATAGAATCAAGTCTGCTCTGTATCCCCTGATAGTGGATCCAAGACGCAAACTCTTAGGAACAACTCTGCTTTGTCTGACTTACCGTAACCACTACCTTTTCTAAATTTTGAAATTGGTCTGTAGCTACTGAGAAGAGAAGCATCAAGCATAGATTTTTTTTTAACAGCGGGTGAATAACAGCAGTCTTACAATAAACAGGGACCTGACCAGAAATCAGTAAGGTATTGATAATTGTAAGCATACAAGGACCGATAGACTGAAAGGTTATCTAATGGGCTTCTTTTGATGCCCCCCCCTACAGCACTGCACTCCCTGGTACTCACATAGAACACAGGCTGGTTGGATTCAGGAAGTAGGCAGAGCCCAGATGCTCTTGTCTCAAAGTTGACACCTCCAGTCTTCAACCAATGGCCATATGCCATCTAGTGCACTTAATTGAAAACACAGAAGCACCACCACCCTGAGGCAGGCGAGAGTGAACACAGAACACAATACAAAAGATATGACCTGGGTCATAACACAGGTCTTAAAGAGAACAGTAGTGGACAGTGTGGAAGAGAGAGCCACTTGTTTCCAGTCCTACAGTAAGAACCTTGAGGCCTGAGACATCTGTTACGGACTGGCCAACTGGCTCCAAGCTTCAGCACAAAGCTCTATTGTTGTCGTCCGTGTAGTAAGAGATAAATTTAGTGTTTTTGTTTTCCATTTGTGCATGGTTCTAAATTAGTCCCAAACATGAAGCACATCTCAGCTTTGGATTAAAACTGGCCACACACACACTCGGCCACAGCTGAAATAAATAGATTGTTCTACTTGATAGACACATTTTGTGAGATTTTACATGTTGTTAACACTATTCCTGCAAATAATGTAACAACTCTGATGAGCAATGTTGACATATGTTATAATAGTATAATCTCTTATAATAAATGGGATTATTTGATTCTGAACGATAATTCAACAAATATGACACAGACTGCTGTCGTACCAGCTACCATTTTGCTTAGTTTTTTGCGACCTCGTGTAGTTTGTTAAGCAGAGTATTTTAACACAACTATCTGTACTTCTACTTATGTGAGCAATGTCTGTACTTTTTTTCCACTTGAGATGTGTCAAGTTTAAAGATTTGTTGAGTTTTTTAATAAAGACTGTAGGAAAACTCTGTAAAAATACAGTATAATGCACTGTATAAATGTGAAGGGATTTTTTACATTAGTACGTATTAGTCATTTACAGGTATTTTTCAAAATTTTCTTAAATACTACAATGCATTGTGGAAGCACGACCCCAAAAGGCGGGAAAGTGAAAAAGTGTTTTAATTAAGAAAGAACTGTTAATTTATTTGATATCTGGTTACAGCAGATACCAGTTAATTTAGGAATATTTTACTGACTCTTTTAAAAAGCAACTTTAGGAAAAAGGAAAAAGATCTAAGGAGTGAAAGGGTCAGACCCATACGAGCACACAGAGTGGACTAAAGACATTAGCGTGCTGCCCAACTTTCATCACGCACATAATTATAATTATATGGTCCTAAGTGAGTGCATACACTCACAAAATGTTTAGTAACTTCAGATCCCTGCAACAAGCCCAGGTCCAGTTTACTTTGGTGATTTGGACGACTCCATCTCACAGCTGTTGTTAAATTTTTCTCCTTTATCTCCTGTACAGGCCAACACAATCTATTTGTCGTTTCAGGTTGTAGTATTACACAACATTTTCAGATCTAGTAGAAATAAAATAAGTGTTTCATAATTCACTCAATTTATTGTTTTTATTTATAACTGGCATTATTGTTTCATTCTATTATAGAATCTGACAGGAAAGAGGCACCATTGTATTCCATCGTACTTTATTAGCTGCTTCGGTGAAAAACAAATCAACAATGCAAAAAAACAAAAAACAAAACCATTACAAAACAACATACTGGTAAACAGTTATTCATCACTTGATTGCTTCAATACAACCCTTGGGCACATATATGCGGGACTTTTCGTGGCTGTTTTGATCTCGCTCTCTCTCTTCACCGATCAAATCTGGCTGTGGTAGCAGCTTTAAACTCGGTATGACCCAGGCTGATAGAGGGGGCCCAGTCTGGATCACATTCCTGCATTTTGTAGGCTGGTTTTCCTACAAAACACAACAAACATTAGCCCGCAAAGCCACAGTGAACAAAGCAGCATAGCACAACAAATTCAATTGAAATCAATATAAGACTTATTTGTAACCGACATCAACAATTATGTTATGATAAGTAACAACTACAACAAAAGACTTAGCTTTGTGGAAATGCTTGGAGCAGACTAACATGTGAGCTGGAGTGTTCTGGAACGTTATATTTGGTCTACAAATGTCTGCAATCCAGGCCATCCGTCAGCTCTTTGTTACTTCGGAAACATGGCGTGAACAATTTTTCTTCCACGATGGAATCCGATTAAAACTGATCTCTCTCCATCTCCCCCCACCACTCCCCCTGCCACTGGCAGGGGGAGTGGGAGTCTGTCCCGTATTCAGCAAGTGAAAATAAAATAAACAATAAAAGGTGAATCAAATAGACCAATACGGCAAGGCTGGGATGGTCCATTTGGTAAAGTAAATCCGTTGGGCATCTTTCTTCGCCTTTAGACAATAATTCTGATGGCAAAAGAACCAAACGGGACAGGCGAAAAAAAAGAAAAAAAAATTCAGTCTCCTTACCCGTCGGCTTCCTGTGGCTGTCATGCGACCGGCTGTTGCAGTTAATAATACAACAGCTTCTTGCCATTCTTTGTGTTTCTTTTTATCGCTGTATGATTGTTTTCTTGTGAAAGCCAAATAATAGATCATGCCGCCAGTGGAGTTTCTTGTAACTCTTTCACCAGTCAGATGTAGCTATGCAGTCACATGACCAGTTATACACTATGGCAGGCAAAGTGGGAAGAGCCAAAACAAACTGACATTTCAACGTGAAAAAACTCATTTCGTCTAACCCGAGGAAATGTGCCCCGGTAAGTTTACTCTAAATTTCTTTTTAGCTGTGGTTAGGTAGATGTCTGGCTAATGTTGTGTCGAGCAACTTTTTGATGTGTCCTTAGTTCAACACACATAAATGAAATGGCTGAATTGCCACCTCAGCATGCAGTAAAGTATTTGCTAATTAACTAATAATTTTATTCTGGCGTGTTGCGGTGAGGACATGTTTAATAGTTTTAGGACACTGGGGAGGAGGATTGGACGTTGGCCTTGTCCACCACTAACATGTGGAGAGGTCCGTCACATGACTGTGGGGATATGGAGGTGGTTTTCCTCATGCCCTGAGTTTGATTAAACTAGAATTACATAATTTTTTCGGCACTATGTTGTGGTGAGATAAGTTTGTGGGTGTTGTGTCCGCAGCTTCGGCTGCCCTTTTGCTCGCTGGTTAGCTAGCGTGAGCTATAAGCTAACAGCTAGCCTGGTTAATGAAGCTAGAGTTCCACGCACATGAAAACACAGCTCATCTCTACTGCTTTAACTGTTGAATCAGAAGGCAGTACTGTGGTTGACAGGGGATTTTTAAGAATCGCCCCACAGTTCTTCAGCTGAGACACCCGAGTTAGAAAACACAAACACTGGAGTTGTCTTTACTCGCGAGGGCGGCCACAGAGCGCTCGTCCTCACAGGAGGCACTCACAGACTCGCGCTCTGTCACTGTCTGCGTTCTTTATTTATACAAGCTTGTGTGTGTACAAAGGTAACAAAGTTATTCCAAGAACTTAGAGCTGAGGTTCCCCTTTTCTAAGTCTGTATGTTCTTAGAAAAGAGGAAGCTGTTAGATGCTAAATAAGTTTATCACACAAGAGTTCATGTAAAAGGTCACGTAGACATGTGGATTGCTTAGTGATCAACAGAGATTACAGTAACGCGTTACTTGTAACGCGTTACTGTAATCTGATTACTTTTTTCAAGTAACGAGTAAAGTAAGGGATTACTATTGCAAAAACGGTAATTAGATTACCGTTACTTTCCCGTAGGAACGCTGCGTTACTGCGTTACTAAAACCGTGAGTTTTTTGCGAGAATGTCTCACGACAGTGACGTAAGCGAGTGCGCCGTTAGTGACAACAGCTGTGTGCAGATCAACAATGGATCATATATCGATTGTGGGAGAGAGTATGAACATGCAGCGTTTAAAGCGTGGAAGTACTGACCTTACTTTGAGTTTGATTCCATAAAAAGTGACAAAAACATTAGTGTCCATCGTGTGTGGGAAGAAAACTTCTTTTTACAGCGAAAAAACCCCTAAACTTCCGAGCAAGCACCGAGTAGCTACGACGTAATGGGAAATTCACAGAGAAACTCGCGGATTCTTCCACTGACCGCCGCGGCACACCTGCACCAGAGTAAACCTCCGCCTACCCCACTCCTGCTTTACAGGTGAAAATAGAGCAACAGGACCGCTGAGTCTTTGACTTTATTTATTTTCTGCTGTGTTTTACTTGCATCTATTTGAAAGACTGAGTGTAAACACAAAAAATTTTTTATTTTATGTGCTGGAATCTGCAGAAAATAGGTTTAAATGTTAAACTAATTTATTCAAGTCAGAGAATGTTGCATATAATTAAATTTTTGCTTGATGCATAAAGTTAAAAGATTAAAACTAATAAAACAAGTTAAAAAAAGAGACTTTTCCATTTGATTACATTTTGTATGATGGATTATGTAGAAAAAGTAGAATTGGGCTGAAAGATCTATCGCTTTATCACCTGTTCAGGTTGTAAATCGTGTTTTTAAAAAGTAACTAAGTAACTAAGTAATTAATTACTTTTGAAAATAAGTAATCAGTAAAGTAACGGGATTACTTTTTTGGGGAAGTAATCAGTAATTAGTTACTGATTACTTTTTTCAAGTAACTTGACCAACACTGGTGATCAATAAAAAAGACATTTCATGTAGCTGATCACGCTATGTACAATTTTCTTCTGACAGTGGTTGACAAGGTTTATTATGTGAAACAGCAGCTTGTTTAGCTTAAACAGCCTCAAAGAGTCTGGAGAAAATAACCCCCCTCTTCATTCATCCTGACCAAACTGGTTTCATAAAAGGTAGGCACTCATCAACAAATACACGTAGATTACTTAATTTGATAGACTACTCATACAGTAAAAACCTAGAAACTACAATATTCTCTTTAGACGCAGAAAAAGCATTCGACAGAGTTAACTGGAAATTTCTATTTGCAACTTTACACAAATGTGGTTTTGGATCCTCTTTCATAAACTGGTTAAAAATATTATATAATTCCCCAACAGCTTGTGTTAGAACAAATGACCAGACATCCTCCAGCTTCTGTCTCTTGAGGGGCACCAGGCAGGGATGCCCACTCTCCCCTTCACTGTTTGCAATTTTTATTGAACCACTAGCAGCAGCAATTAGACAGAATTCAGTAATTAAGGGCATAAAATGCAAGAACGTGGAACATAAAATCAGCCTTTATGCGGATGATGTGTTACTCTTTCTCCAAAATTCACAAACCAATATCTCTGGGGTGATTGAATTGACAAATCAATTAACTGGTCAAAATCTACAGTTCTACCGATTAATTGCTCCCTCCATAATTCCTCTTCTACACCACTGCAATCGGGAAATATAAAATATTTAGGTATTAATGTTTCTCCCAAGCTTGCAGATCTAACTAAATTAAACCATATCCCACTTTTAAAGAAGGTAGAAGATGATCTGGCTAGATGGAAATGTCTACCCATATCACTCATGGGAAGGGTTGCCGCTATAAAAATGATGGTCTTACCAAAAATAAATTATTTATTCTCAATGATCCCAACTAAACCGCCACAAGATTGGTTCAGATCTCTAGATTCATGTATGTCCAAATTCCTTTGGAAAAATAAACCCCCACGTATAAGCTTAAAAACACTACAAAAGACCAAGGATAAAGGAGGACTAGAACTGCCTAACTTTCAGCACTACTTCTTAGCCAACAGGCTTCAGTTTATCTCAGGATGGCTAAAACATACCCTCTTAGATGAACCTTGGCTAGATGTAGAACAAGCACTTTGCAATAATCTAGAGATCTCAGACCTACCATTTATCAGCTCAAACATCCAACGACATGAATGCTTTAAAAGCATCAACATCAGCTCTTCTCTGACAGCATGGTGGGAGTTTCTAAAATTGACAGCGTCTTCATTAATCCCATGCAAACGTACACCTATCTGGAACAACCTTGACATATTACTAAACAATAATATGATAAACTTTTCAGATTGGAGTGGTAAAGGAATCAAATATTTAGAACATATACTAGAAGGAACAGAATTTATTTCATTTGACAGACTAGTTACACAATATGGGATCAACAAGAAAAGATTTTTAGAATATCAACAAATTAAATCCATAGTAAAAAAGAAATTTAAACCGGGTCAAGTTGAACTACAAACACCACGAAGTGTGGTTCAATTTCTTACTCTTAAAACCCCCAAATTACTATCCAAAATATACAGAATGCTTTCTAAAACAGATGAATCAATATCACTTCCTATTGCAAAATGGGAAGCGGATTTATCAGTTAACTTAGACCTAAACTTCTGGTCTCAGATTTGCTTAAAAACCTTTCATCTAATTAGAAATCCCAGTCTTCAATTAATTCAATACAAAATATTACATAGAGTGCACTATACAGGTCATCGGATGTTCAAGATGGGCTTTACGTCTACCAACAACTGCTCACACTGCCAAACCAATTCACCGGACAATTATATCCACGCTCTTTGGTTCTGTCCACCAGTTCAGAAGTTTTGGCGTGAGATATGTGAAGACTTATCGAAGTGTCTGAAATGTAACATTCCAACTTCCCCCTTAGTGTGTTTGTTGGGCAGCTTAGATAATGTCACTTCAGAAAAGAATATCGCCCATATGGTTTTCACTGCCCTATGCATAGCCAAGAAAACAGTCCTCATGAACTGGAAAAATAAAAATAATCTTAATTCTAACCAATATAGAAATTATCTATTAGATTACATTAGTCTTGATACAGCCTCTGCCACCACATCAGATCAATTGCTCTGGGCTCCTTTGATCAGCTCCATCACCTAGTGGGGGTGGGGGGTCATAGTTTGGTCCCGCCTTCACTGTTGTGATTGGTGTGGGGGTAGGGACAGGCTTAGGGCGTCGGGGGGTTCCCCGGAGGCATCTTCCTTGGGGGGCTCAACCCGGGGTAGCGGTCATGTCCGGTTAGGGGCTCTGTTGGTTCTCCGGTGACTGTTTCCTCGCGGCTGCGTGCAGCGGGACTAGGGGAGGGTCTGTGCTGACGGACGTGGGTTACTGACCTGGTAGCCTGGCTGCCCCTGGGTGGGTCCGGGATGGGCGTGAGGTTCTGGGGGCGCTCCGTCTCTGGGCTGGGGCCCTGGCCGGGCCTCGGGGGCTTGGGTCCTGGTTGGTGTGTTGCCAGGGTTGTGGGCGGGTGGGTGCATGGGGGCCCAGCCCCGGAGCAGGGTGCCGCCGGTGCATCGAGCCACCTGGGGGGCTCTTCAACTGGTGGGGAAGATTGTCACATCTTGCAGGAGCTTTCCTCTCCTCAGGGGCTCTCTCTGCAGGAGGGGGAGATATAGGAGAGGTGGAGGAAGATCTCAGCCTGGGTGTTTATTGTCTTATGTAGTCTGGAAGAAGAGTGGATGGTGGGGTGGGTGCAGTTTTCTCTGTGGTGGGGTTGGGTGGACTGTCCTGGGCTCTGTGGGGCCGGGAGGCGCTGCTGCGCTGGGCCCCGGTCTGGATGGGCCTGGGCCCCCTTTCCCTGGTGGGTCGCGGAGTATGGGGGTGCCTACTGGGGTCAGCGGGGGAGCTGGCCCCAGGGAGGGGTCACTTGCCCCTCCCTTCCTCCCCTCCCCATCTCCAGCTGCCTCCCTCTTCCCGCTCCACCACAACCACCCACACATGCAGGACCTTGGAGTAGGGGTATGTCACCAGGGTGCAGAGGAGGCCACCCCCCCCCCCCCCCCCTGTCCCCTTCTGGCTGCCTCTGCCTCAATTTTATCCCACAACTTAGACATTCACATTACTCACACTGTCATTACACATACATATAGGATCTTGGGGGTGGGCACGATACACGGAATCCAAAGTACCATCAGGGTGTACACCCCACCCCTGGCGTCGTTGCCCACCTCTCAATGTTAAATACACGTAGACATTGAGGGCCAGCAGGAGGGACTATGCGCTTACCTGCTGCTCTCTGGCAGGTAGCTCCATGCCCTCCTGGGTTTTAAATGCACCTTAGAACACACATGCATCAACACTACAATGAGCGGGTGGAGGGAGGTTTGGAGTCTTCTCTCACCCCCATTCTCTGCGACCTGCTGGAGCCGGGGGGCTAGGAGGAGGAGTTGGCCGTCCGACTGCGGTCTGGAGTGTGGGGCCTCCCTGCTGCTGCGGAGTCGGGGCGGTCTGCCTCCCCCCACCGCAGGGAAAAGGGTAACACCACCTGGGTCTGGGTGCAGTTCCCCCCCTCCAGGGGCAAGGGTACCTAGACCCGGGGCTTAGAGTACGCTTGGGGAGTGTGATTGTGTGTACAGCGTCTCTTTATGTCTGTCTCCACGTTGGTTGAGTGTGGAGTAAGTGTATATGAGAGCATGAGGGTGGGAATGGATGTTTGTATATGTGTGTGCCTGTATTTCTGTGTCTATATGTCAGGTTGGGTGTCAGGCGTCACCTCTCTGGGGACATCTTAGGCCCTCCAAGGTATGGAGGCCTATCTCCCCCTACCACCACTTCCCCTGCCAGTGGCGGACTCCCTCAGACATCGGTGCATTGGTGGTTCTTTGTGTCCGGGGATGGGCGTCCGGGTACACACCGGCTCACTCCTTGGCGGCCGCTTATCGGGGCCTGGAGCCTGGGGCTTGCTCGGGCCACTTCGGGGGTGGGGTGCCCTCGGCCTCTCGGCCTGGGGCTCGGTCACTCTGGCGCAGCTGGCTGCCGGTGGAGCTCACGGGCGCGTCACTGCAACTCCCCCTGGCTTCTGCTCCGCGGCTGCTGAGTGAGCCCTCATCTGGGACTCTCCTCAGCTCTTTCTGGGACAGTGGCGCGGCTGCCCCTCTGTTGGTCTTCCTTGGTCTCTTGTGTTCTGGGGGCCTCTGGATGTCTGGAGTTTTGATCTCCTCCATACCTGCTTCATGCCCTGGAGGACGGGGCTGTGGCCCCCCCACACCCTCTAGCAGATCATTACATGAAGGAACCTTTTAAAAAAACAAAAAACAAGCGCGTCCATGCTCACAGGTGTACACACGGGTGATCACACCCACAAACTACACCCTTTTTGGCTCCTACCTCAAAGCACACTGTGTTCTGTTGATCTTATGTGCTGCACAATAATGTGTAATATTTAGTATTTACTGTCATATTCCCATATATCATTGTGATGTTGTTTATTCTATTACTCTTGTTCTCTTCTGCTTGTTTTCTTTTTTCTTTCTCAGCAGGTGACCCAGGTGACTGATATATGCATTTTTTTTTCTTTTTTTCTTCTTTTTTTTCTTTTTCTGCTCATTCTGTTGGTTTTTGGTTTTTGCCCTTCTCCCCCGTCCCTCTTCTCAGCTGTTTCTCTCTCCCTCTTTCTTTCTCCCCTTCTTTCCCCCAGTCAAGTCTGTCCCATATTCAGTAAGTGAAAATAAAATAAACAATAAAAGGTGAATCAAATGGACCATTATGGCAAGGCTGGGATGGTCAATTTGGTAAAGTAAATCCGTTGGGCATCTTTCTTTGCCTTTAGACAACAATTCTGATGGCAAAAGAGCCAAACGGGACAGGCAAAAGAAAAAAAAAAAAAAAAAAAAAAAAAAAAAAAAGAAAAAGTAGAATTGGGCTGAAAGATCTATCGCTTTATCACCTGTTCAGGTTGTAAATCGTGTTTTTAAAAAGTAACTAAGTAACTAAGTAATTAATTACTTTTGAAAATAAGTAATCAGTAAAGTAACAGGATTACTTTTTTGGGGAAGTAATCAGTAATTAGTTACTGATTACTTTTTTCAAGTAACTTGACCAACACTGGTGATCAATAAAAAAGACATTTCATGTAGCTGATCACGCTATGTACAATTTTCTTCTGACAGTGGTTGACAAGGTTTATTATGTGAAACAGCAGCTTGTTTAGCTTAAACAGCCTGCGTTAGGAGGCTAGCTTCATCAGCCACCAGGAAACACTCGCAGATCCTCAATGCTATGGAGATGAAGATGCTCAGGTGGATGATGGGCTTAACCCGCCTGGATCGTGTGACTAATGAAGGTGTTCGAAAACGACTCGGAGTTGTCCTTATCGAAAAGAAGATAAGGGAAGCGTGCCTATGGTCGCATGGACACGTCATGTGCAGTGAGGAGAATTTGGTGTCAAGAACAGCCCTCTGACTCGACCCTGGAGGCCGCCGACCGCAAGGAAAACTGTAAAAGCGGTGGATGGATACAAAGACCGAAGACATGCACGCAGTGGCTCTCACCGCAGAGGAGACTCAAGACCGATCCAAATGGAGAAGACAGAGCCACGCAGCAGACCCCGCGCTGGGAAGATGCTAGGAAAGAGTGAGAGACACCAAACAAGAGTCAGTAGCAGAGGAAGTTGTTTGGCAAGTTTTTCATGGATGCAAACCACATACTCTTATACTTAGCCCCAAATTCATTTTCCTTGCAATGTTTCATCATGTAAGAGGAAATAAACAGGCTTTCCAACAGTATAAGATTTATTTCCAAGAAGTATTTTTACAACAAAGAAATAATCAGCCCCCCAAAAATTTCTACAAGTTTAGAGTTTTTCACAGTTTTTTTCTTTGAGGTAAGTTCATCTATGACATTAAAATATAAAGTATATTGTGTTTGTAGCTATTTGTAGCATCTGTGATACAGCATTTACTCACCCAACTAACAAAATCTCTTCATTTTCATCATGCAAAATAACCACAACTTGTTATTTTTTCCATACATGTAACTAAAACTTTTTCCCCAAAATCTATTGGGGACAATATATAAAATGAACAATATCTGTCTCAACATATGACATATTTATATATATTCATCTTTAACAACAACCGTCTCTGAGATGAGCCCTGGTAAAGAAGATAGAAAGTTATATAACATTGAAATAAACGTACCTTGAATTTGGAGTGTAGCACAATCAACTGAATTAAATTCACCGCTGGTCATTTTTAGTATATTTCATATATTAGTATGGTTAATGTAGGCCCTGTTGTTTTATATTCTCAAAGTGAAATGACACTAGTTTCCTGAACTACGTTATTTGCTTATTACAAACTAATGTTCACATTAGTTTTGGCTAAGGGAGACAGCTTAACAAATCTTATTTTTACATGGCTGTGGTCTTCTGGCCTCAGATAGATTCCTTCATTTTTATCATGCAAAATAACAACATCTTGTTAATTTTCTGATATGTACCTATGAAACATATCAGTTTTCTTCAGTAAAAGTAAAAATAAAGAAAATGAAAAAGAAGAAAATAAAGTCAAGATTTCCACCCAACAAAACATCTTTGTAAAACACAACATGTCACGCTATAGTGTTGTGGTTGCTAGGCAACAGGAGCAGGCCTAGACCAGAGCCACTGCAGGGACTCACAGGCAGCCTTTACTCCCTAATGTTGATTTTAAAAGCTTAACATTAGAAATATTTTAATCCAGGAGGAAAGCGTGAGCATGTTTACTGGGAGCAGAAACCTCTGGACCTCTGTTGATGCTCTACGTGGTTATCCTCCTGAAGACTGTTTCAGAAATGATCAAATCATGTTTTTAACATTTATTCAACTCTATTCTACACCAACTGTATATTGTCTTAGGGGCCTACTACAAAAATAAAATCATTCTAACATGTGACCTGTTTTTTTTGTTCAACAGTGTTTGTTCAATAATAATGTTGTACATAATGTTTGTATTAAAAGATGATTTTAGACACGACTATTTATGCTTAAGTGTATGAAGCTCACTATACACTGTGAATCAGATCATGTAAATCTCTGAATGTTAGAAGGCAGCTTATAATGACACATAGGTTTTCTCTAGATTTAAAAAAAGATTAATATAATAGTCAGCACCTCTAGGTTTGTAATGGAAAGTCAGTGCAGACCAATATCCGGTTGTTCAGTCTGACGTCACTAGCCGTGTCTGGACCTAAACTCCGCTGCAGGTCCATATATCAAACGATCACTATGGCATTACTGAGAGTTGAAAAACTGTCTAAAGTCTTTCATCTTTAATAAAATGATCAGCGTTCTGCTCTGCCAGATGTAACAATTTAGTTTAACATCCAGGCATCCATGAAAACGGAATTTATGACATTTAACGGAGTTAGAAGTTAGCAGGGAGTTAGCTCGCTAGCTTTTATCTAAATACAATATAGCATGTCCTGACTGCGGGGTTTTGGAAACAAATTAAAACGTACAGCTCTGCTATCACTTCCAGCATAAATGAAGACAGAAAACTAAACAGCAGTGACGTTTGTAGGGTTACTGAAGTTGGGCTAGCTGGTATATAATGATGTGCTACGTGACCGCTAGCGACACAGCTATGTTAGCATAATATAAACAAGCTAACTTTTTTCCACTCGATAAAAGTTATCGTGAGTGTTCTCGGTGGTCAGGAACAAATGTAATCGCATGGCAGGATGCTGTAAAAGGACCAAACTTTAGCCAGGAGAACAACTGAGATAATCCATCCACAATATGAGGTTAGTCATTCATATACTGCTGCATGGGCTGGGCTGTAGCTACATCCTAAGGTTTTAAAAACTGAGCTTAAATAAATGATTAGCGGTAATAAAAGCCGAGGGAGGTCAACAGTGATCACTGACTGTTTTAGGAGCTTTTTGAGATCAAATAGAAGAAAATACATAACATTAAACATGTTAACAACACAAAAGCCATATTAAACGCAGACTACTTTAGGCCCGCAAGTAGGATTCGTCACGTCATCACTTAACGACCGGATACTCCGAGTTAGCGATCCAAGATGGAGGCACTGAAATTAAACAGTATTAAAACTGTAAACTTGTAATCTTTACTGCCACCGTAGTGCAACTCACTGAATAAGCCATATACTGAGCACTGATCAGGCTCAGTGCATGAATGTGTTTTTAAGTGCAGAAAACGTTTATTATGCTGCATTGTAGTGATGCCTGAATGGCTCTAGCTTACTAAGAACGAAAACAAATCCTGTTTTTTTTCCATCACTTACCTTGGCATCATCATTAATAAAAATCAGTCCTCTAGATGTTCACTTTCTTTTATTCCAATTTTGCATAAAACACGAGATAAACTAAATACTTGTCTCCAGAGTTTTATCACCAGAGCGGAGGGATTATCTCGATGGAGCTTTGTCTCTTGATGTAAATAAAGAAACCCTGGTGGATACTGACAGACTCCTTTATAACTTTATATGGAAGAATAGAATAGATTATACTAAGAGATCAGTTGTATCAAACTCAAACCAACATGGTGCCGTAAACTTGACTTTTCTACAATAAACAGTGTGTTTAAAATAAACTGGATCAAACAATTTCTCAGGAACACAGCATCAATTTGGTGAAAACAATGGTGGTGTTGACCTTGTTTTACTTTGTAACTACAACATTTATAAAATCTCCTTAAAATGGTCCTAATTTAATAAACAGAAACAGAAACAGTCGCTGCTTTATAAACACAACTTTTCTCCACACAGATATGATATTTGGAACAACAGAGACATTTTATACAAACACAAGTCTTTATTTTTAGGCGACTGGTTTATTCATGGGATTCGTCTTGTTTTGCAACTTCTTAATCCAAATTTAGGTTTAATTTGTTACTCTGAATTTTTGAGTATATATGGTCTTCCTGTTCCACCAAAGGAATATGCCATAGTGTTTGATGCTATCCCTACTGGTGTTTTAAGACTGTACAGAAATTCTGTTGTTAATGATCTGACCCCTCTACAACTGGATTCTGCTGTTACCAGATCTGTTTTCACTTTAAAGAGGAAAAACAACCGTGACATATGAACTCTTTTTCAGAAAGACAGAACTGGTGTCCCAGTGGCCGTTGCTTACTGGAATAATTTATACTGGGACCTGGAGTGGAAGAAAATTTGGACCTTACCATTGAAATCTCTGTTAACCAACAAAGTAAAGCAAACATCTTTTAAAATCATTCATCGTTTTTACCCCACCCGAACTTTTCTTGTATAATATAAAAAAGACTGATGTCCACTGTTCATTTTGTAGCCGTCAGAAAGAAGATAGTTCACACTTATCTTTGTGCTGCTTATGCACTTCTCTTTTCTAACACGATTTTTGCACTTTTGTTGTTTCTTTTATCTATTCTGACTTCTCTCTGTGTTACGAAAAAATATTATCTGGCTTTTCTGATTACCCTACCAATAGGCAAAACGAATTTTATTTCATTAATTTACTCATTTTACTGGTTAAATTTCAAAGACATGAATCCAAATTTTCTAACGCAAAACCGTCTTTTCAATGCTTTATGAATGAAACCAGACAATATTTTAAAACTATACAACAGTCCCATAATATAAAAGAAATTCTTCTGCTGATTCAACCCCAGCCTGCGTTTTTAACCCCCCGACATTGAATTCTGTAATGTTTGAAGTGCGTTCAACGAGAAAAAAAAATCCCGCAGTAACTTCCGGGTCACGTCTTTCAACATCCTGAGCAAAGCGTCGTGACGCTGTGGGCATACGTACAGCACGCGCTGAGCACAACTGCTTGTGCAACTGTCCTGCACGTTGACATTGAAACGCTGTCGTCTCTCACAGGTCAGTGATTTAACCTGCTGTTCATTATGTGACGAAACTAAAGCTGAATATGTTCGTAATACGCTGTTTGAATTAAGTCCACACATGCGCTAACATTAGTGCGGCTGCGGGGTAACGTTAGGGCCACAAACATACCTGCTGTGTTTTTACTCTGTGTTGTTGTTAAGAATTATTTGAAAAGCCGAATAACTCGAACACGAGAGCGGCGTGGAAGTGGGCTGTAACATGATGCTAGTGATATTAGGATAACCGGGCGGAGGCTAGTTTTGACCCGGTTAGTTGCACTACAGCTAAACCTGAGGTTACCGAGGGCGACATCAGTCAGAGTTAGCGATATAACGACAGTATTAAATAAACACACGACCTACACAGCCCACTGATCACAGCATTGGCCTATCTGTGTTACGGCTGAGTGTCCACAGATGATCTTTGCCTTTTTCGTGTTTAAATCCTAACGTCCTGGGTGTATTTGTTCCCCTGTCAGACAGGCTAACATGGGATCCTCCTGGTCCACAGCAGAGCCCTCTGTAGTCAAAGCTGAGGCTATGAAGACCGTCTCTGCTCAGCGCTGCCCAGTGCAGGAGGAAGCTCAGCCTGTCAAAGGTACTGTAGTTTCATTACAGTCAGGATGTCATAGCGTGAAATGCTGGGCCGAATTTCTTTTTCCAAATTCTCCTTTGTAAGTGCAAGGTGAAGATGGCATGCAATTTGTGAAACAGATATTTTTTATTGCTACTAACTGCACATTTATAAAATACTCTGACGAATGTCGACAAGCCAGGAATGGAAAATCTGATAATCACTCTAAAGAGGCATCAGTGGCTGTTAATATGTAAAAACAAATACTCAAAAAACTGTCTGAATACAGTGAAATCCATATCGACAAGCCGCTGTAAGCCAAGCTGTGGCAGAGCAGCTAGCATCAGGCTGAATGCTTGGAAAGCAGAGAAGTTGCAACAAAACAGTGAATAAATGGAGCGATCTTTCCTGCACAGGCTCCAGAGCTCAGGTATTTACAACCTACCTCAGTGGGGGGTTCGTGGAAAGTGAATTTCTTCCACTGTATGAGGAAGATAACAGGTTTATCATAAATATTAGTATATTGTGATACCCTTAACTCGAGCAATTAAGAAAAGAAACGGCTTGTGTCAGAGAGAAGGTCCTGTGCACACAGATAGTGTTTTACTCCCACAGAAAACTGCATTTCATGGTATTACATAGGTCATTAGAATAGAATAGAATTAGAATAGAATTCAACTTTATTGTCATTGCACATGCACAGGTACAGGGCAACGAAATGCAGTTTGCATCCATCCAGAAGTGCTTTAGTGATGTAGATATATTACAATATATATTAGCAATAATATAGATATGTGAGTATATTACAGAAATGGGTCTATTATGGTATGTTATAATGTACACGGTATGAAGTATGTTGTGAATATTCTATAACTATAAGTATGTACAGGCTGTAGTGAGTACAAGCTATGTACAGGATATGAACAGGATATAAATATGAAAAACTATACAGAATATGAAATAAATAACTTTACAGAATCTGAGATATACAGCTATACAGAAATGGGAACTATGCAAGTTGTAAACAGTTGTAGGATTAAAGATTATCGAATGTACAGAATGATTATTTACACAGAGCTATACAGTAGTGCAGTTAAGATAAGTGAGGGTGTAGATAGTTTCTACAGAGGCTATATAAAGTGCTAGTGGTTGTGAGTGGTGGTTCAGTCCATGTTATTATTGTGTGTTTGAGGGTACAGTTGTCCATTGTGGGTGTGTGTATGTTCAGTCCATGAGTTTAACGTGGGTCAGATGTCAGGAGGCAGAGTTCAGGAGTCTGACAGCTGTGGGGAAGAAGCTGTTCCGGTACCTGGTGGTCTTAGTCCGGAGGCTCCTGTGGCGCCTCCCAGAGGGCAGGAGGGTGAAGAGTCCATGTGATGGGTGACTGGGGTCTTTGATGATTTTCCCAGCCCTTTTCAGACACCGCTTCCTGTAGATGTCTTTTATGGCAGGAAGTGGTGCTCCGGCGATGCGCTGGGCAGTTTTCACGACCCTCTGCAACGCCTTCCGGTCGGAGGCAGAGCAGCTCCCGTACCAGACTGTTATACAGTTGGTCAGGATGCTCTCGATGGTGCAGCGATAGAAGTTCACCAGGATGTCTGAGGACAGGTGGTTCTTCCTCAGAGTCCTCAAGAAGAAGAGGCGCTGGTGAGCCTTCTTGACCAGCTTGGAGCAGTTGGTCGTCCAGGTGAGATCCTCGGAGATGTGGACTCCCAGGAACTTGAAGCTGCTCACACGCTCCACAGCCGTCCCCTTAATGTGGATGGGTGGATGTGGGTCAGCATTCCTCCTGTAGTCCACGATGAGCTCCTTGGTCTTCTCGGTGTTAAGCAGCAGGTTGTTTCTGTCGCACCACTCAGCCAGACGATCCACCTCCTCCCTGTAGGTGGCCTCATCGTTGTCACTGATGAGGCCAATCACCGTGGTGTCATCTGCAAACTTAATGATGGTGTTGGAACCATCAGCAGGTCTGCAGTCGTGGGTGAAGAGGGAGTAGAGGAAAGGGCTCATCACACAGCCTTGTGGTACACCGGTGTTCATTGTGATGGTAGATGAGCAGCGGTTATCCAGCCGGACATGTTGGGGGCGGTTGGTCAGGAAGTCCAGTAACCATTTGCAGATGAGGGAACTGATGCCCAGGTCTGTCAGTTTCCTGATGAGTTGTGAGGGGTGGATTGTATTGAATGCTGAACTGAAGTCTATAAACAGCATTCTGGCATAGGTGTTGTTGTTGTCCAGGTGTGAGAGGACAGAGTGCAGTGCGATGGAGACTGCACTCTGTCAGTCATTAGCTCTCATTCTTCACTGTTATCATAAACTGTACAAGTTTTACTGAATGATGTTGAATTATATCTTGACTGTGGTTGTGTATTTGTGTTTTTCTTAGCATCTCCGCCTTCACAATGTCCCATGCATCAAGCTCAGGCTGAAAAAGGTAGGGACTTCAGTCTAAAGGATAGCCTGTGGCTTGCCTGCACTGCAACACATTTCTATGTTCAGATGATTGTTTTAATGAAATGATCAAACCTGTGGCTCGCTCGTGTTCTCCTGCAGGTCCGGCCCACCAGGATCGGGCGTACAACTTTGTGGAGTGTCCCATGAGAGCTGCAGCAATCACGGAGGGCGACATCAATCCAGCAAACATGGTACCTGTGCAGCTTGGAACAAAGAGGCTTTATTTTAGAAATAACTTTTATGTTTTAAGCTACGGTTGCCTGATCCTTAATTCGTTTTAGTTCTGATACACTGGCCTCGTTTGCTGCTACGCACTGTTGTTGTCTGCGGTGGCTCTAGTTTGTGTATTCAGCCAGCTGACAACAACATGTTAGTGTTACTTCCCAACAACACCAAGCACAACAAAAGAGAAGCAGCTTTGTTAAGCGAGCTTTTCAGTTGTTTCAACACTTGACCACAGGTATGAAACACATGTATGCTGCACTGACCATGTTCTCTCCTGGAGGACTTATGGCTGTCATGCTTGACATCTTTTCCATGTTTTAAGGTCGTGGCTCAGACTGTATAATTTATCTTTTTCCACACGTGCAGATGCCTCCTCCCAACCAAACGCCAGCTCCAGACCAGCCCTTTGAACTCTCTGTCAGAAGAGAGGAGTCCACTATCCCACGTCACGACACAGAGAAGAACTGGGTGTACCCGTCGGAGCAGATGTTCTGGAACGCCATGCTGAGGAAGGGGTCAGTTGGCTGGTGTTAAGACTACTTCAGGCTACGATATTGGAAACTATGAACTTCTATTTAGTGTCTCATTGAACCTCAAAGTCAGTGTTTTTAAAAATGCTTGGATTTCACATATCGGTAGCTTTAATTATTGCAGTAGCACAGTGATGGAGAAATATCTGCTAAAGACACTGCTTTCTTTGTTCGATCCTGTGCTGCAGGTGGCGCTGGCGAGATGATGACCTCAGCAAAGGTGACATGACCAACATCATTAAAATCCACAATCAGAACAATGAGCAGGCCTGGCAAGAGATCCTGAAGTGGGAGGCTCTGCACGCTCGGTGAGTCCGTACGATCGTTTGCAGCGAGCTGCCCGTTGGTCAGAGAATTGAGCCTTAACTGATGAACATTTACCTCGTATAGTGAATGTCCATGTGGACCAACTCTGAGGAGATTTGGTGGGAAGGCTAAAGAGTACTCCCCCAGAGCCCGCCTCCGACACTGGATGGGGTGAGAGTGAAACATCCTGATGCACATTTAATAATTTTGGCTGTGTTATGTTTCTCGTTTGGGTCTGCATTGCCAGCTGCTGGTCCGCTATAATGAAATCGGGGAAATGCGGACATGCACAAAGCAACCCATGCAGCGGTCCATTAAAACATGATGCATGTAAACCTCATGTTGGGGAAGATCCTGGTGACTAATTGAGTTTGTCTCCCTGCAGCTACGAGCTGCCATTTGACCGTCACGACTGGATCGTTGACCGCTGTGGGAAGGAGGTGCGCTACATCATTGACTATTATGATGGAGAAATCAACAAGGACACCTACCAGTTCTCCACCCTGGACGTGCGACCTGCTTTTGACTCTTTAGAAGCTGTGTGGGACCGTATGAAGGTGGCCTGGTGGCGCTGGACTTCCTGAAGGACTCTGGCTCATATTTGAGTCGCAAATATTCAAAAACTGTTGTTACCCATTTCTGCTCTTTGTAACTTGTGTGATGCTGAAAAAAGAAACGAATCAGACCTTGTAAAAGATGATTGGATGTAGAAGAGTTTGTCCAACAGGTCATACAAGACCCTGTGTGTCTATGAAATCTATTGACTTGCGCTTAAATTTAACTGCTTGCTTGCTTACAGCTACCTGACTCTATGTAATTTGAACCTCATCTAGCAACAGAAAGTTTAAATGGTTATTTTTCTCAGTTGGGACATTGAGACAAGCTTTAAAACCTGCCAATATTCCTTTATTGGCTAATGGTCATAAAGCAGAAATCTAGGGAAGTTCATGTGTTGTGTTTTAATAAATCACCTTTTCTGTGTTTTGTTTGTAAACACTGCATATTTGATTAAACCATTTTTGTTGGCTAGAGAGTTTAAACTACCTGTCCAGAATGAATTCAGTCCCCTCCTGTGAACTGGCAGGACCTGGTGTTTGAAACCAGGGTATTAGCAGCTGGTCCTTTTGGTCCTGTGGGTTGTGGTGTGGAGGTCTCAAAGAAAAGGCCATGAAGCAAGCCTAATGAGCTACACTGAACCTAAAGCTGGAGATTTCAGTGACATGGACATGGTTGACTGATGTCCTGTAATCATGACGCTTTCAGATCCAATAAATAAAATAAGTTTTTGTACAAAGTATCGGATCAGTATCGTCGATACCACCCTGAATATTACTTGGTATCGGATCGGAAAGAAATTCAGTGGTATCGCACATCACTACCACTGATTTAAGAACACAATTGTGTGAAAGAAGCAAAAACTTCACTGCATACTCGGCTGTGGATGAAAGTACAGACATGATGGACATTGCACAGCTGACCATCTTCATCCGTGGAGAGGATATATTGGACATTAAATCGATGCACAACGACAGGAAAAGACATTTTTTAAAACGTATGTCAAAGTGTAATGACATGAAACTGCCCTGGGACAAACAAAAAAGCGGACTAGTCAGCAGGATGCGAGTAAAGATGCAGGAGGAGAACTGTACCGGTGAGTTAACAGCACATCACTGCATCACACACCAGGAAAGGCTGTGTGGTAAAGTCCTAAAAATGGAGCATGTAATGATCCCCGTAACACAGACCGTACATTTTATCTGAGCAAAAGGTTTAAATCACCGTCAGTTTCAGTCTTTTATGTGGGAAATAGATTCAGAGTTTGCAGCTGGCTGAGTTGGGATAAAAGTCCTCAACAGAGTTTTTGAGCTCAGCAAGGAAACCTGTCAGTTCATGGACACGTACGATGCGGTGAAGGCGTTTCAAGTGAAGCTGTCACAAATGCACCAGTGCAGCCTGCCTCACTTTCCCTGTTGCCAAGTCATGTTGAACTAAGTCAGCGGACTTTGCTGAGCTGCACCTGTGCAGATTCAGATGCAGCTGCAGTGTAATGATGCACTCAGGGAAAGTACGACACTGAATGACCCGCACAGTTTATTAGCTCCACTCCTGCAGCAGCGCCCAGCTCCGTCTACATGCAGCTCCAACCTTGTGTTTGCTTTTATTTATTTTTTCTGGGGTTTTAGCAGCATGTTCATATTTCTAACTTGCATAATTTTGACAGGATATATTTTTATGAAGAGCAAAATATTTAAAGTTAAAGTTTATTTTTTTAAGTTTATTTATTCTGGAATAATATTCCTGTCTGTTTTTATCCATATTTATGTTTAAAAAACGGTTTTAGTGTGTTCAATAAATGTTTATCTTGTTTGGCCCGCGACCTAAAGTGTGCCTTGAGTTTTGGCCCCCTGTGCGATTGAGTTTGACACCCCTGAAACACTAAAAGGTGGTGGATTGGCCAGATGCTGGCAGATGTGTAAAAATAACTCAGTTGTTTGGTGGTGACTATTGCGGAGCTTCCACAGATTCAGTAACATTAGCAAGTGGTGGAGGCCAGCAGATGCAACACGCTGGCAGGTGGATGACGGAAAGGCAGGAGGAGCAGAGACCCGAGGCGGTGAACTGAACTTCAGGTAAGAAGTTATGACCTGCAGTCTATCTGGGTCAGATATAAACCGAGTTTAGGTGGAGTTTATTTTCCTTGTGCTGACTTTTTACAGTCAGTTACAATAACTCGTACTGCGTACTAGCTAGCATGACGGAGTTTATATACTGCTGGGCGGGTGCTATGATGTTACTGATGTTGAACTTGTTTTATCTTAGTTTATTTATAAGATTAGTTATTAGAGTTTCCAACCGTCCCATAAAAAAAGGAATCGTCTCGTATCCAGAGAAAATATTCGTATTTGTAAATATTCGTATTGAGGTGAAAAGGAACACAGTTTGTCCCGGACACAAAGCTGGAGTTATTCTGTCGTTACGCTGTCAACTACCTCTTCTTCTCTCATTCTCTCCCCTCCCTCTCCTGTTTCTACTTCAATCATGAAACTGATCAACGATCAGCTGATTTTGCCAGTATTTCCTACATTTTCTAGATACTGTACCAGTACTGTGTGTAAAATGCCATCAAAAAGTCAGTTAAGTTTTATTCTTTCTCACCTGTCTTTCTGTCTCCTTTCACTTTTTAAAGGTTGCCATGTTAGAAAAAATATTTTGCCCTGCCATGCTGTTTATTGATGCGTCAAATGAATGGTTTATGAAAATATATCTAAATCTGTCATCAGTAATCAGTAATGATCATGTCTCACCTCTAGTCTTCTCTGTCTTAATTTCAGGTTTTCATCGTGTGCTGTAGATAGTTCAGGAGGTTAACTCGTCTACTTTCGGGTACTGTTTAGAATACCAGAATAGGGAAGATGGTGTAGGTTTAAGTTTATTAGACTGATACATATACCAACAAGACAGCATCCATCACTGTGACAACAGCGTTTGTTTTCATTCAAAGGCTTTATGGTTTTTCCTGTAATACCTGGTGGGCCGGTCACCAGTCAAAATGATTTTTTGTCCCAGTGCAGCCCTGGGTGTGATCCACCGGTGGTGATACTCTGTGAGTTCATGATTTAACAATCAGCTCTCTGATACTCAGGCCTGAAAAATTGAAATTTAAAGTGCTATGAAATATTCTTACTGGGAACAGTCGTAAAGTGTGCTTCTCCAGGATTATAATGGGCTTTGGAGAAATTCACTTATATTGGACACTGACCACATGAGATAGTCCTGAGTCTAAAAGGATTGCACCGAGTCAATCCAGTCCAAAATCATAAAGAAGTGTTTTCAATTTAAAATGATGACGTCATCTTGCTGATGATGGATACTCGAATAAGGTAAGGCAAGTTTATTTATATAGCACAATTCAACAACAAGGGGATTCAAAGTAAGTAAGTTGCGCGTGAGACTCCACTGTCAGCAATGTCTGGTATGGATGTGTGTGACTGGACTGTGATGGACTGACGATGTGGACTAAAAGTTTTGACTGACTTGATACTGAGACAAAGACTGCACCAACCTTAGGATTAGTAAATGTCGACAAACAATTCACCCAGCCTGTAAGAGAAGGGTGGATGCTTTGTTTTGTTTTATTTTTGCAGGAGCAGGAGGATGAGAGAGGTCAGAGGGGGAGACTGTAGCTTCACACGAGTGTGGAACTGCAGACTGAACCTTTGGTTGATAATTTTGAGTTACTGATGTTTGCTTTAAGAAAATTGTGTTTTATTGGCTGTGTTTTCATTAAAGTATCACATTATATTGTTGGGGATGTCAAATGCTACAGTGGAGAAAACTTTTGATTTCACTCATGACTGGAATATGTTACTATTAACCATAGCAGGCCACTGTAGAAGTCAATTAAATTTTATAAAGGGAAATGGCCAAAACTTTAACAATATTTATGAATAAAAGGGGAAGGGTAGATTTGTCATGTTCAAAATACAGTTATGGAATAACAAACATCGGTCCACGTGATTTAGGTTCCCTCTTAAAATAGTCCATCATTAAAGAGTAGAATAGAACCGACAGGGGCATGTGCTAGGATGTGGTACTGCAAAGAAGAAGAGCCAAGCAATGAAGGAAAATCCATTGTGTTGAGTTCTGATAAATTCAAATTCAAATGTACCATTACACTTAGAGAATATGAAATCAAAATATACGCAAATTTTGTATGAAGTACATGACTGATAACTGTTCTGTCCTGAGCTTTTGTTTCCTATAGCACCCACTTGACCACACCACCAGTTTTCACGTCAAAGGAGGGTAATTGCAAATGTTCGAGGGAGGAATATCACCAAAAGTGGGAAAGGTAAGTCCTGATGGGGGTGATAACACCATAAATTTCACTTATGGTGAAATTCCTAAAATTTGACACCAATCATAAAAATTTTCAAAAGATTTAGAGACAGAGTGGAGCTCTAGATAAACATAATTTAGCAAACCACATAGGGATGGAGGTTTGGAATCTATAATATTTTGAAATAACACTCAATACAATGCTGACCATGTTGATTATGGTTATACTAGTGTGCAGAGATTGGCTAATCTGACCAGGGAATATAATAAACAGGACTGTCTGAACAGTTAAAGTCACCTTTCACAGTCCAGACTAGGATGGCGTTGGACATCCTTGGGGTGGAGAAAGGGTTGGTGTGACCAAGGTGTGGTTTGGCTTGTTTATGTACATTTTAAAATGATGCAGTTCTGGATGGGCCAGTTACCAGGGAATGGAAGGATACCGTATTTTCACGACCATAAGACGCACTGTACTAAAAGGCGCAGTCTCAGTTATGTGTGCCATTACTGTATTTAACACACACATAAGGCGCACCTGATTATAGGGCGCGGGTTTTATATACAATCTTCGCCCACACTTCCCCCTTTAACGTTCTCATGGTGTCCTCTACTACGTCCACCTTAAAACAACAACACACACAAGCATACAAGTGTGCTTATTTAAAAATAGAGCGGGAGCAAAGCAGAGTTTGGTACTCACATTTTTAATACCGGTAATCGTCATCAATCAAACCCATCGAAGTCCTCATCCTCTGTGTCTGAATTGAACAGCTGCGCTAAATCTCCATCAAACATGCCAGGTTCACCGTCTTCACCGTCAGAGTCACTTTCCGTGCCGTGCGGCTCCTCGGAAATGATGCCGGCTTTTGCGAAAGCTTGAACAACAGTGCCAGCAGACATGTTAGCCCAAGCATCTACAATCCATCGGCAAATTGTGGCGTAACTCGCCCGGCGCTGCCTTCCACTCTTGGTGAAACTGTGGTCCCCACCGGTCATCCATCGCTCCCAGGCCGCTCGCAGCCTTACTTTGAACGGGCGGTTCACACCGATGTCCAGCGGTTGGAGTTCCTTTGTCAGGCCTCCCGGAATGACAGCAAGCTCACAGTTCATTTGCTTCACTTGTTTTTTCACATCGGCTGTGAGATGCATGGAGTCACAGATCAACAGCGATGGTGATGGGTGGAAAAAACCACCTGGTCTCCTTACATACACCTCCCTCAGCCACTCTTTCATCATTTCCTCATCCATCCAGCCCTTTTCATTTGCCTTAATGATGATTCCTGCTGGAAACTTCTCTTTAGGCAAAGTCTTTCGCTTAAAAATCACCATAGGCGGCAGTTTCTGTCCATTAGCATGGCAGCCAAGCACAACAGTAAAAGAAGACTTTTCATACCCCGTTGTACGTATTGCTACCGTGCTGGTCCCCTTCTTCTCCACAGAATAGAATAGAATAGAATAGAATTCAACTTTATTGTCATTGCACATGCACAGGTACAGGGCAACGAAATGCAGTTTGCATCCATCCAGAAGTGCTTTAGTGATATAGATATATTACAATATATATTAGCAATAATATAGATATGTGAGTATATTACAGAAATGGGTCTATTATGGTATGTTATAATGTACACGGTATGAAGTATGTTGTGAATATTCTATAACTATAAGTATGTACAGGCTGTAGTGAGTACAAGCTATGTACAGGCTATGAACAGGATATAAATATGAAAAACTATACAGAATATGAAATAAATAACTTTACAGAATCTGAGATATACAGCTATACAGAAATGGGAACTATGCAAGTTGTAAACAGTTGTAGGATTAAAGATTATCGAATGTACAGAATGATTATTTACACAGAGCTATACAGTAGTGCAGTTAAGATAAGTAAGGGTGTAGATAGTTTCTAAAGAGGCTATATAAAGTGCTAGTGGTTGTGAGTGGTGGTTCAGTCCATGTTATTATTGTGTGTTTGAGGGTACAGTTGTCCATTGTGGGTGTGTGTATGTTCAGTCCATGAGTTTAACGTGGGTCAGATGTCAGGAGGCAGAGTTCAGGAGTCTGACAGCTGTGGGGAAGAAGCTGTTCCGGTACCTGGTGGTCTTAGTCCGGAGGCTCCTGTGGCGCCTCCCAGAGGGCAGGAGGGTGAAGAGTCCATGCGATGGGTGACTGGGGTCTCTGATGATTTTCCCAGCCCTTTTCAGACACCGCTTCCTGTAGATGTCTTTTATGGCAGGAAGTGGTGCTCCGGCGATGCGCTGGGCAGTTTTCACGACCCTCTGCAACGCCTTCCGGTCCGAGGCAGAGCAGTTCCCGTACCAGACTGTTATACAGTTGGTCAGGATGCTCTCGATGGTGCAGTGATAGAAGTTCACCAGGATGTCTGAGGACAGGTGGTTCTTCCTCAGAGTCCTCAAGAAGAAGAGGCGTTGGTGAGCCTTCTTGACCAGCTTGGAGCAGTTGGTCGTCCAGGTGAGATCCTCGGAGATGTGGACTCCCAGGAACTTGAAGCTGCTCACACGCTCCACAGCCGTCCCCTTAATGTGGATGGGTGGATGTGGGTCAGCATTCCTCCTGTAGTCCACGATGAGCTCCTTGGTCTTCTCTGTGTTAAGCAGCAGGTTGTTTGTGTCGCACCACTCAGCCAGACGATCCACCTCCTCCCTGTAGGCGGCCTCATCGTTGTCACTGATGAGGCCAATCACCGTGGTGTCATCTGCAAACTTAATGATGGTGTTGGAACCATCAGCAGGTCTGCAGTCGTGGGTGAAGAGGGAGTAGAGGAAAGGGCTCATCACACAGCCTTGTGGTACACCGGTGTTCATTGTGATGGTAGATGAGCAGCGGTTATCCAGCCGGACATGTTGGGGGCGGTTGGTCAGGAAGTCCAGTAACCATTTGCAGATGAGGGAACTGATGCCCAGGTCTGTCAGTTTCCTGATGAGTTGTGAGGGGTGGATTCTATTGAATGCTGAACTGAAGTCTATAAACAGCATTCTGGCGTAGGTGTTGTTGTTGTCCAGGTGTGAGAGGACAGAGTGCAGTGCGATGGAGACTGCATCCTCTGTGTTCCTGTTCTGGCGGTATGCGAATTGGTGGGGGTCCAGGGTGGGGGGAAGACAGGATTTGAAGTGTGCTAGGACCAGTCGCTCTAAGCACTTAGTGATGATGGGGGTGAGTGCTACTGGGCGGTAATCATTGAGGCAAGATGGGTTGGAGTTTTTGGGTATCGGGACGATGGAGGTGGATTTGAAGCAGGCCGGTACCACAGCGTGGGCCAAGGACAGATTGAATATGTCTGTGAGCACTCCTGCAAGCTCCCCAGAACACGCTCTGAGAACACGCCCGGGGATGCCATCAGGGCCTGCAGCCTTGTGGACAGTGTGACTCACCGGGATGTTGAAAGTGAGCGGCACCTCGTCCATGTCAGTGATGTGGCCGGGCTGGATGTGTTTGTCGGCGATGTGTTTGCTGCAGTAGGAGCGGAAGATGGCCAGCTTTTCATTATAATCCGCTGGAAGTTGCTGCGCTACCGTAGTCCTGGTCCGGATGGAAAAATGGCACCGTGTCATGAAACGAAAGCACCAAGACGGACCTCCTTGGAAATGTTCAATTTTCATTTTTTCTGCTAGCGAAACTGCTTTTAGCCGAATGGTGACCGTCTAAACGCTTCTCCCACTCGTTCTTTGCTCGATGATCCACTGCTCGAGTCTTTCCTCCAACTTGGGCCACCTCGCCTTATGTCCGCGGAAACTCAGCTGCGTCTTCTTGACCTGTCGGAGCTCGTTTTCCTGCTTCCTCCACTTGTGAACCATCGATTCATTAAAAAGCATTTTGAAAATCACTTTATTAAAGTTCAATTCGAAAAAGGTTTTTGAAATGAAGATTTAAAAAGTATTTTAAAGCATTTAAAGCATTGGCTGGTATGTGTTTATTCTGTGCAGTGCGGACATTATTTCACTCGGTGGTAAGCCAATGTTGTTTATAGGTCGTAGCTGCAGAAGCCTCCTATGGGCCACTCTGTTCATGACTGGAGTGACGCCGTTTAATTGGTACGTAACTCACCTTTGTTACGATCTCTGCCTTTTATTGTTCTTTTATAGTAAACACTCATTATGTATTGCAGGAAGTGTGGGCCTTAGTGGGCGGCCAGTAGCTTTACAGCAGGGTTGCTACGGCTTTTCTACGCTAACAGAAGTGCTGCTGCTTTGCCTTTTACCATCTATTTCCATTGCGAGGGTTCTTTTTCCCTTCTGCTGCCCGCCTCCTAAGAGTGGACATCGGTGTGGACAGCGGCTACATACATGCCGGCTACGGGAGTTGGCTGGCGTGCATGTTGACTGACTTAATAATTAAATTAAAGTAGTCGGGCGGACGGCAATTTGGAGTAATACGGTGACTCCGTCTGCTCCAGATTTAAGGTTTTATTTAGTTTGTATGTCTGGCTCTCGGTTGTTTTGATTTGTAGTTTGGGTGTTTGTTACACCACTGGTACGAGGCCCTTTTTCTAGCTGCGGATCACCAGTGTGTTCCTGCAATTGGGCTAATCCCAGTGTGTGCATTTATTTTTGGACTATATTATAATTTTCTTTGTTTCTTTTATTCAGATAAGGAGGGACTGACGTGGAGGAGACTGGGGTGCCTTGGTGGTGGGATCCTTTGAGTATTACACACCTGCATTTTTAGTTTATTAGTGTGAGCGTGTAACAGTGTGCTGCACTTGTGTATTGGTGAGTTTTCTTTTCTTTTTGAATGTTTTTTGTGCGTGGCATCCCTGTCCGCCCACTGGTAAGCCTCGGCTCTGAATACATTTTTAGAATATTTGTATATTGATATTTATGCTTGTGCTTTTATATGCTGTTTTAAATGATTATTAATAAAATGTCAACCTGTTTTATCATTGAACCACATCTCTGTACTGAATATAACGAACCTAAGCGCCTTTTTGGTGATTAGTATCATCTCGATCCAGTATTCTTTGAGTGAAATTCCCAGTGTGGCGTTGTCGGGTTTTTATCAAATTGTGAAGAGTGTCCATTCTTCCCCACCTCGTGCTGCCACACAAACATTTCTGGAGCTTCGTCTGTCTGCTGTCAAACTAGTGCAGTTCAATTCAATTCAATTCAATTCAATTTTATTTATATAGCGCCAAATCACAACAAAAGTCGCCTCAAGGCGCTTCATAGATACAGAGAAAAACCCAACAATCATATGACCCCCTATGAGCAAGCACTTTGGCGACAGTGGGAAGGAAAAACTCCCTTTTAACAGGAAGAAACCTCCGGCAGAACCAGGCTCAGGGAGGGGCGGGGCCATCTGCTGTGATTGGTTGGGGTGAGAGAAGGAAGACAGGACAAAGACATGCTGTGGAAGAGAGACAGAGGTTAATAACAGATATGATTCAATGCAGAGAGGTCTGTTAACACATAGTGAGTGAGAAAGGTGACTGGAAAGGAAAAACTCAATGTATCATGGGAATCCCTGGCAGCCTATGTCTATTGCAGCATAACTAAGGGAGGATTCAGGGTCACCTGGTCCAGCCCTAACTATATGCTTTAGCAAAAAGGAAAGTTTGAAGCCTAATCTTAAAAGTAGAGATAGTGTCTGTCTCCTGAATCCAAACTGGAAGCTGGTTCCACAGAAGAGGGGCCTGAAAACTGAAGGCTCTGCCTCCCATTCTACTTTTAAATACTCTAGGAACAACAAGTAGGCCTGCAGAGCGAGAGCAAAGTGCTCTAATAGGGTGATATGGTACTACAAGGTCATTAAGATAAGATGGGGCCTGATTATTTAAGACCTTGTATGTGAGGAGCAGGATTTTGAATTCTGGATTTAACAGGAAGCCAAAACAGGAGAAATCTGCTCTCTCTTTCTAGTCCCTGTCAGGACTCTTGCTGCAGCATTTTGGATTAGCTGAAGGCTTTTCAGTGAGTTTTTTGGACATCCTGATAATAATGAATTACAGTCGTCCAGCCTGGAAGTAATAAATGCATGAACTAGTTTTTCAGCGTCACTCTGAGACAGGATATTTCTAACTTTAGAGATGTTGCACAAATGGAAGAAAGCAATCTTACATATTTGTTTAATATGTGCATTGAAGGACATGTCCTGGTCAAAAATGACTCCAAGGTTCCTCACAGTGTTACTGGAGGCCAAGGTAATGCCATCCGGAGTAAGAATCTGGTTAGATACTATATTTCTAAGCTTTTCAGGGCTGAGTACAATAACCTCAGTTTTATCTGAATTAAGAAGCAAAAAGTTAGCGGCCCTCCAGGTCTTTATGTCTTTAAGACATTCCTGCAGTTTAACTCATTGGTGTGTGTTATCTGGCTTCATGGACAGATAGAGCTGGGTGTCATCTGCATAGCAGTGTAAATGTATGCTATGTCTTCTAATGATACTGCCTAAGGGAAGCATGTATAATGTAAACAGAACTGGTCCTAGCACTGAACCCTGTGGAACTCCATAATTAACCTCAGTGTGTGAAGAGGACTCTCCATTTACATGCACAAACTGGAGTCTATTAGATAGATATGATACAAACCACTGCAGCACAGTACCTGTAATACCTACAGCATGTTCTAATCGCTCTAATAGGATATTATGGTCGACAGTATCGAACGCTGCACTGAGGTCTAGCAGGACAAGCACAGAGATGAGTCCACTGTCAGAGGCCATAAGAAGATCATTTGTAACCTTCACTAAAGCTGTTTCTGTGCTGTGATGAGCTCTGAAACCTGACTGAAACTCTTCAAATAAACCATTCCTTTGCAGATGATCTGTTAGCTGTTTGACAACTACTCTTTCAATGATTTTTGATATGAAAGGAAGGTTGGAGATTGGCCTATAATTAGCTAAGACTGCTGGGTCTAGAGATGGCTTTTTGAGTAAAGGTTTAACTACAGCCAGCTTGAAGGCCTGTGGTACATAGCCGATTATTAGAGATAGGTTGATCATATTTAAGATCGAAGAATTAATTAATGGCAGGACTTCTTTGAGCAGTTTTGTAGGAATGGGGTCTAAAAGACACGTTGATGGTGTCAGGGACCAAGCAGTAAAGCATAAAGGACACAGGTGGTTTTAATTCAAAAAACGGGTTTTGACCCAAAAATATGAAAATATATTTAACAAAGCCAAAACTTAAACAGGCAGACCAATAAAAGAGGTCAACTCAATAGACTAAACTCAAGATAATAATTAACAAAACCTCAAACAAACATATGGTAAACTGACCTGCTGAAATGACACACAGGGGGACTTAAATACTGGTTTAGCTAAACCAAATGACACACACGGGGGAAAACAAGATGGCTGCCATATAACCAACTAATACAAAACATTTAAACAAACATGAAACACCCCCCAGGCAATGAAGCATGTGGTGCAATCCAATTAGGCTGTCAGCAGTACTTCAGGTCTCCCAGCCCTTTGCCACACCTTTTGCCAGACAGGAGGAGACACCAACCCCAGGTAACTCAAACAAAGAAAGATGTATTAATATAACATAAAACAGAACTTTGACCTTGCAAGGTTAATATGTGTGCACGCCATATAAACATTGGAAGGTGTGATGGAAAAATGAATACATTTAATAAAGAAACGATATTGAACAATAAATAGAATATTTTAAAGTAGTGACTGTAAATTAAACTAAAGTGAATCAACGGGTGGTGAGGTGTGGAGCTTACCATGTGTGGCATGCCATCACACACACCTCCCCTCTTCAGAGCTCTCGCTGGAACAGCGAGAGAGATAGTCAGCAGTAAGGTTGTCCTTGCCTGGTACGTGGTGGACAGTGAATCGGAATGGCTGTAAGGCCAGGTACCAGCGGGTAATTCGCCCATTTGTGTCCTTCATCTGCTCAAGCCACTGTAGTGCTTTGTGATCAGTTTCCAAGGTGAAGTCTCTTCCCAGTAGATAGTAGCGGAAGGAGTCCAGGGCCCACTTGATCGCTAAGGTCTCCTTTTCTACTGTGGAATACCGAACTTCCCGTGGAAACAGTTTCCGGCTGATGTAAGCCACTGGATGGCGGCCTTCCATGGTTTCCTGAAGGAGGACAGCTCCCAGGCCCCGATCTGAAGCATCAGTCTGTAATATGAACGGTTCATCAAAGTTGGGACTGTACAAAACCGGTTGCTTACTTAGTGACTGTTGTATGTCATGAAACGCTGCCACTGCCTCCTCTGTCCACTGGATGTAATTGGGGGAACGTGATCCCGTCAGGTCTGTGAGCAGAGCTGCCCTGTTGGAGAACTGAGGGATGAAACGACGGTAGAAACCTGCCATGCCCAAAAAGGATCTCAGCTGCTTCCTTGTTTGGGGCAGGGGGGATGATTCCATGGCCTCGATTTTGCTGACTTGTGGCCTGATAACCCCCTTGCCGATGACATGGCCCAGGTATTCTGTCTCAGCAGCGGCGAAAACACACTTTGACGGATTCACCGTCAACCCAGCTGAGTGCAGGTGGTCCAGAACAGTTCGCAGGTGTTCCACATGCTCCTCCCAGGTGTTGCTGTGGATAACAATATCATCCAAGTAAGCGGCAGCAAAGTCAGAGCAGTCCTGTAATACCTGATCCATCAGCCGTTGGAAAGTTGCTGGAGCTCCATGTAGTCCAAATGGCAAGACTGTAAATTGGAAAAGCCCCCATGGTGTTCTGAATGCTGTGAACTCTCTGGACCGTTGAGTGAGTGGGACCTGCCAGTAACCCTTACACAGATCTATTGTGGTCAGGTACCTTGCTTTTCCCAGACGTTCAAGTAGATCATCAATTCTTGGTGTCGGGTAGGAGTCAAACATGGATATGGAGTTCAGGTACCTGAAATCAATGCAGAACCTCATACTCTCATCCTTTTTGGGTACCAAGACCACAGGGTTGCACCATTCACTCTTAGATCTTTCAATGATCCCTAGAGATAGCATCAAATCAATTTCCTTCTTCAATGAAGGCAGCAGACGTTCTGGGATCCTGTAACTTAATCGTCTCACAGAGGCACCTTCTCGTACCACAATATCATGTTCGACAATGTCGGTTCTCCCTGGATTCTCTTGAAAGACTGCTGATTTACACATTTCTCTCACCTGCTGCTGCTTGTCCTCTGGGAGATGGCTGAGATCATAATCTAGAGAGCCAGCAGGTGGTAGATATTGCTCATCTGCTTCATCTTCTTCAGGCACTCGCTGTATGAGCATTGCATCCGCCTTGTGTTCAATACGCTCTACCCACTCCTTCAGAAGGTTTATATGCAAGACCTTGCTGGAGCGCAACTGCCCTGGGGTGGACACCTCATATGTGGTGGGTCCCAGCTTCCTCATGACTTCAAATGGCCCCTGCCACTTTGCCAACAATTTGTTGTTGTCACTGGGGAGGAGCACGAGCACCTTTTGTCCTGGCTCAAATGCACGCTGACGAGCAGATTTATCATACCAAGACTTCTGCTGCTGCTGGGCCTCCACCATATGTGATTGAGCAAGCTCACTCATTTTCTCCAACCGTTCTCTCATCTGAATGACATAAGACAAAATGTTCTTGGATCCCCCCTCCACCTTGTCTCCCTCCCAGATCTCCTTTAACAGAGTTAGAGGGCCACGAACCTCATAACCATACAACAGCTCAAAAGGTGAAAAACCTGTGGAGGCTTGGGGGACTTCTCTATAAGCAAAGAGTAGATATGGCAGCCATTGATCCCAATCGTTACCACTGTCGTTGACGAACTTCCTGAGCATCTGTTTCAATGTCTGGTTAAACCGTTCTGTCAGCCCATCAGTTTGAGGGTGGTATGGTGAAGTTCTCAGACTCCGGATGCCCAACAACTGATAAACTTGCTTTAACAGAGTAGACATGAAGTTAGTGCCTTGATCAGTTAGTATTTCTCGTGGAAACCCAACTCTTGCAAAGAACTGCACTAAACAAAATGCAATGGGCTTGGCCTTTATAGATTTTAAAGGGAACACCTCAGGATATTTTGTGGCATAATCTGTCACAACAAGCATGTAACGATTTCCCGCTTTGCTCCTCTCAACAGGCCCTACAATATCCATTCCAAGACGCTCAAAAGGAGTGCCGATGACAGGGAGAGGTTGGAGTGGAGCTCTATGGGGGATTTTAGCAGATGTTATCTGACACTGTGGGCAACTTTTACAAAACTGAGCCACATCTTTGCTAAGACCAGGCCAGTAGAAATGATGTTTGATGCGAGCTGTGGTCTTGTGTTTACCAAGGTGGCCAGCCCATGGAATAGAATGCCCTAAGGTGAGAATGGCGTTTCTAACCTTCTGGGGAACCACCAGCTGCAGCACCAACCCCTGCTGACGATAGAGAATGTCATTTTGCAAGATGTACTCACTGTTAAGAACCTGCTCCACTCCAGGTTCCTTTTCTTTGGCCTTCCGGAAAAGAGATATTAAAGATTGATCAGATTTTTGGAGTTCAGCAATTTCAGTTGGAATATTAAACCCTAGGGGTGACTGTGTTGGCTCAGCGTCTGTTAGTGTATCCACAGGTGAAAATTTGAATTTCTCCTGCCTTCTTTGTCTGCGGGTCTTCGTGGCTTCACCACAGTTGTCTCAAACTCCTCATTAAAAAAAGGCAGGGCACTCAGGGTCTCAGAGTGGGTACTGACTTGCTTAGCCTGAGCTCTGGTAACAGCTACATTGCACTCCTCAGTCTGCTCAGACTCCAACAAATCAAAAAGCACAGGAAGGTCACGCCCTAACACGGCAGAGTAAGGCAAACTGTTCACAACACCCACATTCAGCAGATACATCTGGTCCTGAACTTTAATGTAGATGTCAGCTGTCGGATATCTTTTCTCATCTCCATGGACACAACAGATTGAAATTGTATCACTGGTGCGAACAATATTAGGTGGGGCAAAATCTGAGTGAATAAGAGACCGAGAACTGCCAGAGTCAAGAAGGGCATTGAGTAGAACCCCATTCACTTCAATCTGACTCATTTTGATGGATTTGTCACTCCCCTGCTCAGGATCAGCATTAGAACGAGGGGCAAAGCACATTTGCACCATTTTAGCAGAATTTCTTGGGCACATAGGTTTTGTATGGCCCTCTAATCCACAAAGATAACAAATGAGCTTCTTACCAGAGGCCTTTGGTGGTCTAGTGGTAGACTGAGAGGTCTTATTGGTGCTTGTATTTGCGGAATCCAGATGGTTTTGCTGAGGTATCTTCCGGGTGTCCCTCGATGCCTTCCATGCATTATGGCTCCATGCTTGCCCCTTCTTTCTGGCAGCAACAAAAACATCAGCTAACCGAGCCGCTTCCATTGCTGAACCAGGGTTGTGTTCTCTGATCCAAACCTGAAGCTCAGGAGATAACAGTCTGAGAAACTGCTCCAAGATTATAGTTTCACCAATGTCATGAATAGTTTTACCCTTTGGCTGGATCCATTTCCCATAAAGCTCCTTCAGTCTCGCATATAGCTCACGAGGGCTTTCATCTGGTTGAACGTCCAGGGATCTGAATCTTTGCCTATATGTTTCAGGGTTAATGTCATATTTTGACAGAATAGCTGATTTCACTTTATCATAGTCTAATGAATCATCAATGTCCATGTGAACATAGGCACCTCTAGCTTTACCAGTAAGCAAGGGTATCAAACGAAAAACCCAATCTGGTTTCTGCCATCGATAAGCTGTAGCCATACGTTCAAATGTGATCAGGAAATGTTCAATATCATCAGCTTCAGTTAATCTTTCCAATCTGCCCTCTATTTGTAGGGGCAACTGAAATGCTGGTGAAATGGCTGGATTGGAATTAGTCATAACTGGTTCAGCCTGGGCCTGCTGAACAGAGGAAGAAGGATGAATATCAAACTCTAATGATTCAGAGAGAGCTTCTGCAGAATCTGATGGTGATGTTCTGACTTGGATTTCTGATTGCAGAAGTCTAAACTGATGTTGAAAGGCTTTAAATCGCTGTTCTTGTCGTGCATTTAACTCACTCTGTTTTGCATCCCGGATGTCCTGTTGTTCCATGTGAGCATGTAGCATATTGACTAGATCAGACAAAGTAGGCTCCTTTTCCACTCTCTCCACAACTTCAGTGACTCCTGAGGCTCCATTTTCCTCCTCTTCGCAGGTTTGTTGAGCAGATCCCTTTTTCTTTTCATTCTTGCCACCACGATGCATTCTTCCTCCTCATGGGGAAAAACAGAAGAAAGAAAAAAAGAAAAAAGACCTGTGTCCAATACTGGATGATCCCACTGCTGCCACCAATTGTCAGGGACCAAGCAGTAAAGCATAAAGGACACAGGTGGTTTTAATTCAAAAAACGGGTTTTATTGACCCAAAAATATGAAAATATATTTAACAAAGCCAAAACTTAAACAGGCAGACCAATAAAAGAGGTCAACTCAATAGACTAAACTCAAGATACTAATTAACAAAACCTCAAACAAACATATGGTAAACTGACCTGCTGAAATGACACACAGGGGGACTTAAATACTGGTTTAGCTAAACCAAATGACACACACGGGGGAAAACAAGATAGCTGCCATATAACCAACTAATACAAAACATTTAAACAAACATGAAACACCCCCCAGGCACTGAAGCATGTGGTGCAATCCAATTAGGCTGTCAGCAGTACTTCAGGTCTCCCAGCCCTTTGCCACACCTTTTGCCAGACAGGAGGAGACACCAACCCCAGGTAACTCAAACAAAGAAAGATGTATTAATATAACATAAAACAGAACTTTGACCTTGCAAGGTTAATATGTGTGCACGCCATATAAACATTGGAAGGTGTGATGGAAAAATGAATACATTTAATAAAGAAACGATATTGAACAATAAATAGAATATTTTAAAGTAGTGACTGTAAATTAAACTAAAGTGAATCAACGGGTGGTGAGGTGTGGAGCTTACCATGTGTGGCATGCCATCACAATGGTTTGGAGGAAGTAATTATTGAAGTCAACTCAGAAAGATCAATTAGAGAAAAAGAGTCTAACTTAACATCAATGGTACTAAGAGTAGCTGTAGATAATATTACATCTGTGGGATGATTATTGGTAATTTTTTCTCTAATGATAAAAATTTTATTTGTGAAGAAGTTCATGAAGTCATTACTAGTTAACGTTAAAGGGATGGTTGGCTCAACAGAGCTCTGACTGTTTGTCAGCCTGGCTACAGAGCTGAAGAGAAACCTGGGGTTGTTCTTATTTTCTTCAATCAGTGATGACTAGTAAGATGTTCTGGCTTTGCGGAGGGCTTTCTTATAAAGCAGCAAACTATTTCTCCAGGTTCCCCATGAAGGGCCCGGTCACTCACCCAAACTCTTATCTGGGATCCTTTCTCTACCGACCTCCATGGCCACTAGACTAGTCTTTGACTCTGGCCTACGTCCCATCCCTGCCCATTTCACCTGCACCTACGAGGTGCAAATCTCCAAAACTTGTGGCCTTTGGTGCACACTCCCCATTCTCCTGTGCTGCTTTGGGTGGTAATTTACCATCCACCAAAATATAATAAGGGTCTTTTAAGTGACTTCTCTGATCTTAGTTGAAATTAATCCAAGATATGTCCAAGTTTTAATTGTTGGCTACTCTTTAATTTTAGCGTAGTCTTGTAATCTATTTCAATCTGTAAAAGGTCCCTCTCAGAAACTGGTCACACTTTGGATCTTGGTTTATCTATTGTCAGTTTGGAAGTGTGTTTACAGACCACGTGCCTCTTAATTGATTTGGTTACTCTTGGTCAGCCTGCTAAATCGTGCACTCCTGCATGGTGCATCAATGCTCTTGAAGTGACTTCACAGCTGTCCTCCAGTTCTGAGGAGCTAACATATCAGTTTAATTCTATTTTCCAAACTGCTCTGGACTCTTTGGCTCCAATAAGAGAAGTTGAGTATAAATGAGAAGTTGGTGAAGCTGTGAAAGCACTAGTTCAGAATGTTCTCAAGTTTAGCTTCTCTTCACTGGCTTCCCGTTCATCTATGAATCCTTTTAAAAAACCCACAACTTTTTCTTCGGTTCCTTCACTTGCTGTTTTTTAAATCTGTTTTTTAAATCTTGTTTAAAAACTCACTTTTATTCTCTGGCCTTCAACCCAGTGTGAGATGTTGTCCGTGACTTGAAGTCACTTCTTATGTACTCCTTTATTGTTTTACTTTTAACTACAACTCGTTTGTGCTTCTATATCTTTTTCCTTCTGGTCTGTTTGTCTTTTGGTAAATGGACTGACTCTATAGCACTTTTCAACTCTCCCAGAGCACTCAAAGCACTTTATACAACATGCCACACACTATGCTTTAATTGCTTTATAAGCATCCTCACACACATTCATCGGAGAGCAACCTGGCATTAGTGTCTCGCCCGTGAATACTTGGCACACAGACTGGGGCAGCCAGAGAGTGAACCACCAGCCTTCTGATTATTCTACCTCTTGAGCTACAGCCATATTTGGTGTCATTGTGATATTTTTATTTTTTAAGTGCTTTATAAATGAAGTAGTGATGGGCAAATGAAGCTTGGGTTGAAAACAGGTTAATTACTCAAAGCTTTTCAACCCAGTCCTCTTTAGTGACATCTGGTGGCCAAAAATATGAAGCACAGCTTAAATCTACAACTTTAAAATAAAGTGCTTTGTTGTGATTGGCCACAGGAGAGAGCTGAGTTGGCAGCCTCTGTTTAATATCAGTGATAATTCTGTGTGACACCAAGCTACCACTGTGGTGTATTGAACATGTAGTTCTTTTGGGTGGTTTTATTTTATTATTATTTTTTATTAATGTCTATTTGATTAATACATTTTGAGGAATAAACCTTCCTTGTTTAAACATCTGACATGGTGTGGTTTCTCTTCGATGTGACTTCTTGAGATTTGTAAACATAATGGATGAAAAATACATTTTATATAATAATATGGAACAGTCTTACAAAAGGCTGGGAGCATGCTTGTGCTGTAAGTCCCTACAGTCATGTGATTATGTAAGTAACCAGTGGACAGGTACATTTATATGTAATATATTATAATGAATACAGTAATATTACATAGACAAAGAGCTGTTTTGTGCAGAATAAGAGACAAGCAGGTACCTTCAGAGGAATGGGAAGTCCTCGTCAGCATTCATGTCTTTCCACACAAAGTGGGAAGAGAGATTATGTTAAGGATTACATTTAGATGGACTTCCTTAAACACCACTGGACCATCTGTGTCCCATTGAGTGTGTGTGTGTGTGTGCATGTAGTTGTGTTCACGGTGTGTACTCCACACAGAAATTCTTACATCAGTGTGCAATAACCTGTGTACACACACGAGAGATTCCCCTGCATGTTTGTGTGTGTCTAATTTCTCTGTGGAAACATGTTGCAGGAGCATAGGTAAGTTTTGCATAAACACATCTCAGTGGAGCTTTAAAGCAACGCAGACTTTGTGCTGGCAGTCTATTAAAAATGTTAAACTCTTTAGTTTTTATTTCTCGAACATGTTTAAAACCTCAACAGGTTTGCATCGTCTGACATCAGAGAGCAAGACCAAGGTGCTCACACAGCTGGAAGATGCATCAGTTTACTGTACGGCATCTCTGACAACAAAAAAAAAATAGACTTATTAATGATTTCACTGCAGGTTTCATATTATGTAAAACCATCCACTGGTATGATTTGGACCCTTTGGTGTTCTGATTTTGTCTTCTACTCGACAGTCCTGTTTCAGAGGTTATTGATGAAACATTTATATCCTGATGAGAACGGTCTCTTCTACGATGATAATGTTCTCAATCGCAGGAGGCGAGTACTCAGTAAATGGTTTGATGAGGATGAAAATAAACTCAGTTTTTACCATGAACTTCCTTCTAGAAGCAAGTTTTACCAAAGTTATTGTTTTTATAGATTGTGAGAGATTCCTAATAAACCCTGTCTTACTTGGTTTAAATCACTAGACTCCAACATTTTGAAATGTTAAGGTGTCGTTGGATGCTTGTCTTATGTCTTTTTTATCCTCCCCTACCTCAGATAACATATCACTCACTCATGTAGAGTTGTGAGGGAGGGTTATGGGTCGCGTAGGTCACAGTGGGTTGGGACATTCATGTGGGACATGGTCATGGAGGGGATGGGTGCCCCTCTCTCTGGGATACTGCTCCTTGTTGGTTTGGGGTGGCTTGGACCTCTTCCGTGCTGGCGGGGGCAGTTCTTTGGCGCGTGGGGCCCTGGGACCCTGTTCTCAGCTCATACCTGGGTTGCCAGACTCTAGTGGCGCGCAACCACATTTTCAAGTACATTTCATGACAAAGGCACTGTGGTGTGAATAAGGCACGGCGGGACCAAAGATCATAATTTAGAGCCATTTTATTGAATTCACATCACACCACAACACACCCAAACCCCTGAGTCCCCGTGTTTTTAACTAGGCGGGCGTGATTAAGGATGCCGTGCAGGTGCGTCCGCCCTCCCTGCACGGCACCGCAGACCACGCCCCACCACAGGCACATACACAGGCACACACACTCTCTCTGTCTCACACACACACACACACCACAAGAAGTATGCTGATCTGTGCATTTTTCATATTTCAGTTTGTGTTTTAGGTGCTGTAGTTTGTTTTTTATTAGTTGTTCAAACATAAGTAGGTACGAACAAGATATAAAACACAACGAAGTGACAACAGTCGGCTAGGTAGCGTTGCACAGCAGTGACGTCAGGCCAAGGGCTTATTTGGAGTGGTTACACTGGCAGAGGTATTTGCTTATGTGCCTTCAAGCACACATGAACTTTAGTGACATACTGTAGGATCCAGTTTTTGTGTTGTTACCTTATGTGTGCCGCTAAGGGTCACTTTTTGTTTTTACACTATGATATGTTTTATGGTACGGTATTCAAGGTAGACACACGCAAGTCAGGTGTTGCTGGTTGGAAGGAACGAGCTGTTTGTGATTCATGGTAAATGACGTTAAGATAAGATAACCTTTATTAGTCCCACATGTGGGAAATTTGTTTTGTTACGGCAGTGGACAGTCCAAAGTTACATTGAAAAATTAGAAACAACAAAAACAAAACAAAACAAAAAACACTGGAATAAGATATCAATAAGATACTGCACACAATAGAATAGAATAAAATACTATATACACAATCAAATCAAATAGAATAAAATACAATACAAATGCTATATACAATATGGGTACAATACAACGATGCCAGAAAAGAGTATTAAACTTAGTGTTATTGCTATTGCACATGTGTGGATGTGTGTGTTTGATCAGTTGGAGTCTTTGTTGTAGAGTGTTACGTCCCCACATGAAAGCTAGGCAAAGAGGGTGGGGGACGGTAACAGTTGGATCCGGGTTGAAAGGCCGACTATTGCAGAGTCATCAGAGAACTTCTGCAGGAAGCACTGGGTGGAGCTGTGGGAGAAGTCTGCAGTGTAGATGGTGAAGAGGAACGGAGCCAGAACCGTTCCCTGTGGGGCCCCGTACTGCAGACGACCCTGTCCGACACACAGCCCTGAGTTCTCACATACTGTGGTCAGTCGGTGAGGTAGTCCAGAATCCATGTAGTGAGGTGATGGTCCACTCCAGAGTTCTCCAGCTTGTCCTTCAGGACTGTGGGAAGAATGGCATTGAAGGCACTGGAGAAATCAAAGAACATGATTCTCACAGTGCTCCCAGCGGTCTCCAGGTGAGAGAGGGAACGATCTAGGAGGTGGATGACGGCATCATCCGCTCCAATGCCAGGCTGGTAGGCAAACTGAAGTGGGTCCAGTGATGAGCTCACAAGGCGCCGAAGCTGAGCCAGGACCAGCCGCTCCAGGGTCTTCATCAGGTGGGATGTCAGAGCCACCGGCCTGTAGCTGTTGAGGTCCTTGGGGCGTGAAGTCTTTGGCACTGGTACAACACAGGAGGTTTTCCAGAGCTGTGGGACTCTTCCCAGCCTCAGGCTCAGGTTGAAGAGGTGCTCCATCACACCACACAGTTGGTCTGCACAGGACCTGACCACCCTTGAGCTGATGCCATCTGGGCCCGCTGCCTTCTTGCCATTAATCCTCCTCAGTTCCCTCCTTACCTGGGTAGTTGAGAGAGGCAGGCTGGAGCCTTGTGTTGAGTGTGTATTGGATGCTGTTGTCGGGGGTGGGGAGGAGTGAGCAGGGTGAGGAGAGGAGGTGGGAAGTGTCTGAGGTGTCAGAAGTGGAACAGCAGCAGTGGGGGTGGGTAAGTCTGCAGCCGATGTTGGAGACTGCCTCATGGATGAATGAAATCTGTTGAAGAAATGATTCAGTTCATTTGCCCACCTCACATCCCCCCCGAGATGGTTCTGAGGCCTCTCCACACTTCTACTGGATACTAAGAGAACTATTGAACAACAAATGCAACCAGTTCAGAGTAATCAAGGTGTTAAACGGACAAGAGAAGTTCAGCTGGAGTTACTGGACCAAGTTTCATTTATAATAGTGGTACCGCGTCACCCATGCCATCGAACATCTCAGTGGCTTCAAGCGTAGGCTTAGCCTCTGCACATACTATTCTTATTTATTCCTAGGGTTTAGGTGATTTTGGCCCTTTGTAGGTATAACAGCTTCAACTCCTCTGCGAAGGTCCCAAGAATGCGTGCTTGAGTTATGTGTTTCTAAGATATTACAAGGTTTCAAAGTTGCATTAAACACATATTTAGCTTTCCATAGAAGTCAGGATTAAGACTCGACAATTCAATAGGCAGTGCATTTCAACCAATAAATATGTCTCTCTCCGAGTCCAAACCCTCTGAGCTACAGTCGGTAACCTTTAGTGAGCACTTAGTCTTCGACATAATTTTCTGTCCAATCCCTGATTCACTGCGTACACCCACACCTCATCTTGTGACCCTGTGGCTTTTCTCTCTGCAAAGATTACTAGTCTGACTGTTAAAAGTACAGCTCTACTCTTTCTGCAGTTTAATTCCCTCCAATTAAGCCTTGACAGTCTGGGGTTTGCTCGTCTTCTCTGCAGGTTATTGATCATCAGCTGTGTTGGCAAGCTAAGACTCCTCTGCTACAGATAGATCCAAAATGGGCTCAGGAGCCATGTTTTCATTAAGAAAAAGCACGGATGAATGGCAGGGAAGAGATAAAGGTCATCAGACCTAAGAGTCTAATAATCAAACCTGATAGCTCTCAGCCAGCTAGTCTTCAGTGTAATAGTCAGGCTGTTTGTCTGCGTTCTTGACCCAACTAGCTTTATTGTGATTGAGGAAACTTGTAAAAGAAAGGAGGTGAAAATAAAATTGCTCATAAGCTACAGGGAAGCTGGTCAGACTATGTTATTTCATCAGTAATAAAGAGACTCAGGCTACGTCCACACTCGTCCGGATAAATCTGAAAACTGCATTTTTGTCTGAAAACGCTCCGCGTCCACACTATCGTTTTCAGTCATTTTCACAGAGTTATGCGTCCACATTGAAACGACCGAAAACGCTCATGTTCCAGTACTGCGTATGCAACCTGCCTCATTTCTGTCTGCCGTTTATTTACTTTGTGCGTCTTTGAAACGTCACGGCAAAATGTCGAGGAAAAGCACCGAGTTTTTGAAATGGACTAACAATGAGGTGGAGTTATTGCTGCGAGTAACAGAAAAGTACAAAGTTGCAAAAGCGAATGAGAGTTAAAGAATTTGAAGAAAAGCTATCTGGAGCATGTACAGACTGATGTTAATCTTTAATAGGGCTGTCAAACAAAACAACTGCTGTGTAATGCCCTTCGCCATCTTAGTTTAATTGAGTCAGGAGACAGATACTATCTCTACTTTCAAGATTAGGCTTCAAACTTTCCTTTTTGCTAAAGCATATAGTTAGGGCTGGACCAGGTGACCCTGAATCCTCCCTTAGTTATGCTGCAATAGACGTAGGCTGCCGGGGATTCCCATGATGCATTGAGTTTTTCCTTTCCAGTCACCTTTCTCACTCAATATGTATTAACAGACCTCTTTGCATTGAATCATATCTGTTATTAACCTCTGTCTCTCTTCCACAGCATGTCTTTATCCTGTCTTCCTTCTCTCACCCCAACCGGTCGCAGCAGATGGCCCCGCCCCTCCCTGAGCCTGGTTCTGTTGGAGGTTTCTTCCTGTTAAAAGGGAGTTTTTCCTTCCCACTGTCGCCAAAGTGCTCATAGGGGGTCATATGATTGTTGGGTTTTTCTTTGTATCTATGAAGCGACTTGAGGCGATTTTTGTTGTGATTTGGCGCTATATAAATAAAATTGAATTGAATTGAATAGTATCTACAGAGCAATGGTTTTGCTGAAAGAACAGTCAGAACAGCCAAATCAGTTCTGGATAAAGCTCATGCCCAGGACGAGGATCCCTACCTGTCTCTTTTAGAGCAAAGGAACACGCCATTTGATGAGTGTAAATCACCAGTACAGCTCCTAATGAGCCGACACCTATGATCAGTGCTTCCAGTCACCAGATATCAGCTAAGACCCTGCATCATAAGTCAGACAGTGGTACAAACTAAAATGATAGAAAAGCAAGAACACCAAAGGCAATACTACAATGGGAACGTCACACCACTACCAAAGCTGCAGCAAGGGGACCAAATTTGTTTCCAGCATAGGACTGGAAACTGGAAACTGGCTGCAGACTGACCACTCTTTTATAATCCACACCAGCGAGGGACAGACCATGTGTTGCAACCGACGGCACTTGATGGGCGTTAAGTTTTACCAGCACCCTTAACACCAGCAGCTTTTCTAGAAACCCAGCATGAAAGTTCAGCTCAGCAGCAAGCAGAGCCTCAGTCACCATCAACACCAACCATGGAAAACAGCCCTATCCGGTTGTTCAGTGATGACGCGACGAATCCTACTTCCGGGCCTAAAGTAGTCTGCGTTTAATATGGCTTTTGTGTTGTTAACATGTTTAATGCTTTGTATTTTCTTCTATTTGATCTCAAAAAGCTCCTAAAACAGTCAGTGATCACTGTTGACCTCCCTCGGCTTTTATTACCGCTAATCATTTATATAAGCTCAGTTTTTAAAATCTTAGGATGTAGCTACAGCCCAGCCCATGCAGCAGTATATGAATGACTAACCTCATATTGTGGATGGATTATCGCAGTTGTTCTCCTGGCTGAAGTTTGGTCCTTTTACAGCATCCTGCCATGTGATTACATTTGTTCCTGACCACCGAGAACACTCACGTTAACTTTTATCGAGTGGAAAAAAGTTAGCTTGTTTATATTATGCTAACATAGCTGTGTCGCTAGCGGTCACGTAGCACATCATTATATACCAGCTAGCCCAACGTCAGTAACCCTACAAACGTCACTGCTGTTTAGTTTTCTGTCTTCATTTATGCTGGAAGTGATAGCAGAGCTGTACGTTTTAATTTGTTTCCAAAACCCTGCAGTCAGGACATGCTATATTGTATTTAGATAGAAGCTAGCGAGCTAACTCCCTGCTAACTTCTAACTCCGTTAAATGTCATAAATTCCGTTTTCATGGATGTCTGGATGTTAAACTCAATTGTTACACCTGGTAGAGCAGAACGCTGATCATTTTATTAAAGATGAAAGACTTTAGACAGTTTTTCAACTCTCAGTAATGCCATAGTGATCGTTTGATATATGGACCTGCAGCGGAGTTTAGGCCCAGACACGGCTAGTGACGTCAGACTGAACAACCGGATAGTGACCACCAGATCAGAGTGAGCGGTTCAGCCAAGAGCAATTCTTCAATTTTGATTTTGAAGGGTGCAGGTGGATCGCTGCCCTAAAGAGAAAAAATGTTTTCAAATGTTGATGTGAAATAATGACTGCAGTTCCTATTTTGTGGAAACTTTATATGTGTTTACTATCTAGTATCTACAGAGCAATGGTTTTGCTGGTTTTTCATCACTCCGCACCTGCTGGTTCTGCATCTGTTCCTGCTGGATGGTCAGAGGGGGCGCTTGAGCAGTCTGTTTTGCTGGAGGGTCCAAGGGACCCATTCAGCCGTCTTCTGCCTCTGCTGCAGGGTCCAATGGGCTCGTTCAGTCATCTGTCTTTGCTGGAGGGTCCGAGGTGCCGCTCCAGCCATCTTCTGTCTTTGCTGGAGGATCTGAGGGGCCTGTTCAGCCATCCACCTCTGTTGCCAACCATCAGTGCGACCATCAGCGCCACCAGATCCTCCACCTGCGGCTTCCACAGCGTTGCCTGCAGCGCCATCGCCTGCTCCATTGCCTGCGGCTGCCATAGCGCCGTCTGGTCCTGCCTGGTCTGGTTCCGCCCTGTCTGGTCCTGCAGCTGCCACGATCGGGGCGATCGTGGCTCAAGAGTTGTGAGTTCGCCTTGTAATCGGAAGGTTGCCGGTTCGAGCGCCGGCTTGGACAGTCTCGGTCGTTGTGTCCTTGGGCAAGACACTTCACCCGTTGCCTACTGGTGGTGGTCAGAGGGCCCGGTGGCGCCAGTGTCCGGCAGCCTCGCCTCTGTCAGAGCGCCCTAGGGTGGCTGTGGCTACAATGTAGCTGCCATCACCAGTGTGTGAATGGGTGGATGACTGGATATGTAAAGCGCTTTGGGGTCCTTAGGGACTAGTAAAGCGCTATATAAATACAGGCCATTTACCATTACCACGCCGCCATCCAATCCATGTCCTACTCGGCTAGCACGGCCAGCTCGTCCACGCCCAGCACACCGTTCCCGTCCACCATCTCTGTATCTCTCTGCCTAAGATTCTCCATGTCACCCTTGCCTGTCACGCCCTGTGTTCCCGTGCCTTTTGTCTCCTCATGCTTCCAGGTATCCTGGTGTTTAGCGTTTTGTTTTTCAGTTCAAGTTTTCATGAGGTTAGTTTTCCCATTCTAGGTTTTGGTAGCTCCCTGTTCATTATTTCCGGTTTTTGTCACGTTGCCACCACTGTAAATAAAACGCTCATTTGCATCACAGCCTTTGTCTACATTTTGAGTCTTTCCTTCACAAACACCACACGTCTGCCGTAGCAGCCGTGACAGCTAGGGCAACCTGTAAGAGCTATTTGCACTAATAAAGAATAATACTCAGACTTTTACCTTTATTTTTTTACAAAAGCTTTAAAAGGAAATGTCCACAATTTGGACTTTAATTGCAGGGAATTTTATTAAAGAAATTTAGCAATAGCAAAGCTAAAGCAAAATTGAATGGTAACAATCACAAAACAATAATAAAATCACTTAAGCTATACTTATCTAACTGACCGACTCTGAGCTAAGGCTGATTTTGTTCTTATCCTTGGTGATGAGAGGGTGGAGAATGGATGATGGCAAAAATGAGCAGATGAAAAGCCAAAAATTACAAAATCAATTCAAAGGTTCACAGGTTGGAGCGCAGTTCCCTTTCTAGCATCTCTGCTGGAATTCGACTGTGAAGCTCTTAGATCCCATCTTCTGAACTGCTCAACTCACAAGACAGACAAGACAAAAGGGAAGAACCCCAGATATCCTTTTACACTCCACCTGGTCACTCTTTCTCAATCCTCTCCTACTGGACGTCATAGCTTCACATGGGTATCCAGTATCAAGTTAGTCGGAGCTGGCGAGTCCCCTCACCCAAATCGGCTCCATCTGAAGTCTGCACTGGCTGCTCGGTGATACCCAGAGGATCAGAGATGAGAACTTTTTAATCAGAGTGCTGAACCATACTTCCTGTACAGGGGTAGATCAACAGTTTGTTTCCTCTTTTTCACCGTTCCTGCTTCTTTGCTGTCTCATTAACTTCTCGCACTCTTCATCTCCTCTTCTCTCTCTTTCATTACTGCCCTCCATTTCTCTCCATTTGAGTTTTTTTTTCACAAACTTGTCCAAATAAGACAGGGAAATGTAAATCGGGAATTACACAAAATGCACTGAAACTAAGGGTTCGTTTTTTACTTCTAAAATATGATACAGAGAGCGTACATTTTTCTCTTCGGTCTAATCTCATAACTCCAAAGAATGAAAAAGTCAAAAACCCATGACCATGTCACATGTGCACTGGTTTCCCTAATTACTCCATTACTACCATTGGCATTGCACTATTGCCCAGTTTCATTTATTCCTCAAGCCTACAAATCTCAGAAAACACATACGTTGCCAAATTGGTGTGACCAAAATCATGCCTAAGATGCAAGCAGAGTGAAAGTGTGTCCTGTGTGATGGTTTTAGGTGGTGTACACAAATGTATAGGTGATTTCCACAACAGGGATCAATAATTATATCTATCTAGACACTACCCAGACTTCCATAATAGCATCCAAACTATATTACAAGCCTTTGGAATAGACCACAGGCCACCTGCATCAATGATGGTCATGGATGGAATATTACAGCCTCATCCTTGTTGGAAGCTTGCCATTGGTATAAAATAATAATAAATAAATAAATAAATAATCACAATAGGAACATCCAGTGTTTAACTCCCACACCATCCTCACACTGGCTGCCAGTCTGATTTCAAGATTTTATTATTTATTTTTAAGGCATTGCGTGGAACAGCACCTTCGTACCTTTCTGATCTTTTGAAATTGTACACACCTTCAAGATCATTACAGGCCAAATGATCCCAGCTGTCCTGAGGTCCAGACTAAAGCATAGAGGACAACCTTTACTGTGGCTGCTCTTAGACTGTGACACAAACTGCCCCTCCACATCAGTACACATTTTCAAACCCGTTTGGAAACCCACTTTAATTCTCTGGCAATCAGAAGGAGTTCTGACTTATTCTGTTTGTGTTATTTCTTTCTCAGGGTTTCTCATTTTATATTTCCTTTCCTAAATCTGATCATCTTGTCCTATATTTTTTAGATGCACAGCACTTTGGTCAGCTGCCGCTGTTTTAAATGTGCTATAGAAATACATTTGATTTTAACTTTTTCACAGCTTAATGAAAGGTTGCATACTGAAATGCACTGGAGTTTTTTGTTTTTTGTTTTTTTGGTTAAACGTGACCATGTCATGAGAATAAAAAGTGCGTTTACGTTTACCAGTAGGTGGCAGACTGCTGCTACTGGGAGCCCACACTTCCTTTTTTGTTCCTTGGATAAAGACAAAAAAGATCTGGAGCTCCACCTGCCTCCTTTTTGGCCTCCCTCACAGATCCATGCTTGCATAAAACAGTTGACTGTAACACACATTTTTGAAATCAAATCCAGATTCCAGTTATTGTTGTAGGATTGCAGGGTAAGTAAAACCTTTGGATTTTTTCTTTTCTGTTTTTAAACTGAAGTTATATTTAGGGTTGTATTTCTTGTACTTATTAATTTAAACCAAATACTGTTCACTTACACTACGAACAGAGTAGTTATCAGTAGCTCAGATTTATTTAGACTTTAAATAGTCCAATATGTTATTTTGGGCAGAAAAGACAAAAGATTTTCTTTATTTTACTGTTTACACAAATTCTAATAGTGTTTTTTTGATTGTTTGTTTGTTTTTAAATAAGACAGTCTGTATCTGTGAAATTGTTGCTCAAAGAACTGCCAATCACATCATGCTTCTTTTAACATTTTTATTCTTTCAAAAAAAAATTTCAGTACGCAATCATGCTTGTTTGGTGCTCCTTGCTGCAGGAGAGGCTGGATCTTTGGATGGTTAGAGGTCAGTTAGTGATGAAGACGGTGCAGCCCCCCACAACCCTATAATGGATATGCGGGAGAGCATGGATGACATCGTATTTTTGTGTAGTGGAGATTTTAAATATGTATCCCATGACCACTTTTACTATCTTATGTATTGTCCCAAATACAGAATGAGTTGAGAGGAGTTTGACTTATCTGACTGTTTTGTTTCGCTTAATGCACCTTATAATCCGGTGCGCCTTATGTATGAAAACAGACCCGTTCATCGACAGTGCGTCTTGTAATCCGGTGTGCCTTATTGTCAGAAAAATATGGTATATCACTACTGCTGTTCTGCAGTGGGGTCAGGGACTAGGGAGTGTCAGAACCACTGTCCAGGATGAGACAACGAACATCCACAAGTACATCAGGAGAGATGGCCACAACTGATGCTGGGATTTATTTTTATCTGAAAGGCTAGTGTCTCATTACATATTACATATTTACATATTTGTGTTTTTTACTGCACACAGTGTACTGTAGAGAGGTTTGGGAAGTAGACTGTTACTCTGATACTAACAGACACAAGATTAAGGCCGCTCACAGGAATGGGCCCTCGGTCATAAATTTGCTCTTAATAAATGCACCCAAGCTCCACCTTTATGTAGGTCTGATGGATGGTAGAGGTGGTTGCCAAGGTGACGAGTGAAGTGACCACAAAGCCGCAGAAGAAAAAAACCTGAGCCGACATCAGACCTAAGGCCACCCTAAACTGTCACCTTAGTGTCATGTTTATTGCACATAATAAAAAGCATTTACTGTCTGTGATGCCTCAAAGGCATTTATGTCATTCATACTTAATGTTTGCTTTAAAATAATTCATTTCTATGTATTTAAGTTAAAAAGAACAGTAAAAAGAGTTAAAAATGTTAAGAAGATTTAATTTTGAAGGTGAACTTGCTAATAACCTCACTTCCTGGTGGGTTACCTGTATTGCTTCATTTCCTGTTTACTTCCTCTTCTTGGTTGCTCTAAGAGGGAGGCTGTGTCCGAATTCAGGGGAAGGATGATCATAAGGACACTACCTACCTACGTCACAAAGTAGTGTCCTTAGACGGACGGGTAGTCAGGAAGTGAGCGGCTGTGGACAGCCCCCTTTTTTTCTCCATAGAAACTTTATTGAACAAACAATGAGTATCCAACATAACAGATGGGCTGTGGACGGCCTCCTAGCCTTCAACTCCGCCCTTACTTGCGTGTTTTTCCGGTCGCTAGCGCCACAGCGCGAAAACTTTAAAATGGACCCAGAAATGTCGCTCAGTTGTTTGGACAATTTTAATTCTCGAGGAGCTAGAAAAACCTTATCGTCATTGCCCGCACGTTTTGTACCTTAGGCTCATCAGAGACAATCATATCCAGGTAAAATAATTTCCTTTAATCTACACGCATTTAGGAATTACTCAGCTAATTACACAATAATTGAATTATTGCCAGCGTTGTGCCAAAAAGTGTTCGCCTGCCAAAACTGATTTCCAATGTTTCCGTGTGTAATATCTTTATGTATGTTGGTAAATAGTTCGGTGAACATGGTTTACAAAGGAGTTTTATATATACAATAATTACCTGTTGTTCAAGTATCTTTATAACTCTGGTTATAATGTAAGTACACTGTAAACCCGAACAAGTTACCAGAACTCAAAAAAATTGAGGCAATCGATTGCCTCAATTTTTTTGAGTTGATCAACTCAAAAGTCAAATTTTTCCAGAACATAAAAGGTTGGATTACATGGTACTTGTATCTTTTGAGAACGGTCAACTCAAATAATTGAAGGTAATATGACTTAAGGTTTCAAGTTTACAAATTCAAAGGAATAAGTCCACAGAACTTAACAAAAATAAGTACACAACCACAACATTTTTATGTTAACAAAACTCAAATGTTTATTAGTTTGTGATGTCATTATTTTAAGTACACGTTAGTCAAATATGTTGACTACTTAATACTTAAAAACATGTGATCCAAAACTTAAAATTTTTGAGGCAATTGATTGCCTCAATTACACTGAGTATAGGTAACTTAATATGCAAAAGTCATAAACATCTGCCATTGAACAGTATCTTGCCTGCTCCCTTTTAGCACATTATGTTGAAATTAAATACATTTTTTTTTTAAATTAAATAAATTAAAAATAATTTACAAAAACATTTATAAATTAAAATAAGTAGACCAAAAATAGTTTAGTCAGGAAAACTGTCAGAGTAATAAAAAATAATGCCAAATAATAATAAATAATATCAAAATGTGCTCTTGGCTCTCTGGCTAATATCTGAATAAGGCAACAGGGCAGCAACTTTTTGAGGCATTATTTAGATAAAAGGAGAGAACTTTGAACTAGCCTTTTATAATGCTTCACCTTGCACCCTTCTTTCAGATGAGTTCCTACATAACCAAGTCATTCTTGAGGGTCTGTAACTTGGGTGACAGTTTACCACTTTCTAGACCAAGTAAAATCTTTTGAGTAAATTCTAAAGTGTTGGTCAGGGCTTTGGGGTAGCTGAGGTGAAGTGCATAGATCAGTCCAAACATTACCAGGAAGGCTTCACCAAATCTGGGGAGACTGACCACGGCATCACTTTCAATGACGACAGAGGTTTTCACAGGCTGGTAGTGAACTGGACTTGTCGTGTCATGGTCACTGATGACAGTGAAGAGGGCCACTTCAACACCATCAAGCGCCAACTCATCAGATTCGTCCTGAATGAATGAAAAAGAGATACTAATCACAATCTAACCCAAGAAATACAACAGACGACATATAATTTCTCATTTTACCAACTCCCATTGAGATCCAATACCTCTTTTACAAGGGAGACCTGAGTCTCACTGTAAGAGGTGAAAAACAGAAGATCCATGTTCTGCACACATAAATCAGCTAATTCACCAGAGAATCAAGTGGTGTGACATAGTCTGAAACTAAGCTAAAGGAAATACACAGGAAAATGTTTTACTAAACATCTTATCACTTTCAACAAAACACCAATTCAGTTCATTTGTAGTGAGACAGAAAAGACCATACATGGAAACCGTATGGGTAGACTAAACAAAGGTAAGTCCAAACAGTGCATCAAAATACATGTTTGTACTTTGATGCACTGTATATATACACAGTAGTATCTGTTAGATACTTAAGGACACTCACAGTGCAGGTTCTGAAAAATCCAGAGACATCCTCACGCAGATAGACAGGAAGGGCGTGGAGAACGGTAGTGCGCTTGGTGTGGATATCATGGATTTCCTATTGCCAGATAAAAACAGAATTGTATATACTGGTGAGTTTACTGAACAACAACAACAGTCAAATCAGAACATATGTCCACAAATAACCTGTTCACATCTTTAATACAGTCAGACAAATAGCAAACACAAAGTGGACTAATAGCAAAATTCAAAAAGCTCATTTAAATCATTGAACCTGTCCAATGTTCCACTGGTTCAACCTATGAAATGTGTAACAATCTATTATTACCTGTTCATCGTGAATTCTTAGAATTTCAGCCAGGGCATCTGCTGTCTTCCCAGTTTTTGATGCCTTCTGTCTGAATAAGGTCATCAGTCGAGGAAGATGGCGGTCAAGTTCAGCGTAGAATGTATTGGGCAGGTTCTGATTTGTAATCCGCTGAAACTCTGCATACAACTACAGCAGAAGGACAATACAGTTCAATTTGAAGAATCTCACACACCTTTATAAAGCAGCAAAAAGCTGCCACATGAGTAAGAATTACAATTTTCATTTTAAAGAGAGCTGATCCATATTACCTCAGACTCTATTTTTAGAGCGGGCCAGAGGTCCAAGAGCTCCTTCACTGGTGGGCAGGACATCACTATGGTTTGTCTGCGGAGGGGAAATGTGGTCTCCATCAACTTTCTAATGAGGGGCAGGTTCTTCTCAGCCTTCTTGACTTCTTCAACAATTGCTTGCCTCAACTGGTCAAGGCTTGAAGGATCCTTTCCTTGGGGAAAGTTTGGTAGGAAGTTGACTTCTGCTCGCTTGGGTTTTTTAATGTTGGAATGTGAAGGTTCATTATCAGGATTACTTCTACTTCTTTTTCCAGCATTAACAGTGACCTCCTGACATCCAGCCCGTCTCATTTTGGTCCTATAATTGCCCATTTTAAACTTGATGCTATTTTTCCATCCATTCCAGCCAGTCTCAGATCCTGCTTCCTTCAAGCAGGGATGTTTGGCTACAAGAGCCTCAGCAGCTTTTGCAATCTCTTTATCACTTGAGTAAGCCTTAAAACTATACATAGTAAATGCAAGCTTTTCTAAAATGTCGTGCTTGAGGTCCCTAGTTAGCTTAAGGTGTCTGTTGCTCCTCTCATATTCGGCATTTCCATGTTGAAGTTTCAGTTCAACATCAAATGCAAATGTGGGAACTGGAAAGGGACCTTGAGGCCACCAACTGAGACGTTCTGGAGATGACACATCTGAAAGTAGATCAGTAGATGCAGTAGAGCTGGAGTCTTCTGAAAGTGAGATGTGCACAACAGCTTTTTCTGGCAATTCCTCAATGTCTGCAAGGGAAGTAAGTTTCCCGTCAAAGTCTGGATCTTCATAAAGCAAACTGAAGTCAAGGTCGATTTCCAGCTGTTCTTTTATAATCTTGATCAGTGCATCAACAGAGGCTGGTCGTGAGCTGAGTTTTAATTTTCTAGCCCGGTCTGTCTCAACAACACGAATAAGCATTGGTTGTTGGGGAGGTGCGGCTGCCATTGTACTAATGAAAAGACAAAATCAGGATGTTAAAAGGTACGATATAGAATATATTAATTGCTCAATTATACAGAGAGTGAATACAAACACAATAACTGATAAATAAAAGAACCAGTCATTATTACCTGAACTCAGTTCTGTCTCACTTGAATGAACCGCTTGGGGGTCAGCAGCAGCGAGTCGTCTATCTTGTATGCCGAGAGAGGGACTGTATCGTTGAGATCAGACTGCAGGTGGATTGACAGGTTTGTGTCAGCAGTTGACAGCTCATAGGACCGCAGATGTTCAACATACCAGGACTCATAGTCACAACACAGAAAAGATACATTGTGATTCACAAGGTAGATCTGTTTTATTTTGCTAAATTTAGACAGTCCACCACTGACTCCTACAGACAGAAACATTCCACAGACATAGTCTGTGCCACCAATGGTCACCTTTGATGTCTTGTAGATTGTGTCACTAGTTGTTTGTTCTCTAATGTGTGCTTGAGCAACCTCTGGTAGAGCTGAAACCAGAACAGAGTCAACCCTGGATGCCTGAGTTTTTGGCTTGAAAAATGATGGCGCAGCAAGATGATATGCCATCATGTGTTGGTGTCTGACTGCCATTGTCTTCAAAATATTTTTGAAATTTTGAGTGTCACGCACCACTCTTTTGAAAAAGCGGTGCTTGGCCTCAAACCGCATGGTCCAAACGTGCAGCAGGGGCCCAAAGCACTTAACTAGAGCAGGATAATGCTCCACGTAGTGATGTTTAGGACGGAGCCTAACCTCAGGGAAAACCTCTAGCAGTGCCTGTCTATGATCACTGATTTTGCACACAAAATAGTCTAAGGTTTCATCAGTAAATGATGGGCACAATGCTAACTCTACCACCTCTTTCAGCTCCATCAAAACTGCCCATACCTTATCACCCTCTGGTACTACACTGCCAACAAGCAATGGAAGAAGTCGGAGCAGAGTGGCATTTTCATGTCCATTACCTCCAATCGTTCCTCGAGAAAGAAACATTTTGTGAAGGGGCTGAGGTCTATCCACTTTATCGGTGTGCTGATATAGGAATGATGTAATCTTGTGATTCAAATACTCCAAAGTGAAGTACTTCAGCCGGATCATCTCTTTAACACAAAGAGAAAGCTCCATGGGAACAATACCTTCCAGAAGATCATGGAGTATATCTGGAGGAAACCCCGTGATTGTGTGGAAGTAATTCAGGGACTCACGCAAAACACAGCCACCTTTAACACCAAAGTGGCTGCTCAAAGTGTCACTTTCTTGAACGGTTTGTACATGTAGGTCATGGCTGGCTTCGGTTCTCTGAGGAAACCTTCTCTCTCTGACTTCAATTACTTGAAACTGTTCAATTGAGCCCATACAGAATCTGCAAACATGGCCTGCTCTAAATGACTCTACAAAGCCACCTAATCCATGAGCAGCCAAATTGTCAGCAGAAACACAAAAGATGGTGCCTCTGACATTCTGGCCAACTCTTTCAATGAAGACACCGTCTTGTTCCAGAGTACGAACATCATGCAGCAATGGAGCAAGTACAGCTGCATATCCATACTTACGGAGGTCTGTCACTTTTACCAGTATTGCTAGCTGTATAGCATGTAATGCTGATCGGTATTTTGGTGGTACATTAGCGAGGACCCAATATACAGCGCAAAGTTTGTGAATTTTGCGTGATGTGCCAAGTGGATTGGCAATTTCAAGCTCATCAATATATAGCTGGAGTGGTAGGATGAGATCCCCTGTTGACAGTAAGTCATTTTCAAGGAAATGAGAGCCATCAGAGCATGATGCATATTGACCAGATGCAGTATTTGGTTCAGTAATCTTCTTAAGAATGTCTGTGTTTTTAAACAACTCTTGAATCATTGAAAGGATAGGAACATACATGCTGGTATGTCCAGGTTGATCCAGCTGATACTCCACTGGCATTACACAAGGGTAGTTGCACTCAATAAAGGTTTTTCTGCGCTTGGTTGAACTCAACTCAGCACCTTTAGAGGTTACTGTAGACAGAACGTTGCAGTCCATGACAGTGGCAACAACTTCACTCAGTGTAGGTTCTGCAATACTGTGACCGTTTCTCTGTAATATGTCACTAACTGCCTCTTTGATCAACGGCTCAGATAAGGAGAAGATCTGATTCAAGTGTTCTACTATTTCTTGAGTAGCCGTGTTTGAGACATGGAGGATAGCCTGCATCTTTATAGGAATAAGGAAGACACATTTTTTTTAAGTTGACTTCTTAGACTGTCAGTGTCACACTGATCATCATTCCCGACTTCCGTGCTCTGGCCTGGGCATTCTTCATGCGAGTCACTAGCTACTTCAGAAATACTGGCTTGGAGATTATGGGGATCCTCACTGACAATGTCACTTTGAAAGTCTGTTGCAAGACTTGCTTGGTGTGCTCTACTTTTATGGGAATTGAATGAAGAGTACACATTTGTGCTATACCTACAATCCTTATATGGGCATGTCACTGTTTCATGATTTTTCAAATGCTTTCTGAGATGACTGAAAAGGCCTGTTTCAGAAAAGGGTTGCTGAAATGTGCATAAAGGGCATTTAAATAACACAGGCCTCTGACTCTGCTCTGCACAACTGCTAAGTTGTGCTGTATGATATCTTGACAAATGAGTACTCAGTGCATTAAGTGTCTGAAATGTACAAATGCAATCAGTGTAGAGGCATGGAAGAGGGCTGATTCGGGAATAGTGGCTGTGCTGCAGCCTGTAGTGTCTAAATAACTGTATTCTGGAAGTGAAGGAAGCTGCGCACAACTTACACTGCCAGATCATGTTGGAAACAAAACAGAACTCCTTACAACTTAATATAACAGTTAAGTTATATTAATAAGTGACAAATAATAACAATAAGTGAATTACTATTACCTCACAAAGACATGGTCATGGACTACAGCTAACACTGCTTTAAAATGGCAACCTGTTTTCCTCAAAACAATTTGTTTTACATAAGAAAGTAAAGTTGGTTTAGTAGTTAGTTTAACATATTTTTAAGACAACTCGAGAGAGAGCGAGAGAGGTGATTGGTAGAAGAATTCGCAAAATGAATTACCTGGTATCTTTATCACATCCCCAGTTCTCTTCCTTGACTCTGTCTTAATTCTTGAAGCTGGAACAGAGAGATCCAAAGGCATAAACTGATGAACAATTAAAAAGCATCCAAACGGTGACAAATTATAAATACTTCCATTTATAATTTTTCCCTGTTAATGATCTTTTCATTTAATCCCCAAAGTGTGAATGCATCTCTAGTCAAGATACTAAAGCCATCGACTAAATATTACAATACTGAAGACAAGCAGCAGCACTTGAACTTTAACGGCATGGTTAAATCAACAACAACGCCATTTCTACAAACTAAAGCCTTGAGAGGTTCCCCCAAACATATGTTATTTGAAATTATTTAATGTGCATACACAGTTAATGTCAAAAATGTCATGCTCCTCATCACTGCTTCTCCAAACGATTCTGGTTGTTTTGATTGACAGGTTTGTTTTTTAGGACCTTAGTGATCCAAGAGTGCCAATTGGTTGGCAGAAGTTGATTGACAAGTGATTCCACTAATTAGGCAAAGTGAGAGGAGACAATGTGCGCACCGTGCTCTTTCATTGGCCCTCTAACTCTTGCTTGTGAACAACGTGGCTCGTCAGATGAGTTTCCCGATCATTCTACAGCATAAAGTGACTGATATATATAAAAAACACCTATCGAGACTGTCGCTCAAACGACTAATACACCTGCACCACTTATTCGCACATATAGTTTAAAATATAGCGTTTCTAATAGTGATGGGATTTCCGGCTCTTTTTAGAGATCCGGCTCTTTCGGCTCGGCTCACTAAAAAGAGCCGGCTCTTTCGGCTCCGATCCGGCTCTTCAGGTTGTTTTGTTGCTTTAATTAATTTATTATTCACAATAATATAAAATTATGCACAAAAGAATTACTAACGTAAAAAAGTGGTTTTATTTATATATGTTTATATATAAATATATGCGGTGGTCCCTAGAGACAAAACACGTACAAACTCCAAAACACATTTCTAACATGAACTGAACTTCCAAAGCAGAGCTACTAGATCACTTAAATTACACAATTGAAAGCATGTGTGTGTTGTTTGTGTATTTATACACAGGCACTCATATATATTCAAATAATTTAAAAAAAAGTTCATCTACCTGTTACTATCACACACCAAATCCAGTCATTGGTACTTGGTGGCTTGTGTAGCCACAAGATAACAAAAGCTCAACACTGCGCCCAGCATCCTGGAGCACTTCTGTTGTCTTTTGTACGTGTTTTGAGTTTTTACGTGCTTCGGAGTTTTTACGTGCTTCGGAGTTTTTACGTGTTTTGGAGTTTGTTCATGCTTCAGAGTTCGTACGTGATTTGAAGTTTGTATGTGCTTTGTCTCTAGGGACCACCGTAAATATACTTTTATTTATTCACTCCACATAAAATGTAATAAATAAATCATATAATACAAAAATCAACTATTCACATTTCAACTTTTAACTATTTAAATTTTCAGCTGTTTCCTTTTACAAATTTAAAGTGAAAACAACACAAAACACTGCAAAACAAACACAATTAAATATAAATTATAATATGAAAACAAAAAGAAGATGTACATTCTCTGTCATATGGACCCGCATGAATTCGCACTTTCTGAATCCTTTATCATCTGCAACCGAAAATAGTTGTGGATGATTACTTGTTGTCCCTGGTTCTCTTTCTCTCTCCCCCCCTCTGGCTCTGTTCCTGTGCTACTGAGTGTAACTACCGCCCCTCCCCCCTCTGCCCAGCGTAAAGCACAAGGCTCTCCTCCAGGGTGAAGCGGAAAAAAAGTGCGAGAGAGGGTGAGAGAGAGAAAAAAAAACACGTAATGGCTCGCGATAAGGAATTTAGAGAGATTAAAACACTTTATTTCATACTAGGCGACCGGGTGCCACCTCTAGAACAAGTAGCATCTAACTTATTAAACAGCCTGCGACCCTCATTACACCAACTTAATGCTTCGGGGAGAGCAGCAAAGCACATAAAAAACACGGACTCGACATTTCTGCTATTCTTTTCGACACACACCCAAAATACAACTAAATATTCGTATTTTAACAATAAACTAATATCAACATTGAAAACTTACTGTAAGTCCAGTGTTGCTAGTTGCTGGTTAGGTCCAACTTTCTCCAGTCGTCCGTGTTGCCTGTTTGGTGCTGTTTCCCGCCCATATACCTTTACTTCTTCTGTGTTTCGTGTTTTTTTCCAAATAGCGGTAAACAATCAGTGTATAATGCTCATTAGCGCCGCCTTCCGCTTCAGAGGGTGAATCAGAGATTAACTCGGAATAAAAATTGATTCCTGCAGCTGCTCAACACTTACGGAAAAGATTCAAAAAAAAAATATAGGATACATTGATAAGACAATGAATATTAAAATAAATACATTTTGTCTTCCACTAATGCATTTAAGACAATTTGATTTTACTTATTTGGTGAAACACTTTGAGATTTTATTGTATTTTAGCATGTGCTACATAAATTAAGTTTATTATTAAATCCTACCTACTTGAAACAACAAAAATAACAGGACTTTACCATTCTTATATGTCCTAACTTAACTGTCTTACGTTGTGCTTAAGTTATGATTTTAAGTGATGCTTACTTAATATAGAAATAGTTCAATTCAATCAAATATTATTGGTTTCATTTACTCAAAAAGAAGAACATGTTACACGAACTTGACATATTTAAGTTAACAGAACTTTTTAAAGACTTTGAGTATACACTATTTAATCTATTTAATTACTTTGAACATTCGGGTTTACAGTGTACAGCTGATATATCTGTTGCGCTGTCTGCTGTCCTCTTGGCCAGATTACTCTTAAAAAATAAATTTGTGATGTCAACAAGATTGTTTGTGAACTGGATAAATAAAGGATATATATAAAAGTCAGTGCCAAAAACTGATTGCAGCTTCTACCTGTTACAGGAATGTTGCTGGTGGCTCAGAGTGACCTGATATCATTAATGAGGGAAACATTTGACATTTTTCACGTATTACAGAACAACAAGTTATTTATAGCAGGTTAAATACGAGCAATCAGTTTAGGGCAAAAACCGGAAATCAGTTTTTGGCAGACGATCATTTTTTGGCACAACATCGGTCATTCTTACACATGAACTGTATCATATAACATACAGTATATAAACTAAATATCTTTGAAACGTATAGAATCTAATCTTTTGTTTGTTTGTTTTTACATAGCACTTTATCAAACTGTTGTCTGCTACAGAGTTACAAGTATTATACTAATAACATAGCCTCCACCATCTCCTGCTTGCATATTTCTGAAAACATCTTAAATGGTAAATGTATGGTATTTGTATAGCGCTTTTCTAGTCCCTAAGGACCCCAAAGCGCTTTACCATACATTCAGTCATTCACACATTCACACACTGGTGATGGCAGCTACATTGTAGCCACAGCCACCCTGGGGCGCACTGACAGAGGCGAGGCTGCCGGACACTGGCGCCACCGGGCCCTCTGACCACCACCAGTAGGCAAACATGGGGTTAGTATCTTGCCCAAGGATATTTGGCACGGAGCCAGGAGGTAGCCTGGGATCGAACCACCAACCTTCTGATTAGTAGCTGACCTACTCTGCCACCTGAGCTACAGCCACCCATCTTAGTGGTGTGGCAGCCACTAGTGAGCCCTGCAAACCCTGTGGATGGACGATGCAGTGGACAGTGGGAGGATCCTAAAGCTCTTTGCAGACCACTCTGTGTGATTCTCCACTCGCTGACCAGAAAAGACAAACCGCAGGTCTCAGTTGCAGCACCCCATCCACGTCTGATCTTCAGCAACACTGCCAGAGACTTCCTGTAATCTATTACAGTTTTAAAAGAAACCGTCCAGAAACAGGTCACTCAGGTTAATCCTGTGTGAACAACTGTAAATATTGTTTTTCCATCTTTACATACTGTGTATTTGAAATATTAATATTAATTACTTTATTGCTATCAAATAAATATCCATGTAATATTGTTCAAAGTTAGCGTTATGTTCATACATGTTAAAAATGCCTGTAAATCAAATTGAGTTCAGTGACAATTACTGTTTGTTTGAATCAATTTATTAATAACATAAAACCTTTAAACTAATGCACCACATAACAAATATATTCAAATAAATACATTTCTCAATACATAACTCATTTGGGAACTGATCTTTCTAGAAGTGAACACAGTCTGTCCATCCTCTCCCTGCTCTCCTCTCCTCAGCCTCTCTTTGCTACCTCATGTCCTCTCTGATGAGGTCTAGCAGCTCATCATCTCTTTTCCTCTTCCTCCCTGTCGTAGGTGGCTGAGCCGCTTCGTCATCGCTGTCGTTTTGGTCACCCACTGCTGTGCTTGGCCCTGGAGTGTCCTCAGGGAGAGAGGAAATTAGGACAGGAGGCTTAGTGGAAGGCATCTGTCCTATCACCTCATCCGTGAGGGCAAACCAAGGCCAAGTAGCAGCAGTGGGCTCCCACTGACTCCCTCTCCTGAGCCTGGATACTTGCAATCCTAAAGGCAGAGGAAATCAAAAATGACAGCAGGCAAAAAAAAAAAACACCACAACAACTCTTAGTAGTTGCACATTTATTAACTTGTGTTCTTAATAATTATATTCCTGATAACACACAGACGTACTTTGTATTTTTTAGGGCCAAGCACAGCAGTGGGTGACAGCACCGACTTGGCCCCCCTCTACATCAACGGGGAGTGTGTGGAGAGGGTCCACACTTTCCGGTTCCTTGGTGTCCTCATCTCTGCTGACATCTCCTGGACAGACAACATCTCAGCGGTCGTCAAGAAGGCCCAACAGCGGCTGCACTTCCTGAGAGTCCTCAGGAAGTACAAGCTGAACTCCAACCTGCTGCTGACCTTCTACCGCTCGTCCATTGAGAGCCTGCTAACCTACTGCATCACGGTATGGTACGGCAGCTGCACCAAAGCAGATAGAGTGAGGCTTCAGTGTCACGGCCCAGCGGCACGAGGGAACAGAGATGGACACGGGTGCAGAAACCAACCCGGAAGTGAGACGATAAGGGAACAAAGGATTTATTTCCGCCCACAGGCAAACACAAGCAAAAAACAAAACGACGCCACCACACTAGTGGCGCGTAGGATAATCTAAGATAACGGAGGGTGACCTAGACACCTCTAGGAGACGGCTGAACAGCAGAGGCAGCGGGGAGGTGGAAACAGGACTAGGTAGGGGCCGGGGCATTGGTTTCAGGTGGAGGGGACAGGTGGGGCGGAAGGCCCGGAAGCGGTCGAGACGTGGGGAGGCAGGCAAGTGAGTGGTGGGCCGGCAGGCAACGTCGTATCAGCAGCAAGCGGCCCAGGTCCAGGAAGGCGGGAGTGAGGGAGACAAGACCTCCACTCCAGGTGCTACCTCTGAGAACAAGAAGAACAAGTAAGTCATCACACGGATTCTGGACAGAGTTATGATGCTCCACTTGACTAACATGGGGATAGCAGATCCTCTGGCGATGAATGGTTGAGTGCGCAGGTCTGATATACTGCCGGAATAATTGCTCACAGGTGGTCAGCCAGGGAGGAGCAACCGAACTCCGCCTAAAGGAGGAGGAGCCGCTGTTGGAGACCTGCAGGTACCCACCCAGACCATGACACCACCCCCCTCAAGGGTCGCCTCTCGGCGACCGGCCCCTGTAGAAGGCCGAAAGCAAGGCAGGGTCAAGAATCCGGGACCGGGGAACCCAGGACCTCTCCTCCGGCCCGTAACCCTCCCAGTCGGCCAGGAACTGCCTGCCCCTCCCCCGCCGGCGAACGTCCAGGATGCGGTGGACCGTGAAGGCGGGATGCCCGTCGATGAGCCGGGCAGGTGGCAGGGTCTCAGAAGGCGGGCACAATGGACTCACCACAACCGGCTTGACTTGGGAGACGTGGAAGGTCGGGTGGACCCGTAACGAGGAGGGCAACTTCAGCCTGACCGCGGAGCGGCCAATCACCCGTTCCACCTCAAAAGGACCGATGAAACGCGGGGCCAACTTGCGAGAGTCCGTCCTGAGGGGAATTTCTCTGGCAGATAGCCACACCTTCTGTCCCCGGGCGTATGTAGGGGCCGCCCTGCGACGGCGGTCCGCGTAGCGGCGCTGGCGGGCGGCGGACTGGCACAAGGCCCGGCGGGTGCGCGTCCACACCCGTCGGCAGCGTTGTAGATGATGCTGGATGGAGGGGACCTCAAGGTCGGTCTCCCGCTCCGGAAAAAGGGGTGGCTGGTAGCCGAGTGAGGCCTCAAAGGGCGAGAGACCTGTCGCTGACGAGGTGAGGGAGTTGTGTGCGTACTCCGCCCATGGCAACAACGATGACCAGGAAGCAGGGTTGGAGGCAGTGACGCAGCGGAGGGTGGCCTCCAGTTCTTGGTTGAGGCATTCTGTCTGACCGTTAGTCTGAGGATGGTGTCCTGAGCTCAAACATGGTTTTGCTCCCAAGGATGTACAGAACGCCCCCCAGACCTGCGACGTAAATTGCGGTCCTCTGTCAGGGGTATCCCATGCAGCCTAAACACATGGTCGACTAGCAGATTAGCGGTTTCAGTGGATGTGGGGAGTTTATCGAGAGCGACGAAGTGAGCTGCTTTGGAAAACCTGTCGACCACAGTGAGGATTGCGGTCTTGCCAGAAGAAACAGGTAGACCAGTAACAAAATCCAAAGAAATATGCAACCAGGGACACCGTGGAATAGAGAGAGGCTGCAGCAACCCAGCCGGGCGTTGCGTGTTAGATTTGCCCCTAGCGCAAACGCAGCAGGCGGCCACATACTCTTTGACATCTTTATCAATAGACCCCCACCAGCAATACCTTTTGATGAGTGCACTCGTCCGCGCGCCCCCTGAATGGCAGGAAAATCTCCCCTTGTGGACCTAGTCGATCACTTTGGAGCGGGCTGCTTTTGGGACAAAGCGGCGGTCTGGAGGCCCTATGCCGGGGTCCGGCTCGGTCTCCAGTGCCCGGCGGATGTCCTCCTCCACCTCCCACGTGAGGGAACCAACCTTGACGTTTGCAGGGAGGATGGTGGGTGTGTCGGGTGACTCCCGGTTTCACGTTGCGGGACCCTGGGCGGTAAGAAGTTAAATCTACTGAAAAACATGGACCAGCGAGCCTGACGTGAGTTCAGTCTTTTGGCTGTACGAATGTACGTCAAGTTTTTGTGATCTGTCCACACTATGAATGGGTGCTCCGCTCCCTCGAGATAGTGCCGCCACTCTTCTAAGGCCAGCTTCACAGCCAACAGTTCCCTATCCCCCACGTCGTAATTCCTCTCAGCGGGCGATAAACGACGGGAGAAAAAAGCGCACGGGTGGAGTTTGGACGCCGTGCCAGAGCGCTGAGACAACACCGCCTCCACCCCGACGTCAGATGCATCCACCTCAAGTATAAACGGCCTCCCGGGGTCGGGGTGAATCAAAACCGGCGCCGAGGTAAACAGTGCCTTTAACTTGGAAAACGCCACTCCGGCCTCCTGGCTCCAAATGAAAGGGAGCTTCGGAGACGTTAGCCGGGTCAGCGGTGCTGCTACTTGGCTATAGTTCCTGACGAAGCGCCGGTAAAAGTTTGCGAAGCCCAAGAAGCGCTGCAGAAGTCTCCGGGACGTTGGAATGGGCCATTGCACGACTGCCGTTATTTTCGCCGGGTCTGTCTTCACCCGCCCCCCCGCGAGGACGTAGCCCAGGAACGAGATGGAAGGAGAGTGGAATTTGCATTTCTCCGCCTTAACGTACAGTTTATTCTCCAGCAACCATTGCAACACAGCTCTGACGTGCGTCCGGTGCTCCTCCAAGTCTTTGGAAAAAATCAGGATGTCGTCGAGATAAACGAAGACGAAGCGGTCTAGGAAATCTCGCAGTACATCATTCACCAGATTTTGAAAAACCGCCGGGGCATTTGTGAGACCGAAGGGCATCACTAGATATTCAAAGTGCCCCAAGTGAGTGTTAAAAGCGGTTTTCTACTCGTCGCCCTCCCTGATTCTGATGAGATGATATGCGTTTCTGAGGTCTAACTTAGTGAAAATGGTGGCACCGTGAAGCGGCTCAAAGGCGGAACTGATTAGCGGCAATGGGTATTTGTTTTTTATTGTTATGTCATTAAGCCTCCTGAAATCAATACAGGGACGAAGCGAGCCGTCCTTCTTACCGACAAAGAAAAATCCGGCCCCTACAGGCGAGGAGGAGGGTCTGATGATGCCAGCTGCCAGGGAATCCTTTATGTACTTCTCCATGGCTGTCTTCTCGGGACGTGTCAGATTGTAAAGGCGGCTTGTGGGTAGGGTGGAGCCCGGTAACAATGTAATGGCACAGTCATATGGTCTGTGCGGGGGCAGCGCTTGAGCTTTGTCTTTGTTAAAGACCACCCTTAAGTCGTGGTACACCGACGGTACGACAGAAAGGTCTATGTTGGCACTTTTGTCATGTGCGGGCTCGACAATGGCAGACGGCGGGGCTGAGACGAGACAATTGGCATGGCAAAATGGGCTCCAACTTATAACTTTCTGCCCTGCCCAGTCCAGATGCGGATTATGTAGTTTTAGCCAGGTGAAACCAAGGGCAATGGGGATGCTGGAGGAGTGGAACGTCAGGAAGGGGAGCCTCTCCCTATGGTTTCCTGAGGCGACTATAGTAACGGGAGCGGTGCGGTGAGTGATGTGAGAGAAAACTTGGTTATCCAGCGCTTTAACTGGGAGGCTAGACTCCAACTTGAACAGGGGAATATTCAGCTGCTTGGCTAATTTCATATCAATGAGGCTCTGCTCAGTGCCCGAATCGATTAACGCCCGGGACGTGTGGGTCGCGCAACCGAGCAAGATCATAACCGGCAACAAAAAACGGGACTTAGAATCACTATAGGTACCGCCCACCCGTATCTCCGGACCTACCGGTGGGCGTCGCCTTTTCCCTTCTCTGGACAGGTGGAAATGAAATGCTCCGCGGAACCACAATAAAAACACGAGCGAGTGCAACGGCGCCTCTCCCTCTCTTGCGGAGACAACCGGGATCGCCCGAGCTGCATGGGTTCCGGTTCCGGGTCAGTCCTCTCCGCAGCGACTGGGGCCGACGGCAGAACCGGAAGCGGTGACGGGGGAATGTAAACCGGTGACGCACGCCGCACTGGCCGATGGGTACTGGAGTTCCTCTCCCGCTCTCGCTCACGCAGTCTGTTGTCGAGGCGAAGCGTGAGCGTGGCTAACTCCTCGAAGGTAACCGGTTCGTTTCGGGACGCTAGCTGGTCCTTCATGTCCTCGTTTAGCGACTGTGAGTAGACTCCCTGAAGGGCCTTATCGGGCCAGCCGACTGCCGCTGTGGCGGTGCGGAAGTCGATCAAGTAATCCGCGATGCTACGGCGGCCCTGACGGAGATTTAACAGCCAGCGAACCGCACTGCCCACCGAGATGGGGTGGGCAAAAGTCCTTTTGAACTCGCCGAGAAAAGCATCATAGCTACAGGACGGCAACGGGTGTACGCTCAGCCCAATTCAGGGCTCGGTCGCGCAGTTTCCCTATTATATAGGAAACTCGAACTGTGTCTGAAACGAAAGAGCGGGGCGAACGCCCGAACGCCAGCTCGCACTGTAAGAGAAAACCGCTACAGGCCCCCGGGTCACCCGCATACGGCTCCGGCTCCGGGGAAGCCACGTCGCGAAACAGGTGACCCCGCTGGGGCTCGGGATCCGCCACGGGCTGTGGTAAAGGCGCCGTCGGGGCGGGCTGAGCTGAGCTACCGGCGGCGGGTTCTGACTCCGCCGAGGGCTGAAGGGACTGAATGTCAGATTGCATCTTAGCCTGCTCGTCTGTGAGCGTGTGTACTTGGGCTAGTAGGTACTGCAGCGTCTGTTCGTGACTACCGATGATAGCCCTCTGCTTACTTATCGCTACACGGGCTGGGTCTGCTGTGTCCATAAAACTGGCCTGAGTATACTGTCACGGCCCAGCGGCACGAGGGAACAATTCAATTCAATTTTATTTATATAGCGCCAAATCACAACAAAAGTCGCCTCAAGGCGCTTCATAGGTACAGAGAAAAACCCAACGCAGTTAAAACACTGTGGGTGTAGGTAACTCCCTAGAGGTCATAAAACCCCTCTCCCTTCCAGACCACAGTTATCCAGTTATAAATGTTGAGACCCCCACCCTAAAACATCCTCTGGGGAATTTCCACTCAGTGGAGGAGAGGCCTCCTACAATCTACTCCGAAGTTCACAACACAGTGAGGCCTTTATTACTTTAAGGGCAGTATCAATGTCTCTACAATAGTTCTACATTCTATGATAAAACATTTCTAAACTCTAAAATAAGCTAAACATTCTACACTATCTATCTATCTATCTATCTATCTTCTATCTATCTATTTAAACTTATCTCATGTCTTCTGGCCTGCAAGCGGGTGACTTTCCCCTGCAGGCCCATCTTCTCCAGAATTGTCCTGATCACACACAGCAAATAAGAGAAGAAAGGAAACCATGGCAACTATGTTAATCCCTAAACCCAAAAGTTTTCACAGCAGAACACCAGAGGAACGCCGTCTGGACATCAGAGGTTCTGTACAGCAGCGGTCCGTGAGTCGTTTGGTACCGGGCCATGAGAGTTTAAATTTATGGTTTTCAGGGTTTGTATCGTTCCCTGGGTCTTTTCCCTTGTTGTAGTTGTGTGTCTTATTTTGAAAGAAATATTTACATGTTACCATAGCGACCAGAGAGCATTAAGCGGCAGAGAGGAGGATGTTACTCTCAATGTTGGCGCATTTTCAGGAGGATGCTGCTAATAAAGTTACACAATTACACAGTACATTCACGTTTATTATTATATTTACAAAATACCACAGTTTTTGTCTTGGTTGGATCATTTTATGTGGTTGTATTTATCCGCGACACCTTAAAGGCTCCGTGTCTGACATAAACCGGTCTGTGGCGCAACAAAGGTTGGGGACCGCTGCTGTACAGCATGAGGGTTAATAGGACCGCACTCATATGAATATGATGTGTACATTGATTTATTCTTGTACATCCATGCCGTACACCTAGTGGTGTACGGCGTGGACGTGTACGATCACCTCTTCACCCCAGTGAAGAGGTGATCGTTTTCTCCTCGTTTTAATAAATTAAGCCGTTTGGTCTTTGTTCCCCACAACATATCACCAATTCAAAAAATCTAAATTATCTGTATGTAAGCGGCAATACATGAAAAACCGCGGGACCTGCGATACAAGCTGGTTTACGGTTATTTTAAATAAAAGAAACATGTCTATGCAGATGCCCAAAGCTTAACAACACGACCGCTATAACAATTTAACTTTTGTACAACCAGATTTTCATATACTTACATTTGAAAGTGTTTTTCTCTCCTGCTTCGACCCCCATTGTTATCAGAAACAAATCTCCTCTATGACCCGCAATGAATCCTGGGATATAGTAGGACACGAAGGATACATCGGACCCATCCTTAGAATTCAGGGCAAAGTAGGACACATTTGTCGCCACATTTTGAGCACTCTTTGGATTCGGACAGCCTTCGTCGCATCGCCGTGACGTCATTGCCTCCAAATGTGGCATTGGCGCATCCTTTCCCCGGTTTCGGACACGACTAACCCTCAAATTCGCGGAGAGGTAGGACGCATTTGTCGCAACATTTTAAGTGCTCTTTGAATTCGGACGGCCTTTGCCGCGTCGCTGTGATGTCATTGCACCCAAATATGGCATTTTAAGCATCCTTCCCCTGAATTTGGACACAGCCGGAGAGTGACATGCGGTCATGCTCTGAGGCTTATCCACAGCCATCCACACTTGGGAACATTGTTCAGACAATGCCGTAAGTGTATATATTTTATGAGGAAGGTGTTAAAAAAAGCATAATTAGCGGTATTTGTTAAAAACTATATTTTATTTGTAATTCATGAAGGTTGATTTGTACATGTTAAAAAAGGCAGTTTTGATGATCATTACTGTTGCTCAAGCTAATATGAAGATGTAAGGTCACATTTTGAGTTATTTTGTGATGCAATATTTATGTAAACACCATCATTTTTTCTAACCTGTATTTCTTTTCAACTACAGTTTTCACCACTTGTCAGATGAAGATTCTGAGTAAAAAGTCAACTCTACTCGGACTCGTGTATTCATTGACAGAGGTTTAGCTTGGTGTTTGATCAGAGTTGCTACACTGTCTGTGTGTGGTGCTCTTTGTTCGTTTGGGTATCCAGAGTGAGCAGAGAGACATGGCAGCCGTTTTTTAACTTGGACTTTCAACTGCTTAATACATTTCAGAAAATGCACTTTGAGCATATTTATCTTCTTGAACCCAATATTGACCATGTGTTTAGTGAATACCTCAGGCAGCAGAAATCCAAGAAACAGGAGGCACCATCATGGAAGGACAGGCCCCTGCACGGTATGTACCACCGGCAGATAGAGGAAGTGGCTGATATCCAGAAATCCTACCAGTGGCTGGACAAAGCTGGACTGGAAGACAGCACAGAGGCACTAATCATGGCAGCACAAGAACAAGCTCTGAGTACGAGATCCATAGAGGCTTGGGTCTATCACATCAGGCAAGACCCCAGGTGCAGGCTGTGTAAAGATGCCCCAGAGACAATCCAGCACATAACAGCAGGGTGCAAGATGCTAGCAGGCAAGGCATACATGGAACGCCATAACCAAGTGGCCGGCATAGTGTACAGGAACATCTGTGCCGAGTATAACCTGGAAGTCCCGAGGTCAAAATGGGAGATGCCTCCAAGGGTGGTGGAGAATGACCGAGCTAAGATCCTGTGGGACTTCCAGATACAGACGGACAAAATGGTGGTGGCTAACCAACCGGACATAGTGGTGGTAGACAAACAGAAGAAGACGGCCGTAGTGATCGATGTAGCGGTTCCGAATGACAGCAATATCAGGAAGAAGGAACACGAGAAGCTGGAGAAATACCAAGGGCTCAGAGAAGAGCTTGAGAGGATGTGGAGGGTGAAGGTAATGGTGGTCCCCGTGGTAATCGGAGCACTCAGTGCGGTGACTCCCAAGCTTGACGAGTGTCTCCAGCAGATCCCGGGAACAACATCGGAGATCTCTGTCCAGAAGAGCGCAGTCGTAGGAACAGCTAAGATACTGCGCAGGACCCTCAAGCTCCCAGGCCTCTGGTAGAGGATCCCCGAACTTGAAGGATAGGAATTATATATACATGCATTGAGGTCAAATGTTTGTGCATGTTGGAGGTATTTTCCTAGTTTGTTGTGTTCAGTGTGGGAGTGATAATTAGCATATTACACATAACACTTTTCTAAAGTTCACTCTAGTTTTCGCTTATCTAAAGTAATTCAGAGCATAAATCACTCCCGCGAGAAACCAATTCTTTATACTACTTGTTAAGCTACTTTCACATTTCTCTGTAAAATCAGCGAAAACTCATTGTCTCATAATTATAATTCAACAATATAAACCTATAGGCTACACTCCTATTCATGGGATCATAACTTCTATGGGAGAAGAAATGCCCTTTCAGAAGCTGTTCTTATCACTTAGCAGTCATATCAGCTATTTGAAGAGTGAAAATTCAGACATAGAGAAACCACTGTGTCATCGCCCACTTGATGTGCCCTCTTCATTTGGTAATGTTTCTTGTATAAATATGAAGCACTGAATCTCACCATATAAAGATAAAATATGAGGAAGATCATGTTAAAATACAAAATTTTTGTGCCATTTCTAACCTTTCATAGAGCAACGGGAGGTGGTAATATATAAACAGAAACACGTACAGAGAAAGGTCAGTCATGTCAGTGTCACCTGGTCGTTTGCTCTCAATGTGTGTAGCAACACTGAGCTGTGAGCCATCTTTCTTCTGCTGTTTGCTATGTGACTCGCCTTCCCATGCTCTGTATTTCTGTTCCTATATCTCCCCTGTTTTAAGAACAAATATGCCCCTCCATGCATTTCTTTATGTGAAAGTGAAAAAGACAAGGAATACTGGAACAAACACTAGAATGTGGTTGACAGGTTTTTAGAACTGAGCATTTAGATAATATTTTTACAGACTGTTCAAAGTCTTAATATGGCTGACTCTTACAACCGCTCCTGATTGAAAAGCGCTCTCTGGTGCTTTAAATGAATTTATCCTCTGCTGAGGACAGTGTCCATATTACTATTTGCCAGGGCAAACCATGGGGATGTAGGGAAGGAGGACCCAGGCGCGGAGCTCTGAATATCAACAGTGTGTTTATTTACAGTGTGGCAACAACTGATGCACAATTAATCCTCGTGCTCCCCAAGACTCCCTTGTGTGTCTCCCACTCTGACGTTTGTGCTCCCCGCTGTCGTGACTCTGCACACCCTGTGCGTGCTGTCCTTCCTCTCCACGTTCCTCCTGCAGGAAAACAATGGAAGCAGCCGTTAGACACTGACCCCAGAACCAAAACACAAGCAAACACAACAAAATAACAAACCCTCCCAGGTCACAGTCCCAAAGTCAGACCGCGCATCCCGCAGCGGTGCAAAAAAAAGAAAAAAAACCCACAAAACAGTCCCAGGCGGTCCATCACTTTAACAAAAGAGTTCAGGTGGCCTACTTTGGTGCTGTGATAGCAGTAGGACGCTTTAGGCGGCCTACCTCGAGTCCAGGTCTGGCAGCGCTGTAGCTCCGGCGGTCTGCCACAGGTCCGGCAGCAGCGGCGAAACGGTTCCGGTGGCCGGAAAACAGAAATCAGAAACAGCTTGAGAAATATTTTGCATGTTAATTGGCAACAGGTCAATAACACGATTGGGTATAAAAAGAACATCTTAGAAAGGCAGATGTCAACCAGAACTACAAATGGGCAGAGTTACAGCAAGCAGCACACTGGTTGCTAAGGTTGCTTAACATAAAATTATGAAGTATTTGAATATATCATCATCTACTAAACATAATGTACTCAAGGAATTCTGTAAATCTGGATAAATCTCTGTGAGAAGGGGAAAGGATTGGAAATCAATGCTGTGATCTTCAGACCATCAGGCAGAGCTGCATTAGAAACAAACATGATTTGTCATGGTGATCACTGCACAAGCCTGCCTGACCTGTTAAAAAGTTAACTAGGCAAACCGTCCTCGCTGCACCGCAGGCTACTTTAGGCAAAAAGATAAAAAGCTTGTAAAAAAGATTAAATACAAGATAAAAAGTAGAGATGGACTGATCCGATATTACGTATCGGTATCGGTCCGATACTGACCTAAATTACTGGATCGGATATCGGAGAAAAATAAAAAATGTAATCCGATCCATTAAATATCACGAAAGCACCTCACAAAACTTGCAACACGCCGTAACTCACCTCAGAACGTTAGCACGTCGGAGCAGTATGCATCACGTGATAGAGCGGCTGTGGCATGCAGGACCTGTCGGTGGTCTGGATAGCATTTGGAGCTTCGCTAGCAACCTGGCATTTCATCTCCGACAAAGTTATCCCGAGAGAAGTAAAGCAAGTGTGTAAGTCCATCTCTGAATGTTTGTAAAGCATTCCTGCGTTAAGCTTAACAAACAACTGCCTCTTCTTGCTGCTACTTCAATCATGAAACTGCTTAACGATCAGCTGATCGGCTTTTCTGTCGCGAGTCCCTGTCTCTAGTTTGCTTTTGGCCCACTTTGCACCAGAAAGAGGAAACCAGCGGCTGAACAACAGCAGCACGTTTAAGCTTGATAAGCTGTTGTTAGAATGTATTTAATATTACTTTCTACACCAGGATCTTTTTCTACGTAGCTGACGCTGGTAACTGTGCAGGGGCGGATCTAGCAAAGTTTAGCCAGGGGGGCCGATAGGGCATTAACAGGGAAAAGGGGGCACAAAGACATACTTTTCTTTCTTATTCTCATTTAAAATGTCGAGCTTTTAATAAATAATTATCTGAATCTTACACCCAAAGTTTTAATTTGATGCAAAATGAATAGAAGTCCATTACTGTATATAGTAACTATTAAGTCTAATATATATATATATATATAAACCCTAGTAAGCTATAGTACTTTTTCCTTTGGGAAGGTATCATCTGTGCAGTCTGCAATTTTGTTGAAGAAAGATGTTGAATCTATTTAATATTTCTTGAAAAATAATTGATTTCTGTGCATTTTTTTTCACACTGCATCAAATTAAGTGATTACACTTAATTTGTGGTTTGCCCTGGCAAATAGTAATTAAGTGATTACGTCGAGTAAGCATCATGAGGTGGAGCGTGAGGGGTGGTTCCCTATTTTTTTATTTTTTTTATTTTTGTTGTTGCTGAGAGTTGGAACCCTATTAGTTAGGTTGCTTAATATTTATGCTAAGTACTCTTTAAAATACCAGAATAGGGAGGATGGTGTAGGTTTAAGTTTATTAGATTGATCAGTATTGCTGAACTATGAAATATTTTTTTTTGCATACAGGTATAACAGAATAGCTTTAGTGTAGTTGTTGTTTTAAACTTGAGTATGAACTTATACAAAATGCAGCAAGATATTTAAAAAAAACAGTTTTGTTGATTAAAAAACACTATATCGGATTCATATCGGTATCGGCAGATATCCAAATTTATGATATCGGTATCGGTATCGGACATAAAAAAGTGGTATCGTGCCATCTCTAATAAAAAGCCCTCTTTGACTCCTTTGAGAAGTCACACAGCGAAGGTGTACAAAGGGACAACAGCAATCCTCCTTCTTCATCCTGCTCCTCAACTGTAGCCTAGATAGACAGTGATGGAAAGTCAGAAATCGATTGATTACCTATAAAAAGCAACCCAGTAGAGACCTTGGAGACCATCCATGACCTCTACTGTCAGCTTCCCCAGAACCCACTGGTAAAGGAATGAAGTCTGTGAAAGGTCCATGTCAGTCAGGTTTAGAAGAAAAAGATGCTTGTCATAAATCCTTTAATCTGTGAAGAAGTGTGGCTGCCATCTTGAACCTACGGTGGCTGGGAAGTGCAAATCGCAACAAATTAAAAAACCACAACAAAATACAAAACCCCCACAACAAAATACAAAAAGCCCACAACAAATTACAAAAAGCCCACAACAAATTAAAAATCCTTGACGGAAAGGGATTGTCTGAAATACCGGAGGTGACACAACGATTAGCCTAATAGGGCTTTGGAGCGTGATGTCACGGGGGTGGGCGTGGAAAGGATTTTGGCCCGATCCGCCATTTTGGGGGTCTAAGTGAAAAAGGAGCGAAAGCATAGCCATGGTTCATTCTTGCTGTGTGGTCCGCTGCAATGTTCGATCGCACGACCGGCAAGAGAATAAGCTTGAAAAGGGTTTGTCTTTTCATTCTTTCCCAACCTGGAAGCAACATGACGCAGCTCATGTATCGATGTTACCAAACGAAGGCGTCTAGCCTGGATAGCAGCTGTGAGACGAGCTGACGTGCAGTTCTCTTCCATCTCCAAATATCTGTTGGTGCTCCAGACATTTTCATTCCGGTAAGTTCTAAATAAGTTCATATCACTCTTTATAGCCTATTAGTTTTATTTTCTATGCGCTCTGAGCTCATAGCAAATTAGAACAAACATCCTACTGAGTGATTTTGCAGAACTACCTTCTATTTATAGACTTGCTAATTATTTGGCATTATTGCAGCAAACCAGCCGATGAAATGGATGACATCGTGACTGGGTTCCAGCGCTACACAAGGGACCTGCTTCAAACATACCACCATGCCAATCAGATTACTTCTTCCATGTGAGGGTGAAGAGGTGACCCTTCTGGATAAGATGGTGAAGGTTTGCTGCCGTTTTGATGAACAGTGTGGTAGTAAAACCAGGGGAGAATGAAACCTGCTCCTGTTAAATATTCTTAAGTCTTGTGCTGTATAAATAGCAGTAATTTTTCAAAAGATAAATTGAAGTAATTGATAGTAAATAAAGTAACGTTAGTAGTGGGTGATATCGTTTAAATGCTGTCATGATTTTGTGTAAACATTTTGTCCTTTATAAACTATAAATGATGGATTCTACATTGTAACTGATGTGATGTTCTATAAAGTGGTTTTAATAAAAAAAGAGCAAAAATTAGTTTGTTTCTTTATTGAACCTTTGAACAGTGGTACTCAGTCAGTACATATTCAGTAAATGCAAATTATTTACATGGCAGTGCACTTCAGGCATAAATCTAGATCCCTATATAAAACATTATGGGTCATTCCCACAACCCACAGCTTTACTGTGCTCCAGCAAAGATTCCAATAGCAGTGACAACTCCTCCACATTAGCAGGTGGGATTTTTCGTTTTTGAGGACGGCTCCTTTTACCTGTCAATATGGATGGTCTGTTTATGTTTTGATCCAGAGCCGCTTTTGGGCAGCTGAAGAGGAGAAGTCTATCTTATGGCCAACCTCTGGCTGTATCTTGGTCACATTACCCAGAAAAACCCAGTATGCAGGTTCATCTGTAACAGTCCTTGTGCCACGGATCAACACTGTTGCTTCTACATTAAACAGAAGAGCAGCGCCATGGCTGCAGGTCTCCACGACTCCGGCCTTACAGCTGCAGTGGGCGGCTTCAACCTTCCCTGTGATGCTCACAATGACCCAATGCTGGTTCATTCAGTCTTTGAGAGTGCAGTACCTGAAACATACAAAGTTGATTTAAAGACAAGGACTCTAATGAGCCAAGGCCGACATAAATGTGTTTTATCTACTTTCAAATCCATTTTATCATAAATGTAACAAAGTATTTAGAAAGTTAGCACATACATGTAATTTTTCATTTTTTTATGTATCCATCTATAGAATGCTGCATGTTATATTCCAAATCTGCCTGTTCTCTTTCAGAAACCTGCCTTCAGAAAATGAACCTAAAGTATGTAATGCAAGGATGTGATCACTTTCAAGATGGAGAAAGCATAAAGTTTGACTTTAGGTGACAATTATGGACACGTAATATGATAAGGAGATTCTGCAGGTCATTAATCAATGTATTATAGTAAAAAAATTATTTTTTGTGACACAGGACACAAACATGGAAGCAAGATATATAATTAGGATTATTTATAATAAATATGAATAAATAATTGCAATTTCTTTAACCATTGAGAATAACTAAATCCTTCAGGACAATGTCACATCAATGCACTGAACTCACTATGGCTACGTTCACACTGCAGGTCTTAATGCTCAATTCCGATTTTTTTTTAAAATTTAAATCTGATTTTGTGTCTGCTTGTTCACACTACAAATAAAATGTGACAGCAAACACAGTCCTTTGTGAACCCTCAAAGTGGCCCGCATGAGCAAAAGAAGACGTCACACACAACACGCTCTGTTTAGACCAAACAGTATTGTTTGACTGATGGCCCTTAATATAAAGACTTGTTTCAGACTTTACATTGTCCAATTTTGCTTTAAGTTATTTTGTTATTTATATATGGCCTAATAATTATCCTTATTGTTGTTTTAGAGAGGAGCGGTGCTTCAAAGGATAGTTGCAGATTTCTGTCAGAATCTGCAGATTATACAGTATAAATAAAATGTTCACGTTGTCTTCCCAGCAGTTTCACTAACATCTGCACGGGATGCACACGAAGCGCTCATGTGTTCTCAATGTCTTCTCCAGCGCTGATAATTGGCATATGTTTTGTTTCAGTGAAATAAAAGACGGATTTAATGCGACATGACCATTCAAACAGCAGTTGCTTTCTAAAACATCAGATATGTATTGGATTAAGTACCACATACGAAAGTGACCCAGATCGGATTTGAAAATATCGGATTTGTGCTGTTTTTACGTCATACCATGATTGGATATAGGTCGCATACGGTCAAAAAAGTCGGATTTGATGCGCTTTCGCGTGCAGTGTGAACGTAGCCAGAGCCTCCACATGTTCTCACTGTAATTTGCACCTCATGAAGGAATTTATGATTGCACTAATTTGAATGTTCGGGAGAAAATCAAACGCATTTTACTCACAGTACCCTACAAACCTCACTGCTGTTTAGTTTTCTGTCTTCATTTATGTTGGAAGTGATAGCAGAGCTGTACGTTTGAAATTGTTTCCTTTTTTTTTTTTTTTGTGTCCCGTTTGGATCTTTAGCCATCAGAATTGTTGTCTTAAGGCCAAGAAAGATGCCAAGCGGATTTATTTTACCAAGTGGATCATCATGGCCTTGGCATATTGGTCCATTTGATTGACCTTTGTTATAATTATGAATTTATTTTATTTTCAGTTGCTACAAACGGGACAGACATGACTGGGGGATAGGACAGGGAGAAAGAATGAAAGAAAGAGAGGGAGAGAAAGAAAACCAAAGGGGAGAAGAGACAGTGAGAAGGGGGGGAAGAAAGAAAAAAAAACAAACAAACAAAAAAAACAAAACACCTGGGTCACCTGTATGGAGAAAAAAAACAGAAGAGAAAGCAAACAACAAAGAGCAACATAATAAAAAAAAACGGCACCATCACAATAAACTAGCTAGCAGTAGATATCAGTAGATACTAAATAATAAACGATATTGTGCAGCACGCAAGATAGACAGCACACAATGTGCTTTGAGGCAGCAGCCAAGAAAGCTGTAGTCCGCGTCTGTGAATACCCGTGTGTACACCTGTGTGCATACCTGTGTGGATCAGCATGCTTGCATTCCAAAGGTTTCTCCATGTAACGATCTGCTAGGGAGTGTGGGGAGCCACAGCCCCGTCCTCCAGGGTATGAAGCAGGTATGGAGGAGATCAAAACTCCAGACATCCAGAGGCCCCCAGAACACAAGAGACCAAGGAAGACCAACAGAGGGGCAGCCGCGCCACTGTCCCAGAAAGAGCTGAGGAGAGTCCCAGATGAGGGCTCACTCAGCAGCCGCGGAGCAGAAGCCAGGGGGAGTTGCAGTGACGCGCCCGTGAGCTCCGCCGGCAGCCAGCTGTGCCTGAGTGACCGAGCCCCAGGCCGAGAGGCCGGGGGCACCCCACCTCCGAAGTGGCCCGAGCGAGCCCCAGGCTCCAGGCCCCGATAAGCGGCCGCCAAGGAGTGAGCCGGTGTGTACCCGGACGCCCACCCCCAGACACAAAGAACCACCAACGCACCGACACCTGAGGGAGTCCGCCACTGGCAGGGGAAGTGGTGGTGGGTGGAGATAGGCCTCCAAACCTTGGAGGGCCTGAGATGTCCCCAGAGAGGTGGCGTCTGATACCCAACCTGACATATAGACACAGACATACAGGCACACACAGACACAAACATCCATTCCCACCCTCATGCTCTCATATGCACTTACTCCACACTCAACCAACGTGGAGACAGACATAAAGAGACGCTGTACACACGATGACACTCCCCAAGCGTACTCTACGAAACGGGTCTAGGTACCCTTGCCCCTGGAGGGGGGAACTGCACCCAGACCCAGGTGATGTTACCCTTTTCCCTGCGGTGGGGAGAGGCAGACCGCCCCGACTCCGCAGCAGCAGGGAGGCCCCACACTCCAGACCACAGTCGGACGGCCAACTCCTCCTAGCCCCCCCGCTCCAGCAGGCCGCAGAGAACGGGGGTGAGAGAAGACTCCAAACCTCCCTCCACCCGCTCATTGTAGTGTTGATGCATGTGTGTTCTAAGGTGCATTTAAAACCCAGGAGGGCATGGAGCTACCTGCCAGAGAGCAGCAGGTAAGCGCAAAGTCCCTCCTGCTAGCCCTCAATGTCTACGTGTATTCAAAATTGAGAGGTGGGCAACGACGCCAGGGGTGAGGTGTACACCCTGATGGTAATTTGGACTCCGTGTATCGTGCCCACCCCCAAGATCCTATATGTATGTAATGAGAGTGTGAGTAATGTGAATGTCTAAGTTGTGGGATAAAATTTGAGGCAGAGGCAGCCAGAAGGGGACAGAGGGGGGGGTAGCCTCCTCTGCACCCTGGTGACATACCCCTACTCCAAGGCCCTGCATGTGTGGGTGGTTGTGGTGGAGCGGGAAGAGGGAGGCAGCTGGAGATGGGGAGGGAAGGAAGGGAGGGGCAGGTGACCCCTCCCTGGGGCCAGCTCCCCCGCTGACCCCAGTAGGCACCCCCATACTCCGCGACCCGCCAGGGAAAGGGGGCCCAGGCCCATCCAGACCGGGGCCCAGCGCAGCAGCGCCCCCCGGCCCCACAGAGCCCGGGACAGTCCACCCAACCCCACCACAGAGAAAACTGCACCCACCCCACCATCCACTCATCTTCCAGACTACATGAGACAATAGACGCCCAGGCTGAGATCTTCCTCCACCTCTCCTGTATCTCCCCCTCCTGCAGAGAGTTCCCGAGGAGAGGAAAGGTCCTGCAAGGTGTGACAATCTGCCCCACCAGTTGAAGAGCGCCCCAGGTGGCTCGACGCACCGGCGGCACCCTGCGCCAGGGATGGGCCCCCATGCACCCACCCGCCCACAACCCTGGCAACACACAAACCAGGACCCAAGGCCCCGAGGCCCGGCCAGGGCCCCAGCCCAGAGACGGAGCGCCCCCAGAACCTCACGCCCATCCCGGACCCACCCAGGGGCAGACAGGCTACCAGGTCAGTAACCCACGTCCGTCAGCACAGACCCTCCCCTAGCCCCGCTGCACGCAGCCACGAGGAAACAGTCACCCGAGAGCCAAAAGAGCCCCCAACCGGACATGACCGCTACCCCGGGTTGAGCCCCCCAAGGAAGATGCCTCCGGGGAACCCCCCGACGCCCTAAGCCTGTCCCTACCCCCACACCAATCACAACAGTTAAGGCGGGACCAAACTATGACCCCCCACCCCCACTAGGTGATGGAGCTGATCAAAGGAGCCCAGAGCAATTGATCTGATGTGGTGGCAGAGGCTGTATCAAGACTAATGTAATCTAATAGATAACTTCTATATTGGTTAGAATTAAGATTGTTTTTATTTTTCCAGTTCATGAGGACAGTTTTCTTGGCTATGCATAGGGCAGTGAAAACCATATGGGCTATATTCTTTTCTGAAGTGACATTATCTAAGCTGCCCAACAAACGCACTAAGGGGGAAGTTGGAATGTTACATTTCAGACACTTTGATAAGTCTTCACATATCTCGCGCCAAAACTTCTGCACTGGTGGACAGAACCAAAGAGCGTGAATGTAATTGTCTGGTGTATTGCCTTGACAGTGTGAGCAGTTGTTGGAAGATGTAAAGCCCATCTTGAACATCCGATGACCTGTATAGTGCACTCTATGTAGTATTTTGTATTGTATTAATTGCAGACTGGGATTTTTAAGCAATTTAAAGGTTTTTAAGCATACCTGAGACCAGAAGTTTTGGTCTAAGCTGACTGATAAATCTGCTTCCCACTTTGCAATAGGAAGGGATATTGATTCATCTAATTTAGAAAGTGTTCTGTATATTTTAGATAATAATTTGGGGGATTTAAGAGTAAGGAAATGTGCCGCACTTGGTGGTGTTTGTAATTCAACTTGACTGAGGTTAAATTTCTTTTTTACTATGGATTTAATTTGTTGATATTCTAAAAATATTTTCTTGTTGATCCCATATTGTGTAACTAGTCTGTCAAATGGAATAAATTCTGTTCCCTCTAATATATGTTCTAAGTATTTAATTCCTTTACAACTCCATTCTGGGAAATTAATCATATTATTGTTTTGTAATATGTCAGGGTTATTCCAGATAGGTGTACGTTTGCATGGGATTAATGAAGACTCCGTTATTTTTAGAAACTCCCACCATGCTGTCAGAGAGAAGCTGATGTTGATACTTTTAAAGCATTCATGTCTTTTGATGTTTGAGCTAATAAATGGTAGGTCTGAAATCTCTAGATCCTTGCATAGTGCCTGTTCAACATCTAGCCAGGGCTCATCTAAGAAGGTATGTTTTGACCATTCTGAGATGAACTGAAGCCTGTTGGCTAAGAAATATTGGTGAAAATTAGGCAGATCTAATCCTCCTCTATCCTTGGTTCTTTGTAGCGTTTTTAAGCTGATACGCGGGGGTTTATCTTTCCAAAGGAATTTGGAAATATATGAATCCAGAGATCTGAACCAATCTTGTGATGGTTTGTTAGGGATCATCAAAAATAAGTAATTTATTTTTGGCAAGATCATCATTTTTATAGTGGCGACCCTTCCCATGAGTGATATGGGTAAAGATTTCCATCTAGTCAGATCGCCTTTTACTTTCTTTAGAAGTGGGATGTGGTTTAATTTAGTTAAGTCTGAAAGCTTAGGAGAAACATTAATACCTAAATATTTAATATTTCCGGATTGCAGTGGGGCAGAGGAAGAATTATGGAAGGAGCAGTTAATGGGGAGAACTGTAGATTTTGGCCAGTTAATTGAATAATCTGAAACTCTTGAAAACCAGTTTATTAGAGTAATTACCTCAGAGAGGTTGGTTTGTGTGTTTTGCAGAAAAAGCAACACATCATCCGCATAGAGACTGATTTTATGTTCTATGTTCTTACATTTTATGCCCTTAATTGTTGTAGCCTGTCTAAATGCTGCTGCTAGAGGTTCGATAAAAATTGCAAAAAGTGAAGGGGAGAGTGGGCATCCCTGTCTGGTGCCCCTCAGGAGACAGAAGCTGGAGGATGTCTGGTCATTTGTTCTGATACGAGCTGTTGGGGAATTGTATAATATTCTTATCCAGTTTATGAAAGAGTTTCCAAAACCAAATTTGTGTAAAATTGCGAATAAAAATTTCCAGTTAACTCTGTCAAATGCTTTTTCTGCATCTAGAGATAATATTATGGTTTCGATGTTTTTATTGTATGAGTAGTCTATTAAATTAAGTAATCTACGAGTGTTTGTTGAGGAGTGCCGACCTTTTATGAAACCAGTTTGGTCAGGATGAATTAAGAGGGGGGTTATTTTCTCTAATCTCTTTGATAGAGCTTTGCAGATTATTTTAAGGTCTACATTTAAAAGAGAAATTGGACGATAGCTTGAGGGAAATAAAGGATCTTTGCCTGGTTTTAGCAGGAGACTAATCAAAATCAAACGCATTTTACTCACAGTACCCTACAAACCTCACTGCTGTTTAGTTTTCTGTCTTCATTTATGTTGGAGGTGATAGCAGAGCTGTACGTTTGAAATTGTTTCCAAAATCCCTCATTTAGATGGTAGCTAGCGAGCTAACTTCCTGCTAATTTCTAACTCTGTTAAATGTCATATATTCCGTTTCGTTTTCATGGTTGCCTGGATGATAAACTCAATTGTTACACATGGTAGAGCAGAACGCTGATCATTTTATTACAGATGAAAGACTTTAGATAGTTTTTCAACTCTCAGTGATGCCACAGTGATCCTGTGATTTATGGACGTGCAGCTGAGTTTGATCCCAGACACGGCTAGTGACGTCAGACTTAAAGACCGGATAAAGATTGATATGAACATATCTATAACTTACGGGAATGAAAATGTGTGGAGCACACCAACAGATATTTGGAGATGGAAGAGAACTGGATATCAGCTCATCTCACAGCTGCTATCCAGACTAGACGCATTCTTTTGGTAACATCCCATACATGAGCTGCCTCATGTTGCTTCCAGGTGGGGAAAGAATGAAAAGATAAACCATTTTCAACCTTATTCCCTTGCCGGTCGTGCGAACTAACTTTACAACCGACCGCACAGCAAGTACGAACCATAGCTGGTGTTATCCGTGTACTTTCAAATCAAAATCAAAATCAAATCAAATCACTTTTATTGTCACGTCACATGTGCAGGTACGTTGGTACAGCACATGTGAGTGAAATTCTTGTGTGCGAGCTTCACAAGCAACAGAGTTGTGCAAAATACAATAATGTAAACAAGCAAAATACAAGAATGGCTACATCTGAAACTAATAAATATATGTACAGTATATAATAGTATATGCATTTCTGGATGTGTATACTAAATATTTTTCTACGTGTGTGTGTGTGTGTGTGTGTGTGTACACATATTTTACAAATTAAATAGAGTAAACAATAAATAAAATATATAAAATAAAATATACAGAGTGAGACATGAGACTTTCGCTCTTACGCTAGCGCTTTGTTTGGCCCAGAAATGTGGCGCCTCAACCAAAAATCCTGGCCACGCCCCCTCTCGTGACATCACGCTTGTATCACTTCCGGTATTTCAGACAATCCCTTTCCGTCAAGGATTTTTAATTTGTTGTGGGCTTTTTGTATTTTGTTGTGGGGTTTTTGTATTTTGTTGTGGGGATTTTGTAATTTGTTGTGGGCTTTTTGTAATTTGTTGTGGGTTTTTGTATTTTGTTGTGGGCTTTTTGTAATTTGTTGTGGGCTTTTTGTAATTTGTTGTGGGTTTTTGTATTTTGTTGTGGGGATTTTGTAATTTGTTGTGGGCTTTTTGTATTTTGTTGTGGGCTTTTTGTAATTTGTTGTGGGGGTTTTGTATTTTGTTGTGGGCTTTTGTATTTTGTTGTGGGCTTTTGTATTTTGTTGTGGGTTTTTGTATTTTGTTGTGGGGTTTTTGTATTTTGTTGTGGGCTTTTTGTATTTTGTTGTGGGCTTTTTGTAATTTGTTGTGGGTTTTTGTATTTTGTTGTGGGCTTTTTGTAATTTGTTGTGGGTTTTTGTATTTTGTTGTGGGGTTTTTGTATTTTGTTGTGGGGTTTTTGTATTTTGTTGTGGGGATTTTGTAATTTGTTGTGGGCTTTTTGTAATTTGTTGTGGGTTTTTGTATTTTGTTGTGGGTTTTTGTAATTTGTTGTGGGGGTTTTGTATTTTGTTGTGGGCTTTTTTTGTTGTGGTTTTGTATTTTGTTGTGGGCTTTTTGTAATTTGTTGTGGGGGTTTTGTATTTTGTTGTGGGCTTTTTGTAATTTGTTGTGGGTTTTTGTATTTTGTTGTGGGGATTTTGTATTTTGTTGTGGGGATTTTGTAATTTGTTGTGCGCTTTTTGTATTTTGTTGTGGGGTTTTTGTAATTTGTTGTGGGCTTTTTGTATTTTGTTGTGGGGTCTTTGTAATTTCTTGTGGGGGTTTTGTATTTTGTTGTGGGCTTTTTGTAATTTGTTGTGGGGTTTTTGTATTTTGTTGTGGGCTTTTTGTAATTTGTTGTGGGGTTTTTGTATTTTGTTGTGGGGGTTTTGTATTTTGTTGTGGGCTTTTTGTAATTTGTTGTGGGTTTTTGTATTTTGTTGTGGGGATTTTGTAATTTGTTGTGGGCTTTTTGTAATTTGTTGTGGGTTTTTGTATTTTGTTGTGGAGATTTTGTAATTTGTTGTGCGCTTTTTGTAATTTGTTGTGGGGTTTTTGTAATTTGTTGTGGGCTTTTTGTAATTTGCTGTGGGTTTTTGTAATTTGTTGTGGGGTTTTTATTTTTGTTTTGTTGTTGTGCTTTTTGTAATTTGTTGTGGGCTTTTTGTATTTGTTGTGGGGGTTTTGTATTTGTTGTGTGCTTTTTTGATTGTTGGGATTTTTTGTATTTTTGTTGTGGGGATTTTGTAATTTGTTGTGGGCTTTTTGTAATTTGTTGTGGGGTTTTGTATTTGTTGTGGGCTTTTTGTAATTGCTTGTGGGTTTTTTGTTAATTTGTGGGTGTTTTTGTATTTTTGTTGTGGGGTTTTTGTATTTTGTTGTGGGATTTTTATTTTTGTGGGCTTTTTTTAATTTGTGTGGGTTTGTATTTTGTTGTGGGGATTTTGTATTTGTTTGTGGGTTTTTGATTTTATTGTGGGGTTTTGTATTTTGTTGTGGGCTTTTTGTAATTTGTTGTGGGCTTTTGTATGTTTGTGTTTTTTGTTTTTGCTGTGGGTTTTTGTAATTTGTTGTGGGTTTTGTATTTGTTGTTGGGTGTTTTTTTGTTGTGGGCTTTTTGTATTGTGTGGGCTTTTTGTATTTTGTTGTGGGGTTTTTGTATTTGTTGGGTTTTTGTATTTTGTTGTGGGTTTTTGTAATTTGTTGTGGGGATTTTGTATTTTGTTGTGGGCTTTTGTATTTTGTGTGGGGGTTTTTGTATTTTGTTGTGGGCTTTTTGTAATTTGTTGTGGGTTTTTGTATTTTGTTGTGGGTTTTTGTATTTGTTGTGGCTTTTGTAATTGTTTGTGGCTTTTTGTATTTTGTTGTGGGTTTTTGTAATTTGTTATTGGTTTTTGTATTTTGTTGTGGGCTTTTTGTATTTTGTTGTGGGCTTTTTGTAATTTGTTGTGGGGTTTTTTTTTTTGTTGTGGGCTTTTGTATTTTGTTGTGGGCTTTTTGTATTTTGTTGTGGGGGTTTTGTATTTTGTTGTGGGGGTTTTGTATTTTGTTGTGGGGGTTTTGTATTTTGTTGTGGGCTTTTTGTAATTTGTTGTGGGCTTTTTGTATTTTGTCGTGGGGTTTTTTGTAATTTGTCGTGGGGTTTTTGTATTTTGTCGTGGGGTTTTTGTATTTTGTTGTGGGGATTTTGTAATTTGTTGTGGGGTTTTTGTAATTTTGTTGTGGGCTTTTTGTAATTTGTTGTGGGTTTTTGTATTTTGTTGTGGGCTTTTTGTAATTTGTTGTGGGCTTTTTGTAATTTGTTGTGGGTTTTTGTATTTTGTTGTGGGTTTTTGTAATTTGTTGTGGGGGTTTTGTATTTTGTTGTGGGCTTTTTGTAATTTGTTGTGGGGTTTTTGTATTTTGTTGTGGGCTTTTTGTAATTTGTTGTGGGGGTTTTGTTATTTTGTTTGTGGCTTTTTGTACTTTGTTGTGGGGTTTTTGTATTTTGTTGTGGGCTTTTTGTATCTGTTTTTTTGGGTTGGGGCTTTTTGTATTTGTTGTGGGGTTTTTGTTTTTTGTTGTGGGGTTTTTGTAATTTGTTGTGGGGTGGTTTGTATTTTGTTGTGGGCTTTTTTGTAATTTGTTGTGGGGTTTTTGTATTTTTTTGTTGCTTTTTGTAATTTGTTGTGGGGTGTTTGTTATTTTTGTTGTGGCTTTTTGTATTGTTGTGGGGTTTGTATTGTGTTGTGGGGTTTTTGTATTTTGTTGTGGGGTTTTTGTATTTTGTTGTGGGGTTTTGTATTTGTTGTGGGCTTTTTGTATTTGTTGTGGGCTTTGGTTTTTTTGTTGTGTGTCTTTTTGTATTTTGTTGTGGGCTTTTTGTTTTGTTGTGGGGTTTTTGTGTTTGTTTGTGGGGTTTTTGTATTTTGTCGTGGGGTTTTTGTAATTTGTCGTGGGCTTTTTGTATTTTGTCGTGGGGTTTTTGTAATTTGTCGTGGGGTTTTTGTATTTTGTTGTGGGCTTTTTGTAATTTGTTGTGGGCTTTTTGTAATTTTTTGTGGGGCTTTTTTGTATTTGTTGTGGGTTTTTTTATTTTGTTGTGTGCTTTTTGTCTTTGTTGTGGGCTTTTTGTCGTTGTGTGGGTTTTTGTATTTTGTTTGTGGGCTTTTTGTATCTGTTGTGGGCTTTTTGTTTTGTTGTGGGTTTTTTGTATTTTGTTGTGGGTTTTTGTAATTTGTTGTGGGGGTTTTGTATTTTGTTGTGGGCTTTTTGTAATTTGTTGTGGGGGTTTTGTATTTTGTTGTGGGTTTTTGTTATTTTTTGTGGGGGGTTTGGTTTTTGTTGTGGGGGTTTTTGTCTTTGTTGTTTGGGTTTTTGTTTTTGTTGTGGGGTTTTTTGTATTTTGTTTTGTGGGGGTTTTGTATTTTTTGTGGGCTTTTTTATTTGTTTGTGGGCTTTTTTTATTTTGTTGTGGGTTTTTTGTTCTTGTTGTGGGCTTTTTGTTTTGTTGTGGGTTTTTTTTTTTTGTTGTGGGGTTTTTTTTTTTTTGGGTTTTTGTATTTTGTTGTGGGCTTTTTGTTAATTTGTTGTGGGCTTTTTGTTTGTTGTGGGGTTTTTGTTTTTTGTTTGTGGGCTTTTTGTATTTTTGTTGTGGGGGTTTTGTTTCTTTTTTGTGGGGGGTTTTGTATTTGTTGTGGGGGTTTGTATTTTTGTTGTTGGGTTTTTTGTTTTGTTGTGGCTTTTTGTTTGTCGTGGGGTTTTTTGTCTTGTTGTGGTGTTTTTGTATTTGTCGCTGGGCTTTTTGTCTTTTGTTGTGGGCTTTTTGTATTTGTTGTGGGCTTTTGTTTTTTGTTGTGGGTTTTTGTATTTTGTTGTGGGTTTTTTGTATTTTGTTGGGGTTTTTGTATTTTTTGTGGGCTTTTTGTCTTTGTTGTGGGTTTTTTGTATTTTGTTGTGGGGCTTTTTGTATTTGTTTGTGGGCTTTTTGTAATTGTTGTGGGTGTTTTGTTTTTTGTTTGTTGTTGGCTTTTTTTGTAATTGTTGTGTGGCTTTCATACCACTTTGTCTTTGGAGTCCTT